>NC_140998.1:150505808-151145090 GCF_052327205.1 Somniosus microcephalus | reverse complement strand
TCTACTGTTACTGGGATCAGTGGGAGTACAGATTCCTCTGCTGCTACTGGGATCAGTGTGAGTACAGATTCCTCTGCTGCTACTGGGATCAATGTGAGTACAGATTCCTCTGCTGCTACTGGGATCAGTGGGAGTACAGATTCCTCTGCTGCTACTGGGATCAGTGTGAGTACAGATTCCTCTGCTGCTACTGGGATCAGTGTGAGTACAGATTCCTCTGCTGCTACTGGGATCAGTGTGAGTACAGATTCCTCTGCTGCTACTGGGATCAGTGTCAGTACAGATTCCTCTGCTGCTACTGGGATCAGTGTCAGTACAGATTCCTCTGCTGCTACTGGGATCAGTGTGAGTACAGATTCCTCTGCTGCTACTGGGATTAGTGGGAGTGCAGATTCCTCGACTGCTGCTGGGATCAGTGTGAATGCAGATTACTGCAGTGCTGCTGGGATCAGACTCATTTCTGTATTGCAATGTAGTACACCCTCTCTCTCTCTTTACCTTTCTACTTTCATTCAATCAATTTCTTTCAGTCTATCTCTCACACTATGCTTTGCTCTCACTTTTCCTTGAATATCTCCTTCCTTCTTTTCTCTCTCTCTCTTGTCTTCTCTTTCTGTCACACTCGCCGTTCCCTTTCTCCATCTTGCTCTTTCTTTACCCTCTCCCTTCTGATGTATCCGCCTTCTCTCAACTCAATTTCCCACTCTCTTCATCCCTTTCTTGCTCTCAGTCATCTCTTCTTCCTCTCACATCTTTAGATATCCCTTCAACATGTTCCTCTTTGTTATCTCTACCTCTCCTCCTTTTCCACTAATGTGCTCTCTACCTCTCTCCTCCTTTTCCTCTCTGTGCTCTCTACCTCTCTCCTCCATGTGCTCTCTACCTCTCTCCTCCTTTTCCTCTAACGTGCTCTCTACCTCTCTCCTCCTTTCCCTCTCTGTGCTCCCTACCTCTTTTCCCTCTCTGTGCTCTCTACCTCTTTCCTCCTTTACCTCTCTACCTCTCTCCTCCTTTTCCTCCAACGTGCTCTCTACCTCTCTCCTCCTTTTCCTCTCTGTGCTCTCTACCTCTCTCCTCCTTTTTCTCTAACGTGCTCTCTACCTCTCTCCTCCTTTCTCTCTCTATGCTCTCTACCTCTCCTCCTTTCCCTCTCTGTGCTCTCTACCTCTCCTCCTTTCCTCTCTGTGCTCTCCACCTCTCTCCTCTTTTCCCTCTCTGTGCTCTCTACCTCTTTCCTCCTTTTCCTCTCTGTGCCCTCTACCTCTTTCCTCTTTTTCCTCCCTGTGCTCTCTACCTCTCTCCTCCTTTCCTTTGTGCTCTCTACCTCTCCTCCTTTCCCTCTCTGTGCTCTCTACCTCTCTTCCTTTCCTCTCTGTGCTCTCTACCTCTCTCCTCCTTTCCCTCTCTGTGCTCTCTACCTCTTTCCTCCTTTTCCTACCTGTGCTCTCTACCTCGCTCCTCCTTTCCCTCTCTGTGCTCTCTACCTCTCTCCTCCTTTCCCTCTCTGTGCTCTCTACCTCTCCTCCTTTCCTCTCTACCTCTCTCCTCCTTTCCCTCTCTGTGCTCTCTACCTCTCTCCTCCTTTCCCTCTCTGTGCTCTCTACCTCTCCTCCTTTCCCTTTCTGTGCTCTCTACCTCTCCTCCTTTCCTCTCTGTGCTCTCTACCTCTCTCCTCCTTTCCCTCTCTGTGCTCTCTACCTCTCCTCCTTTCCCGTGCTCTCTACCTCTCCTCCTTTTCCTCTCTGTGCTCTCTACCTCTCTCCTCATTTCCCTCTGAGCTCTCTACCTCTCCTCCTTTCCTCTCTGTGCTCTCTACCTCTCTCCTCCTTTCCCTCTCTGTGCTCTCTACCTCTCTCCTCCTTTCCCTTTCTGTGCCCTCTACCTCTCTCCTCCTTTCCCTCTCTGTGTTCTCTACTTCTCCTCCTTTTCCCCTCTGTGCTCTCTACCTCTCTCCTTTCCCTCTCTGTGCTCTCTACCTCGCTCCTCCTTTCCCTCTCTGTGCTCTCTACCTCTCCTCCTTTCCCTCTAACGTGCTCCCTACCTCTCCTTGTTTTCCTCTCTGCGTTCTCTACCTCTCTCCTCTGCTTCCTCTCTACCTCTCCTCCTGTTGCTCTAATGTGCACTCTACCTCTCATTTTCCTCTGTCCTCCTTTTCCTCTGTGCTCTCTTTGCCTCTCTCTACATTTTCTCACCACTCTATTTCCCGCTCTACCTTCTTCCCTCCTCTCACCTTTTCCCAGCTCTCCGTCCCTCCTATCCATTCACTCCCCTTCTCCTCCCCTCTCTCAGCTACTTTCTTTTCGCCTGCCCTGTCACGGTGGGTGGCTCAGTCTTCACAAGGGTGACAAAGTGACTGAACCACTTTCAGGTGCACGCGTGTGTTTGTTTTGTGGGGAGGGGGAGGAGGAGCTGGTGGCTGAGAGAGCTGGGCACAACCCGGGAACCAAGGAGGTGAAGCTGGAATGAGAAAGGAGTGGGGGTTGAGAGAGAGAGCAGACCCTGAACCGCGAAGAAGGCTTGGGACCGTTTGCAACCTTCGAGGAGAGGAGCCCCACATCTGACCTCCATCCCCCTCCCCCACCCCTAATCCAGCAACATGCAACTGAACGGCGGCTCCGGGGATCGAGGTGTCGGTGCGGCAGTCAGCGGAGGTTTAGCCCGCCTGGGCTGGCCTTGAATCCAGCGCAAATGCAGCCGCCAAGGGCGACGTCGGTGCCGACTGCAGCCAACGGCATCCCGGGCCAGGAGGCTGAATCTGCCGAGGTCCGGGAAGAGGTGAGCCCACAGCAGTGGAGGGGAGGGGAGGAATGACAACCCCCCGCTCAGGGTGGGGGGGGGGGGGGGGGGGGGGAAACGGCACCTGTGGATTTTTTTTAAGGGAGAAAAAGAAGTTGCAATCGGTAGATATTTGAAATCATCGAATTAAAAAATCCACACACACTGGGAGAGCAGAGTGACGGGCATGTCCCGCTGATCATCAGGACAGGTGTATCCGTCAGGCGGTATCCATGTATTCAGGAAACTCCCATGTTTCAAGGACAGTTCCCGTTTTAATTGTGTTTTTTTTAATGGTGAGAGGCGGTGGCTTAAGTTTTCACCGGTGTTCCCGGCTAATGTTGATGGCGAGCGTTGGAAGATGTGAGCAAATGGAATCTCTACGTGGAATAGAAAGGGGGAATGAGATTTCATTCTGCAGGGGTGGGGAGACACCTAGACAGAGTGAGAGAAACAGAGACCTATAGAAAGAGAGCGCGGCAGACATCGAAACAGAGTGGGTGATAGACATCCAGATAGAAAGAGACTGTGACAGAGACCGAGGTAGAGAGAAAAAAGAGATGGGAAGAGACAACTTAATAGACAGATACTTGCATAGGTAATGAAACAGACACCTATGCAGAGAGAGAGAGAAAGGCAGGCACCTAGGTAAAACGGGGCACAGGTACAGACAGAGACAATTACCGACATATAGAGAAAGAGGGAGATACCTGAATCGAACCAGAAGCAGGGAGAAGGAGAGCCAGAGTGGGAAACACAGAGAGACACCGAGAGAGAGAGAGAGAGAGAGAAGCTGACAGGGGCAGGGAGGGAGACCCAGATGAACTCAAAGGAAAAACACGATGAAGCAAAGAGACAAAGCGGGCGAATGGAGCGGGGAGAGCCTCGCCGCCTGCTCTCCTGATGTCTCGTTACCTCGAGTTGCTCCCGTGTGTTTTGCCTCCGTTTTGGGCGGGGTAAGTGCAGGATGCGGGGCTGTCAGAGACAGCGCGATCTCCGGCCTCTCAGTGAGCCAGAGGCGGCACAGAACTGGAGAAAAGACAGCGAGCGGGCTGGTGTTGAAGGGATGCTGCTGAAACGTGCCCAAGCCGTTGAGATGGATGTGGGGTAATGGCCCTGGAGTTGCGGGTGCCGGCTGTGTGTGTGTCAGTCGGTGCCTTGTTGTGCAGTGGCTTGGATATGTCTACGATGAGGGTGTCCCCTCGTACTGCAGTGTTATCCACACTGCAGTTTGATGCAGGGGCCTCTCCTGCGAGCTAATGGAGCGTCTAATACACTGGGACCTGCTATCTGCCACCACCAGCTGCTTCCAGCTCGGCACATCCCCAATCATTAGCCTTCCCCGCCGTGCAGCCCGCCGATATTCCTCTTATTTAACGCTTTCAGGGAGAAGGAGGCACCATCTGGATGATGTCATCGACATGTGAAATCAGAGCTTTTTTCTGCAGATGTGCAGGGATTGTACATAGAAGATAGGAGCAGGAGTAGGCCATTCGGCCCCTTGAGCCTGCTCCGCCATTCAATGTGATCATGGCTGATCATCCAAATTCAGTACCCTATCCCTGCCTTCTCCCCATACCCCTTGATCCCTTTAGCCTTAAGAAATATATCCAGCTCCTTCTTGAATATATTTAATGAATTGGCCTCTACTGCCTTCTGTGGTAGAGAATGCCACAGGTTCACCACTCTCTGGGTGAAGAAATTCCTCCTCATTTCTGTCCTAAATGGCATACCCCTTATCCTTAGACTGTGACCCCGGTTCTGGACTCCCCAACCATCGGGAACGTCCTCCCTGCATCTACTCTGTCCAGTCCTGTCAGAATTTTATAAGTTTCAATGAGATCCCCTCTCATTCTTCTAATCTCCAGTGAGTATAAGCCCAATCCACCCAATCTCTCCTCATACGTCATTCCTGCCATCCCAGGTATCAGCCTGGTGAATCTTCGCTGAACTCCTTCCATGGCAAGAACATCTTTCCTCAGATAAGGCGACCAAAACTGCACACAGTACTCAAGGTGTGGTCTCACCAAGGCCCTGTACAACTGCAGCGAGACATTCTTGCTCCTGTACTCGAATCCTCTCACTTTGAAGGCCAACAAACCATTTGCCTTCTTAACCACCTGCTGCACCTGCATGCTTACCTTCAGCGACTGGTGCACAAGGACACCCAGGTCTCGTTGCACTTCCCCTTCTCTCAATCTATTGCCATTCAGATAATAATCTGCCTTCCTGTTTTTGCCACCAAAGTGGATAACCTCACATTTATCCACATTATATTGCATCTGCCATGCTTCTGCCCAATCGCCCAACCTGTCCAAATCATCCTGGAGTTTCTCGGCATCCTCCTCACAGCACACACGCCCACCCAGCTTTGTGTCGTCTGCAAATTTGGAGATATTACATCTAGTTCCCTTGTCTAGATCATTAATATATACTGTGAATAGCTGGGGTCCAAGGACTGATCCCTGCGGTACCCCACCAGTAACTGCCTGCCACTCGGAAAAAGACCCGTTTATTCCAACTCTTTGCTTTCTGTCTGCCAACCAGTTTTCTATCCAAGTCAATACCTTGCCCTCAATCCCATGTGCCTTAACTTTACACGCTAATCTCCCAGCATCTGGGATGGTACCCATTATCTGGGATTGTACCCAGCATCTGGGATTGTACCCACTATCGGGGATTGTACCCGGCATCTGGGATTCTACCCACTATAGGGATTGTACCCACTATCGGGAATTGTACCCGGCATCTGGGATTGTAACTGGCATCTGGAATTGCACCCACAATTGGGCATTGTACCCACTATCTGGGATTGATCTCACTCTCTGGGATTGTGCTCAATACCTGGGATTGTACTCACTATCGGGGATTGTACTCACTATCGGGGATTGTACTCACTATCGGGGATTGTACTCACTATCGGGGATTGTACTCACTATCGGGGATTGTACTCACTATCGGGGATTGTACTCCCTATCGGGGATTGTACTCACTATCGGGGAATGTACCCACTATCTGGGATTGTACTCACTATCTGGGATTGTACTCACTATCGGGGATTGTACTCCCTATCGGGGATTGTACTCCCTATCGGGGAATGTACCCACTATCTGGGATTGTACTCACTATCTGGGATTGTACTCACTATCGGGGATTGTACTCACTATCGGTGATTGTACTCACTATCGGGGATTGTACTCACTATCGGGGATTGTACTCACTATCGGGGATTGTACTCACTATCTGGGATTGTACTCACTATCGGGGAATGTACCCACTATCTGGGATTGTACTCACTATCTGGGATTGTACTCACTATCTGGGATTGTACTCACTATCTGGGATTGTACTCACTATCGGGCATTGTAGCCACTATCGGGGATTGTACCCACTATCTGGGATTGTAACCGACATCTTGGATTGTACCCACTATCGGGGATTGTTCCTGGCATCTGGGACTGTACCCGGCATCTGGGATTGTACCCAGTTTCGGGGATCATACCCACTATCTGGGATTGATCTCACTGTCTGTGATTGTGCTCGCTAATGGGGGTTGCACTCACTAATGGGGGTTGTACTCACTATTTGGGATTGTACTCATTATCTGGGACTGTACACACTATCTGGGATTGTACTCACTTTCGGGGATTGTACCCACTATCTGGGATTTTACTCACTTTCGGGGATTGTACCTGACATCTGGGATTGTACCAGGCATTTGGGATTGTACCCAATATCTGGGATTGTACCCACTGTCTGGAATTGTAGTCACTATCTGGGATTGTACTCACTATCTGGGATTGTACCCACTATCGGGGATTGTCCCAATATCAGGATTGTACCCACTTTCTGGGATTTCACTCGCTATCGGGGATTGTCCCACGATCTGGGATTGTCCCACTATCGGGGATTGTCCCACTATCGGGGATTGTACCCACTATCGGGGATTGTCCCAATATCAGGATTGTACCCACTTTCTGGGATTTCACTCGCTATCGGGATTGTCCCACGATCTGGGATTGTCCCACTATCGGGGATTGTCCCACTATCGGGGATTGTCCCACTATCGGGGATTGTCCCACAATCGGGGATTGTACCCACTATCGGGGATTGTACCCACTATCGGGGATTGTACCCACAATCGGGGATTGTACCCACTATCTGGAATTGTACCCACTATCTGGAATTGTACCCACTATCTGGAATTGTACCCAGCATCTGCGATTATACTTAGTAACTGGGATTGTCCTCACTATCGGGGATCATGCTCACTATAGGGGATTGTGCTCACTATCAGAAATTATACCCACTCTCTGGGATTGTACACACAATCTGGGATCGTACTCACGATCGGGGATTGTACTCACTATCGGGGATTGTAGCCACTATCGGAGATTGTAGCCACTATCGGGGATTGTACTCACTATCGGGGGATTGTACTCACTATCGGGGATTGTACTCACGATCGGGGATTGTACTCACTATCGGGGATTGTACTCACTATCGGGGATTGTACCCACTGTCTGGGATTGTAACCGACATCTTGGATTGTACCCACTATCGGGGATTGTTCCTGGCATCTGGGACTGTACCCGGCATCTGGGATAGTACCCAGTTTCGGGGATATACCCACTACCTGGGATTGATCTCACTATCTGTGATTGTGCTCGCTAATGGGGGTTGCACTCACTAATGGGGTTTGTACTCACTATTTGGGATTGTACTCATTATCTTTGACTGTACACACTATCGGGGATTGTAGTCACTATCGGGGATTGTACCCAGTATCGGGGATTGTACCCAGTATCGGGGATTGTACCCAGTATCGGGGATTGTACCCAGTATCGGGGATTGTACCCAGTATCGGGGATTGTACCCAGTATCGGGGATTGTACCCAGTATCGGGGATTGCACCCAGTATCGGGGATTGCACCCACTATCGGGGATTGCACACACTATCGGGGATTGCACACACTATCGGGGATGGTACTCACTATCGGGGATTGATCTCACTATCGGGGATTGTACCCGGAGTCTGAGATTGTACTCACTATCTGGGATTGTACCAGGCATCTGGGATTGTACCCAATATCTGGGATTGTACCCACTATCTGGGATTGTACCCTCTATCTGGAATTATACTTGGCATCTGGGATTGTACCCACTATCGGGGATTGTACACACTGTCGGGGATAGAGCACACTATCGGGGATTGTACTCACTATCGGGGATTGTACTCACTATCGGGGATTGTACTCACTATCGGGGATTGTGCTCACTATCTGGGATTGTACTCACAATCGGGCATTGAAGCCACTATCTGGGATTGTACTCACTATCTGGGATTGTACTCACTATCGGGGATTGTACCCGGCATCTGGGATGGTACCCACTATCTGGGATTGTAACCGACATCTGGGATTGTACCCACTATCGGGGATTGTTCCCGGCATCTGGGACTGTACCCGGCATCTGGGATTGTATCCGGCATCTGGGATTGTATCCAGTTTCGGGGATCATACCCACTATCTGGGATTGATCTCACTATCTGGGATTGATCTCACTATCTGGGATTGATCTCACTATCTGGGATTGTACCCACTATCGGGGATTGTCCCATTATTGGGGATTGTCCCACTATCTGGGATCTTACTCACTATTGGGGAATGTACCCAATATCTGGTATTGTAGTCACTATCTGGGATTGTACTCACTATTGGGGATTGTACCCACTATCTGGGATTGTAGCCAGCATCTGGGATGGTACCCACTATCTGGGATTGTAACCAACATCTGAGATTGCACCCACTATCGGGGATTGTTCCCGGCATCTGTGACTGTACCCGGCATCTGGGAAAGTACCCAGTTTCGGGGATCATGCCCACTATCTGGGATTGATCTCACTATCTGTGATTGTGCTCGCTAATGGGGGTTGCGCTCACTAATGGGGGTTGCGCTCACTAATGGGGGTTATACCCACTATCTGGGACTGTACCCAGTATCTGGGATTGTACTCGCTGTCGGGGATTGTACTCGCTGTCGGGGATGGTACTCGCTGTCGGGGATTGTACTCGCTGTCGGGGATTGTACTCGCTGTCGGGGATTGTACTCGCTGTCGGTGATGGTACTCGCTGTCGGGGATTGTACTCGCTGTCGGGGATTGTACTCGCTGTCAGGGATTGTACTCGCTGTCGGGGATTGTACTCGCTGTCGGGGATGGTACTCGCTGTCGGGGATTGTACTCGCTGTCTGGGATTGTACTCGCTGTCGGGGATTGTACTCGCTGTCGGGGATTGTACTCGCTGTCGGGGATTGTACTCGCTGTCGGGGATTGTACTCGCTGTCGGGGATTGTACTCGCTGTCGGGGATTGTACTCGCTGTCGGGGATTGTACTCGCTGTCGGGGATTGTACTCGCTGTCGGGGATTGTACTCGCTGTCGGGGATTGTACTCGCTGTCGGGGATGGTACTCGCTGTCGGTGATGGTACTCGCTGTCGGTGATGGTACTCGCTGTCGGGGATTGTACTCGCTGTCGGGGATTGTACTCGCTGTCGGGGATTGTACTCGCTGTCGGGGATGGTACTCGCTGTCGGGGATGGTACTCGCTGTCGGGGATTGTACTCGCTGTCGGGGATGGTATTCGCTGTCGGGGATTGTACTCGCTGTCGGGGATTGTACTCGCTGTCGGGGATTGTACTCGCTGTCGGGGATGGTACTCGCTGTCGGGGATGGTACTCGCTGTCGGGGATTGTACTCGCTGTCGGGGATGGTACTCGCTGTCGGGGATTGTACTCGCTGTCGGGGATTGTACTCGCTGTCGGGGATTGTACTCGCTGTCGGGGATTGTACTCGCTGTCGGGGATTGTACTCGCTGTCGGGGATTGTACTCGCTGTCGGGGATTGTACTCGCTGTCGGGGATTGTACTCGCTGTCGGGGATTGTACTCGCTGTCGGGGATGGTACTCTCTGTCGGGGATTGTACTCGCTGTCGGGGATTGTACTCGCTGTCGGGGATTGTACTCGCTGTCGGGGATTGTACTCGCTGTCGGGGATGGTACTCGCTGTCGGGGATTGTACTCGCTGTCGGGGATGGTACTCGCTGTCGGGGATTGTACTCGCTGTCGGGGATTGTACTCGCTGTCGGGGATTGTACTCGCTGTCGGGGATTGTACTCGCTGTCGGGGATGGTACTCGCTGTCGGGGATTGTACTCGCTGTCGGGGATTGTACTCGCTGTCGGGGATTGTACTCGCTGTCGGGGATTGTACTCGCTGTCGGGGATTGTACTCGCTGTCGGGGATTGTACTCGCTGTCGGGGATTGTACTCGCTGTCGGGGATGGTACTCGCTGTCGGGGATTGTACTCGCTGTCGGGGATTGTACTCGCTGTCGGGGATGGTACTCGCTGTCGGGGATTGTACTCGCTGTCGGGGATTGTACTCGCTGTCGGGGATGGTACTCGCTGTCGGGGATTGTACTCGCTGTCGGGGATTGTACTCGCTGTCGGGGATGGTACTCGCTGTCGGGGATTGTACTCGCTGTCGGGGATTGTACTCGCTGTCGGGGATTGTACTCGCTGTCGGGGATTGTACTCGCTGTCGGGGATTGTACTCGCTGTCGGGGATTGTACTCGCTGTCGGGGATTGTACTCGCTGTCGGGGATTGTACTCTCTGTCGGGGATTGTACTCGCTGTCGGGGATTGTACTCGCTGTCGGGGATAGTACTCGCTGTCGGGGATTGTACTCGCTGTCGGGGATTGTACTCGCTGTCGGGGATTGTACTCGCTGTCGGGGATTGTACTCGCTGTCGGGGATTGTTCTCGCTGTCGGGGCAGGTACTCGCTGTCGGGGATGGTACTCGCTGTCGGGGATTGTACTCGCTGTCGGGGATGGTACTCGCTGTCGGGGATTGTACTCGCTGTCGGGGATTGTACTCGCTGTCGGGGATGGTACTCGCTGTCGGGGATTGTACTCGCTGTCGGGGATTGTACTCGCTGTCGGGGATTGTACTCGCTGTCGGGGATTGTACTCTCTGTCGGGGATTGTACTCGCTGTCGGGGATTGTACTCGCTGTCGGGGATAGTACTCGCTGTCGGGGATTGTACTCGCTGTCGGGGATTGTACTCGCTGTCGGGGATTGTACTCGCTGTCGGGGATTGTACTCGCTGTCGGGGATTGTTCTCGCTGTCGGGGCAGGTACTCGCTGTCGGGGATGGTACTCGCTGTCGGGGATTGTACTCGCTGTCGGGGATGGTACTCGCTGTCGGGGATTGTACTCGCTGTCGGGGATTGTACTCGCTGTCGGGGATGGTACTCGCTGTCGGGGATTGTACTCGCTGTCGGGGATTGTACTCGCTGTCGGGGATTGTACTCGCTGTCGGGGATTGTACTCGCTGTCGGGGATTGTACTCGCTGTCGGGGATGGTACTCGCTGTCGGGGATTGTACTCGCTGTCGGGGATTGTACTCGCTGTCGGGGATTGTACTCGCTGTCGGGGATGGTACTCGCTGTCGGGGATTGTACTCGCTGTCGGGGATTGTACTCGCTGTCGGGGATTGTACTCGCTGTCGGGGATTGTACTCGCTGTCGGGGATGGTACTCGCTGTCGGGGATTGTACTCGCTGTCGGGGATGGTACTCGCTGTCGGGGATTGTACCCGCTGTCGGGGATTGTACTCGCTGTCGGGGATTGTACTCGCTGTCGGGGATTGTACTCGCTGTCGGAGATTGTACTCGCTGTCGGGGATTGTACTCGCTGTCGGGGATGGTACTCGCTGTCGGGGATTGTACTCGCTGTCGGGGATTGTACTCGCTGTCGGGGATGGTACTCGCTGTCGGGGATTGTACCCGCTGTCGGGGATTGTACTCGCTGTCGGGGATTGTACTCGCTGTCGGGGATTGTACTCGCTGTCGGAGATTGTACTCGCTGTCGGGGATTGTACTCGCTGTCGGGGATGGTACTCGCTGTCGGGGATTGTACTCGCTGTCGGGGATTGTACTCGCTGTCGGGGATGGTACTCGCTGTCGGGGATTGTACTCGCTGTCGGGGATTGTACTCGCTGTCGGGGATTGTACTCGCTGTCGGGGATTGTACTCGCTGTCGGGGATTGTACTCGCTGTCGTGGGTTGTACTCGCTGTCGGGGATTGATGGTACTCGCTGTCGGGTATGGTACTCGCTATCTGGGATTGATCTCACTATCGGGGATTGTACTCACCTGGGCAGGGCCAGGACCGATGTCCTAGGGGGAGTGTTTGCTAGTGCTGTTGGGGAGGGTTTAAACTAAGGTGGCAGGGGTTGGGAACCTGAGCAGGGAGACAGAGGAAAGGGAAACAAGGAAAAAAGCAAAAGACAGGAAGGAGAAAAACAAAATTAGAAGGCAAAGAACTCAACGGTTTAAATCAAACATGGTCACAGTAAATAATAATTCATATAGGTCTGAGAGCTTTAAAAAAAACAATCCTGAAGGCTTTGTGTCTTAATGCAAGGAGCATTCGGAACAAGGTGGATGAATTAGCTGTGCAAATAGAGGTAAACGAATATGATTTGATTGGGATTACAGAAACATGGATCCAGGGTGGCCAAGGCTGGGAACTCAACATCCAGCGGTATTCAATATTTAGGAAGGATAGGCAAAAAAGAAAGGGAGGTGGGGTAGCATTGCTGGTTAAAGAGGGGATTAACACAATTGAAAGGAAGGATATTAACTCAGATGATGCGGAATCTGTATTGCTAGAACTGAGAAATATCAAGGGGCAGAAAACATTAGTGGGAGTGATATATAGACCTCCAAACAGTAATACGGAGGTTGGGGATGGCATTAAAAGGGAAATTAGAGAAGCATGCAGTAAGGGCACAGCAGTCATCATGGGTGACTTTAATATACATATAGATTGGGCTAACCAAATTAGTAAAAATACTGTGGAGGAGGAATTCCTAGAATGTTTATGGGATGGTTTTCTGGAACAATATGTCGAGGAACCAACCAGAGATCAGGCCATCTTAGACTGGGTATTATGTAATGAGAGAGGATTAATTAGCAATCTTGTTGTACGAGGCCCCTTGGGACGGAGCGATCATAATACGATAGAATTCTTCATTAGGATGGAGAGTGAAGTAGTTGACTCGGAGACTCGGGTCCTGAATTTAAATAAAGGAAACTACGATGGTATGAGGCGCGAATTGGATAGGATTGATTGGGGAATGTCACTCAAAGGGTTGACGGTGGATAGGTAATGGCAAACATTCAAAGACCGCATGGATGAACTACAGAAGTTGTTCATCCCAGTTTGGGATAAGAATAAAACAAAAAGGGTGACTCAACCATGGCTAACAAGGGAAATTAGGGATAGCATAAGATCCAAGGAGAGGGCATATAAATTGGCCAGAAAAAGCGGTAACCCTGAGGATTGGAAGCAGTTTAGGATTCAACAAAGGAGGACGAAGGGATTAATTAAGAAGGGGAAAATAGAATATGAAAGTAAGCTTGCAGGGAACATAAAAACTGACTGTAAGAGCTTTTATAGATATGTGAAGAGAAAAAGATTGGTGAAATCAAGTGTAGGTCCCTTGCAGTCAGAAGCAGGGGAAGTTATAATGGGGAACAAAGAAATGGCCGACCAATTAAATGCATATTTTGGTTCTGTCTTCACAAAGGAGGACACAAATAACCTCCCAGAGATGTTGGAGAACATAGGGTCTGACAAGAGGGAGGAACTGAAAGAAATCAGTATTTGTAGGGAAATGGTGTTAGGGAAATTGACGGGATTGAAGGCTGATAAATTCCCAGGGCCTGATAATCTACATCCTAGGGTACTTAAGGAAGTGGCCCTAGAAATAGTAGATGCATTGCTGATCATCTTCCAAAATTCGCTGGAATCTGGAACTGTACCCATGGATTGGAGGGTAGCTGATGTTACCCCACTATTCAAAAAGGGTGGTAGAGAGAAAGCAGGGAATTACAGACCGGTAAGCCTGACATCGGTAGTGGGGAAAATGCTAGAGTCCATTATAAAGGATGTAATTGCTGAGCACTTGGAAAACAGCGACAGGATCAGACAGATTCAACATGGATTTACAAAAGGTAAATCGTGCTTGACTAATCTACTGGAATTTTTTGAGGATGTAACTGGGAAAATAGATAAGGGAGAACCAGTAGATGTGGTGTATTTGGACTTTCAAAAGGCTTTCGATAAGGTCCGGCATAAGAGATTAGCGTGTAAAGTTAAGGCACATGGGATTGGGGCAATGTATTGACTTGGATAGAGAACTGGTTGGTGGACAGAAAGCAGAGAGTAGGAATTAACGGGTCTTTTTCCGAGTGGCAGGCAGTGACTAGTGGGGTACCGCAGGGATCGGTCCTTGGACCCCAGCTATTCACAATATACATTAATGATCTAGATAAGGGAACTAGATGTAATAGCTCCAAGTTTCCAGATGACACAAAGCTGGGTGGGCGTGTGTGCTGTGAGGAGGATACCGAGAAACTCCAGGATGATTTGGACAGGTTGGGTGATTGGGCAGATGCAGTATAATGTGGATAAATGCGAGGTTATCCACTTTGGTGTCAAAAACAGAAAGGCAGAATATTATCTGAATGGCAATAGATTGGGAGAAGGGGAAGTGCAATGAGACCTGGGTGTCCTTGTGCACCAGTCGCTGAAGGTAAGCATGCAGGTGCAGCAGGCGGTTAAGAAGGCAAGTGGTATGTTGACCTTCGTAGCGAGAGGGTTTGCGTACAGGAGCAAGGATGTCTTGCTGCAGTTGTACAGGGCCTTGGTGAGACCACACCTTGAGTACTGTATACAGTTTTGGTCGCCTTATCTGAGGAAGGATGTTCTTGCCATGGAAGCAGTTCAGCGAAGATTCACAAGGCTGATCCCTGGGATGGCAGGAATGACGTATGAGGAGAGATTGGGTCGATTGGGCTTATACTCGCTGGAGTTTAGAAGAATGAGAGGGGATCTCATCGAAACTGATAAAATTCTGACAGGTCTGGACAAACTAGATGCAGGTAGAATGTTCCCGATGGTCGGAGAGTCCAGAACCAGGGGTCATAGTCGAAGGATAAGGGGTAAGCCATTTAGGACAGCGATGAGGAAGAATTTCTTCACCCAGAGAGTGGTGAACCTGTGGAATTCTCTACCAGAGAAGGTGGTTGAGGCCAATTCATTAAATATATTCAAGAAGGAATTAGATATATTTCTTAGAGCTAAAGGTATCAAGGGATAGGGGGAGAAGGCAGGTACGGGGTACTGAGTTTGGATGATCAGCCATGACCTCATCGAATGGCGGAGCAGGCTCGAGGGGCCGAATGGCCTACTCCTGCTCCTATCTTCTATGTTTCTACTATCGGGGATTGCACATACTATCGGGGATTGTACTCACTATCTGGGATTGTACCCACTATCTGGGATTTTACTCACTATCGGGGATTGTACCCACTATCTGGGATTGGAGTTACAATCGGAGATTGTACCCACTATCTGGGATTGTGCTCACTATCTGGGATTGTACTCACTATTGGGGATTGTACCCACTATCTGGAATTGTAGTCACTATCTGGAATTCTAGTCACTATCTGGGATTGTACTCACTATCTGGGATTGGACAGACTATCGGGGATTGTCCCAATATCAGGATTGTACTCACTTTCTGGGATTGGACAGACTATCTGGGATTGTCCCAATATCAGGATTGTACTCACTTTCTGGGATTGCACTCGCTATCGGGGATTGTCCCGCTATCGGGCATTGTCCCACTATCGGGGATTGTCCCACTGTTGGGGATTGTGCTCACTATCGGGGATTGTCCTCATTATCTGGGATTGTGCTCATTATCGGGGATTGTACTCACTATCTGGGATTCTTCCCATTATCAGGGATTGTCCCACTATCGGGGATTGTCCCACTATCGGGGATTGTACTCGCTATCGGGGATTGTCCCACTATCGGGGATTGTGCTCACTATCGGGGATTGTACTCACTATCGGGGAATGTACCCAATGTCTGGAATTGTACTCGGCATCTGGGATTGTACCCACTATCTGGGATTGTAGTCACTATCTGGAATTGTACTCGGCATCTGGGATTGTACCCACTATCTGGGATTGTACCCACTATCTGGCATTGTACCAGGCATCTGGGATTGTACCCAATATCTGGAATTGTACCCACTATCTGGGATTGTACCCACTATCTGGGATTGTACTCATTATCGGGGATTGTACCCACTATCGGGGATTGTACCCACTATCGGGGATTGTACCCACTATCGGGGATTGTACCCACTATCGGGGATTGTATCCACTATCGGGGATTGTATCCACTATCTGGGATTGTACCCACTATCGGGGATTGTACCCACTATCGGGGATTGTACCCACTATCGGGGATTGTACCCACTATCGGGGATTGTACCCACTATCGGGGATTGTACTCACTATCGGGGATTGTACTCACTGTCGGGGTTGTACTCACTATCTGGAATTGTACTCACTTTCTGGGATTGTACTCACTAACGGGGTTTTTACTCACGATCTGGGATTGTGCTGACTATCTGGGATTGTATTCACTATTCGGGATTGTACACACTATCTGGGATTGTACTCACTATCTGGAATTGTACTCACTTTCTGGGATTGTACTCACTAACGGGGTTTTTACTCACTATCTGGGATTGTGCTGACTATCTGGGATTGTATTCACTATTCGGGATTGTACACACTATCTGGGATTGTACTCACTATCTGGGATTGTATTCACTATCTGTGATTGTACTCACTAACGGAGTTTTTACTCACTATCTGGGATTGTTCTCACCATAGGGGAGTGTACATACTATCTGGGATTGTGCTCATTCTGTGGGATTGTACTCACCATCGGGGATTGTACCCGGAATCTGAGATTGTACTCACTATCGGGGAGTGTGCACACTATCTGGGATTGTACTCACTATTGGGAAATGCACCCAGTATCTGTGATTGTATTCACTATCTGGGATTGTACCCACTATCTGGGATTGTACCCACTATCTGTGATTGTACTCACTATCTGTGATTGTACTCACTATCTGTGATTGTACTCACTATCGGGGATTGTACTTACTATCTGGGATTGATCTCACTATCGGGGATTGTACTCACTATCTGGAATTGTACTCGCTATCTGGGATTGTATCCGCGATCGGGGTTGTCCCACTATCGGGGATTGTACCCACAATCTGGGATTGTTGTCACTATCTGGGAATGTATCCGCGATCGGGGTTGTCCCACTATCGGGGATTGTACCCACTATCGTGGATTGTCGTCACTATCTGGGATTGTATCCGCGATCGTGGTTGTCCCACTATCGGGGATTGTACTCACTATCAGGGATTGTACTCACTATCTGGGGTTGTACCCACTATCTGGGATTGTACCCACTTTCAGGGATTGCCCCACTATCTGGGATTGTACCCACTATCTGGGATTGTACTCACTATCGGGGATTGTACTCACTATCAGGGATTATACCCACTACCGGGGATTGTACTCACTATCGGGGTTTGTACCCACTATCTCGGATTGTACCCACTATCGGGGATTGTACCCACTATCGGGGATTGTACCCACTATCGGGGATTGTGTTCACTATCTGGGATTTTACTCATTGTCTCGAATTGTACTCACTATTGGGGACTGTGTTCACTATCTGGTATTTTACTCACTGTCTGGGATTGTCCTCACTATCTGGGATTGTCGTCACTATCTGGGATTGTACTCACACTCGGGCATTGTGCTCACTATCGGGGATTGTACCCAGTATCTGGGATTGTCCTCACTATATGGGATTGAACTCGGTATCGGGGATTGTACCCACTATCTGGGATTGTACTCACTAGCTGGGATTGTACTCACTATCTGGGATAGTACTCACTATCTGGGATTGTCCTCACTATCGGGGATTGTCCTCACTATCGGGGATTGTCCTCACTATCGGGGATTGTACTCACTATCTGGGATTGTACCCACTATCTGGGATTGTCCTAACTATCAGGGACTGTACTCACTATCGGGGATTGTCCCCATTATCGGGGATTGTCCTCACTATCTGGGAATGTACTCACTATCTGGGATTGTGCTCACTATCTGGGATTGTACTCACTATCTGGGATTGTACTCACTATCTGGGATTGTACTCACTATCTGGAACTGTACTAAATATCTGGGATTGTTCTTACTATCTGGAATTGTATCCACTATCGGGGTTGTCCCACTATCGGGGATTGTATCCACTATCTGAGATTGTACTCACTATCTGGAATTGTACCCACAATCTGGGAATGTCCCACTATCGGGGATTGTACTCACTATCTGGGATTGTACTCACTATCTGGGATTGTACCCACGATCGGGAAATGTACCCATTATCAGGGATTGTCCTCACTATCTGGGATTGTCCTCACTATCTGGGATTGTACTCGCTATCGGGGATTGAGCTCATGATTATGGATTGTGCTCAATATCTGGGATTGTACCCACTATCTGGGATTGCACTCACTATTGGGGATTGTCTTCACTATCTGGGATTTTACTCACTATCTGGGATTGTGCTCACTATCGGGGATTGTGTTCACAATCTGGGATTTTACTCACTGGGATTGTCCTCACTATCTGGGATAGTCGTCACTATCTGGGATTGTATGCACAATCGTGCATTGTGCTCACTGTCGGGGATTGTACCCACTATCAGGTATTGTACTCACTATCTGGGATTGTACCCACTGTCGGGGATTGTGCCCACTGTCGGGGATTGTGCCCACTGTCGGGGATTGTGCCCACTGTCGGGGATTGTACTCACTATCGGGGATTGTACTCACTATCGGGGATTGTATTCCTGGGATTGTACCCACTTTTGGGGATTGTACTCACTATCGGGAATTGTGCCCACTATCTGGGATTTTACCCACTATCTGGGATTGTACTCAGTATCGGGGATTGTACTCTCTATCAGGGATTGTACCCACTATCTGGGATTGTACTCACTATCTGGGATTGTACCCACTATCGTGGATTGTCCTCAATATCTGGGATTGTACCCACTATCGGGGATTGTCCCCATTATCGGGGATTGTACTCACTAATCTGGGACTGTACTCACTATCTGGGATTGTTCTCACTATCTGGGATTGTATCCACTATCGGGGTTGTCCCACTATCGGGGATTGTAATTAGTATCGGGGATTATACTCACTATCGGGGATTGTACTCGCTATCGGGAATTGTACTCACTATCGGGAAATGTACGCGCTATCTGGGGTTGTAACCACGATCGGGGATTGTACTCACTATCTAAGATTGTACTCACTATCAGGGATTGTCCTCAATATCAGGGATTGTACCCACTTTCGTGGATTGTATTCACTATCAGGGATTGTACCCACTATCGGGGATTGAACTCACTATCGGGGATTGTACCCGCTATCTGGGATTGTACCCGCTATCTGGGATTGTACTCGCTATCTGGGATTGTACTCACTATCGGGGATTGTACTCACTATCGGGGATTGTACTCACTATCGGGGATTGTACTCACTATCTGGGATTGTATTAATGTTCTGGGATTGTGCTCACTATCCGGGATTGTACCCAGTAACGGCGACTGTACTCACTATCTGGGACTGTATTAATTTTCTGGGATTGTACTCACTATCTGGGATTGTACTCACTATCGTGGATAGTCCTCACTATCAGGGATTGTCCTCACTATCAGGCATTGTACTCACTATCTGGGATTGTACCCACTATCGGGGATTGTCCTCAATATCTGGGATTGTACCCACTATCGGGGATTGTCTCCATTATCGGGGTTGTCCCACTATCGGGGATTGTACTCACTATCGGGGATTGTACTCGCTATCGGGAATTGTACTCGCTATCGGGTATTGTATTCGCTATCTGGGATTGTACTCACTATCTGGGGTTGTAACCACTGTCTGGGATTGTACCCACTATCGGGGATTGTACTCACTATCTGGGATTGTACTCAATATTGCGGATTGTACCCACTGTCTGGGATTGATCTCACTATCTGGGATTGTACTCAGTATGCGGGATTGTACTCCCTATCTGGGATTGTACTCCCTATCTGGGATTGTATTAATTTTCTGGGATTGTACTCACTATCGGGGATTGTACCCACTATCTGGGATTGTACGCACTATCTGGGAGTGTACTTATTGTCTGGGATTGTACTCACTATCGTGGATTGTACCCACTATCTGGGATTGTGCACACTATCTGGGATAGTACTCACTATCTGGGATTGTTCTCACTCTCTGGGATTGTCCTCACTCTCTGGGATTGTCCTCACTCTCTGGGATTGTCCTCACTCTCTGGGATTGTACTCACTATCGGGGATTGTGCTCACTATCTGGGATTTTATTCACTATCTGGGATTGTACTCACTATTGGGGATTGTGTTCACTATCTGGGATTTTACTCAATGTCTGGGATTGTACTCACTATCGGGGATTGTGTTCACTATCTGGGATTTTAGTCACTATCTGGGTTTGTACTCACACTCGGACATTGTGCTCACTATCGGGGATTGTACCCACTATCAGGTATTGTACTCACTATCGGGGATTGTACTCAATGTCGGGGATTGTACTCACTATCAGGGATTGTACCCACTATCGGGGATTGTACTCAATATTGGAGATTGTATTCCTGGGATTATACCCACTTTCGGGGGTTGTACTCACTATCGGGGATTGTACTCGCTATCTGGGATTGTACTCACTATCGGGGATTGTACCCGCTATCAGGGATTGTACTCGCTATCTGGGATTGTAACTGCTATCTGGGATTTTACCCACTATCGGGGATAGTACTCAATATTGCGGATTGTAACCACTGTCTGGGATTGATCTCACTATCTGGGATTGTACTCAGTATGCGGGATTGTACTCCCTATCTGGGATTGTACTCCCTATCTGGGATTGTATTAATTTTCTGGGATTGTACTCACTATCGGGGATTGTACCCACTATCGGGGATTGTACCCACTTTCGGCAGTTGTACTCGCTATCGGGGATTGTGCTCGCTATCTGGGATTGTGCTCGCTATCGGGATTTTGCTCGCTATCGGGGATTGTGCTCAATATCGGGGATTGTGCCCACTATCGGGGCTTGTGCCCACTATCGGGGCTTGTACCCACTATCGGGGCTTGTACCCACTATCGGGGCTTGTACCCACTATCGGGGATTGTCCTCACTATCTGGGATTGAACTCCCTATCTGGGATTGTATTAATTTTCTGGGATTGTACTCACTATCGGGGATTGTACCCACTATCTGGGATTGTACGCACTATCTGGGAGTGTACTTATTGTCTGGGATTGTACTCACTATCGTGGATTGTACCCTCTATCTGGGATTGTGCACACTATCTGGGATAGTACTCACTATCTGGGATTGTTCTCACTCTCTGGGATTGCCCTCACTCTCTCGGATTGTCCTCACTCTCTGGGATTGTCCTCACTCTCTGGGATTGTCCTCACTCTCTGGGATTGTCCTCACTCTCTGGGATTGTGTTCACTATCTGGGATTGTACCCACTATCTGGGATTGTACTCAACATCGGGAATTGTGCTCACTATCTGGGATTGTTCCCACTATCTGGGATTGTACTCACTATCTGAGATTGCACTCACTATCTGGGATTGTACCCACTATTGGGGATTATACTCACTATCTGGGATTGTACTCACTATCGGCGATTGTACTCACTATCCGGGATTGTTCTCACTATCCGGGATTGTATCCTCTATCGGGGATTGTACTCAATATTTGGGATTATACTCACTATCGGGGATTGTACTCACTATCGGGGATTGTACTCGCTATCTGGAATTGTACTCGCTATAGGGAATTGTACGCACAATCTGGGGTTGTAACCACTATCTGGGATTGTACTCACTATCTGGGATTGTCCCACTATCTGGGATTGTACCCACTATCGGGGATTGTACCCACTATCGGGGATTGTCCTCACTATCTGGGATTGAGCTCACTATTGGGGATTGTGTTCAATATCTGGGATTGTACTCACTATCGTGGATTGTCCTCACTATCTGGGATTTTACTCACGATCTGGGATTGTGCTCACTATCGGGGATTGTGTTCACAATCTGGGATTTTACTCACTGGGATTGTCCTCACTATCTGGGATAGTCGTCACTATCTGGGATTGTATGCACAATCGTGCATTGTACTCACTATCGGGGATTGTACCCACTATCCGGGATTGTGTTCACCACCTGGGATTTTACTCACTATCTGGGATTGTACTCAATATCGGGGATTGTACTCAATACCGGGGATTGTATTCACTATCTGGGATTGTACCCACTATCGGGGATTGTACTCACTATCGGGGATTGTACTCAATATCGGGGATTGTATTCCTGGGATTGTACCCACTTTCGGGGATTGTACCCACTATCGTGGATTGTCCTCAATATCTGGGATTGTCCCCATTATCGGGGATTGTACTCACTAATCTGGGACTGTACTCACTATCTGGGATTGTTCTCACTATCTGGGATTGTATCCACTATCGGGGTTGTCCCACTATCTGGGATTATACTCACTATCTGGGATTGTAATTAGTATCTGGGATTGATCTCACTATCGGGGATTGCACTCGCTATCGGGGATTGCACTCGCTATCGGGGATTGCACTCGCTATCGGGGATTGCACTCGCTATCGGGGATTGCACTCGCTATCGGGGATTGTACTCGCTATCGGGGATTGTACTCGCTATCGGGGATTGTACTCGCTATCGGGGATTGTACTCGCTATCGGGGATTGTAACCACTGTCTGGGATTGATCTCACTATCTGGGATTGTACTCAGTATCCGGGATTGTACTCCCTATCTGGGATTGTATTAATTTTCTGGGATTTTACTCTCTATCGGGGATTGTGCACACTATCTGGGATTGTCCTCACTATCTGGGATTGTACTCACTATCTGAGATTGTACTCACTATCTGGGATTGTGTTCACTATCTGGGATTTTATTCACTATCTGGGATTGTACTCACTATTGGGGATTGTGTTCACTATCTGGGATTTTACTCATTGTCTGGAATTGTTCTTACTATTGGGGATTGTGTTCACTATCTGGGATTTTAGTTACTATCTGGGTTTGTACTCACACTCGGACATTGTGCTCACTATCGGGGATTGTACCCACTATCAGGTATTGTACTCACTATCGGGGATTGTAACCACTATCGGGGATTGTACCCACTATCAGGTATTGTACTCAATATCGGGGATTGTAACCACTATCAGGTATTGTACTCACTATCGGGGATTGTACCCACTATCGGGGATTGTGTTCACTATCTGGGATTTTACTCACTATCTGGGATTGTACTCACTATCGGGGATTGTTCTCACTATCTGGGATTGTACTCAATATTGCAGATTGTATTCCTGGGATTGTACTCACTATTGGGGATTTTACTCACTATCGGGGATTGTACCCACTATCTGGGATTGTACCCACTATCTGGGATTGTACCCACTATCGGCGATTGTACTCACTATCTGGGATTGTACTCACTATCTGGGATTGTACTCTCTATTGGAGATTGAGCTCACTATTGGGGATTGTGCTCAATATCTGGGATTGTACTCATTATCGTGGATTGTGCCCACTATCGGGGATTGAACTCGGTATCGGGGATTGTACTCACTATCTGGGATTGTACCCGCTATCTGGGATTGTACTAACTATCTGAGATTGCACTCACTATCTGGGATTGTACGCACTATTGGGGATTTTACTCACTATCTGGGATTGTACTCACTATCGGCGATTGTTCTCACTATCTGTGATTGTATCCTCTATCGGGGTTGTCCCACTATCGGGGATTGTACTCAATATCTGGGATTATACTCACTATCGGGGGTTGTACTCACTATCGGGGATTGTACGCGCAATCTGGGGTTGTAACCACAATCTGGGATTGTACTCACTATCTGGGATTGTCCCACTATCGGGGATTGTACCCACTATCGGGGATTGTACCCACTATCGGGGATTGTACTCAGTATCTGGGATTGTCCTCACTATCTGGGATTGTCCTCACTATTGGGGATTGTACTCACTATTGGGGATTGAGCTCACTATTGGGGATTGTCCTCACTCTCTGGGATTTTACTCATTGTCTGGGATTGTACTCACTATTGGGGATTGTCTTCACTATCTGGGATTTTACTCACTATCTGGGATTGTGCTCACTATCGGGGATTGTGTTCACAATCTGGGATTTTGCTCACTGGGATTGTCCTCACTATCTGGGATAGTCGTCACTATCTGGGATTGTACGCACAATCGTGCATTGTGCTCACTGTTGGGGATTGTACCCACTATCAGGGATTGTGTTCACTATCTGGGATTGTACTCAATATCAGGGATTGTACTCAATATCGGGGATTGTATTCACTATCTGGGATTGTACCCACTATCGGGGATAGTACTCACTATCTGGGATTGTACCCACTGTCGGGGATTGTACTCACTATCGGGGATTGTATTCCTGGGATTGTACCCACTTTCGGGGATTGTACTCACTATCTGGGATTGTTCCCACTATCGTGGATTGTCCTCAATATCTGGGATTGTATCCACTATCGGGGTTGTCCCACTATCGGGGATTGTACTCAATATCGGGGATTGTACCCACTATCTGGGATAATACTCACTATCTGGGATTGTAATTAGTATCTGGGATTGATCTCACTATCGGGGATTGCACTCACTATCGGGGATTGTACTCGCTATCAGGAAATGTACGCGCTATCTGAGGTTGTAACCAGTATCGGGGATTGTACTCACTATCTAAGATTGTACTCACTATCAGGGATTGTCCTCAATATCGGGGATTGTACCCACTATCTGGTATTGTACTCACTATCTGGGATTGTACTCACTATTGGGGATTGAGCTCACTATTGGGGATTGTGCTCAGTATCTGGGATTGTACTCACTATCGTGGATTGTGCCCACTATCGGGGATTGTACCCACTATCGGGGATTGTCCTCAATATCTGGGATTGTTCCCACTATCGGGGATTGTCTCCATTATCGGGGACTGTACTCACTATCTGGGACTGTACTCACTATCTGGCATTGTACTCACTATCTGGAATTGTGCTCAATATCTGGGATTGTTCCCACTATCGGGGTTGTCCCACTATCGGGGATTGTACTCACTATCTGGGAATGTAAGTAGTATCTGGGATTGATCTCACTATCCGGGACTGTACTCACTATCGGGGATTGTACTCGCTATCGGGAATTGTACTCGCTATCTGGGATTGTACTCAATATTGCGGATTGTAACCACTGTCTGGGATTGATCTCACTATCTGGGATTGTACTCCCTATCTGGGAGTGTACTTATTATCTGGGATTGTACTCACTATCGTGGATTGTACCCACTATCTGGGATTGGAGCCACTATCTGGGATTGTACTCACTATCGGGGATTTTACTCTCTATCGGGGATTGTGCACACTATCTGGGATAGTACTCACTATCTGGAATTGTCCTCACGATCTGGGATTGTTCTCACTCTCTGGGATTGTCCTCACTATCTGAGATTGTACTCACTATCTGGGATTGTGTTCACTATCTGGGATTTTAGTCACTATCTGGGTTTGTACTCACACTCGGACATTGTGCTCACTATCGGGGATTGTACCCACTATCAGGTATTGTACCCACTATCGGGGATTGTGTTCACTATCTGGGATTGTACCCACTGTCGGGGATTGTGCCCACTATCTGGGATTATACCCACTTTCGGGGGTTGTACTCACTATCTGGGATTTTACTCACTATCGGGGATTGTACCCACTATCAGGGATTGTACTCACTATCTGGGATTGTACCCACTATCGGGGATTGTACCTGATGTAAGAAAAAGGAGACTTACCATCAAGTAACTTTAAAGTAAGCTTTAAGTAACTTATAAACACACTATACACACAAGAGAGGTCTTTACCATGCCTCTGGTAGAAGCCTCTTACAATACTGAACAGACCAGTATTTATACCAGTCCAACAGGAAGTGACATATGACAGGAAGTGAGGTATGTACACAGTTCATAGTTCATAGTTCACAGGAAGTGATGACATAACTTCCCGGAAGTTATCATTTTTATCACATTCTTCCCTCCTGCAGGATTAGGAGGCTGTGGTCTACCTTTTGGTCCGCAGCCGCCGAACAAGGAAGAGTCGCACCCGTTTGGATTCCCGTCGTAGAGGGTCGCTGGTCCGCTTACATGCGGTTGGCCATTGGTCAGAGTCTGTGTGGCCTGGATTGCCCTGTGAAGGGTCGGGGAGATCATGGCTTCGAGTACGAGCCCCAATAGGTTCAAAGTCGGACTGCCTCTGTTCAGAGGGAGGTGCAGAGCTGGTCTGTGGCGGATCAGTACTTTCATGCGCGGTACTGGGAGGGTCGCAACCTTGAGCACGGGGTTCTACCGGCACCAAGCTAGTTGGTGTCCGATCAGGATCCTGGAGAGGGGTACCCGATAGGTCCCAAGAGTTTCCTGGTGAAATGCCATCACCCGATGTCCCACTAGGTCCTGATGGGCAGGGAGCCAGATCCCGTAATGATACGGTAGATTCTCGGCCGTCGGAATATCGTATGTTTGCATAGGTGGGGTTGGCATCGGTTAGTTCGAGCTCGTCTACAAGAGGGTCATTTTTAGACGTCCGAACGTATCTTCGGAGTAATACAGGTCCAGGAGTAGTTAGCCATGACGGGAGTGATGTCCCATGAGATGAGCGACGCTGGAATCCAAAGAACCGCTCATGAGGTGTAGTATTTGTGGCTGTAGAAAGCAGGGACCGTATAGAGTGCAATGCATCCGGAAGCACTGTTTCCTATTGCTGGTCTGGTAGGCCCCGAGATCTTAAAGCGAGACGTACGGAATTCCAGATGATACCGTTATACCTCTCTACCTGCCCATTTCCGATGGGATGGTATGGTGTTGTTTTGCTTGTAGCAATTCCCCGTTCTGAGAGGTAGTCCTTGAGTTCCCTTGACATAAAGGATGGACCCTGATCTGAGTGAATATAAGCCGGCATGCCACAGAGAGAAAATACCTGCTCAAGGCAGCAGATTACTGTGGACGCCAGCATATTGGAGCAGGGGAAGGCAAACGGAAAACGTAAATATTCGTCGATCATGGTGAGCAAATATGTGTTCCGAGTTGAAGGGGGCACTGGGCCCTTAAAATCGATGCTAAGTCATTGCATCGGTTGGGTTGCATGTACGAGTATACCATCTGAGGGGCGGAAGAACTGAGGTTTTAATTCCGCACAAAGCCGGCATTCTGAGCATATTTTCTTTACATCTCCAGTGGAAAAAAGGGAGATTCCGTGATCGTACGAAATGTAGCATGCGCGTAACGCCAGGATGACACAAACCATTGTGGACATCCATGAGAGTGGAGGATGACATAGTGGAGCAGAATGCCCGTGTGAGGGTGTCCGGGGCCACATTCTCCTTGCCAGGCCGATAGAGAATGGTATAACCAAAAGAGGCCAGTTCCATCCTCCAAAGTTGTATTTTATTATTCTTAATTTTGGTTCGTTTTCGATTATCGAGCATGAAGGCGACTGAGCGTTGGTCCGTGATCAATGTAAAGTGCTGGCGAGCTAGAAAATGGTTCCACTTCCGTACTGCCTCTATGATGGCTGTGGCTTCTTTCTCAACCGGAGGATAATGTAGCTCGGCACCTTGTAAGGTCCTGGACATAAATGCTACAGGACGACCTTCCTGATTCAGAGTAGCCGAGATCGCCACCTCCGAGGCATCACATTCAACCACGAAAGGGAGATTCTCATCAATGGAGTGAAGAGCCGCTTTCTCCAACTGTTTGTTGAGAAGGTTAAAGGCTGCAACAGCCGCTGTTCCCAGTGGAAATGATCTAGCATGCAGCAAGGGTTGGATTTTGTCTGAAAAATGAGGAATCCATTTAGCGTAGTATGCAAACAGACCGAGAGCCCGACGTAAAGAAGCCGGATTCTTAGGTGACGGGAGCTCTTGGAGCGGGCGAAGTCTTTCTGGGTCTGGCTTAATGATACCATTGCCTACGCAGTAGCCAAGGATGTTGATGGTCGGTTGCGACTCAACAGATTTGGATTCATTCAGGGTCAAATTACGGCGATGGAGGGCATCCCGAAATTTTTGGAGGTTGGAGTCGTGTTCCTGTTGATCGTGACCTGCAATGGTAATGTTATCAAGATAGGGAAAAGTGTCCCTTATGTTTTCCTGCTTAACCAGGCCATCCATTGCCCATTGAAAGACAGCCACTCCATTAGTAACCTCGAATGGGAGGCGACGAAATTGGTACAGCCGTCCATTAGCCTCAAAGGCTGTGTACTGCTTATCTGAGACCTTCAAGGGTAACTGATGATAGGCACTTTTTAAATCGTAAGTTGAGAACACTTTGTATTCGGCCAGTTTATTAACCATATCATCAATGCGTGGCAATGGGTAGGCGTCCAAGTCGGTATATTGATTGATGGTTTGCGAATAATCGATGCATAGTCGCTGTTTGTGAGGTTTTAGAGGGTTCTTGACAATGACGACTCGAGCCCGCCAGGGCGACGAACATGGTTCAATGATATCCTCTGCTAGAAGTCGAGAGATTTCAGCCGCAATAAAAGATTGGTCTTCCTGATTAAAGCGCCGCGATTTCGTTATTATCGGTTTGCATTGAGGCGGAATACTGGCAAATAATGAGGGTTCATCAAGTGAAGCTGCTGATAATGCACAAAATGGTAATTTAGACGGTATATTAGAAATAGTAAGTCCGGGTTTGGATCCACCAAACTCAATGGTGAGTTTCTTATGCTGTTTTTGGAAGTCCAGCCCCAAGAGGAGATCACTACATAAGTCCTTGAGCACCGAAAGTCGGGTGGAGGGATACATACGACCATGAAGTGTCATATCAACAACACAAAAGCCGGAGATTCTGGTATTAAGTGATGACTGGGCCATCGCAATTGCCTGGTCCGATGGGAAGACATGTAGTTTCAATTTCGCAACAATCTGTTCCTTAATGAAACTATCAATACTTCCTGAGTCAATTAAGGCATCTAAGGTATGCCCTTTAATTGAAATTTTTGTGGCTGCATGAGACAGGTTCTGTGGGCAAGCAGCTGTAATTGGTGTCGTTGCACAGAGAGTGGCTAAAACTCTCGGTGTGCTTCTTCGGGAGAGAGCTCGAGAGGAAGCTTGATAGGTCCTAGCTGGAGCATCTTGATAGGCCCTAATTGGGGCAGTTCGGTAGGCCTTAGCTGGATTGGCCCTCGTAGAGGCCCTTGATAGGCAAACTTTAGCAAAGTGTCCTTTTTTCCCGCAATAACTGCAGATTGCATTGCGAGCAGGGCAGGTTTTCCTAGGGTGAAAAGCATCTCCACAAAAGAAGCATTCCTTCCTAGATTGCCAAGAGGCTGCTAAAGTGGGGTCGTCCTCCTCTTCTTCATCAGAATTATCAGAATTAGATTCCCCCATGATAGGGTTCACCTGAGACCGCTTGAATTGTCTGGTTGCAGCTACAGCAGCAGATCGAGATCTGGGCAGCTGATAGAGGTCTGCATTTCTCTTTGCCAAATCCAGTGAACAAGCTAGGTCAAAAGCTTTTTGTAGCTCAAGTGTTTTACTTTCTAGTAGACGCTGGCGTATAAATGGAGAGGCAATCCCGCAGATGAAAGCATCACGAATCATTTCTTGGCGGTACAGCTCAGCTGAGGCTGCCTGAAAGTTACAATCTACGCTGAGCCTGCGAAGTTCTTGCAGGAATTCATCAATTGATTCCCCTGGCCCTTGTCGGGCTGTGGCCAGTAGATGTCTAGCATAGACCTCATTTGGGGTCTTCGCATACAGTTTCTTAAGTGCCCGAATCACCTCTTCGTAATTATCCCATTCATCAACATATTCGAACACTTTTGGGGTCACATAATTGACAAGTATCTTCAATTTAGCAGGAGCATCCGCTTTACATTCATCCAGAAAATTCTCAAAAGTACGATACCAATGCTTCCATACCCTGCCAGCTGCTGGTGTATTCGGGTCCAAGTCCAGACGAATAGGTCTAAGGATTTTCTCCATGATGGGTGGTTCCCTGGATCCTTAACTTCCGAGTTTGTCTGAAGGTCTAGTATTTGTCAGTGTAAATACTAAGTTACTTAAAATGATGCAAGAAAAAGGAGACTTACCATCAAGTAACTTTAAAGTAAGCTTTAAGTAACTTATAAACACACTATATACACAAGAGAGGTCTTTACCATGCCTCTGGTAGAAGCCTCTTACAATACTGAACAGACCAGTATTTATACCAGTCCAACAGGAAGTGACATATGACAGGAAGTGAGGTATGTACACAGTTCATAGTTCATAGTTCACAGGAAGTGATGACATAACTTCCCGGAAGTTATCATTTTTATCACAGTACCCAGTATCTGGGATTGTCCTCACTATCTGGGATTGAACTCGGTATCGGGGATTGTACTCACTATCTGGTATTGTACCCACTATCTGGGATTGTACTCAACATCGGGAATTGTGCTCACTATCTGGGATTGTTCCCACTATCTGGGATTGTACTCACTATCTGAGATTGCACTCACTATCTGGGATTGTACCCACTATTGGGGATTTTACTCACTATCTGGGATTGTACCCACTATCTGGGATTATACTCACTATCTGGGATTGTACTCACTATCGGCGATTGTACTCACTGTCCGGGATTGTTCTCACTATCTGGGATTGTATCCTCTATCGGGGTTGTCCCACTATCGGGGATTGTACTCAATATCTGGGATTATACTCACTATCGGGGAATGTACTCACTATCGGGGATTGTACTCGCTATCTGGAATTGTACTCGCTATCGGGAATTGTACGCGCAATCTGGGGTTGTAACCACAATCTGGGGTTGTAACCACTATCTGGGATTGTACTCACTATCTGGGATTGTCCCACTATCTGGGATTGTACCCACTATTGGGGATTGTACTCAGTATCTGGGATTGAGCTCACTATCTGGGATTGTGCTCACTATCGGGGATTGTGTTCACAATCTGGGATTTTGCTCACTATCGGGGATTGTACTCAATATCGGGGATTGTACTCACTATCGGGGATGGTACTCACTATCTGGGATTGTACCCACTATAGGGGATTGTACTCACTATCTGGTATTGTACCCACTGTCGGGGATCGTGCCCACTATCTGGGATTGTACCCACTTTCGGGGATTGTACTCACTATCGGGGATTGTCCTCACTATCGGGGATTGTCCTCACTATCGGGGATTGTACCCTCTTTCGGGGATTGTACTCTCTATCGGGGATTGTACTCGCTATCGGGGATTGTACTCGCTATCGGGGATTTTACTCACTATCGTGGATTGTACCCACTATCTGGGATTGTACCCACTATCTGGGATTGTACTCACTATTTGGGATTGTACCAACTTTCGGGGATTGTACCCATTAGCGGGGATTGTCCTCACTCTCTGGGATTGTGTTCACTATCTGGGATTTTATTCACTATCTGGGATTGTACTCACTATTGGGGATTGTGTTCACTATCTGGGATTTTACTCAATGTCTGGGATTGTACTCACTATCGGGGATTGTGTTCACTATCTGGGATTTTAGTCACTATCTGGGTTTGTACTCACACTCGGACATTGTGCTCACTATCGGGGATTGTACCCACTATCAGGTATTGTACTCACTATCGGGGATTGTACTCAATATCGGGGATTGTACTCACTATCAGGGATTGTACCCACTATCGGGGATTGTACTCAATATTGGAGATTGTATTCCTGGGATTATACCCACTTTCGGGGGTTGTACTCACTATCGGGGATTGTACTCGCTATCTGGGATTGTACTCACTATCGGGGATTGTACCCGCTATCAGGGATTGTACTCGCTATCTGGGATTGTAACCGCTATCTGGGATTTTACCCACTATCGGGGATAGTACTCAATATTGCGGATTGTAACCACTGTCTGGGATTGATCTCACTATCTGGGATTGTACTCAGTATGCGGGATTGTACTCCCTATCTGGGATTGTACTCCCTATCTGGGATTGTATTAATTTTCTGGGATTGTACTCACTATCGGGGATTGTACCCACTATCGGGGATTGTACCCACTTTCGGCAGTTGTACTCGCTATCGGGGATTGTGCTCGCTATCTGGGATTGTGCTCGCTATCGGGATTTTGCTCGCTATCGGGGATTGTGCTCAATATCGGGGATTGTGCCCACTATCGGGGCTTGTGCCCACTATCGGGGCTTGTACCCACTATCGGGGCTTGTACCCACTATCGGGGATTGTCCTCACTATCTGGGATTGAACTCCCTATCTGGGATTGTATTAATTTTCTGGGATTGTACTCACTATCGGGGATTGTACCCACTATCTGGGATTGTACGCACTATCTGGGAGTGTACTTATTGTCTGGGATTGTACTCACTATCGTGGATTGTACCCTCTATCTGGGATTGTGCACACTATCTGGGATAGTACTCACTATCTGGGATTGTTCTCACTCTCTGGGATTGCCCTCACTCTCTCGGATTGTCCTCACTCTCTGGGATTGTCCTCACTCTCTGGGATTGTCCTCACTCTCTGGGATTGTCCTCACTCTCTGGGATTGTGTTCACTATCTGGGATTGTACCCACTATCTGGGATTGTACTCAACATCGGGAATTGTGCTCACTATCTGGGATTGTTCCCACTATCTGGGATTGTACTCACTATCTGAGATTGCACTCACTATCTGGGATTGTACCCACTATTGGGGATTATACTCACTATCTGGGATTGTACTCACTATCGGCGATTGTACTCACTATCCGGGATTGTTCTCACTATCCGGGATTGTATCCTCTATCGGGGATTGTACTCAATATCTGGGATTATACTCACTATCGGGGATTGTACTCACTATCGGGGATTGTACTCGCTATCTGGAATTGTACTCGCTATAGGGAATTGTACGCACAATCTGGGGTTGTAACCACTATCTGGGATTGTACTCACTATCTGGGATTGTCCCACTATCTGGGATTGTACCCACTATCGGGGATTGTACCCACTATCGGGGATTGTCCTCACTATCTGGGATTGAGCTCACTATTGGGGATTGTGTTCAATATCTGGGATTTTACTCACTGGGATTGTCCTCACTATCTGGGATAGTCGTCACTATCTGGGATTGTATGCACAATCGTGCATTGTACTCACTATCGGGGATTGTACCCACTATCCGGGATTGTGTTCACCACCTGGGATTTTACTCACTATCTGGGATTGTACTCAATATCGGGGATTGTACTCAATACCGGGGATTGTATTCACTATCTGGGATTGTACCCACTATCGGGGATTGTACTCACTATCGGGGATTGTACTCAATATCGGGGATTGTATTCCTGGGATTGTACCCACTTTCGGGGATTGTACCCACTATCGTGGATTGTCCTCAATATCTGGGATTGTCCCCATTATCGGGGATTGTACTCACTAATCTGGGACTGTACTCACTATCTGGGATTGTTCTCACTATCTGGGATTGTATCCACTATCTGGGTTGTCCCACTATCTGGGATTATACTCACTATCTGGGATTGTAATTAGTATCTGGGATTGATCTCACTATCGGGGATTGCACTCGCTATCGGGGATTGCACTCGCTATCGGGGATTGCACTCGCTATCGGGGATTGTACTCGCTATCGGGGATTGTACTCGCTATCGGGGATTGTACTCGCTATCGGGGATTGTAACCACTGTCTGGGATTGATCTCACTATCTGGGATTGTACTCAGTATCCGGGATTGTACTCCCTATCTGGGATTGTATTAATTTTCTGGGATTTTACTCTCTATCGGGGATTGTGCACACTATCTGGGATTGTCCTCACTATCTGGGATTGTACTCACTATCTGAGATTGTACTCACTATCTGGGATTGTGTTCACTATCTGGGATTTTATTCACTATCTGGGATTGTACTCACTATTGGGGATTGTGTTCACTATCTGGGATTTTACTCATTGTCTGGAATTGTTCTTACTATTGGGGATTGTGTTCACTATCTGGGATTTTAGTTACTATCTGGGTTTGTACTCACACTCGGACATTGTGCTCACTATCGGGGATTGTACCCACTATCAGGTATTGTACTCACTATCGGGGATTGTAACCACTATCGGGGATTGTACCCACTATCAGGTATTGTACTCAATATCGGGGATTGTAACCACTATCAGGTATTGTACTCACTATCGGGGATTGTACCCACTATCGGGGATTGTGTTCACTATCTGGGATTTTACTCACTATCTGGGATTGTACTCACTATCGGGGATTGTTCTCACTATCTGGGATTGTACTCAATATTGCAGATTGTATTCCTGGGATTGTACTCACTATTGGGGATTTTACTCACTATCGGGGATTGTACCCACTATCTGGGATTGTACCCACTATCTGGGATTGTACCCACTATCGGCGATTGTACTCACTATCTGGGATTGTACTCACTATCTGGGATTGTACTCTCTATTGGAGATTGAGCTCACTATTGGGGATTGTGCTCAATATCTGGGATTGTACTCATTATCGTGGATTGTGCCCACTATCGGGGATTGAACTCGGTATCGGGGATTGTACTCACTATCTGGGATTGTACCCGCTATCTGGGATTGTACTAACTATCTGAGATTGCACTCACTATCTGGGATTGTACGCACTATTGGGGATTTTACTCACTATCTGGGATTGTACTCACTATCGGCGATTGTTCTCACTATCTGTGATTGTATCCTCTATCGGGGTTGTCCCACTATCGGGGATTGTACTCAATATCTGGGATTATACTCACTATCGGGGGTTGTACTCACTATCGGGGATTGTACGCGCAATCTGGGGTTGTAACCACTATCTGGGATTGTACTCACTATCTGGGATTGTCCCACTATCGGGGATTGTACCCACTATCGGGGATTGTACCCACTATCGGGGATTGTACTCAGTATCTGGGATTGTCCTCACTATCTGGGATTGTCCTCACTATTGGGGATTGTACTCACTATTGGGGATTGAGCTCACTATTGGGGATTGTCCTCACTCTCTGGGATTTTACTCATTGTCTGGGATTGTACTCACTATTGGGGATTGTCTTCACTATCTGGGATTTTACTCACTATCTGGGATTGTGCTCACTATCGGGGATTGTGTTCACAATCTGGGATTTTGCTCACTGGGATTGTCCTCACTATCTGGGATAGTCGTCACTATCTGGGATTGTACGCACAATCGTGCATTGTGCTCACTGTTGGGGATTGTACCCACTATCAGGTATTGTACTCACTATCGGGGATTGTACCCACTATCCGGGATTGTGTTCACTATCTGGGATTGTACTCAATATCAGGGATTGTACTCAATATCGGGGATTGTATTCACTATCTGGGATTGTACCCACTATCGGGGATAGTACTCACTATCTGGGATTGTACCCACTGTCGGGGATTGTACTCACTATCGGGGATTGTATTCCTGGGATTGTACCCACTTTCGGGGATTGTACTCACTATCTGGGATTGTTCCCACTATCGTGGATTGTCCTCAATATCTGGGATTGTATCCACTATCGGGGTTGTCCCACTATCGGGGATTGTACTCAATATCGGGGATTGTACCCACTATCTGGGATAATACTCACTATCTGGGATTGTAATTAGTATCTGGGATTGATCTCACTATCGGGGATTGTACTCGCTATCGGGAAATGTACGCGCTATCTGAGGTTGTAACCAGTATCGGGGATTGTACTCACTATCTAAGATTGTACTCACTATCAGGGATTGTCCTCAATATCGGGGATTGTACCCACTATCTGGTATTGTACTCACTATCTGGGATTGTACTCACTATTGGGGATTGAGCTCACTATTGGGGATTGTGCTCAGTATCTGGGATTGTACTCACTATCGTGGATTGTGCCCACTATCGGGGATTGTACCCACTATCGGGGATTGTCCTCAATATCTGGGATTGTTCCCACTATCGGGGATTGTCTCCATTATCGGGGACTGTACTCACTATCTGGGACTGTACTCACTATCTGGCATTGTACTCACTATCTGGAATTGTGCTCAATATCTGGGATTGTTCCCACTATCGGGGTTGTCCCACTATCGGGGATTGTACTCACTATCTGGGAATGTAAGTAGTATCTGGGATTGATCTCACTATCCGGGACTGTACTCACTATCGGGGATTGTACTCGCTATCGGGAATTGTACTCGCTATCTGGGATTGTACTCAATATTGCGGATTGTAACCACTGTCTGGGATTGATCTCACTATCTGGGATTGTACTCCCTATCTGGGAGTGTACTTATTATCTGGGATTGTACTCACTATCGTGGATTGTACCCACTATCTGGGATTGGAGCCACTATCTGGGATTGTACTCACTATCGGGGATTTTACTCTCTATCGGGGATTGTGCACACTATCTGGGATAGTACTCACTATCTGGAATTGTCCTCACGATCTGGGATTGTTCTCACTCTCTGGGATTGTCCTCACTATCTGAGATTGTACTCACTATCTGGGATTGTGTTCACTATCTGGGATTTTATTCACTATCTGGGATTGTACTCACTATTGGGGATTGTGTTCACTATCTGGGATTTTACTCACTATTGGGGATTGTGTTCACTATCTGGGATTTTAGTCACTATCTGGGTTTGTACTCACACTCGGACATTGTGCTCACTATCTGGAATTGTCCTCACGATCTGGGATTGTTCTCACTCTCTGGGATTGTCCTCACTATCTGAGATTGTACTCACTATCTGGGATTGTGTTCACTATCTGGGATTTTAGTCACTATCTGGGTTTGTACTCACACTCGGACATTGTGCTCACTATCGGGGATTGTACCCACTATCAGGTATTGTACCCACTATCGGGGATTGTGTTCACTATCTGGGATTGTACCCACTGTCGGGGATTGTGCCCACTATCTGGGATTATACCCACTTTCGGGGGTTGTACTCACTATCTGGGATTTTACTCACTATCGGGGATTGTACCCACTATCAGGGATTGTACTCACTATCTGGGATTGTACCCACTATCGGGGATTGTACCTGATGTAAGAAAAAGGAGACTTACCATCAAGTAACTTTAAAGTAAGCTTTAAGTAACTTATAAACACACTATACACACAAGAGAGGTCTTTACCATGCCTCTGGTAGAAGCCTCTTACAATACTGAACAGACCAGTATTTATACCAGTCCAACAGGAAGTGACATATGACAGGAAGTGAGGTATGTACACAGTTCATAGTTCATAGTTCACAGGAAGTGATGACATAACTTCCCAGAAGTTATCATTTTTATCACATTCTTCCCTCCTGCAGGATTAGGAGGCTGTGGTCTAGCTTTTGGTCCGCAGCCGCCGAACAAGGAAGAGTCGCACCCGTTTGGATTCCCGTCGTAGAGGGTCGCTGGTCCGCTTACATGCGGTTGGCCATTGGTCAGAGTCTGTGTGGCCTGGATTGCCCTGTGAAGGGTCGGGGAGATCATGGCTTCGAGTACGAGCCCCAATAGGTTCAAAGTCGGACTGCCTCTGTTCAGAGGGAGGTGCAGAGCTGGTCTGTGGCGGATCAGTACTTTCATGCGCGGTACTGGGAGGGTCGCAACCTTGAGCACGGGGTTCTACCGGCACCAAGCTAGTTGGTGTCCGATCAGGATCCTGGAGAGGGGTACCCGATAGGTCCCAAGAGTTTCCTGGTGAAATGCCATCACCCGATGTCCCACTAGGTCCTGATGGGCAGGGAGCCAGATCCCGTAATGATACGGTAGATTCTCGGCCGTCGGAATATCGTATGTTTGCATAGGTGGGGTTGGCATCGGTTAGTTCGAGCTCGTCTACAAGAGGGTCATTTTTAGACGTCCGAACGTATCTTCGGAGTAATACAGGTCCAGGAGTAGTTAGCCATGACGGGAGTGATGTCCCATGAGATGAGCGACGCTGGAATCCAAAGAACCGCTCATGAGGTGTAGTATTTGTGGCTGTAGAAAGCAGGGACCGTATAGAGTGCAATGCATCCGGAAGCACTGTTTCCTATTGCTGGTCTGGTAGGCCCCGAGATCTTAAAGCGAGACGTACGGAATTCCAGATGATACCGTTATACCTCTCTACCTGCCCATTTCCGATGGGATGGTATGGTGTTGTTTTGCTTGTAGCAATTCCCCGTTCTGAGAGGTAGTCCTTGAGTTCCCTTGACATAAAGGATGGACCCTGATCTGAGTGAATATAAGCCGGCATGCCACAGAGAGAAAATACCTGCTCAAGGCAGCAGATTACTGTGGACGCCAGCATATTGGAGCAGGGGAAGGCAAACGGAAAACGTAAATATTCGTCGATCATGGTGAGCAAATATGTGTTCCGAGTTGAAGGGGGCACTGGGCCCTTAAAATCGATGCTAAGTCGTTGCATCGGTTGGGTTGCATGTACGAGTATACCATCTGAGGGGCGGAAGAACTGAGGTTTTAATTCCGCACAAAGCCGGCATTCTGAGCATATTTTCTTTACATCTCCAGTGGAAAAAAGGGAGATTCCGTGATCGTACGAAATGTAGCATGCGCGTAACGCCAGGATGACACAAACCATTGTGGACATCCATGAGAGTGGAGGATGACATAGTGGAGCAGAATGCCCGTGTGAGGGTGTCCGGGGCCACATTCTCCTTGCCAGGCCGATAGAGAATGGTATAACCAAAAGAGGCCAGTTCCATCCTCCAAAGTTGTATTTTATTATTCTTAATTTTGGTTCGTTTTCGATTATCGAGCATGAAGGCGACTGAGCGTTGGTCCGTGATCAATGTAAAGTGCTGGCGAGCTAGAAAATGGTTCCACTTCCGTACTGCCTCTATGATGGCTGTGGCTTCTTTCTCAACCGGAGGATAATGTAGCTCGGCACCTTGTAAGGTCCTGGACATAAATGCTACAGGACGACCTTCCTGATTCAGAGTAGCCGAGATCGCCACCTCCGAGGCATCACATTCAACCACGAAAGGGAGATTCTCATCAATGGAGTGAAGAGCCGCTTTCTCCAACTGTTTGTTGAGAAGGTTAAAGGCTGCAACAGCCGCTGTTCCCAGTGGAAATGATCTAGCATGCAGCAAGGGTTGGATTTTGTCTGAAAAATGAGGAATCCATTTAGCGTAGTATGCAAACAGACCGAGAGCCCGACGTAAAGAAGCCGGATTCTTAGGTGACGGGAGCTCTTGGAGCGGGCGAAGTCTTTCTGGGTCTGGCTTAATGATACCATTGCCTACGCAGTAGCCAAGGATGTTGATGGTCGGTTGCGACTCAACAGATTTGGATTCATTCAGGGTCAAATTACGGCGATGGAGGGCATCCCGAAATTTTTGGAGGTTGGAGTCGTGTTCCTGTTGATCGTGACCTGCAATGGTAATGTTATCAAGATAGGGAAAAGTGTCCCTTATGTTTTCCTGCTTAACCAGGCCATCCATTGCCCGTTGAAAGACAGCCACTCCATTAGTAACCTCGAATGGGAGGCGACGAAATTGGTACAGCCGTCCATTAGCCTCAAAGGCTGTGTACTGCTTATCTGAGACCTTCAAGGGTAACTGATGATAGGCACTTTTTAAATCGTAAGTTGAGAACACTTTGTATTCGGCCAGTTTATTAACCATATCATCAATGCGTGGCAATGGGTAGGCGTCCAAGTCGGTATATTGATTGATGGTTTGCGAATAATCGATGCATAGTCGCTGTTTGTGAGGTTTTAGAGGGTTCTTGACAATGACGACTCGAGCCCGCCAGGGCGACGAACATGTTTCAATGATATCCTCTGCTAGAAGTCGAGAGATTTCAGCCGCAATAAAAGATTGGTCTTCCTGATTAAAGCGCCGCGATTTCGTTATTATCGGTTTGCATTGAGGCGGAATACTGGCAAATAATGAGGGTTCATCAAGTGAAGCTGCTGATAATGCACAAAATGGTAATTTAGACGGTATATTAGAAATAGTAAGTCCGGGTTTGGATCCACCAAACTCAATGGTGAGTTTCTTATGCTGTTTTTGGAAGTCCAGCCCCAAGAGGAGATCACTACATAAGTCCTTGAGCACCGAAAGTCGGGTGGAGGGATACATACGACCATGAAGTGTCATATCAACAACACAAAAGCCGGAGATTCTGGTATTAAGTGATGACTGGGCCATCGCAATTGCCTGGTCCGATGGGAAGACATGTAGTTTCAATTTCGCAACAATCTGTTCCTTAATGAAACTATCAATACTTCCTGAGTCAATTAAGGCATCTAAGGTATGCCCTTTAATTGAAATTTTTGTGGCTGCATGAGACAGGTTCTGTGGGCAAGCAGCTGTAATTGGTGTCGTTGCACAGAGAGTGGCTAAAACTCTCGGTGTGCTTCTTCGGGAGAGAGCTCGAGAGGAAGCTTGATAGGTCCTAGCTGGAGCATCTTGATAGGCCCTAATTGGGGCAGTTCGGTAGGCCTTAGCTGGATTGGCCCTCGTAGAGGCCCTTGATAGGCAAACTTTAGCAAAGTGTCCTTTTTTCCCGCAATAACTGCAGATTGCATTGCGAGCAGGGCAGGTTTTCCTAGGGTGAAAAGCATCTCCACAAAAGAAGCATTCCTTCCTAGATTGCCAAGAGGCTGCTAAAGTGGGGTCGTCCTCCTCTTCTTCATCAGAATTATCAGAATTAGATTCCCCCATGATAGGGTTCACCTGAGACCGCTTGAATTGTCTGGTTGCAGCTACAGCAGCAGATCGAGATCTGGGCAGCTGATAGAGGTCTGCATTTCTCTTTGCCAAATCCAGTGAACAAGCTAGGTCAAAAGCTTTTTGTAGCTCAAGTGTTTTACTTTCTAGTAGACGCTGGCGTATAAATGGAGAGGCAATCCCGCAGATGAAAGCATCACGAATCATTTCTTGGCGGTACAGCTCAGCTGAGGCTGCCTGAAAGTTACAATCTACGCTGAGCCTGCGAAGTTCTTGCAGGAATTCATCAATTGATTCCCCTGGCCCTTGTCGGGCTGTGGCCAGTAGATGTCTAGCATAGACCTCATTTGGGGTCTTCGCATACAGTTTCTTAAGTGCCCGAATCACCTCTTCGTAATTATCCCATTCATCAACATATTCGAACACTTTTGGGGTCACATAATTGACAAGTATCTTCAATTTAGCAGGAGCATCCGCTTTACATTCATCCAGAAAATTCTCAAAAGTACGATACCAATGCTTCCATACCCTGCCAGCTGCTGGTGTATTCGGGTCCAAGTCCAGACGAATAGGTCTAAGGATTTTCTCCATGATGGGTGGTTCCCTGGATCCTTAACTTCCGAGTTTGTCTGAAGGTCTAGTATTTGTCAGTGTAAATACTAAGTTACTTAAAATGATGTAAGAAAAAGGAGACTTACCATCAAGTAACTTTAAAGTAAGCTTTAAGTAACTTATAAACACACTATATACACAAGAGAGGTCTTTACCATGCCTCTGGTAGAAGCCTCTTACAATACTGAACAGACCAGTATTTATACCAGTCCAACAGGAAGTGACATATGACAGGAAGTGAGGTATGTACACAGTTCATAGTTCATAGTTCACAGGAAGTGATGACATAACTTCCCGGAAGTTATCATTTTTATCACAGTACCCAGTATCTGGGATTGTCCTCACTATCTGGGATTGAACTCGGTATCGGGGATTGTACTCACTATCTGGTATTGTACCCACTATCTGGGATTGTACTCAACATCGGGAATTGTGCTCACTATCTGGGATTGTTCCCACTATCTGGGATTGTACTCACTATCTGAGATTGCACTCACTATCTGGGATTGTACCCACTATTGGGGATTTTACTCACTATCTGGGATTGTACCCACTATCTGGGATTATACTCACTATCTGGGATTGTACTCACTATCGGCGATTGTACTCACTGTCCGGGATTGTTCTCACTATCTGGGATTGTATCCTCTATCGGGGTTGTCCCACTATCGGGGATTGTACTCAATATCTGGGATTATACTCACTATCGGGGAATGTACTCACTATCGGGGATTGTACTCGCTATCTGGAATTGTACTCGCTATCGGGAATTGTACGCGCAATCTGGGGTTGTAACCACAATCTGGGGTTGTAACCACTATCTGGGATTGTACTCACTATCTGGGATTGTCCCACTATCTGGGATTGTACCCACTATTGGGGATTGTACTCAGTATCTGGGATTGAGCTCACTATCTGGGATTGTGCTCACTATCGGGGATTGTGTTCACAATCTGGGATTTTGCTCACTATCGGGGATTGTACTCAATATCGGGGATTGTACTCACTATCGGGGATGGTACTCACTATCTGGGATTGTACCCACTATAGGGGATTGTACTCACTATCTGGTATTGTACCCACTGTCGGGGATCGTGCCCACTATCTGGGATTGTACCCACTTTCGGGGATTGTACTCACTATCGGGGATTGTCCTCACTATCGGGGATTGTCCTCACTATCGGGGATTGTACCCTCTTTCGGGGATTGTACTCTCTATCGGGGATTGTACTCGCTATCGGGGATTGTACTCGCTATCGGGGATTTTACTCACTATCGTGGATTGTACCCACTATCTGGGATTGTACCCACTATCTGGGATTGTACTCACTATTTGGGATTGTACCAACTTTCGGGGATTGTACCCATTAGTGGGGATTGTCCTCACTCTCTGGGATTGTGTTCACTATCTGGGATTTTATTCACTATCTGGGATTGTACTCACTATTGGGGATTGTGTTCACTATCTGGGATTTTACTCAATGTCTGGGATTGTACTCACTATCGGGGATTGTGTTCACTATCTGGGATTTTAGTCACTATCTGGGTTTGTACTCACACTCGGACATTGTGCTCACTATCGGGGATTGTACCCACTATCAGGTATTGTACTCACTATCGGGGATTGTACTCAATATCGGGGATTGTACTCACTATCAGGGATTGTACCCACTATCGGGGATTGTACTCAATATTGGAGATTGTATTCCTGGGATTATACCCACTTTCGGGGGTTGTACTCACTATCGGGGATTGTACTCGCTATCTGGGATTGTACTCACTATCGGGGATTGTACCCGCTATCAGGGATTGTACTCGCTATCTGGGATTGTAACCGCTATCTGGGATTTTACCCACTATCGGGGATAGTACTCAATATTGCGGATTGTAACCACTGTCTGGGATTGATCTCACTATCTGGGATTGTACTCAGTATGCGGGATTGTACTCCCTATCTGGGATTGTACTCCCTATCTGGGATTGTATTAATTTTCTGGGATTGTACTCACTATCGGGGATTGTACCCACTATCGGGGATTGTACCCACTTTTGGCAGTTGTACTCGCTATCGGGGATTGTGCTCGCTATCTGGGATTGTGCTCGCTATCGGGATTTTGCTCGCTATCGGGGATTGTGCTCAATATCGGGGATTGTGCCCACTATCGGGGCTTGTGCCCACTATCGGGGCTTGTACCCACTATCGGGGCTTGTACCCACTATCGGGGCTTGTACCCACTATCGGGGATTGTACCCACTATCGGGGATTGTCCTCACTATCTGGGATTGAACTCGGTATTGGGGATTGTACCCACTATCTGGGATTGTACCCACTATCTGGGATTGTACCCACTATCTGGGATTGTACCCACTATCTGGGATTGTACTCTCTATCGGGGATTGTGCACACTATCTGGGATTGTACCCACTATCTGGGATTGTACTCACTATCTGGGATTGTCCTCACTATCTGAGATTGTACTCACTATCGGGGATTGTGTTCACTATCGGGGATTGAGTTCAATATCTGGGATTTTACTCATTGTCTGGAATTGTACTTACTATTGGGGATTGTGTTCACTATCTGGGATTTTAGTCACTATCTGGGTTTGTACTCACACTCGGACATTGTGCTCACTATCGGGTATTGTACCCACTATCGGGTATTGTACCCACTATCGGGTATTGTACTCAATATTGGAGATTGTATTCCGGGGATTGCGCCCACTCTCGGGGATTGCGCCCACTCTCGGGGATTGCGCCCACTCTCGGGGATTGCGCCCACTCTCGGGGATTGCATTAATTTTCGTGGATTGTACCCAATATCTGGGATTGTCCTCAATATTGGAGATTGTATTCCTGGGATTATACCCACTTTCGGGTGTTGTACTCACTATCGGGGATTGTTCTCGCTATCTGGGATTGTACTCACTATCGGGGATTGTACTCACTATTGGGGATTGTACTCACTATCTGGGATTGTACCCACTATCTGGGATTGTACTCAACATCGGGAATTGTGCTCACTATCTGGGATTGTTCCCACTATCTGGGATTGTACTCACTATCTGAGATTGCACTCACTATCTGGGATTGTACCCACTATTGGGGATTATACTCACTATCTGGGATTGTACTCACTATCGGCGATTGTACTCACTATCCGGGATTGTTCTCACTATCCGGGATTGTATCCTCTATCGGGGATTGTACTCAATATCTGGGATTATACTCACTATCGGGGATTGTACTCGCTATCTGGAATTGTACTCGCTATAGGGAATTGTACGCACAATCTGGGGTTGTAACCACTATCTGGGATTGTACTCACTATCTGGGATTGTCCCACTATCTGGGATTGTACCCACTATCGGGGATTGTACCCACTATCGGGGATTGTCCTCACTATCTGGGATTGAGCTCACTATTGGGGATTGTGTTCAATATCTGGGATTGTACTCACTATCGTGGATTGTCCTCACTATCTGGGATTTTACTCACTAACTGGGATTGTGCTCACTATCGGGGATTGTGTTCACAATCTGGGATTTTACTCACTGGGATTGTCCTCACTATCTGGGATAGTCGTCACTATCTGGGATTGTATGCACAATCGTGCATTGTACTCACTATCGGGGATTGTACCCACTATCCGGGATTGTGTTCACCACCTGGGATTTTACTCACTATCTGGGATTGTACTCAATATCGGGGATTGTACTCAATACCGGGGATTGTATTCACTATCTGGGATTGTACCCACTATCGGGGATTGTACTCACTATCGGGGATTGTACTCAATATCGGGGATTGTATTCCTGGGATTGTACCCACTTTCGGGGATTGTACCCACTATCGTGGATTGTCCTCAATATCTGGGATTGTCCCCATTATCGGGGATTGTACTCACTAATCTGGGACTGTACTCACTATCTGGGATTGTTCTCACTATCTGGGATTGTATCCACTATCGGGGTTGTCCCACTATCTGGGATTATACTCACTATCTGGGATTGTAATTAGTATCTGGGATTGATCTCGCTATCGGGGATTGCACTCGCTATCGGGGATTGCACTCGCTATCGGGGATTGCACTCGCTATCGGGGATTGCACTCGCTATCGGGGATTGTACTCGCTATCGGGGATTGTACTCGCTATCGGGGATTGTACTCGCTATCGGGGATTGTACTCGCTATCGGGGATTGTAACCACTGTCTGGGATTGATCTCACTATCTGGGATTGTACTCAGTATCCGGGATTGTACTCCCTATCTGGGATTGTATTAATTTTCTGGGATTTTACTCTCTATCGGGGATTGTGCACACTATCTGGGATTGTCCTCACTATCTGGGATTGTACTCACTATCTGAGATTGTACTCACTATCTGGGATTGTGTTCACTATCTGGGATTTTATTCACTATCTGGGATTGTACTCACTATTGGGGATTGTGTTCACTATCTGGGATTTTACTCATTGTCTGGAATTGTTCTTACTATTGGGGATTGTGTTCACTATCTGGGATTTTAGTTACTATCTGGGTTTGTACTCACACTCGGACATTGTGCTCACTATCGGGGATTGTACCCACTATCAGGTATTGTACTCACTATCGGGGATTGTAACCACTATCGGGGATTGTACCCACTATCAGGTATTGTACTCAATATCGGGGATTGTAACCACTATCAGGTATTGTACTCACTATCGGGGATTGTACCCACTATCGGGGATTGTGTTCACTATCTGGGATTTTACTCACTATCTGGGATTGTACTCACTATCGGGGATTGTTCTCACTATCTGGGATTGTACTCAATATTGCAGATTGTATTCCTGGGATTGTACTCACTATTGGGGATTTTACTCACTATCGGGGATTGTACCCACTATCTGGGATTGTACCCACTATCTGGGATTGTACCCACTATCGGCGATTGTACTCACTATCTGGGATTGTACTCACTATCTGGGATTGTACTCTCTATTGGAGATTGAGCTCACTATTGGGGATTGTGCTCAATATCTGGGATTGTACTCATTATCGTGGATTGTGCCCACTATCGGGGATTGAACTCGGTATCGGGGATTGTACTCACTATCTGGGATTGTACCCGCTATCTGGGATTGTACTAACTATCTGAGATTGCACTCACTATCTGGGATTGTACGCACTATTGGGGATTTTACTCACTATCTGGGATTGTACTCACTATCGGCGATTGTTCTCACTATCTGTGATTGTATCCTCTATCGGGGTTGTCCCACTATCGGGGATTGTACTCAATATCTGGGATTATACTCACTATCGGGGATTGTACTCACTATCGGGGATTGTACGCGCAATCTGGGGTTGTAACCACTATCTGGGATTGTACTCACTATCTGGGATTGTCCCACTATCGGGGATTGTACCCACTATCGGGGATTGTACCCACTATCGGGGATTGTACTCAGTATCTGGGATTGTCCTCACTATCTGGGATTGTCCTCACTATTGGGGATTGTACTCACTATTGGGGATTGAGCTCACTATTGGGGATTGTCCTCACTCTCTGGGATTTTACTCATTGTCTGGGATTGTACTCACTATTGGGGATTGTCTTCACTATCTGGGATTTTACTCACTATCTGGGATTGTGCTCACTATCGGGGATTGTGTTCACAATCTGGGATTTTGCTCACTGGGATTGTCCTCACTATCTGGGATAGTCGTCACTATCTGGGATTGTACGCACAATCGTGCATTGTGCTCACTGTTGGGGATTGTACCCACTATCAGGTATTGTACTCACTATCGGGGATTGTACCCACTATCCGGGATTGTACCCACTATCCGGGATTGTGTTCACTATCTGGGATTGTACTCAATATTGGGGATTGTACTCAATATCGGGGATTGTATTCACTATCTGGGATTGTACCCACTATCGGGGATAGTACTCACTATCTGGGATTGTACCCACTGTCGGGGATTGTACTCACTATCGGGGATTGTATTCCTGGGATTGTACCCACTTTCGGGGATTGTACTCACTATCTGGGATTGTTCCCACTATCGTGGATTGTCCACAATATCTGGGATTGTATCCACTATCGGGGTTGTCCCACTATCGGGGATTGTACTCAATATCGGGGATTGTACCCACTATCTGGGATAATACTCACTATCTGGGATTGTAATTAGTATCTGGGATTGATCTCACTATCGGGGATTGCACTCACTATCGGGGATTGTACTCGCTATCGGGAAATGTACGCGCTATCTGAGGTTGTAACCAGTATCGGGGATTGTACTCACTATCTAAGATTGTACTCACTATCAGGGATTGTCCTCAATATCGGGGATTGTACCCACTATCTGGTATTGTACTCACTATCTGGGATTGTACTCACTATTGGGGATTGAGCTCACTATTGGGGATTGTGCTCAGTATCTGGGATTGTACTCACTATCGTGGATTGTGCCCACTATCGGGGATTGTACCCACTATCGGGGATTGTCCTCAATATCTGGGATTGTTCCCACTATCGGGGATTGTCTCCATTATCGGGGACTGTACTCACTATCTGGGACTGTACTCACTATCTGGCATTGTACTCACTATCTGGAATTGTGCTCAATATCTGGGATTGTTCCCACTATCGGGGTTGTCCCACTATCGGGGATTGTACTCACTATCTGGGAATGTAAGTAGTATCTGGGATTGATCTCACTATCCGGGACTGTACTCACTATCGGGGATTGTACTCGCTATCGGGAATTGTACTCGCTATCTGGGATTGTACTCAATATTGCGGATTGTAACCACTGTCTGGGATTGATCTCACTATCTGGGATTGTACTCCCTATCTGGGAGTGTACTTATTATCTGGGATTGTACTCACTATCGTGGATTGTACCCACTATCTGGGATTGGAGCCACTATCTGGGATTGTACTCACTATCGGGGATTTTACTCTCTATCGGGGATTGTGCACACTATCTGGGATAGTACTCACTATCTGGAATTGTCCTCACGATCTGGGATTGTTCTCACTCTCTGGGATTGTCCTCACTATCTGAGATTGTACTCACTATCTGGGATTGTGTTCACTATCTGGGATTTTATTCACTATCTGGGATTGTACTCACTATTGGGGATTGTGTTCACTATCTGGGATTTTACTCACTATTGGGGATTGTGTTCACTATCTGGGATTTTAGTCACTATCTGGGTTTGTACTCACACTCGGACATTGTGCTCACTATCTGGAATTGTCCTCACGATCTGGGATTGTTCTCACTCTCTGGGATTGCCCTCACTATCTGAGATTGTACTCACTATCTGGGATTGTGTTCACTATCTGGGATTTTAGTCACTATCTGGGTTTGTACTCACACTCGGACATTGTGCTCACTATCGGGGATTGTACCCACTATCAGGTATTGTACCCACTATCGGGGATTGTGTTCACTATCTGGGATTGTACCCACTGTCGGGGATTGTGCCCACTATCTGGGATTATACCCACTTTCGGGGGTTGTACTCACTATCTGGGATTTTACTCACTATCGGGGATTGTACCCACTATCAGGGATTGTACTCACTATCTGGGATTGTACCCACTATCGGGGATTGTACCTGATGTAAGAAAAAGGAGACTTACCATCAAGTAACTTTAAAGTAAGCTTTAAGTAACTTATAAACACACTATACACACAAGAGAGGTCTTTACCATGCCTCTGGTAGAAGCCTCTTACAATACTGAACAGACCAGTATTTATACCAGTCCAACAGGAAGTGACATATGACAGGAAGTGAGGTATGTACACAGTTCATAGTTCATAGTTCACAGGAAGTGATGACATAACTTCCCAGAAGTTATCATTTTTATCACATTCTTCCCTCCTGCAGGATTAGGAGGCTGTGGTCTACCTTTTGGTCCGCAGCCGCCGAACAAGGAAGAGTCGCACCCGTTTGGATTCCCGTCGTAGAGGGTCGCTGGTCCGCTTACATGCGGTTGGCCATTGGTCAGAGTCTGTGTGGCCTGGATTGCCCTGTGAAGGGTCGGGGAGATCATGGCTTCGAGTACGAGCCCCAATAGGTTCAAAGTCGGACTGCCTCTGTTCAGAGGGAGGTGCAGAGCTGGTCTGTGGCGGATCAGTACTTTCATGCGCGGTACTGGGAGGGTCGCAACCTTGAGCACGGGGTTCTACCGGCACCAAGCTAGTTGGTGTCCGATCAGGATCCTGGAGAGGGGTACCCGATAGGTCCCAAGAGTTTCCTGGTGAAATGCCATCACCCGATGTCCCACTAGGTCCTGATGGGCAGGGAGCCAGATCCCGTAATGATACGGTAGATTCTCGGCCGTCGGAATATCGTATGTTTGCATAGGTGGGGTTGGCATCGGTTAGTTCGAGCTCGTCTACAAGAGGGTCATTTTTAGACGTCCGAACGTATCTTCGGAGTAATACAGGTCCAGGAGTAGTTAGCCATGACGGGAGTGATGTCCCATGAGATGAGCGACGCTGGAATCCAAAGAACCGCTCATGAGGTGTAGTATTTGTGGCTGTAGAAAGCAGGGACCGTATAGAGTGCAATGCATCCGGAAGCACTGTTTCCTATTGCTGGTCTGGTAGGCCCCGAGATCTTAAAGCGAGACGTACGGAATTCCAGATGATACCGTTATACCTCTCTACCTGCCCATTTCCGATGGGATGGTATGGTGTTGTTTTGCTTGTAGCAATTCCCCGTTCTGAGAGGTAGTCCTTGAGTTCCCTTGACATAAAGGATGGACCCTGATCTGAGTGAATATAAGCCGGCATGCCACAGAGAGAAAATACCTGCTCAAGGCAGCAGATTACTGTGGATGCCAGCATATTGGAGCAGGGGAAGGCAAACGGAAAACGTAAATATTCGTCGATCATGGTGAGCAAATATGTGTTCCGAGTTGAAGGGGGCACTGGGCCCTTAAAATCGATGCTAAGTCGTTGCATCGGTTGGGTTGCATGTACGAGTATACCATCTGAGGGGCGGAAGAACTGAGGTTTTAATTCCGCACAAAGCCGGCATTCTGAGCATATTTTCTTTACATCTCCAGTGGAAAAAAGGGAGATTCCGTGATCGTACGAAATGTAGCATGCGCGTAACGCCAGGATGACACAAACCATTGTGGACATCCATGAGAGTGGAGGATGACATAGTGGAGCAGAATGCCCGTGTGAGGGTGTCCGGGGCCACATTCTCCTTGCCAGGCCGATAGAGAATGGTATAACCAAAAGAGGCCAGTTCCATCCTCCAAAGTTGTATTTTATTATTCTTAATTTTGGTTCGTTTTCGATTATCGAGCATGAAGGCGACTGAGCGTTGGTCCGTGATCAATGTAAAGTGCTGGCGAGCTAGAAAATGGTTCCACTTCCGTACTGCCTCTATGATGGCTGTGGCTTCTTTCTCAACCGGAGGATAATGTAGCTCGGCACCTTGTAAGGTCCTGGACATAAATGCTACAGGACGACCTTCCTGATTCAGAGTAGCCGAGATCGCCACCTCCGAGGCATCACATTCAACCACGAAAGGGAGATTCTCATCAATGGAGTGAAGAGCCGCTTTCTCCAACTGTTTGTTGAGAAGGTTAAAGGCTGCAACAGCCGCTGTTCCCAGTGGAAATGATCTAGCATGCAGCAAGGGTTGGATTTTGTCTGAAAAATGAGGAATCCATTTAGCGTAGTATGCAAACAGACCGAGAGCCCGACGTAAAGAAGCCGGATTCTTAGGTGACGGGAGCTCTTGGAGCGGGCGAAGTCTTTCTGGGTCTGGCTTAATGATACCATTGCCTACGCAGTAGCCAAGGATGTTGATGGTCGGTTGCGACTCAACAGATTTGGATTCATTCAGGGTCAAATTACGGCGATGGAGGGCATCCCGAAATTTTTGGAGGTTGGAGTCGTGTTCCTGTTGATCGTGACCTGCAATGGTAATGTTATCAAGATAGGGAAAAGTGTCCCTTATGTTTTCCTGCTTAACCAGGCCATCCATTGCCCGTTGAAAGACAGCCACTCCATTAGTAACCTCGAATGGGAGGCGACGAAATTGGTACAGCCGTCCATTAGCCTCAAAGGCTGTGTACTGCTTATCTGAGACCTTCAAGGGTAACTGATGATAGGCACTTTTTAAATCGTAAGTTGAGAACACTTTGTATTCGGCCAGTTTATTAACCATATCATCAATGCGTGGCAATGGGTAGGCGTCCAAGTCGGTATATTGATTGATGGTTTGCGAATAATCGATGCATAGTCGCTGTTTGTGAGGTTTTAGAGGGTTCTTGACAATGACGACTCGAGCCCGCCAGGGTGACGAACATGGTTCAATGATATCCTCTGCTAGAAGTCGAGAGATTTCAGCCGCAATAAAAGATTGGTCTTCCTGATTAAAGCGCCGCGATTTCGTTATTATCGGTTTGCATTGAGGCGGAATACTGGCAAATAATGAGGGTTCATCAAGTGAAGCTGCTGATAATGCACAAAATGGTAATTTAGACGGTATATTAGAAATAGTAAGTCCGGGTTTGGATCCACCAAACTCAATGGTGAGTTTCTTATGCTGTTTTTGGAAGTCCAGCCCCAAGAGGAGATCACTACATAAGTCCTTGAGCACCGAAAGTCGGGTGGAGGGATACATACGACCATGAAGTGTCATATCAACAACACAAAAGCTGGAGATTCTGGTATTAAGTGATGACTGGGCCATCGCAATTGCCTGGTCCGATGGGAAGACATGTAGTTTCAATTTCGCAACAATCTGTTCCTTAATGAAACTATCAATACTTCCTGAGTCAATTAAGGCATCTAAGGTATGCCCTTTAATTGAAATTTTTGTGGCTGCATGAGACAGGTTCTGTGGGCAAGCAGCTGTAATTGGTGTCGTTGCACAGAGAGTGGCTAAAACTCTCGGTGTGCTTCTTCGGGAGAGAGCTCGAGAGGAAGCTTGATAGGTCCTAGCTGGAGCATCTTGATAGGCCCTAATTGGGGCAGTTCGGTAGGCCTTAGCTGGATTGGCCCTCGTAGAGGCCCTTGATAGGCAAACTTTAGCAAAGTGTCCTTTTTTCCCGCAATAACTGCAGATTGCATTGCGAGCAGGGCAGGTTTTCCTAGGGTGAAAAGCATCTCCACAAAAGAAGCATTCCTTCCTAGATTGCCAAGAGGCTGCTAAAGTGGGGTCGTCCTCCTCTTCTTCATCAGAATTATCAGAATTAGATTCCCCCATGATAGGGTTCACCTGAGACCGCTTGAATTGTCTGGTTGCAGCTACAGCAGCAGATCGAGATCTGGGCAGCTGATAGAGGTCTGCATTTCTCTTTGCCAAATCCAGTGAACAAGCTAGGTCAAAAGCTTTTTGTAGCTCAAGTGTTTTACTTTCTAGTAGACGCTGGCGTATAAATGGAGAGGCAATCCCGCAGATGAAAGCATCACGAATCATTTCTTGGCGGTACAGCTCAGCTGAGGCTGCCTGAAAGTTACAATCTACGCTGAGCCTGCGAAGTTCTTGCAGGAATTCATCAATTGATTCCCCTGGCCCTTGTCGGGCTGTGGCCAGTAGATGTCTAGCATAGACCTCATTTGGGGTCTTCGCATACAGTTTCTTAAGTGCCCGAATCACCTCTTCGTAATTATCCCATTCATCAACATATTCGAACACTTTTGGGGTCACATAATTGACAAGTATCTTCAATTTAGCAGGAGCATCCGCTTTACATTCATCCAGAAAATTCTCAAAAGTACGATACCAATGCTTCCATACCCTGCCAGCTGCTGGTGTATTCGGGTCCAAGTCCAGACGAATAGGTCTAAGGATTTTCTCCATGATGGGTGGTTCCCTGGATCCTTAACTTCCGAGTTTGTCTGAAGGTCTAGTATTTGTCAGTGTAAATACTAAGTTACTTAAAATGATGTAAGAAAAAGGAGACTTACCATCAAGTAACTTTAAAGTAAGCTTTAAGTAACTTATAAACACACTATATACACAAGAGAGGTCTTTACCATGCCTCTGGTAGAAGCCTCTTACAATACTGAACAGACCAGTATTTATACCAGTCCAACAGGAAGTGACATATGACAGGAAGTGAGGTATGTACACAGTTCATAGTTCATAGTTCACAGGAAGTGATGACATAACTTCCCGGAAGTTATCATTTTTATCACAGTACCCAGTATCTGGGATTGTCCTCACTATCTGGGATTGAACTCGGTATCGGGGATTGTACTCACTATCTGGTATTGTACCCACTATCTGGGATTGTACTCAACATCGGGAATTGTGCTCACTATCTGGGATTGTTCCCACTATCTGGGATTGTACTCACTATCTGAGATTGCACTCACTATCTGGGATTGTACCCACTATTGGGGATTTTACTCACTATCTGGGATTGTACCCACTATCTGGGATTATACTCACTATCTGGGATTGTACTCACTATCGGCGATTGTACTCACTGTCCGGGATTGTTCTCACTATCTGGGATTGTATCCTCTATCGGGGTTGTCCCACTATCGGGGATTGTACTCAATATCTGGGATTATACTCACTATCGGGGAATGTACTCACTATCGGGGATTGTACTCGCTATCTGGAATTGTACTCGCTATCGGGAATTGTACGCGCAATCTGGGGTTGTAACCACAATCTGGGGTTGTAACCACTATCTGGGATTGTACTCACTATCTGGGATTGTCCCACTATCTGGGATTGTACCCACTATTGGGGATTGTACTCAGTATCTGGGATTGAGCTCACTATCTGGGATTGTGCTCACTATCAGGGATTGTGTTCACAATCTGGGATTTTGCTCACTATCGGGGATTGTACTCAATATCGGGGATTGTACTCACTATCGGGGATGGTACTCACTATCTGGGATTGTACCCACTATAGGGGATTGTACTCACTATCTGGTATTGTACCCACTGTCGGGGATCGTGCCCACTATCTGGGATTGTACCCACTTTCGGGGATTGTACTCACTATCGGGGATTGTCCTCACTATCGGGGATTGTCCTCACTATCGGGGATTGTACCCTCTTTCGGGGATTGTACTCTCTATCGGGGATTGTACTCGCTATCGGGGATTGTACTCGCTATCGGGGATTTTACTCACTATCGTGGATTGTACCCACTATCTGGGATTGTACTCACTATTTGGGATTGTACCAACTTTCGGGGATTGTACCCATTAGCGGGGATTGTCCTCACTCTCTGGGATTGTGTTCACTATCTGGGATTTTATTCACTATCTGGGATTGTACTCACTATTGGGGATTGTGTTCACTATCTGGGATTTTACTCAATGTCTGGGATTGTACTCACTATCGGGGATAGTGTTCACTATCTGGGATTTTAGTCACTATCTGGGTTTGTACTCACACTCGGACATTGTGCTCACTATCGGGGATTGTACCCACTATCAGGTATTGTACTCACTATCGGGGATTGTACTCAATATCGGGGATTGTACACACTATCGGGGATTGTACTCAATATTGGAGATTGTATTCCTGGGATTATACCCACTTTCGGGGGTTGTACTCACTATCGGGGATTGTACTCGCTATCTGGGATTGTACTCACTATCGGGGATTGTACCCGCTATCAGGGATTGTACTCGCTATCTGGGATTGTAACCGCTATCTGGGATTTTACCCACTATCGGGGATAGTACTCAATATTGCGGATTGTAACCACTGTCTGGGATTGATCTCACTATCTGGGATTGTACTCAGTATGCGGGATTGTACTCCCTATCTGGGATTGTACTCCCTATCTGGGATTGCATTAATTTTCTGGGATTGTACTCACTATCGGGGATTGTACCCACTATCGGGGATTGTACCCACTTTTGGCAGTTGTACTCGCTATCGGGGATTGTGCTCGCTATCTGGGATTGTGCTCGCTATCGGGATTTTGCTCGCTATCGGGGATTGTGCTCAATATCGGGGATTGTGCCCACTATCGGGGCTTGTGCCCACTATCGGGGCTTGTACCCACTATCGGGGCTTGTACCCACTATCGGGGCTTGTACCCACTATCGGGGATTGTACCCACTATCGGGGATTGTCCTCACTATCTGGGATTGAACTCGGTATTGGGGATTGTACCCACTATCTGGGATTGTACCCACTATCTGGGATTGTACCCACTATCTGGGATTGTACCCACTATCTGGGATTGTACTCTCTATCGGGGATTGTGCACACTATCTGGGATTGTACCCACTATCTGGGATTGTACTCACTATCTGGGATTGTACTCACTATCTGGGATTGTCCTCACTATCTGAGATTGTACTCACTATCGGGGATTGTGTTCACTATCGGGGATTGAGTTCAATATCTGGGATTTTACTCATTGTCTGGAATTGTACTTACTATTGGGGATTGTGTTCACTATCTGGGATTTTAGTCACTATCTGGGTTTGTACTCACACTCGGACATTGTGCTCACTATCGGGTATTGTACCCACTATCGGGTATTGTACCCACTATCGGGTATTGTACCCACTATCGGGTATTGTACTCAATATTGGAGATTGTATTCCGGGGATTGCGCCCACTCTCGGGGATTGCGCCCACTCTCGGGGATTGCGCCCACTCTCGGGGATTGCGCCCACTCTCGGGGATTGCATTAATTTTCGTGGATTGTACCCAATATCTGGGATTGTCCTCAATATTGGAGATTGTATTCCTGGGATTATACCCACTTTCGGGTGTTGTACTCACTATCGGGGATTGTTCTCGCTATCTGGGATTGTACTCACTATCGGGGATTGTACTCACTATTGGGGATTGTACTCACTATCTGGGATTGTACCCACTATCTGGGATTGTACTCAACATCGGGAATTGTGCTCACTATCTGGGATTGTTCCCACTATCTGGGATTGTACTCACTACCTGAGATTGCACTCACTATCTGGGATTGTACCCACTATTGGGGATTATACTCACTATCTGGGATTGTACTCACTATCGGCGATTGTACTCACTATCCGGGATTGTTCTCACTATCCGGGATTGTATCCTCTATCGGGGATTGTACTCAATATCTGGGATTATACTCACTATCGGGGATTGTACTCACTATCGGGGATTGTACTCGCTATCTGGAATTGTACTCGCTATAGGGAATTGTACGCACAATCTGGGGTTGTAACCACTATCTGGGATTGTACTCACTATCTGGGATTGTCCCACTATCTGGGATTGTACCCACTATCGGGGATTGTACCCACTATCGGGGATTGTCCTCACTATCTGGGATTGAGCTCACTATTGGGGATTGTGTTCAATATCTGGGATTGTACTCACTATCGTGGATTGTCCTCACTATCTGGGATTTTACTCACTAACTGGGATTGTGCTCACTATCGGGGATTGTGTTCACAATCTGGGATTTTACTCACTGGGATTGTCCTCACTATCTGGGATAGTCGTCACTATCTGGGATTGTATGCACAATCGTGCATTGTACTCACTATCGGGGATTGTACCCACTATCCGGGATTGTGTTCACCACCTGGGATTTTACTCACTATCTGGGATTGTACTCAATATCGGGGATTGTACTCAATACCGGGGATTGTATTCACTATCTGGGATTGTACCCACTATCGGGGATTGTACTCACTATCGGGGATTGTACTCAATATCGGGGATTGTATTCCTGGGATTGTACCCACTTTCGGGGATTGTACCCACTATCGTGGATTGTCCTCAATATCTGGGATTGTCCCCATTATCGGGGATTGTACTCACTAATCTGGGACTGTACTCACTATCTGGGATTGTTCTCACTATCTGGGATTGTATCCACTATCGGGGTTGTCCCACTATCTGGGATTATACTCACTATCTGGGATTGTAATTAGTATCTGGGATTGATCTCGCTATCGGGGATTGCACTCGCTATCGGGGATTGCACTCGCTATCGGGGATTGCACTCGCTATCGGGGATTGCACTCGCTATCGGGGATTGCACTCGCTATCGGGGATTGCACTCGCTATCGGGGATTGTACTCGCTATCGGGGATTGTACTCGCTATCGGGGATTGTACTCGCTATCGGGGATTGTACTCGCTATCGGGGATTGTAACCACTGTCTGGGATTGATCTCACTATCTGGGATTGTACTCAGTATCCGGGATTGTACTCCCTATCTGGGATTGTATTAATTTTCTGGGATTTTACTCTCTATCGGGGATTGTGCACACTATCTGGGATTGTCCTCACTATCTGGGATTGTACTCACTATCTGAGATTGTACTCACTATCTGGGATTGTGTTCACTATCTGGGATTTTATTCACTATCTGGGATTGTACTCACTATTGGGGATTGTGTTCACTATCTGGGATTTTACTCATTGTCTGGAATTGTTCTTACTATTGGGGATTGTGTTCACTATCTGGGATTTTAGTTACTATCTGGGTTTGTACTCACACTCGGACATTGTGCTCACTATCGGGGATTGTACCCACTATCAGGTATTGTACTCACTATCGGGGATTGTAACCACTATCGGGGATTGTACCCACTATCAGGTATTGTACTCAATATCGGGGATTGTAACCACTATCAGGTATTGTACTCACTATCGGGGATTGTACCCACTATCGGGGATTGTGTTCACTATCTGGGATTTTACTCACTATCTGGGATTGTACTCACTATCGGGGATTGTTCTCACTATCTGGGATTGTACTCAATATTGCAGATTGTATTCCTGGGATTGTACTCACTATTGGGGATTTTACTCACTATCGGGGATTGTACCCACTATCTGGGATTGTACCCACTATCGGCGATTGTACTCACTATCTGGGATTGTACTCACTATCTGGGATTGTACTCTCTATTGGAGATTGAGCTCACTATCTGGGATTGTGCTCAATATCTGGGATTGTACTCATTATCGTGGATTGTGCCCACTATCGGGGATTGAACTCGGTATCGGGGATTGTACTCACTATCTGGGATTGTACCCGCTATCTGGGATTGTACTAACTATCTGAGATTGCACTCACTATCTGGGATTGTACGCACTATTGGGGATTTTACTCACTATCTGGGATTGTACTCACTATCGGCGATTGTTCTCACTATCTGTGATTGTATCCTCTATCGGGGTTGTCCCACTATCGGGGATTGTACTCAATATCTGGGATTATACTCACTATCGGGGATTGTACTCACTATCGGGGATTGTACGCACAATCTGGGGTTGTAACCACTATCTGGGATTGTACTCACTATCTGGGATTGTCCCACTATCGGGGATTGTACCCACTATCGGGGATTGTACCCACTATCGGGGATTGTACTCAGTATCTGGGATTGTCCTCACTATCTGGGATTGTCCTCACTATTGGGGATTGTACTCACTATTGGGGATTGAGCTCACTATTGGGGATTGTCCTCACTCTCTGGGATTTTACTCATTGTCTGGGATTGTACTCACTATTGGAGATTGTCTTCAATATCTGGGATTTTACTCACTATCTGGGATTGTGCTCACTATCGGGGATTGTGTTCACAATCTGGGATTTTGCTCACTGGGATTGTCCTCACTATCTGGGATAGTCGTCACTATCTGGGATTGTACGCACAATCGTGCATTGTGCTCACTGTTGGGGATTGTACCCACTATCAGGTATTGTACTCACTATCGGGGATTGTACCCACTATCCGGGATTGTGTTCACTATCTGGGATTGTACTCAATATTGGGGATTGTACTCAATATCGGGGATTGTATTCACTATCTGGGATTGTACCCACTATCGGGGATAGTACTCACTATCTGGGATTGTACCCACTGTCGGGGATTGTACTTACTATCGGGGATTGTATTCCTGGGATTGTACCCACTTTCGGGGATTGTACTCACTATCTGGGATTGTTCCCACTATCGTGGATTGTCCACAATATCTGGGATTGTATCCACTATCGGGGTTGTCCCACTATCGGGGATTGTACTCAATATCGGGGATTGTACCCACTATCTGGGATAATACTCACTATCTGGGATTGTAATTAGTATCTGGGATTGATCTCACTATCGGGGATTGCACTCACTATCGGGGATTGTACTCGCTATCGGGAAATGTACGCGCTATCTGAGGTTGTAACCAGTATCGGGGATTGTACTCACTATCTAAGATTGTACTCACTATCAGGGATTGTCCTCAATATCGGGGATTGTACCCACTATCTGGTATTGTACTCACTATCTGGGATTGTACTCACTATTGGGGATTGAGCTCACTATTGGGGATTGTGCTCAGTATCTGGGATTGTACTCACTATCGTGGATTGTGCCCACTATCGGGGATTGTACCCACTATCGGGGATTGTCCTCAATATCTGGGATTGTTCCCACTATCGGGGATTGTCTCCATTATCGGGGACTGTACTCACTATCTGGGACTGTACTCACTATCTGGCATTGTACTCACTATCTGGAATTGTGCTCAATATCTGGGATTGTTCCCACTATCGCGGTTGTCCCACTATCGGGGATTGTACTCACTATCTGGGAATGTAAGTAGTATCTGGGATTGATCTCACTATCCGGGACTGTACTCACTATCGGGGATTGTACTCGCTATCGGGAATTGTACTCGCTATCTGGGATTGTACTCAATATTGCGGATTGTAACCACTGTCTGGGATTGATCTCACTATCTGGGATTGTACTCCCTATCTGGGAGTGTACTTATTATCTGGGATTGTACTCACTATCGTGGATTGTACCCACTATCTGGGATTGGAGCCACTATCTGGGATTGTACTCACTATCGGGGATTTTACTCTCTATCGGGGATTGTGCACACTATCTGGGATAGTACTCACTATCTGGAATTGTCCTCACGATCTGGGATTGTTCTCACTCTCTGGGATTGTCCTCACTATCTGAGATTGTACTCACTATCTGGGATTGTGTTCACTATCTGGGATTTTAGTCACTATCTGGGTTTGTACTCACACTCGGACATTGTGCTCACTATCGGGGATTGTACCCACTATCAGGTATTGTACCCACTATCGGGGATTGTGTTCACTATCTGGGATTGTACCCACTGTCGGGGATTGTGCCCACTATCTGGGATTATACCCACTTTCGGGGGTTGTACTCACTATCTGGGATTTTACTCACTATCGGGGATTGTACCCACTATCAGGGATTGTACTCACTATCTGGGATTGTACCCACTATCGGGGATTGTACCTGATGTAAGAAAAAGGAGACTTACCATCAAGTAACTTTAAAGTAAGCTTTAAGTAACTTATAAACACACTATACACACAAGAGAGGTCTTTACCATGCCTCTGGTAGAAGCCTCTTACAATACTGAACAGACCAGTATTTATACCAGTCCAACAGGAAGTGACATATGACAGGAAGTGAGGTATGTACACAGTTCATAGTTCATAGTTCACAGGAAGTGATGACATAACTTCCCGGAAGTTATCATTTTTATCACATTCTTCCCTCCTGCAGGATTAGGAGGCTGTGGTCTACCTTTTGGTCCACAGCCGCCGAACAAGGAAGAGTCGCACCCGTTTGGATTCCCGTCGTAGAGGGTCGCTGGTCCGCTTACATGCGGTTGGCCATTGGTCAGAGTCTGTGTGGCCTGGATTGCCCTGTGAAGGGTCGGGGAGATCATGGCTTCGAGTACGAGCCCCAATAGGTTCAAAGTCGGACTGCCTCTGTTCAGAGGGAGGTGCAGAGCTGGTCTGTGGCGGATCAGTACTTTCATGCGCGGTACTGGGAGGGTCGCAACCTTGAGCACGGGGTTCTACCGGCACCAAGCTAGTTGGTGTCCGATCAGGATCCTGGAGAGGGGTACCCGATAGGTCCCAAGAGTTTCCTGGTGAAATGCCATCACCCGATGTCCCACTAGGTCCTGATGGGCAGGGAGCCAGATCCCGTAATGATACGGTAGATTCTCGGCCGTCGGAATATCGTATGTTTGCATAGGTGGGGTTGGCATCGGTTAGTTCGAGCTCGTCTACAAGAGGGTCATTTTTAGACGTCCGAACGTATCTTCGGAGTAATACAGGTCCAGGAGTAGTTAGCCATGACGGGAGTGATGTCCCATGAGATGAGCGACGCTGGAATCCAAAGAACCGCTCATGAGGTGTAGTATTTGTGGCTGTAGAAAGCAGGGACCGTATAGAGTGCAATGCATCCGGAAGCACTGTTTCCTATTGCTGGTCTGGTAGGCCCCGAGATCTTAAAGCGAGACGTACGGAATTCCAGATGATACCGTTATACCTCTCTACCTGCCCATTTCCGATGGGATGGTATGGTGTTGTTTTGCTTGTAGCAATTCCCCGTTCTGAGAGGTAGTCCTTGAGTTCCCTTGACATAAAGGATGGACCCTGATCTGAGTGAATATAAGCCGGCATGCCACAGAGAGAAAATACCTGCTCAAGGCAGCAGATTACTGTGGACGCCAGCATATTGGAGCAGGGGAAGGCAAACGGAAAACGTAAATATTCGTTGATCATGGTGAGCAAATATGTGTTCCGAGTTGAAGGGGGCACTGGGCCCTTAAAATCGATGCTAAGTCGTTGCATCGGTTGGGTTGCATGTACGAGTATACCATCTGAGGGGCGGAAGAACTGAGGTTTTAATTCCGCACAAAGCCGGCATTCTGAGCATATTTTCTTTACATCTCCAGTGGAAAAAAGGGAGATTCCGTGATCGTACGAAATGTAGCATGCGCGTAACGCCAGGATGACACAAACCATTGTGGACATCCATGAGAGTGGAGGATGACATAGTGGAGCAGAATGCCCGTGTGAGGGTGTCCGGGGCCACATTCTCCTTGCCAGGCCGATAGAGAATGGTATAACCAAAAGAGGCCAGTTCCATCCTCCAAAGTTGTATTTTATTATTCTTAATTTTGGTTCGTTTTCGATTATCGAGCATGAAGGTGACTGAGCGTTGGTCCGTGATCAATGTAAAGTGCTGGCGAGCTAGAAAATGGTTCCACTTCCGTACTGCCTCTATGATGGCTGTGGCTTCTTTCTCAACCGGAGGATAATGTAGCTCGGCACCTTGTAAGGTCCTGGACATAAATGCTACAGGACGACCTTCCTGATTCAGAGTAGCCGAGATCGCCACCTCCGAGGCATCACATTCAACCACGAAAGGGAGATTCTCATCAATGGAGTGAAGAGCCGCTTTCTCCAACTGTTTGTTGAGAAGGTTAAAGGCTGCAACAGCCGCTGTTCCCAGTGGAAATGATCTAGCATGCAGCAAGGGTTGGATTTTGTCTGAAAAATGAGGAATCCATTTAGCGTAGTATGCAAACAGACCGAGAGCCCGACGTAAAGAAGCCGGATTCTTAGGTGACGGGAGCTCTTGGAGCGGGCGAAGTCTTTCTGGGTCTGGCTTAATGATACCATTGCCTACGCAGTAGCCAAGGATGTTGATGGTCGGTTGCGACTCAACAGATTTGGATTCATTCAGGGTCAAATTACGGCGATGGAGGGCATCCCGAAATTTTTGGAGGTTGGAGTCGTGTTCCTGTTGATCGTGACCTGCAATGGTAATGTTATCAAGATAGGGAAAAGTGTCCCTTATGTTTTCCTGCTTAACCAGGCCATCCATTGCCCGTTGAAAGACAGCCACTCCATTAGTAACCTCGAATGGGAGGCGACGAAATTGGTACAGCCGTCCATTAGCCTCAAAGGCTGTGTACTGCTTATCTGAGACCTTCAAGGGTAACTGATGATAGGCACTTTTTAAATCGTAAGTTGAGAACACTTTGTATTCGGCCAGTTTATTAACCATATCATCAATGCGTGGCAATGGGTAGGCGTCCAAGTCGGTATATTGATTGATGGTTTGCGAATAATCGATGCATAGTCGCTGTTTGTGAGGTTTTAGAGGGTTCTTGACAATGACGACTCGAGCCCGCCAGGGCGACGAACATGGTTCAATGATATCCTCTGCTAGAAGTCGAGAGATTTCAGCCGCAATAAAAGATTGGTCTTCCTGATTAAAGCGCCGCGATTTCGTTATTATCGGTTTGCATTGAGGCGGAATACTGGCAAATAATGAGGGTTCATCAAGTGAAGCTGCTGATAATGCACAAAATGGTAATTTAGACGGTATATTAGAAATAGTAAGTCCGGGTTTGGATCCACCAAACTCAATGGTGAGTTTCTTATGCTGTTTTTGGAAGTCCAGCCCCAAGAGGAGATCACTACATAAGTCCTTGAGCACCGAAAGTCGGGTGGAGGGATACATACGACCATGAAGTGTCATATCAACAACACAAAAGCCGGAGATTCTGGTATTAAGTGATGACTGGGCCATCGCAATTGCCTGGTCCGATGGGAAGACATGTAGTTTCAATTTCGCAACAATCTGTTCCTTAATGAAACTATCAATACTTCCTGAGTCAATTAAGGCATCTAAGGTATGCCCTTTAATTGAAATTTTTGTGGCTGCATGAGACAGGTTCTGTGGGCAAGCAGCTGTAATTGGTGTCGTTGCACAGAGAGTGGCTAAAACTCTCGGTGTGCTTCTTCGGGAGAGAGCTCGAGAGGAAGCTTGATAGGTCCTAGCTGGAGCATCTTGATAGGCCCTAATTGGGGCAGTTCGGTAGGCCTTAGCTGGATTGGCCCTCGTAGAGGCCCTTGATAGGCAAACTTTAGCAAAGTGTCCTTTTTTCCCGCAATAACTGCAGATTGCATTGCGAGCAGGGCAGGTTTTCCTAGGGTGAAAAGCATCTCCACAAAAGAAGCATTCCTTCCTAGATTGCCAAGAGGCTGCTAAAGTGGGGTCGTCCTCCTCTTCTTCATCAGAATTATCAGAATTAGATTCCCCCATGATAGGGTTCACCTGAGACCGCTTGAATTGTCTGGTTGCAGCTACAGCAGCAGATCGAGATCTGGGCAGCTGATAGAGGTCTGCATTTCTCTTTGCCAAATCCAGTGAACAAGCTAGGTCAAAAGCTTTTTGTAGCTCAAGTGTTTTACTTTCTAGTAGACGCTGGCGTATAAATGGAGAGGCAATCCCGCAGATGAAAGCATCACGAATCATTTCTTGGCGGTACAGCTCAGCTGAGGCTGCCTGAAAGTTACAATCTACGCTGAGCCTGCGAAGTTCTTGCAGGAATTCATCAATTGATTCCCCTGGCCCTTGTCGGGCTGTGGCCAGTAGATGTCTAGCATAGACCTCATTTGGGGTCTTCGCATACAGTTTCTTAAGTGCCCGAATCACCTCTTCGTAATTATCCCATTCATCAACATATTCGAACACTTTTGGGGTCACATAATTGACAAGTATCTTCAATTTAGCAGGAGCATCCGCTTTACATTCATCCAGAAAATTCTCAAAAGTACGATACCAATGCTTCCATACCCTGCCAGCTGCTGGTGTATTCGGGTCCAAGTCCAGACGAATAGGTCTAAGGATTTTCTCCATGATGGGTGGTTCCCTGGATCCTTAACTTCCGAGTTTGTCTGAAGGTCTAGTATTTGTCAGTGTAAATACTAAGTTACTTAAAATGATGTAAGAAAAAGGAGACTTACCATCAAGTAACTTTAAAGTAAGCTTTAAGTAACTTATAAACACACTATATACACAAGAGAGGTCTTTACCATGCCTCTGGTAGAAGCCTCTTACAATACTGAACAGACCAGTATTTATACCAGTCCAACAGGAAGTGACATATGACAGGAAGTGAGGTATGTACACAGTTCATAGTTCATAGTTCACAGGAAGTGATGACATAACTTCCCGGAAGTTATCATTTTTATCACAGTACCCAGTATCTGGGATTGTCCTCACTATCTGGGATTGAACTCGGTATCGGGGATTGTACTCACTATCTGGTATTGTACCCACTATCTGGGATTGTACTCAACATCGGGAATTGTGCTCACTATCTGGGATTGTTCCCACTATCTGGGATTGTACTCACTATCTGAGATTGCACTCACTATCTGGGATTGTACCCACTATTGGGGATTTTACTCACTATCTGGGATTGTACCCACTATCTGGGATTATACTCACTATCTGGGATTGTACTCACTATCGGCGATTGTACTCACTGTCCGGGATTGTTCTCACTATCTGGGATTGTATCCTCTATCGGGGTTGTCCCACTATCGGGGATTGTACTCAATATCTGGGATTATACTCACTATCGGGGAATGTACTCACTATCGGGGATTGTACTCGCTATCTGGAATTGTACTCGCTATCGGGAATTGTACGCGCAATCTGGGGTTGTAACCACAATCTGGGGTTGTAACCACTATCTGGGATTGTACTCACTATCTGGGATTGTCCCACTATCTGGGATTGTACCCACTATTGGGGATTGTACTCAGTATCTGGGATTGAGCTCACTATCTGGGATTGTGCTCACTATCGGGGATTGTGTTCACAATCTGGGATTTTGCTCACTATCGGGGATTGTACTCAATATCGGGGATTGTACTCACTATCGGGGATGGTACTCACTATCTGGGATTGTACCCACTATAGGGGATTGTACTCACTATCTGGTATTGTACCCACTGTCGGGGATCGTGCCCACTATCTGGGATTGTACCCACTTTCGGGGATTGTACTCACTATCGGGGATTGTCCTCACTATCGGGGATTGTCCTCACTATCGGGGATTGTACCCTCTTTCGGGGATTGTACTCTCTATCGGGGATTGTACTCGCTATCGGGGATTGTACTCGCTATCGGGGATTTTACTCACTATCGTGGATTGTACCCACTATCTGGGATTGTACCCACTATCTGGGATTGTACTCACTATTTGGGATTGTACCAACTTTCGGGGATTGTACCCATTAGTGGGGATTGTCCTCACTCTCTGGGATTGTGTTCACTATCTGGGATTTTATTCACTATCTGGGATTGTACTCACTATTGGGGATTGTGTTCACTATCTGGGATTTTACTCAATGTCTGGGATTGTACTCACTATCGGGGATTGTGTTCACTATCTGGGATTTTAGTCACTATCTGGGTTTGTACTCACACTCGGACATTGTGCTCACTATCGGGGATTGTACCCACTATCAGGTATTGTACTCACTATCGGGGATTGTACTCAATATCGGGGATTGTACTCACTATCAGGGATTGTACCCACTATCGGGGATTGTACTCAATATTGGAGATTGTATTCCTGGGATTATACCCACTTTCGGGGGTTGTACTCACTATCGGGGATTGTACTCGCTATCTGGGATTGTACTCACTATCGGGGATTGTACCCGCTATCAGGGATTGTACTCGCTATCTGGGATTGTAACCGCTATCTGGGATTTTACCCACTATCGGGGATAGTACTCAATATTGCGGATTGTAACCACTGTCTGGGATTGATCTCACTATCTGGGATTGTACTCAGTATGCGGGATTGTACTCCCTATCTGGGATTGTACTCCCTATCTGGGATTGTATTAATTTTCTGGGATTGTACTCACTATCGGGGATTGTACCCACTATCGGGGATTGTACCCACTTTTGGCAGTTGTACTCGCTATCGGGGATTGTGCTCGCTATCTGGGATTGTGCTCGCTATCGGGATTTTGCTCGCTATCGGGGATTGTGCTCAATATCGGGGATTGTGCCCACTATCGGGGCTTGTGCCCACTATCGGGGCTTGTACCCACTATCGGGGCTTGTACCCACTATCGGGGCTTGTACCCACTATCGGGGATTGTACCCACTATCGGGGATTGTCCTCACTATCTGGGATTGAACTCGGTATTGGGGATTGTACCCACTATCTGGGATTGTACCCACTATCTGGGATTGTACCCACTATCTGGGATTGTACCCACTATCTGGGATTGTACTCTCTATCGGGGATTGTGCACACTATCTGGGATTGTACCCACTATCTGGGATTGTACTCACTATCTGGGATTGTACTCACTATCTGGGATTGTCCTCACTATCTGAGATTGTACTCACTATCGGGGATTGTGTTCACTATCGGGGATTGAGTTCAATATCTGGGATTTTACTCATTGTCTGGAATTGTACTTACTATTGGGGATTGTGTTCACTATCTGGGATTTTAGTCACTATCTGGGTTTGTACTCACACTCGGACATTGTGCTCACTATCGGGTATTGTACCCACTATCGGGTATTGTACCCACTATCGGGTATTGTACTCAATATTGGAGATTGTATTCCGGGGATTGCGCCCACTCTCGGGGATTGCGCCCACTCTCGGGGATTGCGCCCACTCTCGGGGATTGCATTAATTTTCGTGGATTGTACCCAATATCTGGGATTGTCCTCAATATTGGAGATTGTATTCCTGGGATTATACCCACTTTCGGGTGTTGTACTCACTATCGGGGATTGTTCTCGCTATCTGGGATTGTACTCACTATCGGGGATTGTACTCACTATTGGGGATTGTACTCACTATCTGGGATTGTACCCACTATCTGGGATTGTACTCAACATCGGGAATTGTGCTCACTATCTGGGATTGTTCCCACTATCTGGGATTGTACTCACTATCTGAGATTGCACTCACTATCTGGGATTGTACCCACTATTGGGGATTATACTCACTATCTGGGATTGTACTCACTATCGGCGATTGTACTCACTATCCGGGATTGTTCTCACTATCCGGGATTGTATCCTCTATCGGGGATTGTACTCAATATCTGGGATTATACTCACTATCGGGGATTGTACTCACTATCGGGGATTGTACTCGCTATCTGGAATTGTACTCGCTATAGGGAATTGTACGCACAATCTGGGGTTGTAACCACTATCTGGGATTGTACTCACTATCTGGGATTGTCCCACTATCTGGGATTGTACCCACTATCGGGGATTGTACCCACTATCGGGGATTGTCCTCACTATCTGGGATTGAGCTCACTATTGGGGATTGTGTTCAATATCTGGGATTGTACTCACTATCGTGGATTGTCCTCACTATCTGGGATTTTACTCACTAACTGGGATTGTGCTCACTATCGGGGATTGTGTTCACAATCTGGGATTTTACTCACTGGGATTGTCCTCACTATCTGGGATAGTCGTCACTATCTGGGATTGTATGCACAATCGTGCATTGTACTCACTATCGGGGATTGTACCCACTATCTGGGATTGTGTTCACCACCTGGGATTTTACTCACTATCTGGGATTGTACTCAATATCGGGGATTGTACTCAATACCGGGGATTGTATTCACTATCTGGGATTGTACCCACTATCGGGGATTGTACTCACTATCGGGGATTGTACTCAATATCGGGGATTGTATTCCTGGGATTGTACCCACTTTCGGGGATTGTACCCACTATCGTGGATTGTCCTCAATATCTGGGATTGTCCCCATTATCGGGGATTGTACTCACTAATCTGGGACTGTACTCACTATCTGGGATTGTTCTCACTATCTGGGATTGTATCCACTATCGGGGTTGTCCCACTATCTGGGATTATACTCACTATCTGGGATTGTAATTAGTATCTGGGATTGATCTCGCTATCGGGGATTGCACTCGCTATCGGGGATTGCACTCGCTATCGGGGATTGCACTCGCTATCGGGGATTGCACTCGCTATCGGGGATTGCACTCGCTATCGGGGATTGCACTCGCTATCGGGGATTGTACTCGCTATCGGGGATTGTACTCGCTATCGGGGATTGTACTCGCTATCGGGGATTGTACTCGCTATCGGGGATTGTAACCACTGTCTGGGATTGATCTCACTATCTGGGATTGTACTCAGTATCCGGGATTGTACTCCCTATCTGGGATTGTATTAATTTTCTGGGATTTTACTCTCTATCGGGGATTGTGCACACTATCTGGGATTGTCCTCACTATCTGGGATTGTACTCACTATCTGAGATTGTACTCACTATCTGGGATTGTGTTCACTATCTGGGATTTTATTCACTATCTGGGATTGTACTCACTATTGGGGATTGTGTTCACTATCTGGGATTTTACTCATTGTCTGGAATTGTTCTTACTATTGGGGATTGTGTTCACTATCTGGGATTTTAGTTACTATCTGGGTTTGTACTCACACTCGGACATTGTGCTCACTATCGGGGATTGTACCCACTATCAGGTATTGTACTCACTATCGGGGATTGTAACCACTATCGGGGATTGTACCCACTATCAGGTATTGTACTCAATATCGGGGATTGTAACCACTATCAGGTATTGTACTCACTATCGGGGATTGTACCCACTATCGGGGATTGTGTTCACTATCTGGGATTTTACTCACTATCTGGGATTGTACTCACTATCGGGGATTGTTCTCACTATCTGGGATTGTACTCAATATTGCAGATTGTATTCCTGGGATTGTACTCACTATTGGGGATTTTACTCACTATCGGGGATTGTACCCACTATCTGGGATTGTACCCACTATCTGGGATTGTACCCACTATCGGCGATTGTACTCACTATCTGGGATTGTACTCACTATCTGGGATTGTACTCTCTATTGGAGATTGAGCTCACTATCGTGGATTGTGCCCACTATCGGGGATTGAACTCGGTATCGGGGATTGTACTCACTATCTGGGATTGTACCCGCTATCTGGGATTGTACTAACTATCTGAGATTGCACTCACTATCTGGGATTGTACGCACTATTGGGGATTTTACTCACTATCTGGGATTGTACTCACTATCGGCGATTGTTCTCACTATCTGTGATTGTATCCTCTATCGGGGTTGTCCCACTATCGGGGATTGTACTCAATATCTGGGATTATACTCACTATCGGGGATTGTACTCACTATCGGGGATTGTACGCACAATCTGGGGTTGTAACCACTATCTGGGATTGTACTCACTATCTGGGATTGTCCCACTATCGGGGATTGTACCCACTATCGGGGATTGTACCCACTATCGGGGATTGTACTCAGTATCTGGGATTGTCCTCACTATCTGGGATTGTCCTCACTATTGGGGATTGTACTCACTATTGGGGATTGAGCTCACTATTGGGGATTGTCCTCACTCTCTGGGATTTTACTCATTGTCTGGGATTGTACTCACTATTGGAGATTGTCTTCACTATCTGGGATTTTACTCACTATCTGGGATTGTGCTCACTATCGGGGATTGTGTTCACAATCTGGGATTTTGCTCACTGGGATTGTCCTCACTATCTGGGATAGTCGTCACTATCTGGGATTGTACGCACAATCGTGCATTGTGCTCACTGTTGGGGATTGTACCCACTATCAGGTATTGTACTCACTATCGGGGATTGTACCCACTATCCGGGATTGTGTTCACTATCTGGGATTGTACTCAATATTGGGGATTGTACTCAATATCGGGGATTGTATTCACTATCTGGGATTGTACCCACTATCGGGGATAGTACTCACTATCTGGGATTGTACCCACTGTCGGGGATTGTACTTACTATCGGGGATTGTATTCCTGGGATTGTACCCACTTTCGGGGATTGTACTCACTATCTGGGATTGTTCCCACTATCGTGGATTGTCCTCAATATCTGGGATTGTATCCACTATCGGGGTTGTCCCACTATCGGGGATTGTACTCAATATCGGGGATTGTACCCACTATCTGGGATAATACTCACTATCTGGGATTGTAATTAGTATCTGGGATTGATCTCACTATCGGGGATTGCACTCACTATCGGGGATTGTACTCGCTATCGGGAAATGTACGCGCTATCTGAGGTTGTAACCAGTATCGGGGATTGTACTCACTATCTAAGATTGTACTCACTATCAGGGATTGTCCTCAATATCGGGGATTGTACCCACTATCTGGTATTGTACTCACTATCTGGGATTGTACTCACTATTGGGGATTGAGCTCACTATTGGGGATTGTGCTCAGTATCTGGGATTGTACTCACTATCGTGGATTGTGCCCACTATCGGGGATTGTACCCACTATCGGGGATTGTCCTCAATATCTGGGATTGTTCCCACTATCGGGGATTGTCTCCATTATCGGGGACTGTACTCACTATCTGGGACTGTACTCACTATCTGGCATTGTACTCACTATCTGGAATTGTGCTCAATATCTGGGATTGTTCCCACTATCGGGGTTGTCCCACTATCGGGGATTGTACTCACTATCTGGGAATGTAAGTAGTATCTGGGATTGATCTCACTATCCGGGACTGTACTCACTATCGGGGATTGTACTCGCTATCGGGAATTGTACTCGCTATCTGGGATTGTACTCAATATTGCGGATTGTAACCACTGTCTGGGATTGATCTCACTATCTGGGATTGTACTCCCTATCTGGGAGTGTACTTATTATCTGGGATTGTACTCACTATCGTGGATTGTACCCACTATCTGGGATTGGAGCCACTATCTGGGATTGTACTCACTATCGGGGATTTTACTCTCTATCGGGGATTGTGCACACTATCTGGGATAGTACTCACTATCTGGAATTGTCCTCACGATCTGGGATTGTTCTCACTCTCTGGGATTGTCCTCACTATCTGAGATTGTACTCACTATCTGGGATTGTGTTCACTATCTGGGATTTTAGTCACTATCTGGGTTTGTACTCACACTCGGACATTGTGCTCACTATCGGGGATTGTACCCACTATCAGGTATTGTACCCACTATCGGGGATTGTGTTCACTATCTGGGATTGTACCCACTGTCGGGGATTGTGCCCACTATCTGGGATTATACCCACTTTCGGGGGTTGTACTCACTATCTGGGATTTTACTCACTATCGGGGATTGTACCCACTATCAGGGATTGTACTCACTATCTGGGATTGTACCCACTATCGGGGATTGTACCTGATGTAAGAAAAAGGAGACTTACCATCAAGTAACTTTAAAGTAAGCTTTAAGTAACTTATAAACACACTATACACACAAGAGAGGTCTTTACCATGCCTCTGGTAGAAGCCTCTTACAATACTGAACAGACCAGTATTTATACCAGTCCAACAGGAAGTGACATATGACAGGAAGTGAGGTATGTACACAGTTCATAGTTCATAGTTCACAGGAAGTGATGACATAACTTCCCGGAAGTTATCATTTTTATCACATTCTTCCCTCCTGCAGGATTAGGAGGCTGTGGTCTACCTTTTGGTCTGCAGCCGCCGAACAAGGAAGAGTCGCACCCGTTTGGATTCCCGTCGTAGAGGGTCGCTGGTCCGCTTACATGCGGTTGGCCATTGGTCAGAGTCTGTGTGGCCTGGATTGCCCTGTGAAGGGTCGGGGAGATCATGGCTTCGAGTACGAGCCCCAATAGGTTCAAAGTCGGACTGCCTCTGTTCAGAGGGAGGTGCAGAGCTGGTCTGTGGCGGATCAGTACATTCATGCGCGGTACTGGGAGGGTCGCAACCTTGAGCACGGGGTTCTACCGGCACCAAGCTAGTTGGTGTCCGATCAGGATCCTGGAGAGGGGTACCCGATAGGTCCCAAGAGTTTCCTGGTGAAATGCCATCACCCGATGTCCCACTAGGTCCTGATGGGCAGGGAGCCAGATCCCGTAATGATACGGTAGATTCTCGGCCGTCGGAATATCGTATGTTTGCATAGGTGGGGTTGGCATCGGTTAGTTCGAGCTCGTCTACAAGAGGGTCATTTTTAGACGTCCGAACGTATCTTCGGAGTAATACAGGTCCAGGAGTAGTTAGCCATGACGGGAGTGATGTCCCATGAGATGAGCGATGCTGGAATCCAAAGAACCGCTCATGAGGTGTAGTATTTGTGGCTGTAGAAAGCAGGGACCGTATAGAGTGCAATGCATCCGGAAGCACTGTTTCCTATTGCTGGTCTGGTAGGCCCCGAGATCTTAAAGCGAGACGTACGGAATTCCAGATGATACCGTTATACCTCTCTACCTGCCCATTTCCGATGGGATGGTATGGTGTTGTTTTGCTTGTAGCAATTCCCCGTTCTGAGAGGTAGTCCTTGAGTTCCCTTGACATAAAGGATGGACCCTGATCTGAGTGAATATAAGCCGGCATGCCACAGAGAGAAAATACCTGCTCAAGGCAGCAGATTACTGTGGACGCCAGCATATTGGAGCAGGGGAAGGCAAACGGAAAACGTAAATATTCGTCGATCATGGTGAGCAAATATGTGTTCCGAGTTGAAGGGGGCACTGGGCCCTTAAAATCGATGCTAAGTCGTTGCATCGGTTGGGTTGCATGTACGAGTATACCATCTGAGGGGCGGAAGAACTGAGGTTTTAATTCCGCACAAAGCCGGCATTCTGAGCATATTTTCTTTACATCTCCAGTGGAAAAAAGGGAGATTCCGTGATCGTACGAAATGTAGCATGCGCGTAACGCCAGGATGACACAAACCATTGTGGACATCCATGAGAGTGGAGGATGACATAGTGGAGCAGAATGCCCGTGTGAGGGTGTCCGGGGCCACATTCTCCTTGCCAGGCCGATAGAGAATGGTATAACCAAAAGAGGCCAGTTCCATCCTCCAAAGTTGTATTTTATTATTCTTAATTTTGGTTCGTTTTCGATTATCGAGCATGAAGGCGACTGAGCGTTGGTCCGTGATCAATGTAAAGTGCTGGCGAGCTAGAAAATGGTTCCACTTCCGTACTGCCTCTATGATGGCTGTGGCTTCTTTCTCAACCGGAGGATAATGTAGCTCGGCACCTTGTAAGGTCCTGGACATAAATGCTACAGGACGACCTTCCTGATTCAGAGTAGCCGAGATCGCCACCTCCGAGGCATCACATTCAACCACGAAAGGGAGATTCTCATCAATGGAGTGAAGAGCCGCTTTCTCCAACTGTTTGTTGAGAAGGTTAAAGGCTGCAACAGCCGCTGTTCCCAGTGGAAATGATCTAGCATGCAGCAAGGGTTGGATTTTGTCTGAAAAATGAGGAATCCATTTAGCGTAGTATGCAAACAGACCGAGAGCCCGACGTAAAGAAGCCGGATTCTTAGGTGACGGGAGCTCTTGGAGCGGGCGAAGTCTTTCTGGGTCTGGCTTAATGATACCATTGCCTACGCAGTAGCCAAGGATGTTGATGGTCGGTTGCGACTCAACAGATTTGGATTCATTCAGGGTCAAATTACGGCGATGGAGGGCATCCCGAAATTTTTGGAGGTTGGAGTCGTGTTCCTGTTGATCGTGACCTGCAATGGTAATGTTATCAAGATAGGGAAAAGTGTCCCTTATGTTTTCCTGCTTAACCAGGCCATCCATTGCCCGTTGAAAGACAGCCACTCCATTAGTAACCTCGAATGGGAGGCGACGAAATTGGTACAGCCGTCCATTAGCCTCAAAGGCTGTGTACTGCTTATTTGAGACCTTCAAGGGTAACTGATGATAGGCACTTTTTAAATCGTAAGTTGAGAACACTTTGTATTCGGCCAGTTTATTAACCATATCATCAATGCGTGGCAATGGGTAGGCGTCCAAGTCGGTATATTGATTGATGGTTTGCGAATAATCGATGCATAGTCGCTGTTTGTGAGGTTTTAGAGGGTTCTTGACAATGACGACTCGAGCCCGCCAGGGCGACGAACATGGTTCAATGATATCCTCTGCTAGAAGTCGAGAGATTTCAGCCGCAATAAAAGATTGGTCTTCCTGATTAAAGCGCCGCGATTTCGTTATTATCGGTTTGCATTGAGGCGGAATACTGGCAAATAATGAGGGTTCATCAAGTGAAGCTGCTGATAATGCACAAAATGGTAATTTAGACGGTATATTAGAAATAGTAAGTCCGGGTTTGGATCCACCAAACTCAATGGTGAGTTTCTTATGCTGTTTTTGGAAGTCCAGCCCCAAGAGGAGATCACTACATAAGTCCTTGAGCACCGAAAGTCGGGTGGAGGGATACATACGACCATGAAGTGTCATATCAACAACACAAAAGCCGGAGATTCTGGTATTAAGTGATGACTGGGCCATCGCAATTGCCTGGTCCGATGGGAAGACATGTAGTTTCAATTTCGCAACAATCTGTTCCTTAATGAAACTATCAATACTTCCTGAGTCAATTAAGGCATCTAAGGTATGCCCTTTAATTGAAATTTTTGTGGCTGCATGAGACAGGTTCTGTGGGCAAGCAGCTGTAATTGGTGTCGTTGCACAGAGAGTGGCTAAAACTCTCGGTGTGCTTCTTCGGGAGAGAGCTCGAGAGGAAGCTTGATAGGTCCTAGCTGGAGCATCTTGATAGGCCCTAATTGGGGCAGTTCGGTAGGCCTTAGCTGGATTGGCCCTCGTAGAGGCCCTTGATAGGCAAACTTTAGCAAAGTGTCCTTTTTTCCCGCAATAACTGCAGATTGCATTGCGAGCAGGGCAGGTTTTCCTAGGGTGAAAAGCATCTCCACAAAAGAAGCATTCCTTCCTAGATTGCCAAGAGGCTGCTAAAGTGGGGTCGTCCTCCTCTTCTTCATCAGAATTATCAGAATTAGATTCCCCCATGATAGGGTTCACCTGAGACCGCTTGAATTGTCTGGTTGCAGCTACAGCAGCAGATCGAGATCTGGGCAGCTGATAGAGGTCTGCATTTCTCTTTGCCAAATCCAGTGAACAAGCTAGGTCAAAAGCTTTTTGTAGCTCAAGTGTTTTACTTTCTAGTAGACGCTGGCGTATAAATGGAGAGGCAATCCCGCAGATGAAAGCATCACGAATCATTTCTTGGCGGTACAGCTCAGCTGAGGCTGCCTGAAAGTTACAATCTACGCTGAGCCTGCGAAGTTCTTGCAGGAATTCATCAATTGATTCCCCTGGCCCTTGTCGGGCTGTGGCCAGTAGATGTCTAGCATAGACCTCATTTGGGGTCTTCGCATACAGTTTCTTAAGTGCCCGAATCACCTCTTCGTAATTATCCCATTCATCAACATATTCGAACACTTTTGGGGTCACATAATTGACAAGTATCTTCAATTTAGCAGGAGCATCCGCTTTACATTCATCCAGAAAATTCTCAAAAGTACGATACCAATGCTTCCATACCCTGCCAGCTGCTGGTGTATTCGGGTCCAAGTCCAGACGAATAGGTCTAAGGATTTTCTCCATGATGGGTGGTTCCCTGGATCCTTAACTTCCGAGTTTGTCTGAAGGTCTAGTATTTGTCAGTGTAAATACTAAGTTACTTAAAATGATGTAAGAAAAAGGAGACTTACCATCAAGTAACTTTAAAGTAAGCTTTAAGTAACTTATAAACACACTATATACACAAGAGAGGTCTTTACCATGCCTCTGGTAGAAGCCTCTTACAATACTGAACAGACCAGTATTTATACCAGTCCAACAGGAAGTGACATATGACAGGAAGTGAGGTATGTACACAGGTCATAGTTCATAGTTCACAGGAAGTGATGACATAACTTCCCGGAAGTTATCATTTTTATCACAGTACCCAGTATCTGGGATTGTCCTCACTATCTGGGATTGAACTCGGTATCGGGGATTGTACTCACTATCTGGTATTGTACCCACTATCTGGGATTGTACTCAACATCGGGAATTGTGCTCACTATCTGGGATTGTTCCCACTATCTGGGATTGTACTCACTATCTGAGATTGCACTCACTATCTGGGATTGTACCCACTATTGGGGATTTTACTCACTATCTGGGATTGTACCCACTATCTGGGATTATACTCACTATCTGGGATTGTACTCACTATCGGCGATTGTACTCACTGTCCGGGATTGTTCTCACTATCTGGGATTGTATCCTCTATCGGGGTTGTCCCACTATCGGGGATTGTACTCAATATCTGGGATTATACTCACTATCGGGGAATGTACTCACTATCGGGGATTGTACTCGCTATCTGGAATTGTACTCGCTATCGGGAATTGTACGCGCAATCTGGGGTTGTAACCACAATCTGGGGTTGTAACCACTATCTGGGATTGTACTCACTATCTGGGATTGTCCCACTATCTGGGATTGTACCCACTATCGGGGATTGTACTCAGTATCTGGGATTGAGCTCACTATCTGGGATTGTGCTCACTATCGGGGATTGTGTTCACAATCTGGGATTTTGCTCACTATCGGGGATTGTACTCAATATCGGGGATTGTACTCACTATCGGGGATGGTACTCACTATCTGGGATTGTACCCACTATAGGGGATTGTACTCACTATCTGGTATTGTACCCACTGTCGGGGATCGTGCCCACTATCTGGGATTGTACCCACTTTCGGGGATTGTACTCACTATCGGGGATTGTCCTCACTATCGGGGATTGTCCTCACTATCGGGGATTGTACCCTCTTTCGGGGATTGTACTCTCTATCGGGGATTGTACTCGCTATCGGGGATTGTACTCGCTATCGGGGATTTTACTCACTATCGTGGATTGTACCCACTATCTGGGATTGTACCCACTATCTGGGATTGTACTCACTATTTGGGATTGTACCAACTTTCGGGGATTGTACCCATTAGCGGGGATTGTCCTCACTCTCTGGGATTGTGTTCACTATCTGGGATTTTATTCACTATCTGGGATTGTACTCACTATTGGGGATTGTGTTCACTATCTGGGATTTTACTCAATGTCTGGGATTGTACTCACTATCGGGGATTGTGTTCACTATCTGGGATTTTAGTCACTATCTGGGTTTGTACTCACACTCGGACATTGTGCTCACTATCGGGGATTGTACCCACTATCAGGTATTGTACTCACTATCGGGGATTGTACTCAATATCGGGGATTGTACTCACTATCAGGGATTGTACCCACTATCGGGGATTGTACTCAATATTGGAGATTGTATTCCTGGGATTATACCCACTTTCGGGGGTTGTACTCACTATCGGGGATTGTACTCGCTATCTGGGATTGTACTCACTATCGGGGATTGTACCCGCTATCAGGGATTGTACTCGCTATCTGGGATTGTAACCGCTATCTGGGATTTTACCCACTATCGGGGATAGTACTCAATATTGCGGATTGTAACCACTGTCTGGGATTGATCTCACTATCTGGGATTGTACTCAGTATGCGGGATTGTACTCCCTATCTGGGATTGTACTCCCTATCTGGGATTGTATTAATTTTCTGGGATTGTACTCACTATCGGGGATTGTACCCACTATCGGGGATTGTACCCACTTTTGGCAGTTGTACTCGCTATCGGGGATTGTGCTCGCTATCTGGGATTGTGCTCGCTATCGGGATTTTGCTCGCTATCGGGGATTGTGCTCAATATCGGGGATTGTGCCCACTATCGGGGCTTGTGCCCACTATCGGGGCTTGTACCCACTATCGGGGCTTGTACCCACTATCGGGGCTTGTACCCACTATCGGGGATTGTACCCACTATCGGGGATTGTCCTCACTATCTGGGATTGAACTCGGTATTGGGGATTGTACCCACTATCTGGGATTGTACCCACTATCTGGGATTGTACCCACTATCTGGGATTGTACCCACTATCTGGGATTGTACCCACTATCTGGGATTGTACTCTCTATCGGGGATTGTGCACACTATCTGGGATTGTACCCACTATCTGGGATTGTACTCACTATCTGGGATTGTACTCACTATCTGGGATTGTCCTCACTATCTGAGATTGTACTCACTATCGGGGATTGTGTTCACTATCGGGGATTGAGTTCAATATCTGGGATTTTACTCATTGTCTGGAATTGTACTTACTATTGGGGATTGTGTTCACTATCTGGGATTTTAGTCACTATCTGGGTTTGTACTCACACTCGGACATTGTGCTCACTATCGGGTATTGTACCCACTATCGGGTATTGTACCCACTATCGGGTATTGTACTCAATATTGGAGATTGTATTCCGGGGATTGCGCCCACTCTCGGGGATTGCGCCCACTCTCGGGGATTGCGCCCACTCTCGGGGATTGCGCCCACTCTCGGGGATTGCATTAATTTTCGTGGATTGTACCCAATATCTGGGATTGTCCTCAATATTGGAGATTGTATTCCTGGGATTATACCCTCTTTCGGGTGTTGTACTCACTATCGGGGATTGTTCTCGCTATCTGGGATTGTACTCACTATCGGGGATTGTACTCACTATTGGGGATTGTACTCACTATCTGGGATTGTACCCACTATCTGGGATTGTACTCAACATCGGGAATTGTGCTCACTATCTGGGATTGTTCCCACTATCTGGGATTGTACTCACTATCTGAGATTGCACTCACTATCTGGGATTGTACCCACTATTGGGGATTATACTCACTATCTGGGATTGTACTCACTATCGGCGATTGTACTCACTATCCGGGATTGTTCTCACTATCCGGGATTGTATCCTCTATCGGGGATTGTACTCAATATCTGGGATTATACTCACTATCGGGGATTGTACTCACTATCGGGGATTGTACTCGCTATCTGGAATTGTACTCGCTATAGGGAATTGTACGCACAATCTGGGGTTGTAACCACTATCTGGGATTGTACTCACTATCTGGGATTGTCCCACTATCTGGGATTGTACCCACTATCGGGGATTGTACCCACTATCGGGGATTGTCCTCACTATCTGGGATTGAGCTCACTATTGGGGATTGTGTTCAATATCTGGGATTGTACTCACTATCGTGGATTGTCCTCACTATCTGGGATTTTACTCACTAACTGGGATTGTGCTCACTATCGGGGATTGTGTTCACAATCTGGGATTTTACTCACTGGGATTGTCCTCACTATCTGGGATAGTCGTCACTATCTGGGATTGTATGCACAATCGTGCATTGTACTCACTATCGGGGATTGTACCCACTATCCGGGATTGTGTTCACCACCTGGGATTTTACTCACTATCTGGGATTGTACTCAATATCGGGGATTGTACTCAATACCGGGGATTGTATTCACTATCTGGGATTGTACCCACTATCGGGGATTGTACTCACTATCGGGGATTGTACTCAATATCGGGGATTGTATTCCTGGGATTGTACCCACTTTCGGGGATTGTACCCACTATCGTGGATTGTCCTCAATATCTGGGATTGTCCCCATTATCGGGGATTGTACTCACTAATCTGGGACTGTACTCACTATCTGGGATTGTTCTCACTATCTGGGATTGTATCCACTATCGGGGTTGTCCCACTATCTGGGATTATACTCACTATCTGGGATTGTAATTAGTATCTGGGATTGATCTCGCTATCGGGGATTGCACTCGCTATCGGGGATTGCACTCGCTATCGGGGATTGCACTCGCTATCGGGGATTGCACTCGCTATCGGGGATTGCACTCGCTATCGGGGATTGCACTCGCTATCGGGGATTGCACTCGCTATCGGGGATTGTACTCGCTATCGGGGATTGTACTCGCTATCGGGGATTGTACTCGCTATCGGGGATTGTACTCGCTATCGGGGATTGTAACCACTGTCTGGGATTGATCTCACTATCTGGGATTGTACTCAGTATCCGGGATTGTACTCCCTATCTGGGATTGTATTAATTTTCTGGGATTTTACTCTCTATCGGGGATTGTGCACACTATCTGGGATTGTTCTCACTATCTGGGATTGTACTCACTATCTGAGATTGTACTCACTATCTGGGATTGTGTTCACTATCTGGGATTTTATTCACTATCTGGGATTGTACTCACTATTGGGGATTGTGTTCACTATCTGGGATTTTACTCATTGTCTGGAATTGTTCTTACTATTGGGGATTGTGTTCACTATCTGGGATTTTAGTTACTATCTGGGTTTGTACTCACACTCGGACATTGTGCTCACTATCGGGGATTGTACCCACTATCAGGTATTGTACTCACTATCGGGGATTGTAACCACTATCGGGGATTGTACCCACTATCAGGTATTGTACTCAATATCGGGGATTGTAACCACTATCAGGTATTGTACTCACTATCGGGGATTGTACCCACTATCGGGGATTGTGTTCACTATCTGGGATTTTACTCACTATCTGGGATTGTACTCACTATCGGGGATTGTTCTCACTATCTGGGATTGTACTCAATATTGCAGATTGTATTCCTGGGATTGTACTCACTATTGGGGATTTTACTCACTATCGGGGATTGTACCCACTATCTGGGATTGTACCCACTATCTGGGATTGTACCCACTATCGGCGATTGTACTCACTATCTGGGATTGTACTCACTATCTGGGATTGTACTCTCTATTGGAGATTGAGCTCACTATTGGGGATTGTGCTCAATATCTGGGATTGTACTCATTATCGTGGATTGTGCCCACTATCGGGGATTGAACTCGGTATCGGGGATTGTACTCACTATCTGGGATTGTACCCGCTATCTGGGATTGTACTAACTATCTGAGATTGCACTCACTATCTGGGATTGTACGCACTATTGGGGATTTTACTCACTATCTGGGATTGTACTCACTATCGGCGATTGTTCTCACTATCTGTGATTGTATCCTCTATCGGGGTTGTCCCACTATCGGGGATTGTACTCAATATCTGGGATTATACTCACTATCGGGGATTGTACTCACTATCGGGGATTGTACGCGCAATCTGGGGTTGTAACCACTATCTGGGATTGTACTCACTATCTGGGATTGTCCCACTATCGGGGATTGTACCCACTATCGGGGATTGTACCCACTATCGGGGATTGTACTCAGTATCTGGGATTGTCCTCACTATCTGGGATTGTCCTCACTATTGGGGATTGTACTCACTATTGGGGATTGAGCTCACTATTGGGGATTGTCCTCACTCTCTGGGATTTTACTCATTGTCTGGGATTGTACTCACTATTGGGGATTGTCTTCACTATCTGGGATTTTACTCACTATCTGGGATTGTGCTCACTATCGGGGATTGTGTTCACAATCTGGGATTTTGCTCACTGGGATTGTCCTCACTATCTGGGATAGTCGTCACTATCTGGGATTGTACGCACAATCGTGCATTGTGCTCACTGTTGGGGATTGTACCCACTATCAGGTATTGTACTCACTATCGGGGATTGTACCCACTATCCGGGATTGTGTTCACTATCTGGGATTGTACTCAATATTGGGGATTGTACTCAATATCGGGGATTGTATTCACTATCTGGGATTGTACCCACTATCGGGGATAGTACTCACTATCTGGGATTGTACCCACTGTCGGGGATTGTACTCACTATCGGGGATTGTATTCCTGGGATTGTACCCACTTTCGGGGATTGTACTCACTATCTGGGATTGTTCCCACTATCGTGGATTGTCCACAATATCTGGGATTGTATCCACTATCGGGGTTGTCCCACTATCGGGGATTGTACTCAATATCGGGGATTGTACCCACTATCTGGGATAATACTCACTATCTGGGATTGTAATTAGTATCTGGGATTGATCTCACTATCGGGGATTGCACTCACTATCGGGGATTGTACTCGCTATCGTGAAATGTACGCGCTATCTGAGGTTGTAACCAGTATCGGGGATTGTACTCACTATCTAAGATTGTACTCACTATCAGGGATTGTCCTCAATATCGGGGATTGTACCCACTATCTGGTATTGTACTCACTATCTGGGATTGTACTCACTATTGGGGATTGAGCTCACTATTGGGGATTGTGCTCAGTATCTGGGATTGTACTCACTATCGTGGATTGTGCCCACTATCGGGGATTGTACCCACTATCGGGGATTGTCCTCAATATCTGGGATTGTTCCCACTATCGGGGATTGTCTCCATTATCGGGGACTGTACTCACTATCTGGGACTGTACTCACTATCTGGCATTGTACTCACTATCTGGAATTGTGCTCAATATCTGGGATTGTTCCCACTATCGGGGTTGTCCCACTATCGGGGATTGTACTCACTATCTGGGAATGTAAGTAGTATCTGGGATTGATCTCACTATCCGGGACTGTACTCACTATCGGGGATTGTACTCGCTATCGGGAATTGTACTCGCTATCTGGGATTGTACTCAATATTGCGGATTGTAACCACTGTCTGGGATTGATCTCACTATCTGGGATTGTACTCCCTATCTGGGAGTGTACTTATTATCTGGGATTGTACTCACTATCGTGGATTGTACCCACTATCTGGGATTGGAGCCACTATCTGGGATTGTACTCACTATCGGGGATTTTACTCTCTATCGGGGATTGTGCACACTATCTGGGATAGTACTCACTATCTGGAATTGTCCTCACGATCTGGGATTGTTCTCACTCTCTGGGATTGTCCTCACTATCTGAGATTGTACTCACTATCTGGGATTGTGTTCACTATCTGGGATTTTAGTCACTATCTGGGTTTGTACTCACACTCGGACATTGTGCTCACTATTGGGGATTGTACCCACTATCAGGTATTGTACCCACTATCGGGGATTGTGTTCACTATCTGGGATTGTACCCACTGTCGGGGATTGTGCCCACTATCTGGGATTATACCCACTTTCGGGGGTTGTACTCACTATCTGGGATTTTACTCACTATCGGGGATTGTACCCACTATCAGGGATTGTACTCACTATCTGGGATTGTACCCACTATCGGGGATTGTACCTGATGTAAGAAAAAGGAGACTTACCATCAAGTAACTTTAAAGTAAGCTTTAAGTAACTTATAAACACACTATACACACAAGAGAGGTCTTTACCATGCCTCTGGTAGAAGCCTCTTACAATACTGAACAGACCAGTATTTATACCAGTCCAACAGGAAGTGACATATGACAGGAAGTGAGGTATGTACACAGTTCATAGTTCATAGTTCACAGGAAGTGATGACATAACTTCCCGGAAGTTATCATTTTTATCACATTCTTCCCTCCTGCAGGATTAGGAGGCTGTGGTCTACCTTTTGGTCTGCAGCCGCCGAACAAGGAATAGTCGCACCCGTTTGGATTCCCGTCGTAGAGGGTCGCTGGTCCGCTTACATGCGGTTGGCCATTGGTCAGAGTCTGTGTGGCCTGGATTGCCCTGTGAAGGGTCGGGGAGATCATGGCTTCGAGTACGAGCCCCAATAGGTTCAAAGTCGGACTGCCTCTGTTCAGAGGGAGGTGCAGAGCTGGTCTGTGGCGGATCAGTACTTTCATGCGCGGTACTGGGAGGGTTGCAACCTTGAGCACGGGGTTCTACCGGCACCAAGCTAGTTGGTGTCCGATCAGGATCCTGGAGAGGGGTACCCGATAGGTCCCAAGAGTTTCCTGGTGAAATGCCATCACCCGATGTCCCACTAGGTCCTGATGGGCAGGGAGCCAGATCCCGTAATGATACGGTAGATTCTCGGCCGTCGGAATATCGTATGTTTGCATAGGTGGGGTTGGCATCGGTTAGTTCGAGCTCGTCTACAAGAGGGTCATTTTTAGATGTCCGAACGTATCTTCGGAGTAATACAGGTCCAGGAGTAGTTAGCCATGACGGGAGTGATGTCCCATGAGATGAGCGACGCTGGAATCCAAAGAACCGCTCATGAGGTGTAGTATTTGTGGCTGTAGAAAGCAGGGACCGTATAGAGTGCAATGCATCCGGAAGCACTGTTTCCTATTGCTGGTCTGGTAGGCCCCGAGATCTTAAAGCGAGACGTACGGAATTCCAGATGATACCGTTATACCTCTCTACCTGCCCATTTCCGATGGGATGGTATGGTGTTGTTTTGCTTGTAGCAATTCCCCGTTCTGAGAGGTAGTCCTTGAGTTCCCTTGACATAAAGGATGGACCCTGATCTGAGTGAATATAAGCCGGCATGCCACAGAGAGAAAATACCTGCTCAAGGCAGCAGATTACTGTGGACGCCAGCATATTGGAGCAGGGGAAGGCAAACGGAAAACGTAAATATTCGTCGATCATGGTGAGCAAATATGTGTTCCGAGTTGAAGGGGGCACTGGGCCCTTAAAATCGATGCTAAGTCGTTGCATCGGTTGGGTTGCATGTACGAGTATACCATCTGAGGGGCGGAAGAACTGAGGTTTTAATTCCGCACAAAGCCGGCATTCTGAGCATATTTTCTTTACATCTCCAGTGGAAAAAAGGGAGATTCCGTGATCGTACGAAATGTAGCATGCGCGTAACGCCAGGATGACACAAACCATTGTGGACATCCATGAGAGTGGAGGATGACATAGTGGAGCAGAATGCCTGTGTGAGGGTGTCCGGGGCCACATTCTCCTTGCCAGGCCGATAGAGAATGGTATAACCAAAAGAGGCCAGTTCCATCCTCCAAAGTTGTATTTTATTATTCTTAATTTTGGTTCGTTTTCGATTATCGAGCATGAAGGCGACTGAGCGTTGGTCCGTGATCAATGTAAAGTGCTGGCGAGCTAGAAAATGGTTCCACTTCCGTACTGCCTCTATGATGGCTGTGGCTTCTTTCTCAACCGGAGGATAATGTAGCTCGGCACCTTGTAAGGTCCTGGACATAAATGCTACAGGACGACCTTCCTGATTCAGAGTAGCCGAGATCGCCACCTCCGAGGCATCACATTCAACCACGAAAGGGAGATTCTCATCAATGGAGTGAAGAGCCGCTTTCTCCAACTGTTTGTTGAGAAGGTTAAAGGCTGCAACAGCCGCTGTTCCCAGTGGAAATGATCTAGCATGCAGCAAGGGTTGGATTTTGTCTGAAAAATGAGGAATCCATTTAGCGTAGTATGCAAACAGACCGAGAGCCCGACGTAAAGAAGCCGGATTCTTAGGTGACGGGAGCTCTTGGAGCGGGCGAAGTCTTTCTGGGTCTGGCTTAATGATACCATTGCCTACGCAGTAGCCAAGGATGTTGATGGTCGGTTGCGACTCAACAGATTTGGATTCATTCAGGGTCAAATTACGGCGATGGAGGGCATCCCGAAATTTTTGGAGGTTGGAGTCGTGTTCCTGTTGATCGTGACCTGCAATGGTAATGTTATCAAGATAGGGAAAAGTGTCCCTTATGTTTTCCTGCTTAACCAGGCCATCCATTGCCCGTTGAAAGACAGCCACTCCATTAGTAACCTCGAATGGGAGGCGACGAAATTGGTACAGCCGTCCATTAGCCTCAAAGGCTGTGTACTGCTTATCTGAGACCTTCAAGGGTAACTGATGATAGGCACTTTTTAAATCGTAAGTTGAGAACACTTTGTATTCGGCCAGTTTATTAACCATATCATCAATGCGTGGCAATGGGTAGGCGTCCAAGTCGGTATATTGATTGATGGTTTGCGAATAATCGATGCATAGTCGCTGTTTGTGAGGTTTTAGAGGGTTCTTGACAATGACGACTCGAGCCCGCCAGGGCGACGAACATGGTTCAATGATATCCTCTGCTAGAAGTCGAGAGATTTCAGCCGCAATAAAAGATTGGTCTTCCTGATTAAAGCGCCGCGATTTCGTTATTATCGGTTTGCATTGAGGCGGAATACTGGCAAATAATGAGGGTTCATCAAGTGAAGCTGCTGATAATGCACAAAATGGTAATTTAGACGGTATATTAGAAATAGTAAGTCCGGGTTTGGATCCACCAAACTCAATGGTGAGTTTCTTATGCTGTTTTTGGAAGTCCAGCCCCAAGAGGAGATCACTACATAAGTCCTTGAGCACCGAAAGTCGGGTGGAGGGATACATACGACCATGAAGTGTCATATCAACAACACAAAAGCCGGAGATTCTGGTATTAAGTGATGACTGGGCCATCGCAATTGCCTGGTCCGATGGGAAGACATGTAGTTTCAATTTCGCAACAATCTGTTCCTTAATGAAACTATCAATACTTCCTGAGTCAATTAAGGCATCTAAGGTATGCCCTTTAATTGAAATTTTTGTGGCTGCATGAGACAGGTTCTGTGGGCAAGCAGCTGTAATTGGTGTCGTTGCACAGAGAGTGGCTAAAACTCTCGGTGTGCTTCTTCGGGAGAGAGCTCGAGAGGAAGCTTGATAGGTCCTAGCTGGAGCATCTTGATAGGCCCTAATTGGGGCAGTTCGGTAGGCCTTAGCTGGATTGGCCCTCGTAGAGGCCCTTGATAGGCAAACTTTAGCAAAGTGTCCTTTTTTCCCGCAATAACTGCAGATTGCATTGCGAGCAGGGCAGGTTTTCCTAGGGTGAAAAGCATCTCCACAAAAGAAGCATTCCTTCCTAGATTGCCAAGAGGCTGCTAAAGTGGGGTCGTCCTCCTCTTCTTCATCAGAATTATCAGAATTAGATTCCCCCATGATAGGGTTCACCTGAGACCGCTTGAATTGTCTGGTTGCAGCTACAGCAGCAGATCGAGATCTGGGCAGCTGATAGAGGTCTGCATTTCTCTTTGCCAAATCCAGTGAACAAACTAGGTCAAAAGCTTTTTGTAGCTCAAGTGTTTTACTTTCTAGTAGACGCTGGCGTATAAATGGAGAGGCAATCCCGCAGATGAAAGCATCACAAATCATTTCTTGGCGGTACAGCTCAGCTGAGGCTGCCTGAAAGTTACAATCTACGCTGAGCCTGCGAAGTTCTTGCAGGAATTCATCAATTGATTCCCCTGGCCCTTGTCGGGCTGTGGCCAGTAGATGTCTAGCATAGACCTCATTTGGGGTCTTCGCATACAGTTTCTTAAGTGCCCGAATCACCTCTTCGTAATTATCCCATTCATCAACATATTCGAACACTTTTGGGGTCACATAATTGACAAGTATCTTCAATTTAGCAGGAGCATCCGCTTTACATTCATCCAGAAAATTCTCAAAAGTACGATACCAATGCTTCCATACCCTGCCAGCTGCTGGTGTATTCGGGTCCAAGTCCAGACGAATAGGTCTAAGGATTTTCTCCATGATGGGTGGTTCCCTGGATCCTTAACTTCCGAGTTTGTCTGAAGGTCTAGTATTTGTCAGTGTAAATACTAAGTTACTTAAAATGATGTAAGAAAAAGGAGACTTACCATCAAGTAACTTTAAAGTAAGCTTTAAGTAACTTATAAACACACTATATACACATGCCTCTGGTAGAAGCCTCTTACAATACTGAACAGACCAGTATTTATACCAGTCCAACAGGAAGTGACATATGACAGGAAGTGAGGTATGTACACAGTTCATAGTTCATAGTTCACAGGAAGTGATGACATAACTTCCCGGAAGTTATCATTTTTATCACAGTACCCAGTATCTGGGATTGTCCTCACTATCTGGGATTGAACTCGGTATCGGGGATTGTACTCACTATCTGGTATTGTACCCACTATCTGGGATTGTACTCAACATCGGGAATTGTGCTCACTATCTGGGATTGTTCCCACTATCTGGGATTGTACTCACTATCTGAGATTGCACTCACTATCTGGGATTGTACCCACTATTGGGGATTTTACTCACTATCTGGGATTGTACCCACTATCTGGGATTATACTCACTATCTGGGATTGTACTCACTATCGGCGATTGTACTCACTGTCCGGGATTGTTCTCACTATCTGGGATTGTATCCTCTATCGGGGTTGTCCCACTATCGGGGATTGTACTCAATATCTGGGATTATACTCACTATCGGGGAATGTACTCACTATCGGGGATTGTACTCGCTATCTGGAATTGTACTCGCTATCGGGAATTGTACGCGCAATCTGGGGTTGTAACCACAATCTGGGGTTGTAACCACAATCTGGGGTTGTAACCACTATCTGGGATTGTACTCACTATCTGGGATTGTCCCACTATCTGGGATTGTACCCACTATCGGGGATTGTACTCAGTATCTGGGATTGAGCTCACTATCTGGGATTGTGCTCACTATCGGGGATTGTGTTCACAATCTGGGATTTTGCTCACTATCGGGGATTGTACTCAATATCGGGGATTGTACTCACTATCGGGGATGGTACTCACTATCTGGGATTGTACCCACTATAGGGGATTGTACTCACTATCTGGTATTGTACCCACTGTCGGGGATCGTGCCCACTATCTGGGATTGTACCCACTTTCGGGGATTGTACTCACTATCGGGGATTGTCCTCACTATCGGGGATTGTCCTCACTATCGGGGATTGTACCCTCTTTCGGGGATTGTACTCTCTATCGGGGATTGTACTCGCTATCGGGGATTGTACTCGCTATCGGGGATTTTACTCACTATCGTGGATTGTACCCACTATCTGGGATTGTACCCACTATCTGGGATTGTACTCACTATTTGGGATTGTACCAACTTTCGGGGATTGTACCCATTAGCGGGGATTGTCCTCACTCTCTGGGATTGTGTTCACTATCTGGGATTTTATTCACTATCTGGGATTGTACTCACTATTGGGGATTGTGTTCACTATCTGGGATTTTACTCAATGTCTGGGATTGTACTCACTATCGGGGATTGTGTTCACTATCTGGGATTTTAGTCACTATCTGGGTTTGTACTCACACTCGGACATTGTGCTCACTATCGGGGATTGTACCCACTATCAGGTATTGTACTCACTATCGGGGATTGTACTCAATATCGGGGATTGTACTCACTATCAGGGATTGTACCCACTATCGGGGATTGTACTCAATATTGGAGATTGTATTCCTGGGATTATACCCACTTTCGGGGGTTGTACTCACTATCGGGGATTGTACTCGCTATCTGGGATTGTACTCACTATCGGGGATTGTACCCGCTATCAGGGATTGTACTCGCTATCTGGGATTGTAACCGCTATCTGGGATTTTACCCACTATCGGGGATAGTACTCAATATTGCGGATTGTAACCACTGTCTGGGATTGATCTCACTATCTGGGATTGTACTCAGTATGCGGGATTGTACTCCCTATCTGGGATTGTACTCCCTATCTGGGATTGTATTAATTTTCTGGGATTGTACTCACTATCGGGGATTGTACCCACTATCGGGGATTGTACCCACTTTTGGCAGTTGTACTCGCTATCGGGGATTGTGCTCGCTATCTGGGATTGTGCTCGCTATCGGGATTTTGCTCGCTATCGGGGATTGTGCTCAATATCGGGGATTGTGCCCACTATCGGGGCTTGTGCCCACTATCGGGGCTTGTACCCACTATCGGGGCTTGTACCCACTATCGGGGATTGTCCTCACTATCTGGGATTGAACTCGGTATTGGGGATTGTACCCACTATCTGGGATTGTACCCACTATCTGGGATTGTACCCACTATCTGGGATTGTACCCACTATCTGGGATTGTACTCTCTATCGGGGATTGTGCACACTATCTGGGATTGTACCCACTATCTGGGATTGTACTCACTATCTGGGATTGTACTCACTATCTGGGATTGTCCTCACTATCTGAGATTGTACTCACTATCGGGGATTGTGTTCACTATCGGGGATTGAGTTCAATATCTGGGATTTTACTCATTGTCTGGAATTGTACTTACTATTGGGGATTGTGTTCACTATCTGGGATTTTAGTCACTATCTGGGTTTGTACTCACACTCGGACATTGTGCTCACTATCGGGTATTGTACCCACTATCGGGTATTGTACCCACTATCGGGTATTGTACCCACTATCGGGTATTGTACTCAATATTGGAGATTGTATTCCGGGGATTGCGCCCACTCTCGGGGATTGCGCCCACTCTCGGGGATTGCGCCCACTCTCGGGGATTGCGCCCACTCTCGGGGATTGCATTAATTTTCGTGGATTGTACCCAATATCTGGGATTGTCCTCAATATTGGAGATTGTATTCCTGGGATTATACCCACTTTCGGGTGTTGTACTCACTATCGGGGATTGTTCTCGCTATCTGGGATTGTACTCACTATCGGGGATTGTACTCACTATTGGGGATTGTACTCACTATCTGGGATTGTACCCACTATCTGGGATTGTACTCAACATCGGGAATTGTGCTCACTATCTGGGATTGTTCCCACTATCTGGGATTGTACTCACTATCTGAGATTGCACTCACTATCTGGGATTGTACCCACTATTGGGGATTATACTCACTATCTGGGATTGTACTCACTATCGGCGATTGTACTCACTATCCGGGATTGTTCTCACTATCCGGGATTGTATCCTCTATCGGGGATTGTACTCAATATCTGGGATTATACTCACTATCGGGGATTGTACTCACTATCGGGGATTGTACTCGCTATCTGGAATTGTACTCACTATCTGGGATTGTGCTCACTATCGGGGATTGTGTTCACAATCTGGGATTTTGCTCACTGGGATTGTCCTCACTATCTGGGATAGTCGTCACTATCTGGGATTGTACGCACAATCGTGCATTGTGCTCACTGTTGGGGATTGTACCCACTATCAGGTATTGTACTCACTATCGGGGATTGTACCCACTATCCGGGATTGTGTTCACTATCTGGGATTGTACTCAATATTGGGGATTGTACTCAATATCGGGGATTGTATTCACTATCTGGGATTGTACCCACTATCGGGGATAGTACTCACTATCTGGGATTGTACCCACTGTCGGGGATTGTACTTACTATCGGGGATTGTATTCCTGGGATTGTACCCACTTTCGGGGATTGTACTCACTATCTGGGATTGTTCCCACTATCGTGGATTGTCCACAATATCTGGGATTGTATCCACTATCGGGGTTGTCCCACTATCGGGGATTGTACTCAATATCGGGGATTGTACCCACTATCTGGGATAATACTCACTATCTGGGATTGTAATTAGTATCTGGGATTGATCTCACTATCGGGGATTGCACTCACTATCGGGGATTGTACTCGCTATCGGGAAATGTACGCGCTATCTGAGGTTGTAACCAGTATCGGGGATTGTACTCACTATCTAAGATTGTACTCACTATCAGGGATTGTCCTCAATATCGGGGATTGTACCCACTATCTGGTATTGTACTCACTATCTGGGATTGTACTCACTATTGGGGATTGAGCTCACTATTGGGGATTGTGCTCAGTATCTGGGATTGTACTCACTATCGTGGATTGTGCCCACTATCGGGGATTGTACCCACTATCGGGGATTGTCCTCAATATCTGGGATTGTTCCCACTATCGGGGATTGTCTCCATTATCGGGGACTGTACTCACTATCTGGGACTGTACTCACTATCTGGCATTGTACTCACTATCTGGAATTGTGCTCAATATCTGGGATTGTTCCCACTATCGCGGTTGTCCCACTATCGGGGATTGTACTCACTATCTGGGAATGTAAGTAGTATCTGGGATTGATCTCACTATCCGGGACTGTACTCACTATCGGGGATTGTACTCGCTATCGGGAATTGTACTCGCTATCTGGGATTGTACTCAATATTGCGGATTGTAACCACTGTCTGGGATTGATCTCACTATCTGGGATTGTACTCCCTATCTGGGAGTGTACTTATTATCTGGGATTGTACTCACTATCGTGGATTGTACCCACTATCTGGGATTGGAGCCACTATCTGGGATTGTACTCACTATCGGGGATTTTACTCTCTATCGGGGATTGTGCACACTATCTGGGATAGTACTCACTATCTGGAATTGTCCTCACGATCTGGGATTGTTCTCACTCTCTGGGATTGTCCTCACTATCTGAGATTGTACTCACTATCTGGGATTGTGTTCACTATCTGGGATTTTAGTCACTATCTGGGTTTGTACTCACACTCGGACATTGTGCTCACTATCGGGGATTGTACCCACTATCAGGTATTGTACCCACTATCGGGGATTGTGTTCACTATCTGGGATTGTACCCACTGTCGGGGATTGTGCCCACTATCTGGGATTATACCCACTTTCGGGGGTTGTACTCACTATCTGGGATTTTACTCACTATCGGGGATTGTACCCACTATCAGGGATTGTACTCACTATCTGGGATTGTACCCACTATCGGGGATTGTACCTGATGTAAGAAAAAGGAGACTTACCATCAAGTAACTTTAAAGTAAGCTTTAAGTAACTTATAAACACACTATACACACAAGAGAGGTCTTTACCATGCCTCTGGTAGAAGCCTCTTACAATACTGAACAGACCAGTATTTATACCAGTCCAACAGGAAGTGACATATGACAGGAAGTGAGGTATGTACACAGTTCATAGTTCATAGTTCACAGGAAGTGATGACATAACTTCCCGGAAGTTATCATTTTTATCACATTCTTCCCTCCTGCAGGATTAGGAGGCTGTGGTCTACCTTTTGGTCCGCAGCCGCCGAACAAGGAAGAGTCGCACCCGTTTGGATTCCCGTCGTAGAGGGTCGCTGGTCCGCTTACATGCGGTTGGCCATTGGTCAGAGTCTGTGTGGCCTGGATTGCCCTGTGAAGGGTCGGGGAGATCATGGCTTCGAGTACGAGCCCCAATAGGTTCAAAGTCGGACTGCCTCTGTTCAGAGGGAGGTGCAGAGCTGGTCTGTGGCGGATCAGTACTTTCATGCGCGGTACTGGGAGGGTCGCAACCTTGAGCACGGGGTTCTACCGGCACCAAGCTAGTTGGTGTCCGATCAGGATCCTGGAGAGGGGTACCCGATAGGTCCCAAGAGTTTCCTGGTGAAATGCCATCACCCGATGTCCCACTAGGTCCTGATGGGCAGGGAGCCAGATCCCGTAATGATACGGTAGATTCTCGGCCGTCGGAATATCGTATGTTTGCATAGGTGGGGTTGGCATCGGTTAGTTCGAGCTCGTCTACAAGAGGGTCATTTTTAGACGTCCGAACGTATCTTCGGAGTAATACAGGTCCAGGAGTAGTTAGCCATGACGGGAGTGATGTCCCATGAGATGAGCGACGCTGGAATCCAAAGAACCGCTCATGAGGTGTAGTATTTGTGGCTGTAGAAAGCAGGGACCGTATAGAGTGCAATGCATCCGGAAGCACTGTTTCCTATTGCTGGTCTGGTAGGCCCCGAGATCTTAAAGCGAGACGTACGGAATTCCAGATGATACCGTTATACCTCTCTACCTGCCCATTTCCGATGGGATGGTATGGTGTTGTTTTGCTTGTAGCAATTCCCCGTTCTGAGAGGTAGTCCTTGAGTTCCCTTGACATAAAGGATGGACCCTGATCTGAGTGAATATAAGCCGGCATGCCACAGAGAGAAAATACCTGCTCAAGGCAGCAGATTACTGTGGACGCCAGCATATTGGAGCAGGGGAAGGCAAACGGAAAACGTAAATATTCGTCGATCATGGTGAGCAAATATGTGTTCCGAGTTGAAGGGGGCACTGGGCCCTTAAAATCGATGCTAAGTCGTTGCATCGGTTGGGTTGCATGTACGAGTATACCATCTGAGGGGCGGAAGAACTGAGGTTTTAATTCCGCACAAAGCCGGCATTCTGAGCATATTTTCTTTACATCTCCAGTGGAAAAAAGGGAGATTCCGTGATCGTACGAAATGTAGCATGCGCGTAACGCCAGGATGACACAAACCATTGTGGACATCCATGAGAGTGGAGGATGACATAGTGGAGCAGAATGCCCGTGTGAGGGTGTCCGGGGCCACATTCTCCTTGCCAGGCCGATAGAGAATGGTATAACCAAAAGAGGCCAGTTCCATCCTCCAAAGTTGTATTTTATTATTCTTAATTTTGGTTCGTTTTCGATTATCGAGCATGAAGGCGACTGAGCGTTGGTCCGTGATCAATGTAAAGTGCTGGCGAGCTAGAAAATGGTTCCACTTCCGTACTGCCTCTATGATGGCTGTGGCTTCTTTCTCAACCGGAGGATAATGTAGCTCGGCACCTTGTAAGGTCCTGGACATAAATGCTACAGGACGACCTTCCTGATTCAGAGTAGCCGAGATCGCCACCTCCGAGGCATCACATTCAACCACGAAAGGGAGATTCTCATCAATGGAGTGAAGAGCCGCTTTCTCCAACTGTTTGTTGAGAAGGTTAAAGGCTGCAACAGCCGCTGTTCCCAGTGGAAATGATCTAGCATGCAGCAAGGGTTGGATTTTGTCTGAAAAATGAGGAATCCATTTAGCGTAGTATGCAAACAGACCGAGAGCCCGACGTAAAGAAGCCGGATTCTTAGGTGACGGGAGCTCTTGGAGCGGGCGAAGTCTTTCTGGGTCTGGCTTAATGATACCATTGCCTACGCAGTAGCCAAGGATGTTGATGGTCGGTTGCGACTCAACAGATTTGGATTCATTCAGGGTCAAATTACGGCGATGGAGGGCATCCCGAAATTTTTGGAGGTTGGAGTCGTGTTCCTGTTGATCGTGACCTGCAATGGTAATGTTATCAAGATAGGGAAAAGTGTCCCTTATGTTTTCCTGCTTAACCAGGCCATCCATTGCCCGTTGAAAGACAGCCACTCCATTAGTAACCTCGAATGGGAGGCGACGAAATTGGTACAGCCGTCCATTAGCCTCAAAGGCTGTGTACTGCTTATCTGAGACCTTCAAGGGTAACTGATGATAGGCACTTTTTAAATCGTAAGTTGAGAACACTTTGTATTCGGCCAGTTTATTAACCATATCATCAATGCGTGGCAATGGGTAGGCGTCCAAGTCGGTATATTGATTGATGGTTTGCGAATAATCGATGCATAGTCGCTGTTTGTGAGGTTTTAGAGGGTTCTTGACAATGACGACTCGAGCCCGCCAGGGCGACGAACATGGTTCAATGATATCCTCTGCTAGAAGTCGAGAGATTTCAGCCGCAATAAAAGATTGGTCTTCCTGATTAAAGCGCCGCGATTTCGTTATTATCGGTTTGCATTGAGGCGGAATACTGGCAAATAATGAGGGTTCATCAAGTGAAGCTGCTGATAATGCACAAAATGGTAATTTAGACGGTATATTAGAAATAGTAAGTCCGGGTTTGGATCCACCAAACTCAATGGTGAGTTTCTTATGCTGTTTTTGGAAGTCCAGCCCCAAGAGGAGATCACTACATAAGTCCTTGAGCACCGAAAGTCGGGTGGAGGGATACATACGACCATGAAGTGTCATATCAACAACACAAAAGCCGGAGATTCTGGTATTAAGTGATGACTGGGCCATCGCAATTGCCTGGTCCGATGGGAAGACATGTAGTTTCAATTTCGCAACAATCTGTTCCTTAATGAAACTATCAATACTTCCTGAGTCAATTAAGGCATCTAAGGTATGCCCTTTAATTGAAATTTTTGTGGCTGCATGAGACAGGTTCTGTGGGCAAGCAGCTGTAATTGGTGTCGTTGCACAGAGAGTGGCTAAAACTCTCGGTGTGCTTCTTCGGGAGAGAGCTCGAGAGGAAGCTTGATAGGTCCTAGCTGGAGCATCTTGATAGGCCCTAATTGGGGCAGTTCGGTAGGCCTTAGCTGGATTGGCCCTCGTAGAGGCCCTTGATAGGCAAACTTTAGCAAAGTGTCCTTTTTTCCCGCAATAACTGCAGATTGCATTGCGAGCAGGGCAGGTTTTCCTAGGGTGAAAAGCATCTCCACAAAAGAAGCATTCCTTCCTAGATTGCCAAGAGGCTGCTAAAGTGGGGTCGTCCTCCTCTTCTTCATCAGAATTATCAGAATTAGATTCCCCCATGATAGGGTTCACCTGAGACCGCTTGAATTGTCTGGTTGCAGCTACAGCAGCAGATCGAGATCTGGGCAGCTGATAGAGGTCTGCATTTCTCTTTGCCAAATCCAGTGAACAAGCTAGGTCAAAAGCTTTTTGTAGCTCAAGTGTTTTACTTTCTAGTAGACGCTGGCGTATAAATGGAGAGGCAATCCCGCAGATGAAAGCATCACGAATCATTTCTTGGCGGTACAGCTCAGCTGAGGCTGCCTGAAAGTTACAATCTACGCTGAGCCTGCGAAGTTCTTGCAGGAATTCATCAATTGATTCCCCTGGCCCTTGTCGGGCTGTGGCCAGTAGATGTCTAGCATAGACCTCATTTGGGGTCTTCGCATACAGTTTCTTAAGTGCCCGAATCACCTCTTCGTAATTATCCCATTCATCAACATATTCGAACACTTTTGGGGTCACATAATTGACAAGTATCTTCAATTTAGCAGGAGCATCCGCTTTACATTCATCCAGAAAATTCTCAAAAGTACGATACCAATGCTTCCATACCCTGCCAGCTGCTGGTGTATTCGGGTCCAAGTCCAGACGAATAGGTCTAAGGATTTTCTCCATGATGGGTGGTTCCCTGGATCCTTAACTTCCGAGTTTGTCTGAAGGTCTAGTATTTGTCAGTGTAAATACTAAGTTACTTAAAATGATGTAAGAAAAAGGAGACTTACCATCAAGTAACTTTAAAGTAAGCTTTAAGTAACTTATAAACACACTATATACACAAGAGAGGTCTTTACCATGCCTCTGGTAGAAGCCTCTTACAATACTGAACAGACCAGTATTTATACCAGTCCAACAGGAAGTGACATATGACAGGAAGTGAGGTATGTACACAGTTCATAGTTCATAGTTCACAGGAAGTGATGACATAACTTCCCGGAAGTTATCATTTTTATCACAGTACCCAGTATCTGGGATTGTCCTCACTATCTGGGATTGAACTCGGTATCGGGGATTGTACTCACTATCTGGTATTGTACCCACTATCTGGGATTGTACTCAACATCGGGAATTGTGCTCACTATCTGGGATTGTTCCCACTATCTGGGATTGTACTCACTATCTGAGATTGCACTCACTATCTGGGATTGTACCCACTATTGGGGATTTTACTCACTATCTGGGATTGTACCCACTATCTGGGATTATACTCACTATCTGGGATTGTACTCACTATCGGCGATTGTACTCACTGTCCGGGATTGTTCTCACTATCTGGGATTGTATCCTCTATCGGGGTTGTCCCACTATCGGGGATTGTACTCAATATCTGGGATTATACTCACTATCGGGGAATGTACTCACTATCGGGGATTGTACTCGCTATCTGGAATTGTACTCGCTATCGGGAATTGTACGCGCAATCTGGGGTTGTAACCACAATCTGGGGTTGTAACCACTATCTGGGATTGTACTCACTATCTGGGATTGTCCCACTATCTGGGATTGTACCCACTATTGGGGATTGTACTCAGTATCTGGGATTGAGCTCACTATCTGGGATTGTGCTCACTATCGGGGATTGTGTTCACAATCTGGGATTTTGCTCACTATCGGGGATTGTACTCAATATCGGGGATTGTACTCACTATCGGGGATGGTACTCACTATCTGGGATTGTACCCACTATAGGGGATTGTACTCACTATCTGGTATTGTACCCACTGTCGGGGATCGTGCCCACTATCTGGGATTGTACCCACTTTCGGGGATTGTACTCACTATCGGGGATTGTCCTCACTATCGGGGATTGTCCTCACTATCGGGGATTGTACCCTCTTTCGGGGATTGTACTCTCTATCGGGGATTGTACTCGCTATCGGGGATTGTACTCGCTATCGGGGATTTTACTCACTATCGTGGATTGTACCCACTATCTGGGATTGTACCCACTATCTGGGATTGTACTCACTATTTGGGATTGTACCAACTTTCGGGGATTGTACCCATTAGTGGGGATTGTCCTCACTCTCTGGGATTGTGTTCACTATCTGGGATTTTATTCACTATCTGGGATTGTACTCACTATTGGGGATTGTGTTCACTATCTGGGATTTTACTCAATGTCTGGGATTGTACTCACTATCGGGGATTGTGTTCACTATCTGGGATTTTAGTCACTATCTGGGTTTGTACTCACACTCGGACATTGTGCTCACTATCGGGGATTGTACCCACTATCAGGTATTGTACTCACTATCGGGGATTGTACTCAATATCGGGGATTGTACTCACTATCAGGGATTGTACCCACTATCGGGGATTGTACTCAATATTGGAGATTGTATTCCTGGGATTATACCCACTTTCGGGGGTTGTACTCACTATCGGGGATTGTACTCGCTATCTGGGATTGTACTCACTATCGGGGATTGTACCCGCTATCAGGGATTGTACTCGCTATCTGGGATTGTAACCGCTATCTGGGATTTTACCCACTATCGGGGATAGTACTCAATATTGCGGATTGTAACCACTGTCTGGGATTGATCTCACTATCTGGGATTGTACTCAGTATGCGGGATTGTACTCCCTATCTGGGATTGTACTCCCTATCTGGGATTGTATTAATTTTCTGGGATTGTACTCACTATCGGGGATTGTACCCACTATCGGGGATTGTACCCACTTTTGGCAGTTGTACTCGCTATCGGGGATTGTGCTCGCTATCTGGGATTGTGCTCGCTATCGGGATTTTGCTCGCTATCGGGGATTGTGCTCAATATCGGGGATTGTGCCCACTATCGGGGCTTGTGCCCACTATCGGGGCTTGTACCCACTATCGGGGCTTGTACCCACTATCGGGGCTTGTACCCACTATCGGGGATTGTACCCACTATCGGGGATTGTCCTCACTATCTGGGATTGAACTCGGTATTGGGGATTGTACCCACTATCTGGGATTGTACCCACTATCTGGGATTGTACCCACTATCTGGGATTGTACCCACTATCTGGGATTGTACTCTCTATCGGGGATTGTGCACACTATCTGGGATTGTACCCACTATCTGGGATTGTACTCACTATCTGGGATTGTACTCACTATCTGGGATTGTCCTCACTATCTGAGATTGTACTCACTATCGGGGATTGTGTTCACTATCGGGGATTGAGTTCAATATCTGGGATTTTACTCATTGTCTGGAATTGTACTTACTATTGGGGATTGTGTTCACTATCTGGGATTTTAGTCACTATCTGGGTTTGTACTCACACTCGGACATTGTGCTCACTATCGGGTATTGTACCCACTATCGGGTATTGTACCCACTATCGGGTATTGTACTCAATATTGGAGATTGTATTCCGGGGATTGCGCCCACTCTCGGGGATTGCGCCCACTCTCGGGGATTGCGCCCACTCTCGGGGATTGCATTAATTTTCGTGGATTGTACCCAATATCTGGGATTGTCCTCAATATTGGAGATTGTATTCCTGGGATTATACCCACTTTCGGGTGTTGTACTCACTATCGGGGATTGTTCTCGCTATCTGGGATTGTACTCACTATCGGGGATTGTACTCACTATTGGGGATTGTACTCACTATCTGGGATTGTACCCACTATCTGGGATTGTACTCAACATCGGGAATTGTGCTCACTATCTGGGATTGTTCCCACTATCTGGGATTGTACTCACTATCTGAGATTGCACTCACTATCTGGGATTGTACCCACTATTGGGGATTATACTCACTATCTGGGATTGTACTCACTATCGGCGATTGTACTCACTATCCGGGATTGTTCTCACTATCCGGGATTGTATCCTCTATCGGGGATTGTACTCAATATCTGGGATTATACTCACTATCGGGGATTGTACTCACTATCGGGGATTGTACTCGCTATCTGGAATTGTACTCGCTATAGGGAATTGTACGCACAATCTGGGGTTGTAACCACTATCTGGGATTGTACTCACTATCTGGGATTGTCCCACTATCTGGGATTGTACCCACTATCGGGGATTGTACCCACTATCGGGGATTGTCCTCACTATCTGGGATTGAGCTCACTATTGGGGATTGTGTTCAATATCTGGGATTGTACTCACTATCGTGGATTGTCCTCACTATCTGGGATTTTACTCACTAACTGGGATTGTGCTCACTATCGGGGATTGTGTTCACAATCTGGGATTTTACTCACTGGGATTGTCCTCACTATCTGGGATAGTCGTCACTATCTGGGATTGTATGCACAATCGTGCATTGTACTCACTATCGGGGATTGTACCCACTATCTGGGATTGTGTTCACCACCTGGGATTTTACTCACTATCTGGGATTGTACTCAATATCGGGGATTGTACTCAATACCGGGGATTGTATTCACTATCTGGGATTGTACCCACTATCGGGGATTGTACTCACTATCGGGGATTGTACTCAATATCGGGGATTGTATTCCTGGGATTGTACCCACTTTCGGGGATTGTACCCACTATCGTGGATTGTCCTCAATATCTGGGATTGTCCCCATTATCGGGGATTGTACTCACTAATCTGGGACTGTACTCACTATCTGGGATTGTTCTCACTATCTGGGATTGTATCCACTATCGGGGTTGTCCCACTATCTGGGATTATACTCACTATCTGGGATTGTAATTAGTATCTGGGATTGATCTCGCTATCGGGGATTGCACTCGCTATCGGGGATTGCACTCGCTATCGGGGATTGCACTCGCTATCGGGGATTGCACTCGCTATCGGGGATTGCACTCGCTATCGGGGATTGCACTCGCTATCGGGGATTGTACTCGCTATCGGGGATTGTACTCGCTATCGGGGATTGTACTCGCTATCGGGGATTGTACTCGCTATCGGGGATTGTAACCACTGTCTGGGATTGATCTCACTATCTGGGATTGTACTCAGTATCCGGGATTGTACTCCCTATCTGGGATTGTATTAATTTTCTGGGATTTTACTCTCTATCGGGGATTGTGCACACTATCTGGGATTGTCCTCACTATCTGGGATTGTACTCACTATCTGAGATTGTACTCACTATCTGGGATTGTGTTCACTATCTGGGATTTTATTCACTATCTGGGATTGTACTCACTATTGGGGATTGTGTTCACTATCTGGGATTTTACTCATTGTCTGGAATTGTTCTTACTATTGGGGATTGTGTTCACTATCTGGGATTTTAGTTACTATCTGGGTTTGTACTCACACTCGGACATTGTGCTCACTATCGGGGATTGTACCCACTATCAGGTATTGTACTCACTATCGGGGATTGTAACCACTATCGGGGATTGTACCCACTATCAGGTATTGTACTCAATATCGGGGATTGTAACCACTATCAGGTATTGTACTCACTATCGGGGATTGTACCCACTATCGGGGATTGTGTTCACTATCTGGGATTTTACTCACTATCTGGGATTGTACTCACTATCGGGGATTGTTCTCACTATCTGGGATTGTACTCAATATTGCAGATTGTATTCCTGGGATTGTACTCACTATTGGGGATTTTACTCACTATCGGGGATTGTACCCACTATCTGGGATTGTACCCACTATCTGGGATTGTACCCACTATCGGCGATTGTACTCACTATCTGGGATTGTACTCACTATCTGGGATTGTACTCTCTATTGGAGATTGAGCTCACTATTGGGGATTGTGCTCAATATCTGGGATTGTACTCATTATCGTGGATTGTGCCCACTATCGGGGATTGAACTCGGTATCGGGGATTGTACTCACTATCTGGGATTGTACCCGCTATCTGGGATTGTACTAACTATCTGAGATTGCACTCACTATCTGGGATTGTACGCACTATTGGGGATTTTACTCACTATCTGGGATTGTACTCACTATCGGCGATTGTTCTCACTATCTGTGATTGTATCCTCTATCGGGGTTGTCCCACTATCGGGGATTGTACTCAATATCTGGGATTATACTCACTATCGGGGATTGTACTCACTATCGGGGATTGTACGCACAATCTGGGGTTGTAACCACTATCTGGGATTGTACTCACTATCTGGGATTGTCCCACTATCGGGGATTGTACCCACTATCGGGGATTGTACCCACTATCGGGGATTGTACTCAGTATCTGGGATTGTCCTCACTATCTGGGATTGTCCTCACTATTGGGGATTGTACTCACTATTGGGGATTGAGCTCACTATTGGGGATTGTCCTCACTCTCTGGGATTTTACTCATTGTCTGGGATTGTACTCACTATTGGAGATTGTCTTCACTATCTGGGATTTTACTCACTATCTGGGATTGTGCTCACTATCGGGGATTGTGTTCACAATCTGGGATTTTGCTCACTGGGATTGTCCTCACTATCTGGGATAGTCGTCACTATCTGGGATTGTACGCACAATCGTGCATTGTGCTCACTGTTGGGGATTGTACCCACTATCAGGTATTGTACTCACTATCGGGGATTGTACCCACTATCCGGGATTGTGTTCACTATCTGGGATTGTACTCAATATTGGGGATTGTACTCAATATCGGGGATTGTATTCACTATCTGGGATTGTACCCACTATCGGGGATAGTACTCACTATCTGGGATTGTACCCACTGTCGGGGATTGTACTTACTATCGGGGATTGTATTCCTGGGATTGTACCCACTTTCGGGGATTGTACTCACTATCTGGGATTGTTCCCACTATCGTGGATTGTCCTCAATATCTGGGATTGTATCCACTATCGGGGTTGTCCCACTATCGGGGATTGTACTCAATATCGGGGATTGTACCCACTATCTGGGATAATACTCACTATCTGGGATTGTAATTAGTATCTGGGATTGATCTCACTATCGGGGATTGCACTCACTATCGGGGATTGTACTCGCTATCGGGAAATGTACGCGCTATCTGAGGTTGTAACCAGTATCGGGGATTGTACTCACTATCTAAGATTGTACTCACTATCAGGGATTGTCCTCAATATCGGGGATTGTACCCACTATCTGGTATTGTACTCACTATCTGGGATTGTACTCACTATTGGGGATTGAGCTCACTATTGGGGATTGTGCTCAGTATCTGGGATTGTACTCACTATCGTGGATTGTGCCCACTATCGGGGATTGTACCCACTATCGGGGATTGTCCTCAATATCTGGGATTGTTCCCACTATCGGGGATTGTCTCCATTATCGGGGACTGTACTCACTATCTGGGACTGTACTCACTATCTGGCATTGTACTCACTATCTGGAATTGTGCTCAATATCTGGGATTGTTCCCACTATCGGGGTTGTCCCACTATCGGGGATTGTACTCACTATCTGGGAATGTAAGTAGTATCTGGGATTGATCTCACTATCCGGGACTGTACTCACTATCGGGGATTGTACTCGCTATCGGGAATTGTACTCGCTATCTGGGATTGTACTCAATATTGCGGATTGTAACCACTGTCTGGGATTGATCTCACTATCTGGGATTGTACTCCCTATCTGGGAGTGTACTTATTATCTGGGATTGTACTCACTATCGTGGATTGTACCCACTATCTGGGATTGGAGCCACTATCTGGGATTGTACTCACTATCGGGGATTTTACTCTCTATCGGGGATTGTGCACACTATCTGGGATAGTACTCACTATCTGGAATTGTCCTCACGATCTGGGATTGTTCTCACTCTCTGGGATTGTCCTCACTATCTGAGATTGTACTCACTATCTGGGATTGTGTTCACTATCTGGGATTTTAGTCACTATCTGGGTTTGTACTCACACTCGGACATTGTGCTCACTATCGGGGATTGTACCCACTATCAGGTATTGTACCCACTATCGGGGATTGTGTTCACTATCTGGGATTGTACCCACTGTCGGGGATTGTGCCCACTATCTGGGATTATACCCACTTTCGGGGGTTGTACTCACTATCTGGGATTTTACTCACTATCGGGGATTGTACCCACTATCAGGGATTGTACTCACTATCTGGGATTGTACCCACTATCGGGGATTGTACCTGATGTAAGAAAAAGGAGACTTACCATCAAGTAACTTTAAAGTAAGCTTTAAGTAACTTATAAACACACTATACACACAAGAGAGGTCTTTACCATGCCTCTGGTAGAAGCCTCTTACAATACTGAACAGACCAGTATTTATACCAGTCCAACAGGAAGTGACATATGACAGGAAGTGAGGTATGTACACAGTTCATAGTTCATAGTTCACAGGAAGTGATGACATAACTTCCCGGAAGTTATCATTTTTATCACATTCTTCCCTCCTGCAGGATTAGGAGGCTGTGGTCTACCTTTTGGTCTGCAGCCGCCGAACAAGGAAGAGTCGCACCCGTTTGGATTCCCGTCGTAGAGGGTCGCTGGTCCGCTTACATGCGGTTGGCCATTGGTCAGAGTCTGTGTGGCCTGGATTGCCCTGTGAAGGGTCGGGGAGATCATGGCTTCGAGTACGAGCCCCAATAGGTTCAAAGTCGGACTGCCTCTGTTCAGAGGGAGGTGCAGAGCTGGTCTGTGGCGGATCAGTACATTCATGCGCGGTACTGGGAGGGTCGCAACCTTGAGCACGGGGTTCTACCGGCACCAAGCTAGTTGGTGTCCGATCAGGATCCTGGAGAGGGGTACCCGATAGGTCCCAAGAGTTTCCTGGTGAAATGCCATCACCCGATGTCCCACTAGGTCCTGATGGGCAGGGAGCCAGATCCCGTAATGATACGGTAGATTCTCGGCCGTCGGAATATCGTATGTTTGCATAGGTGGGGTTGGCATCGGTTAGTTCGAGCTCGTCTACAAGAGGGTCATTTTTAGACGTCCGAACGTATCTTCGGAGTAATACAGGTCCAGGAGTAGTTAGCCATGACGGGAGTGATGTCCCATGAGATGAGCGATGCTGGAATCCAAAGAACCGCTCATGAGGTGTAGTATTTGTGGCTGTAGAAAGCAGGGACCGTATAGAGTGCAATGCATCCGGAAGCACTGTTTCCTATTGCTGGTCTGGTAGGCCCCGAGATCTTAAAGCGAGACGTACGGAATTCCAGATGATACCGTTATACCTCTCTACCTGCCCATTTCCGATGGGATGGTATGGTGTTGTTTTGCTTGTAGCAATTCCCCGTTCTGAGAGGTAGTCCTTGAGTTCCCTTGACATAAAGGATGGACCCTGATCTGAGTGAATATAAGCCGGCATGCCACAGAGAGAAAATACCTGCTCAAGGCAGCAGATTACTGTGGACGCCAGCATATTGGAGCAGGGGAAGGCAAACGGAAAACGTAAATATTCGTCGATCATGGTGAGCAAATATGTGTTCCGAGTTGAAGGGGGCACTGGGCCCTTAAAATCGATGCTAAGTCGTTGCATCGGTTGGGTTGCATGTACGAGTATACCATCTGAGGGGCGGAAGAACTGAGGTTTTAATTCCGCACAAAGCCGGCATTCTGAGCATATTTTCTTTACATCTCCAGTGGAAAAAAGGGAGATTCCGTGATCGTACGAAATGTAGCATGCGCGTAACGCCAGGATGACACAAACCATTGTGGACATCCATGAGAGTGGAGGATGACATAGTGGAGCAGAATGCCCGTGTGAGGGTGTCCGGGGCCACATTCTCCTTGCCAGGCCGATAGAGAATGGTATAACCAAAAGAGGCCAGTTCCATCCTCCAAAGTTGTATTTTATTATTCTTAATTTTGGTTCGTTTTCGATTATCGAGCATGAAGGCGACTGAGCGTTGGTCCGTGATCAATGTAAAGTGCTGGCGAGCTAGAAAATGGTTCCACTTCCGTACTGCCTCTATGATGGCTGTGGCTTCTTTCTCAACCAGAGGATAATGTAGCTCGGCACCTTGTAAGGTCCTGGACATAAATGCTACAGGACGACCTTCCTGATTCAGAGTAGCCGAGATCGCCACCTCCGAGGCATCACATTCAACCACGAAAGGGAGATTCTCATCAATGGAGTGAAGAGCCGCTTTCTCCAACTGTTTGTTGAGAAGGTTAAAGGCTGCAACAGCCGCTGTTCCCAGTGGAAATGATCTAGCATGCAGCAAGGGTTGGATTTTGTCTGAAAAATGAGGAATCCATTTAGCGTAGTATGCAAACAGACCGAGAGCCCGACGTAAAGAAGCCGGATTCTTAGGTGACGGGAGCTCTTGGAGCGGGCGAAGTCTTTCTGGGTCTGGCTTAATGATACCATTGCCTACGCAGTAGCCAAGGATGTTGATGGTCGGTTGCGACTCAACAGATTTGGATTCATTCAGGGTCAAATTACGGCGATGGAGGGCATCCCGAAATTTTTGGAGGTTGGAGTCGTGTTCCTGTTGATCGTGACCTGCAATGGTAATGTTATCAAGATAGGGAAAAGTGTCCCTTATGTTTTCCTGCTTAACCAGGCCATCCATTGCCCGTTGAAAGACAGCCACTCCATTAGTAACCTCGAATGGGAGGCGACGAAATTGGTACAGCCGTCCATTAGCCTCAAAGGCTGTGTACTGCTTATTTGAGACCTTCAAGGGTAACTGATGATAGGCACTTTTTAAATCGTAAGTTGAGAACACTTTGTATTCGGCCAGTTTATTAACCATATCATCAATGCGTGGCAATGGGTAGGCGTCCAAGTCGGTATATTGATTGATGGTTTGCGAATAATCGATGCATAGTCGCTGTTTGTGAGGTTTTAGAGGGTTCTTGACAATGACGACTCGAGCCCGCCAGGGCGACGAACATGGTTCAATGATATCCTCTGCTAGAAGTCGAGAGATTTCAGCCGCAATAAAAGATTGGTCTTCCTGATTAAAGCGCCGCGATTTCGTTATTATCGGTTTGCATTGAGGCGGAATACTGGCAAATAATGAGGGTTCATCAAGTGAAGCTGCTGATAATGCACAAAATGGTAATTTAGACGGTATATTAGAAATAGTAAGTCCGGGTTTGGATCCACCAAACTCAATGGTGAGTTTCTTATGCTGTTTTTGGAAGTCCAGCCCCAAGAGGAGATCACTACATAAGTCCTTGAGCACCGAAAGTCGGGTGGAGGGATACATACGACCATGAAGTGTCATATCAACAACACAAAAGCCGGAGATTCTGGTATTAAGTGATGACTGGGCCATCGCAATTGCCTGGTCCGATGGGAAGACATGTAGTTTCAATTTCGCAACAATCTGTTCCTTAATGAAACTATCAATACTTCCTGAGTCAATTAAGGCATCTAAGGTATGCCCTTTAATTGAAATTTTTGTGGCTGCATGAGACAGGTTCTGTGGGCAAGCAGCTGTAATTGGTGTCGTTGCACAGAGAGTGGCTAAAACTCTCGGTGTGCTTCTTCGGGAGAGAGCTCGAGAGGAAGCTTGATAGGTCCTAGCTGGAGCATCTTGATAGGCCCTAATTGGGGCAGTTCGGTAGGCCTTAGCTGGATTGGCCCTCGTAGAGGCCCTTGATAGGCAAACTTTAGCAAAGTGTCCTTTTTTCCCGCAATAACTGCAGATTGCATTGCGAGCAGGGCAGGTTTTCCTAGGGTGAAAAGCATCTCCACAAAAGAAGCATTCCTTCCTAGATTGCCAAGAGGCTGCTAAAGTGGGGTCGTCCTCCTCTTCTTCATCAGAATTATCAGAATTAGATTCCCCCATGATAGGGTTCACCTGAGACCGCTTGAATTGTCTGGTTGCAGCTACAGCAGCAGATCGAGATCTGGGCAGCTGATAGAGGTCTGCATTTCTCTTTGCCAAATCCAGTGAACAAGCTAGGTCAAAAGCTTTTTGTAGCTCAAGTGTTTTACTTTCTAGTAGACGCTGGCGTATAAATGGAGAGGCAATCCCGCAGATGAAAGCATCACGAATCATTTCTTGGCGGTACAGCTCAGCTGAGGCTGCCTGAAAGTTACAATCTACGCTGAGCCTGCGAAGTTCTTGCAGGAATTCATCAATTGATTCCCCTGGCCCTTGTCGGGCTGTGGCCAGTAGATGTCTAGCATAGACCTCATTTGGGGTCTTCGCATACAGTTTCTTAAGTGCCCGAATCACCTCTTCGTAATTATCCCATTCATCAACATATTCGAACACTTTTGGGGTCACATAATTGACAAGTATCTTCAATTTAGCAGGAGCATCCGCTTTACATTCATCCAGAAAATTCTCAAAAGTACGATACCAATGCTTCCATACCCTGCCAGCTGCTGGTGTATTCGGGTCCAAGTCCAGACGAATAGGTCTAAGGATTTTCTCCATGATGGGTGGTTCCCTGGATCCTTAACTTCCGAGTTTGTCTGAAGGTCTAGTATTTGTCAGTGTAAATACTAAGTTACTTAAAATGATGTAAGAAAAAGGAGACTTACCATCAAGTAACTTTAAAGTAAGCTTTAAGTAACTTATAAACACACTATATACACAAGAGAGGTCTTTACCATGCCTCTGGTAGAAGCCTCTTACAATACTGAACAGACCAGTATTTATACCAGTCCAACAGGAAGTGACATATGACAGGAAGTGAGGTATGTACACAGGTCATAGTTCATAGTTCACAGGAAGTGATGACATAACTTCCCGGAAGTTATCATTTTTATCACAGTACCCAGTATCTGGGATTGTCCTCACTATCTGGGATTGAACTCGGTATCGGGGATTGTACTCACTATCTGGTATTGTACCCACTATCTGGGATTGTACTCAACATCGGGAATTGTGCTCACTATCTGGGATTGTTCCCACTATCTGGGATTGTACTCACTATCTGAGATTGCACTCACTATCTGGGATTGTACCCACTATTGGGGATTTTACTCACTATCTGGGATTGTACCCACTATCTGGGATTATACTCACTATCTGGGATTGTACTCACTATCGGCGATTGTACTCACTGTCCGGGATTGTTCTCACTATCTGGGATTGTATCCTCTATCGGGGTTGTCCCACTATCGGGGATTGTACTCAATATCTGGGATTATACTCACTATCGGGGAATGTACTCACTATCGGGGATTGTACTCGCTATCTGGAATTGTACTCGCTATCGGGAATTGTACGCGCAATCTGGGGTTGTAACCACAATCTGGGGTTGTAACCACTATCTGGGATTGTACTCACTATCTGGGATTGTCCCACTATCTGGGATTGTACCCACTATCGGGGATTGTACTCAGTATCTGGGATTGAGCTCACTATCTGGGATTGTGCTCACTATCGGGGATTGTGTTCACAATCTGGGATTTTGCTCACTATCGGGGATTGTACTCAATATCGGGGATTGTACTCACTATCGGGGATGGTACTCACTATCTGGGATTGTACCCACTATAGGGGATTGTACTCACTATCTGGTATTGTACCCACTGTCGGGGATCGTGCCCACTATCTGGGATTGTACCCACTTTCGGGGATTGTACTCACTATCGGGGATTGTCCTCACTATCGGGGATTGTCCTCACTATCGGGGATTGTACCCTCTTTCGGGGATTGTACTCTCTATCGGGGATTGTACTCGCTATCGGGGATTGTACTCGCTATCGGGGATTTTACTCACTATCGTGGATTGTACCCACTATCTGGGATTGTACCCACTATCTGGGATTGTACTCACTATTTGGGATTGTACCAACTTTCGGGGATTGTACCCATTAGCGGGGATTGTCCTCACTCTCTGGGATTGTGTTCACTATCTGGGATTTTATTCACTATCTGGGATTGTACTCACTATTGGGGATTGTGTTCACTATCTGGGATTTTACTCAATGTCTGGGATTGTACTCACTATCGGGGATTGTGTTCACTATCTGGGATTTTAGTCACTATCTGGGTTTGTACTCACACTCGGACATTGTGCTCACTATCGGGGATTGTACCCACTATCAGGTATTGTACTCACTATCGGGGATTGTACTCAATATCGGGGATTGTACTCACTATCAGGGATTGTACCCACTATCGGGGATTGTACTCAATATTGGAGATTGTATTCCTGGGATTATACCCACTTTCGGGGGTTGTACTCACTATCGGGGATTGTACTCGCTATCTGGGATTGTACTCACTATCGGGGATTGTACCCGCTATCAGGGATTGTACTCGCTATCTGGGATTGTAACCGCTATCTGGGATTTTACCCACTATCGGGGATAGTACTCAATATTGCGGATTGTAACCACTGTCTGGGATTGATCTCACTATCTGGGATTGTACTCAGTATGCGGGATTGTACTCCCTATCTGGGATTGTACTCCCTATCTGGGATTGTATTAATTTTCTGGGATTGTACTCACTATCGGGGATTGTACCCACTATCGGGGATTGTACCCACTTTTGGCAGTTGTACTCGCTATCGGGGATTGTGCTCGCTATCTGGGATTGTGCTCGCTATCGGGATTTTGCTCGCTATCGGGGATTGTGCTCAATATCGGGGATTGTGCCCATTATCGGGGCTTGTGCCCACTATCGGGGCTTGTACCCACTATCGGGGCTTGTACCCACTATCGGGGCTTGTACCCACTATCGGGGATTGTACCCACTATCGGGGATTGTCCTCACTATCTGGGATTGAACTCGGTATTGGGGATTGTACCCACTATCTGGGATTGTACCCACTATCTGGGATTGTACCCACTATCTGGGATTGTACCCACTATCTGGGATTGTACCCACTATCTGGGATTGTACTCTCTATCGGGGATTGTGCACACTATCTGGGATTGTACCCACTATCTGGGATTGTACTCACTATCTGGGATTGTACTCACTATCTGGGATTGTCCTCACTATCTGAGATTGTACTCACTATCGGGGATTGTGTTCACTATCGGGGATTGAGTTCAATATCTGGGATTTTACTCATTGTCTGGAATTGTACTTACTATTGGGGATTGTGTTCACTATCTGGGATTTTAGTCACTATCTGGGTTTGTACTCACACTCGGACATTGTGCTCACTATCGGGTATTGTACCCACTATCGGGTATTGTACCCACTATCGGGTATTGTACTCAATATTGGAGATTGTATTCCGGGGATTGCGCCCACTCTCGGGGATTGCGCCCACTCTCGGGGATTGCGCCCACTCTCGGGGATTGCGCCCACTCTCGGGGATTGCATTAATTTTCGTGGATTGTACCCAATATCTGGGATTGTCCTCAATATTGGAGATTGTATTCCTGGGATTATACCCACTTTCGGGTGTTGTACTCACTATCGGGGATTGTTCTCGCTATCTGGGATTGTACTCACTATCGGGGATTGTACTCACTATTGGGGATTGTACTCACTATCTGGGATTGTACCCACTATCTGGGATTGTACTCAACATCGGGAATTGTGCTCACTATCTGGGATTGTTCCCACTATCTGGGATTGTACTCACTATCTGAGATTGCACTCACTATCTGGGATTGTACCCACTATTGGGGATTATACTCACTATCTGGGATTGTACTCACTATCGGCGATTGTACTCACTATCCGGGATTGTTCTCACTATCCGGGATTGTATCCTCTATCGGGGATTGTACTCAATATCTGGGATTATACTCACTATCGGGGATTGTACTCACTATCGGGGATTGTACTCGCTATCTGGAATTGTACTCGCTATAGGGAATTGTACGCACAATCTGGGGTTGTAACCACTATCTGGGATTGTACTCACTATCTGGGATTGTCCCACTATCTGGGATTGTACCCACTATCGGGGATTGTACCCACTATCGGGGATTGTCCTCACTATCTGGGATTGAGCTCACTATTGGGGATTGTGTTCAATATCTGGGATTGTACTCACTATCGTGGATTGTCCTCACTATCTGGGATTTTACTCACTAACTGGGATTGTGCTCACTATCGGGGATTGTGTTCACAATCTGGGATTTTACTCACTGGGATTGTCCTCACTATCTGGGATAGTCGTCACTATCTGGGATTGTATGCACAATCGTGCATTGTACTCACTATCGGGGATTGTACCCACTATCCGGGATTGTGTTCACCACCTGGGATTTTACTCACTATCTGGGATTGTACTCAATATCGGGGATTGTACTCAATACCGGGGATTGTATTCACTATCTGGGATTGTACCCACTATCGGGGATTGTACTCACTATCGGGGATTGTACTCAATATCGGGGATTGTATTCCTGGGATTGTACCCACTTTCGGGGATTGTACCCACTATCGTGGATTGTCCTCAATATCTGGGATTGTCCCCATTATCGGGGATTGTACTCACTAATCTGGGACTGTACTCACTATCTGGGATTGTTCTCACTATCTGGGATTGTATCCACTATCGGGGTTGTCCCACTATCTGGGATTATACTCACTATCTGGGATTGTAATTAGTATCTGGGATTGATCTCGCTATCGGGGATTGCACTCGCTATCGGGGATTGCACTCGCTATCGGGGATTGCACTCGCTATCGGGGATTGCACTCGCTATCGGGGATTGCACTCGCTATCGGGGATTGCACTCGCTATCGGGGATTGCACTCGCTATCGGGGATTGTACTCGCTATCGGGGATTGTACTCGCTATCGGGGATTGTACTCGCTATCGGGGATTGTACTCGCTATCGGGGATTGTAACCACTGTCTGGGATTGATCTCACTATCTGGGATTGTACTCAGTATCCGGGATTGTACTCCCTATCTGGGATTGTATTAATTTTCTGGGATTTTACTCTCTATCGGGGATTGTGCACACTATCTGGGATTGTTCTCACTATCTGGGATTGTACTCACTATCTGAGATTGTACTCACTATCTGGGATTGTGTTCACTATCTGGGATTTTATTCACTATCTGGGATTGTACTCACTATTGGGGATTGTGTTCACTATCTGGGATTTTACTCATTGTCTGGAATTGTTCTTACTATTGGGGATTGTGTTCACTATCTGGGATTTTAGTTACTATCTGGGTTTGTACTCACACTCGGACATTGTGCTCACTATCGGGGATTGTACCCACTATCAGGTATTGTACTCACTATCGGGGATTGTAACCACTATCGGGGATTGTACCCACTATCAGGTATTGTACTCAATATCGGGGATTGTAACCACTATCAGGTATTGTACTCACTATCGGGGATTGTACCCACTATCGGGGATTGTGTTCACTATCTGGGATTTTACTCACTATCTGGGATTGTACTCACTATCGGGGATTGTTCTCACTATCTGGGATTGTACTCAATATTGCAGATTGTATTCCTGGGATTGTACTCACTATTGGGGATTTTACTCACTATCGGGGATTGTACCCACTATCTGGGATTGTACCCACTATCTGGGATTGTACCCACTATCGGCGATTGTACTCACTATCTGGGATTGTACTCACTATCTGGGATTGTACTCTCTATTGGAGATTGAGCTCACTATTGGGGATTGTGCTCAATATCTGGGATTGTACTCATTATCGTGGATTGTGCCCACTATCGGGGATTGAACTCGGTATCGGGGATTGTACTCACTATCTGGGATTGTACCCGCTATCTGGGATTGTACTAACTATCTGAGATTGCACTCACTATCTGGGATTGTACGCACTATTGGGGATTTTACTCACTATCTGGGATTGTACTCACTATCGGCGATTGTTCTCACTATCTGTGATTGTATCCTCTATCGGGGTTGTCCCACTATCGGGGATTGTACTCAATATCTGGGATTATACTCACTATCGGGGATTGTACTCACTATCGGGGATTGTACGCGCAATCTGGGGTTGTAACCACTATCTGGGATTGTACTCACTATCTGGGATTGTCCCACTATCGGGGATTGTACCCACTATCGGGGATTGTACCCACTATCGGGGATTGTACTCAGTATCTGGGATTGTCCTCACTATCTGGGATTGTCCTCACTATTGGGGATTGTACTCACTATTGGGGATTGAGCTCACTATTGGGGATTGTCCTCACTCTCTGGGATTTTACTCATTGTCTGGGATTGTACTCACTATTGGGGATTGTCTTCACTATCTGGGATTTTACTCACTATCTGGGATTGTGCTCACTATCGGGGATTGTGTTCACAATCTGGGATTTTGCTCACTGGGATTGTCCTCACTATCTGGGATAGTCGTCACTATCTGGGATTGTACGCACAATCGTGCATTGTGCTCACTGTTGGGGATTGTACCCACTATCAGGTATTGTACTCACTATCGGGGATTGTACCCACTATCCGGGATTGTGTTCACTATCTGGGATTGTACTCAATATTGGGGATTGTACTCAATATCGGGGATTGTATTCACTATCTGGGATTGTACCCACTATCGGGGATAGTACTCACTATCTGGGATTGTACCCACTGTCGGGGATTGTACTCACTATCGGGGATTGTATTCCTGGGATTGTACCCACTTTCGGGGATTGTACTCACTATCTGGGATTGTTCCCACTATCGTGGATTGTCCACAATATCTGGGATTGTATCCACTATCGGGGTTGTCCCACTATCGGGGATTGTACTCAATATCGGGGATTGTACCCACTATCTGGGATAATACTCACTATCTGGGATTGTAATTAGTATCTGGGATTGATCTCACTATCGGGGATTGCACTCACTATCGGGGATTGTACTCGCTATCGTGAAATGTACGCGCTATCTGAGGTTGTAACCAGTATCGGGGATTGTACTCACTATCTAAGATTGTACTCACTATCAGGGATTGTCCTCAATATCGGGGATTGTACCCACTATCTGGTATTGTACTCACTATCTGGGATTGTACTCACTATTGGGGATTGAGCTCACTATTGGGGATTGTGCTCAGTATCTGGGATTGTACTCACTATCGTGGATTGTGCCCACTATCGGGGATTGTACCCACTATCGGGGATTGTCCTCAATATCTGGGATTGTTCCCACTATCGGGGATTGTCTCCATTATCGGGGACTGTACTCACTATCTGGGACTGTACTCACTATCTGGCATTGTACTCACTATCTGGAATTGTGCTCAATATCTGGGATTGTTCCCACTATCGGGGTTGTCCCACTATCGGGGATTGTACTCACTATCTGGGAATGTAAGTAGTATCTGGGATTGATCTCACTATCCGGGACTGTACTCACTATCGGGGATTGTACTCGCTATCGGGAATTGTACTCGCTATCTGGGATTGTACTCAATATTGCGGATTGTAACCACTGTCTGGGATTGATCTCACTATCTGGGATTGTACTCCCTATCTGGGAGTGTACTTATTATCTGGGATTGTACTCACTATCGTGGATTGTACCCACTATCTGGGATTGGAGCCACTATCTGGGATTGTACTCACTATCGGGGATTTTACTCTCTATCGGGGATTGTGCACACTATCTGGGATAGTACTCACTATCTGGAATTGTCCTCACGATCTGGGATTGTTCTCACTCTCTGGGATTGTCCTCACTATCTGAGATTGTACTCACTATCTGGGATTGTGTTCACTATCTGGGATTTTAGTCACTATCTGGGTTTGTACTCACACTCGGACATTGTGCTCACTATTGGGGATTGTACCCACTATCAGGTATTGTACCCACTATCGGGGATTGTGTTCACTATCTGGGATTGTACCCACTGTCGGGGATTGTGCCCACTATCTGGGATTATACCCACTTTCGGGGGTTGTACTCACTATCTGGGATTTTACTCACTATCGGGGATTGTACCCACTATCAGGGATTGTACTCACTATCTGGGATTGTACCCACTATCGGGGATTGTACCTGATGTAAGAAAAAGGAGACTTACCATCAAGTAACTTTAAAGTAAGCTTTAAGTAACTTATAAACACACTATACACACAAGAGAGGTCTTTACCATGCCTCTGGTAGAAGCCTCTTACAATACTGAACAGACCAGTATTTATACCAGTCCAACAGGAAGTGACATATGACAGGAAGTGAGGTATGTACACAGTTCATAGTTCATAGTTCACAGGAAGTGATGACATAACTTCCCGGAAGTTATCATTTTTATCACATTCTTCCCTCCTGCAGGATTAGGAGGCTGTGGTCTACCTTTTGGTCTGCAGCCGCCGAACAAGGAATAGTCGCACCCGTTTGGATTCCCGTCGTAGAGGGTCGCTGGTCCGCTTACATGCGGTTGGCCATTGGTCAGAGTCTGTGTGGCCTGGATTGCCCTGTGAAGGGTCGGGGAGATCATGGCTTCGAGTACGAGCCCCAATAGGTTCAAAGTCGGACTGCCTCTGTTCAGAGGGAGGTGCAGAGCTGGTCTGTGGCGGATCAGTACTTTCATGCGCGGTACTGGGAGGGTTGCAACCTTGAGCACGGGGTTCTACCGGCACCAAGCTAGTTGGTGTCCGATCAGGATCCTGGAGAGGGGTACCCGATAGGTCCCAAGAGTTTCCTGGTGAAATGCCATCACCCGATGTCCCACTAGGTCCTGATGGGCAGGGAGCCAGATCCCGTAATGATACGGTAGATTCTCGGCCGTCGGAATATCGTATGTTTGCATAGGTGGGGTTGGCATCGGTTAGTTCGAGCTCGTCTACAAGAGGGTCATTTTTAGATGTCCGAACGTATCTTCGGAGTAATACAGGTCCAGGAGTAGTTAGCCATGACGGGAGTGATGTCCCATGAGATGAGCGACGCTGGAATCCAAAGAACCGCTCATGAGGTGTAGTATTTGTGGCTGTAGAAAGCAGGGACCGTATAGAGTGCAATGCATCCGGAAGCACTGTTTCCTATTGCTGGTCTGGTAGGCCCCGAGATCTTAAAGCGAGACGTACGGAATTCCAGATGATACCGTTATACCTCTCTACCTGCCCATTTCCGATGGGATGGTATGGTGTTGTTTTGCTTGTAGCAATTCCCCGTTCTGAGAGGTAGTCCTTGAGTTCCCTTGACATAAAGGATGGACCCTGATCTGAGTGAATATAAGCCGGCATGCCACAGAGAGAAAATACCTGCTCAAGGCAGCAGATTACTGTGGACGCCAGCATATTGGAGCAGGGGAAGGCAAACGGAAAACGTAAATATTCGTCGATCATGGTGAGCAAATATGTGTTCCGAGTTGAAGGGGGCACTGGGCCCTTAAAATCGATGCTAAGTCGTTGCATCGGTTGGGTTGCATGTACGAGTATACCATCTGAGGGGCGGAAGAACTGAGGTTTTAATTCCGCACAAAGCCGGCATTCTGAGCATATTTTCTTTACATCTCCAGTGGAAAAAAGGGAGATTCTGTGATCGTACGAAATGTAGCATGCGCGTAACGCCAGGATGACACAAACCATTGTGGACATCCATGAGAGTGGAGGATGACATAGTGGAGCAGAATGCCTGTGTGAGGGTGTCCGGGGCCACATTCTCCTTGCCAGGCCGATAGAGAATGGTATAACCAAAAGAGGCCAGTTCCATCCTCCAAAGTTGTATTTTATTATTCTTAATTTTGGTTCGTTTTCGATTATCGAGCATGAAGGCGACTGAGCGTTGGTCCGTGATCAATGTAAAGTGCTGGCGAGCTAGAAAATGGTTCCACTTCCGTACTGCCTCTATGATGGCTGTGGCTTCTTTCTCAACCGGAGGATAATGTAGCTCGGCACCTTGTAAGGTCCTGGACATAAATGCTACAGGACGACCTTCCTGATTCAGAGTAGCCGAGATCGCCACCTCCGAGGCATCACATTCAACCACGAAAGGGAGATTCTCATCAATGGAGTGAAGAGCCGCTTTCTCCAACTGTTTGTTGAGAAGGTTAAAGGCTGCAACAGCCGCTGTTCCCAGTGGAAATGATCTAGCATGCAGCAAGGGTTGGATTTTGTCTGAAAAATGAGGAATCCATTTAGCGTAGTATGCAAACAGACCGAGAGCCCGACGTAAAGAAGCCGGATTCTTAGGTGACGGGAGCTCTTGGAGCGGGCGAAGTCTTTCTGGGTCTGGCTTAATGATACCATTGCCTACGCAGTAGCCAAGGATGTTGATGGTCGGTTGCGACTCAACAGATTTGGATTCATTCAGGGTCAAATTACGGCGATGGAGGGCATCCCGAAATTTTTGGAGGTTGGAGTCGTGTTCCTGTTGATCGTGACCTGCAATGGTAATGTTATCAAGATAGGGAAAAGTGTCCCTTATGTTTTCCTGCTTAACCAGGCCATCCATTGCCCGTTGAAAGACAGCCACTCCATTAGTAACCTCGAATGGGAGGCGACGAAATTGGTACAGCCGTCCATTAGCCTCAAAGGCTGTGTACTGCTTATCTGAGACCTTCAAGGGTAACTGATGATAGGCACTTTTTAAATCGTAAGTTGAGAACACTTTGTATTCGGCCAGTTTATTAACCATATCATCAATGCGTGGCAATGGGTAGGCGTCCAAGTCGGTATATTGATTGATGGTTTGCGAATAATCGATGCATAGTCGCTGTTTGTGAGGTTTTAGAGGGTTCTTGACAATGACGACTCGAGCCCGCCAGGGCGACGAACATGGTTCAATGATATCCTCTGCTAGAAGTCGAGAGATTTCAGCCGCAATAAAAGATTGGTCTTCCTGATTAAAGCGCCGCGATTTCGTTATTATCGGTTTGCATTGAGGCGGAATACTGGCAAATAATGAGGGTTCATCAAGTGAAGCTGCTGATAATGCACAAAATGGTAATTTAGACGGTATATTAGAAATAGTAAGTCCGGGTTTGGATCCACCAAACTCAATGGTGAGTTTCTTATGCTGTTTTTGGAAGTCCAGCCCCAAGAGGAGATCACTACATAAGTCCTTGAGCACCGAAAGTCGGGTGGAGGGATACATACGACCATGAAGTGTCATATCAACAACACAAAAGCCGGAGATTCTGGTATTAAGTGATGACTGGGCCATCGCAATTGCCTGGTCCGATGGGAAGACATGTAGTTTCAATTTCGCAACAATCTGTTCCTTAATGAAACTATCAATACTTCCTGAGTCAATTAAGGCATCTAAGGTATGCCCTTTAATTGAAATTTTTGTGGCTGCATGAGACAGGTTCTGTGGGCAAGCAGCTGTAATTGGTGTCGTTGCACAGAGAGTGGCTAAAACTCTCGGTGTGCTTCTTCGGGAGAGAGCTCGAGAGGAAGCTTGATAGGTCCTAGCTGGAGCATCTTGATAGGCCCTAATTGGGGCAGTTCGGTAGGCCTTAGCTGGATTGGCCCTCGTAGAGGCCCTTGATAGGCAAACTTTAGCAAAGTGTCCTTTTTTCCCGCAATAACTGCAGATTGCATTGCGAGCAGGGCAGGTTTTCCTAGGGTGAAAAGCATCTCCACAAAAGAAGCATTCCTTCCTAGATTGCCAAGAGGCTGCTAAAGTGGGGTCGTCCTCCTCTTCTTCATCAGAATTATCAGAATTAGATTCCCCCATGATAGGGTTCACCTGAGACCGCTTGAATTGTCTGGTTGCAGCTACAGCAGCAGATCGAGATCTGGGCAGCTGATAGAGGTCTGCATTTCTCTTTGCCAAATCCAGTGAACAAACTAGGTCAAAAGCTTTTTGTAGCTCAAGTGTTTTACTTTCTAGTAGACGCTGGCGTATAAATGGAGAGGCAATCCCGCAGATGAAAGCATCACAAATCATTTCTTGGCGGTACAGCTCAGCTGAGGCTGCCTGAAAGTTACAATCTACGCTGAGCCTGCGAAGTTCTTGCAGGAATTCATCAATTGATTCCCCTGGCCCTTGTCGGGCTGTGGCCAGTAGATGTCTAGCATAGACCTCATTTGGGGTCTTCGCATACAGTTTCTTAAGTGCCCGAATCACCTCTTCGTAATTATCCCATTCATCAACATATTCGAACACTTTTGGGGTCACATAATTGACAAGTATCTTCAATTTAGCAGGAGCATCCGCTTTACATTCATCCAGAAAATTCTCAAAAGTACGATACCAATGCTTCCATACCCTGCCAGCTGCTGGTGTATTCGGGTCCAAGTCCAGACGAATAGGTCTAAGGATTTTCTCCATGATGGGTGGTTCCCTGGATCCTTAACTTCCGAGTTTGTCTGAAGGTCTAGTATTTGTCAGTGTAAATACTAAGTTACTTAAAATGATGTAAGAAAAAGGAGACTTACCATCAAGTAACTTTAAAGTAAGCTTTAAGTAACTTATAAACACACTATATACACATGCCTCTGGTAGAAGCCTCTTACAATACTGAACAGACCAGTATTTATACCAGTCCAACAGGAAGTGACATATGACAGGAAGTGAGGTATGTACACAGTTCATAGTTCATAGTTCACAGGAAGTGATGACATAACTTCCCGGAAGTTATCATTTTTATCACAGTACCCAGTATCTGGGATTGTCCTCACTATCTGGGATTGAACTCGGTATCGGGGATTGTACTCACTATCTGGTATTGTACCCACTATCTGGGATTGTACTCAACATCGGGAATTGTGCTCACTATCTGGGATTGTTCCCACTATCTGGGATTGTACTCACTATCTGAGATTGCACTCACTATCTGGGATTGTACCCACTATTGGGGATTTTACTCACTATCTGGGATTGTACCCACTATCTGGGATTATACTCACTATCTGGGATTGTACTCACTATCGGCGATTGTACTCACTGTCCGGGATTGTTCTCACTATCTGGGATTGTATCCTCTATCGGGGTTGTCCCACTATCGGGGATTGTACTCAATATCTGGGATTATACTCACTATCGGGGAATGTACTCACTATCGGGGATTGTACTCGCTATCTGGAATTGTACTCGCTATCGGGAATTGTACGCGCAATCTGGGGTTGTAACCACAATCTGGGGTTGTAACCACAATCTGGGGTTGTAACCACTATCTGGGATTGTACTCACTATCTGGGATTGTCCCACTATCTGGGATTGTACCCACTATCGGGGATTGTACTCAGTATCTGGGATTGAGCTCACTATCTGGGATTGTGCTCACTATCGGGGATTGTGTTCACAATCTGGGATTTTGCTCACTATCGGGGATTGTACTCAATATCGGGGATTGTACTCACTATCGGGGATGGTACTCACTATCTGGGATTGTACCCACTATAGGGGATTGTACTCACTATCTGGTATTGTACCCACTGTCGGGGATCGTGCCCACTATCTGGGATTGTACCCACTTTCGGGGATTGTACTCACTATCGGGGATTGTCCTCACTATCGGGGATTGTCCTCACTATCGGGGATTGTACCCTCTTTCGGGGATTGTACTCTCTATCGGGGATTGTACTCGCTATCGGGGATTGTACTCGCTATCGGGGATTTTACTCACTATCGTGGATTGTACCCACTATCTGGGATTGTACCCACTATCTGGGATTGTACTCACTATTTGGGATTGTACCAACTTTCGGGGATTGTACCCATTAGCGGGGATTGTCCTCACTCTCTGGGATTGTGTTCACTATCTGGGATTTTATTCACTATCTGGGATTGTACTCACTATTGGGGATTGTGTTCACTATCTGGGATTTTACTCAATGTCTGGGATTGTACTCACTATCGGGGATTGTGTTCACTATCTGGGATTTTAGTCACTATCTGGGTTTGTACTCACACTCGGACATTGTGCTCACTATCGGGGATTGTACCCACTATCAGGTATTGTACTCACTATCGGGGATTGTACTCAATATCGGGGATTGTACTCACTATCAGGGATTGTACCCACTATCGGGGATTGTACTCAATATTGGAGATTGTATTCCTGGGATTATACCCACTTTCGGGGGTTGTACTCACTATCGGGGATTGTACTCGCTATCTGGGATTGTACTCACTATCGGGGATTGTACCCGCTATCAGGGATTGTACTCGCTATCTGGGATTGTAACCGCTATCTGGGATTTTACCCACTATCGGGGATAGTACTCAATATTGCGGATTGTAACCACTGTCTGGGATTGATCTCACTATCTGGGATTGTACTCAGTATGCGGGATTGTACTCCCTATCTGGGATTGTACTCCCTATCTGGGATTGTATTAATTTTCTGGGATTGTACTCACTATCGGGGATTGTACCCACTATCGGGGATTGTACCCACTTTTGGCAGTTGTACTCGCTATCGGGGATTGTGCTCGCTATCTGGGATTGTGCTCGCTATCGGGATTTTGCTCGCTATCGGGGATTGTGCTCAATATCGGGGATTGTGCCCACTATCGGGGCTTGTGCCCACTATCGGGGCTTGTACCCACTATCGGGGCTTGTACCCACTATCGGGGATTGTCCTCACTATCTGGGATTGAACTCGGTATTGGGGATTGTACCCACTATCTGGGATTGTACCCACTATCTGGGATTGTACCCACTATCTGGGATTGTACCCACTATCTGGGATTGTACTCTCTATCGGGGATTGTGCACACTATCTGGGATTGTACCCACTATCTGGGATTGTACTCACTATCTGGGATTGTACTCACTATCTGGGATTGTCCTCACTATCTGAGATTGTACTCACTATCGGGGATTGTGTTCACTATCGGGGATTGAGTTCAATATCTGGGATTTTACTCATTGTCTGGAATTGTACTTACTATTGGGGATTGTGTTCACTATCTGGGATTTTAGTCACTATCTGGGTTTGTACTCACACTCGGACATTGTGCTCACTATCGGGTATTGTACCCACTATCGGGTATTGTACCCACTATCGGGTATTGTACCCACTATCGGGTATTGTACTCAATATTGGAGATTGTATTCCGGGGATTGCGCCCACTCTCGGGGATTGCGCCCACTCTCGGGGATTGCGCCCACTCTCGGGGATTGCGCCCACTCTCGGGGATTGCATTAATTTTCGTGGATTGTACCCAATATCTGGGATTGTCCTCAATATTGGAGATTGTATTCCTGGGATTATACCCACTTTCGGGTGTTGTACTCACTATCGGGGATTGTTCTCGCTATCTGGGATTGTACTCACTATCGGGGATTGTACTCACTATTGGGGATTGTACTCACTATCTGGGATTGTACCCACTATCTGGGATTGTACTCAACATCGGGAATTGTGCTCACTATCTGGGATTGTTCCCACTATCTGGGATTGTACTCACTATCTGAGATTGCACTCACTATCTGGGATTGTACCCACTATTGGGGATTATACTCACTATCTGGGATTGTACTCACTATCGGCGATTGTACTCACTATCCGGGATTGTTCTCACTATCCGGGATTGTATCCTCTATCGGGGATTGTACTCAATATCTGGGATTATACTCACTATCGGGGATTGTACTCACTATCGGGGATTGTACTCGCTATCTGGAATTGTACTCACTATCTGGGATTGTGCTCACTATCGGGGATTGTGTTCACAATCTGGGATTTTGCTCACTGGGATTGTCCTCACTATCTGGGATAGTCGTCACTATCTGGGATTGTACGCACAATCGTGCATTGTGCTCACTGTTGGGGATTGTACCCACTATCAGGTATTGTACTCACTATCGGGGATTGTACCCACTATCCGGGATTGTGTTCACTATCTGGGATTGTACTCAATATTGGGGATTGTACTCAATATCGGGGATTGTATTCACTATCTGGGATTGTACCCACTATCGGGGATAGTACTCACTATCTGGGATTGTACCCACTGTCGGGGATTGTACTTACTATCGGGGATTGTATTCCTGGGATTGTACCCACTTTCGGGGATTGTACTCACTATCTGGGATTGTTCCCACTATCGTGGATTGTCCACAATATCTGGGATTGTATCCACTATCGGGGTTGTCCCACTATCGGGGATTGTACTCAATATCGGGGATTGTACCCACTATCTGGGATAATACTCACTATCTGGGATTGTAATTAGTATCTGGGATTGATCTCACTATCGGGGATTGCACTCACTATCGGGGATTGTACTCGCTATCGGGAAATGTACGCGCTATCTGAGGTTGTAACCAGTATCGGGGATTGTACTCACTATCTAAGATTGTACTCACTATCAGGGATTGTCCTCAATATCGGGGATTGTACCCACTATCTGGTATTGTACTCACTATCTGGGATTGTACTCACTATTGGGGATTGAGCTCACTATTGGGGATTGTGCTCAGTATCTGGGATTGTACTCACTATCGTGGATTGTGCCCACTATCGGGGATTGTACCCACTATCGGGGATTGTCCTCAATATCTGGGATTGTTCCCACTATCGGGGATTGTCTCCATTATCGGGGACTGTACTCACTATCTGGGACTGTACTCACTATCTGGCATTGTACTCACTATCTGGAATTGTGCTCAATATCTGGGATTGTTCCCACTATCGCGGTTGTCCCACTATCGGGGATTGTACTCACTATCTGGGAATGTAAGTAGTATCTGGGATTGATCTCACTATCCGGGACTGTACTCACTATCGGGGATTGTACTCGCTATCGGGAATTGTACTCGCTATCTGGGATTGTACTCAATATTGCGGATTGTAACCACTGTCTGGGATTGATCTCACTATCTGGGATTGTACTCCCTATCTGGGAGTGTACTTATTATCTGGGATTGTACTCACTATCGTGGATTGTACCCACTATCTGGGATTGGAGCCACTATCTGGGATTGTACTCACTATCGGGGATTTTACTCTCTATCGGGGATTGTGCACACTATCTGGGATAGTACTCACTATCTGGAATTGTCCTCACGATCTGGGATTGTTCTCACTCTCTGGGATTGTCCTCACTATCTGAGATTGTACTCACTATCTGGGATTGTGTTCACTATCTGGGATTTTAGTCACTATCTGGGTTTGTACTCACACTCGGACATTGTGCTCACTATCGGGGATTGTACCCACTATCAGGTATTGTACCCACTATCGGGGATTGTGTTCACTATCTGGGATTGTACCCACTGTCGGGGATTGTGCCCACTATCTGGGATTATACCCACTTTCGGGGGTTGTACTCACTATCTGGGATTTTACTCACTATCGGGGATTGTACCCACTATCAGGGATTGTACTCACTATCTGGGATTGTACCCACTATCGGGGATTGTACCTGATGTAAGAAAAAGGAGACTTACCATCAAGTAACTTTAAAGTAAGCTTTAAGTAACTTATAAACACACTATACACACAAGAGAGGTCTTTACCATGCCTCTGGTAGAAGCCTCTTACAATACTGAACAGACCAGTATTTATACCAGTCCAACAGGAAGTGACATATGACAGGAAGTGAGGTATGTACACAGTTCATAGTTCATAGTTCACAGGAAGTGATGACATAACTTCCCGGAAGTTATCATTTTTATCACATTCTTCCCTCCTGCAGGATTAGGAGGCTGTGGTCTACCTTTTGGTCCGCAGCCGCCGAACAAGGAAGAGTCGCACCCGTTTGGATTCCCGTCGTAGAGGGTCGCTGGTCCGCTTACATGCGGTTGGCCATTGGTCAGAGTCTGTGTGGCCTGGATTGCCCTGTGAAGGGTCGGGGAGATCATGGCTTCGAGTACGAGCCCCAATAGGTTCAAAGTCGGACTGCCTCTGTTCAGAGGGAGGTGCAGAGCTGGTCTGTGGCGGATCAGTACTTTCATGCGCGGTACTGGGAGGGTCGCAACCTTGAGCACGGGGTTCTACCGGCACCAAGCTAGTTGGTGTCCGATCAGGATCCTGGAGAGGGGTACCCGATAGGTCCCAAGAGTTTCCTGGTGAAATGCCATCACCCGATGTCCCACTAGGTCCTGATGGGCAGGGAGCCAGATCCCGTAATGATACGGTAGATTCTCGGCCGTCGGAATATCGTATGTTTGCATAGGTGGGGTTGGCATCGGTTAGTTCGAGCTCGTCTACAAGAGGGTCATTTTTAGACGTCCGAACGTATCTTCGGAGTAATACAGGTCCAGGAGTAGTTAGCCATGACGGGAGTGATGTCCCATGAGATGAGCGACGCTGGAATCCAAAGAACCGCTCATGAGGTGTAGTATTTGTGGCTGTAGAAAGCAGGGACCGTATAGAGTGCAATGCATCCGGAAGCACTGTTTCCTATTGCTGGTCTGGTAGGCCCCGAGATCTTAAAGCGAGACGTACGGAATTCCAGATGATACCGTTATACCTCTCTACCTGCCCATTTCCGATGGGATGGTATGGTGTTGTTTTGCTTGTAGCAATTCCCCGTTCTGAGAGGTAGTCCTTGAGTTCCCTTGACATAAAGGATGGACCCTGATCTGAGTGAATATAAGCCGGCATGCCACAGAGAGAAAATACCTGCTCAAGGCAGCAGATTACTGTGGACGCCAGCATATTGGAGCAGGGGAAGGCAAACGGAAAACGTAAATATTCGTCGATCATGGTGAGCAAATATGTGTTCCGAGTTGAAGGGGGCACTGGGCCCTTAAAATCGATGCTAAGTCGTTGCATCGGTTGGGTTGCATGTACGAGTATACCATCTGAGGGGCGGAAGAACTGAGGTTTTAATTCCGCACAAAGCCGGCATTCTGAGCATATTTTCTTTACATCTCCAGTGGAAAAAAGGGAGATTCCGTGATCGTACGAAATGTAGCATGCGCGTAACGCCAGGATGACACAAACCATTGTGGACATCCATGAGAGTGGAGGATGACATAGTGGAGCAGAATGCCCGTGTGAGGGTGTCCGGGGCCACATTCTCCTTGCCAGGCCGATAGAGAATGGTATAACCAAAAGAGGCCAGTTCCATCCTCCAAAGTTGTATTTTATTATTCTTAATTTTGGTTCGTTTTCGATTATCGAGCATGAAGGCGACTGAGCGTTGGTCCGTGATCAATGTAAAGTGCTGGCGAGCTAGAAAATGGTTCCACTTCCGTACTGCCTCTATGATGGCTGTGGCTTCTTTCTCAACCGGAGGATAATGTAGCTCGGCACCTTGTAAGGTCCTGGACATAAATGCTACAGGACGACCTTCCTGATTCAGAGTAGCCGAGATCGCCACCTCCGAGGCATCACATTCAACCACGAAAGGGAGATTCTCATCAATGGAGTGAAGAGCCGCTTTCTCCAACTGTTTGTTGAGAAGGTTAAAGGCTGCAACAGCCGCTGTTCCCAGTGGAAATGATCTAGCATGCAGCAAGGGTTGGATTTTGTCTGAAAAATGAGGAATCCATTTAGCGTAGTATGCAAACAGACCGAGAGCCCGACGTAAAGAAGCCGGATTCTTAGGTGACGGGAGCTCTTGGAGCGGGCGAAGTCTTTCTGGGTCTGGCTTAATGATACCATTGCCTACGCAGTAGCCAAGGATGTTGATGGTCGGTTGCGACTCAACAGATTTGGATTCATTCAGGGTCAAATTACGGCGATGGAGGGCATCCCGAAATTTTTGGAGGTTGGAGTCGTGTTCCTGTTGATCGTGACCTGCAATGGTAATGTTATCAAGATAGGGAAAAGTGTCCCTTATGTTTTCCTGCTTAACCAGGCCATCCATTGCCCATTGAAAGACAGCCACTCCATTAGTAACCTCGAATGGGAGGCGACGAAATTGGTACAGCCGTCCATTAGCCTCAAAGGCTGTGTACTGCTTATCTGAGACCTTCAAGGGTAACTGATGATAGGCACTTTTTAAATCGTAAGTTGAGAACACTTTGTATTCGGCCAGTTTATTAACCATATCATCAATGCGTGGCAATGGGTAGGCGTCCAAGTCGGTATATTGATTGATGGTTTGCGAATAATCGATGCATAGTCGCTGTTTGTGAGGTTTTAGAGGGTTCTTGACAATGACGACTCGAGCCCGCCAGGGCGACGAACATGGTTCAATGATATCCTCTGCTAGAAGTCGAGAGATTTCAGCCGCAATAAAAGATTGGTCTTCCTGATTAAAGCGCCGCGATTTCGTTATTATCGGTTTGCATTGAGGCGGAATACTGGCAAATAATGAGGGTTCATCAAGTGAAGCTGCTGATAATGCACAAAATGGTAATTTAGACGGTATATTAGAAATAGTAAGTCCGGGTTTGGATCCACCAAACTCAATGGTGAGTTTCTTATGCTGTTTTTGGAAGTCCAGCCCCAAGAGGAGATCACTACATAAGTCCTTGAGCACCGAAAGTCGGGTGGAGGGATACATACGACCATGAAGTGTCATATCAACAACACAAAAGCCGGAGATTCTGGTATTAAGTGATGACTGGGCCATCGCAATTGCCTGGTCCGATGGGAAGACATGTAGTTTCAATTTCGCAACAATCTGTTCCTTAATGAAACTATCAATACTTCCTGAGTCAATTAAGGCATCTAAGGTATGCCCTTTAATTGAAATTTTTGTGGCTGCATGAGACAGGTTCTGTGGGCAAGCAGCTGTAATTGGTGTCGTTGCACAGAGAGTGGCTAAAACTCTCGGTGTGCTTCTTCGGGAGAGAGCTCGAGAGGAAGCTTGATAGGTCCTAGCTGGAGCATCTTGATAGGCCCTAATTGGGGCAGTTCGGTAGGCCTTAGCTGGATTGGCCCTCGTAGAGGCCCTTGATAGGCAAACTTTAGCAAAGTGTCCTTTTTTCCCGCAATAACTGCAGATTGCATTGCGAGCAGGGCAGGTTTTCCTAGGGTGAAAAGCATCTCCACAAAAGAAGCATTCCTTCCTAGATTGCCAAGAGGCTGCTAAAGTGGGGTCGTCCTCCTCTTCTTCATCAGAATTATCAGAATTAGATTCCCCCATGATAGGGTTCACCTGAGACCGCTTGAATTGTCTGGTTGCAGCTACAGCAGCAGATCGAGATCTGGGCAGCTGATAGAGGTCTGCATTTCTCTTTGCCAAATCCAGTGAACAAGCTAGGTCAAAAGCTTTTTGTAGCTCAAGTGTTTTACTTTCTAGTAGACGCTGGCGTATAAATGGAGAGGCAATCCCGCAGATGAAAGCATCACGAATCATTTCTTGGCGGTACAGCTCAGCTGAGGCTGCCTGAAAGTTACAATCTACGCTGAGCCTGCGAAGTTCTTGCAGGAATTCATCAATTGATTCCCCTGGCCCTTGTCGGGCTGTGGCCAGTAGATGTCTAGCATAGACCTCATTTGGGGTCTTCGCATACAGTTTCTTAAGTGCCCGAATCACCTCTTCGTAATTATCCCATTCATCAACATATTCGAACACTTTTGGGGTCACATAATTGACAAGTATCTTCAATTTAGCAGGAGCATCCGCTTTACATTCATCCAGAAAATTCTCAAAAGTACGATACCAATGCTTCCATACCCTGCCAGCTGCTGGTGTACTCGGGTCCAAGTCCAGACGAATAGGTCTAAGGATTTTCTCCATGATGGGTGGTTCCCTGGATCCTTAACTTCCGAGTTTGTCTGAAGGTCTAGTATTTGTCAGTGTAAATACTAAGTTACTTAAAATGATGTAAGAAAAAGGAGACTTACCATCAAGTAACTTTAAAGTAAGCTTTAAGTAACTTATAAACACACTATATACACAAGAGAGGTCTTTACCATGCCTCTGGTAGAAGCCTCTTACAATACTGAACAGACCAGTATTTATACCAGTCCAACAGGAAGTGACATATGACAGGAAGTGAGGTATGTACACAGTTCATAGTTCATAGTTCACAGGAAGTGATGACATAACTTCCCGGAAGTTATCATTTTTATCACAGTACCCAGTATCTGGGATTGTCCTCACTATCTGGGATTGAACTCGGTATCGGGGATTGTACTCACTATCTGGTATTGTACCCACTATCTGGGATTGTACTCAACATCGGGAATTGTGCTCACTATCTGGGATTGTTCCCACTATCTGGGATTGTACTCACTATCTGAGATTGCACTCACTATCTGGGATTGTACCCACTATTGGGGATTTTACTCACTATCTGGGATTGTACCCACTATCTGGGATTATACTCACTATCTGGGATTGTACTCACTATCGGCGATTGTACTCACTGTCCGGGATTGTTCTCACTATCTGGGATTGTATCCTCTATCGGGGTTGTCCCACTATCGGGGATTGTACTCAATATCTGGGATTATACTCACTATCGGGGAATGTACTCACTATCGGGGATTGTACTCGCTATCTGGAATTGTACTCGCTATCGGGAATTGTACGCGCAATCTGGGGTTGTAACCACAATCTGGGGTTGTAACCACTATCTGGGATTGTACTCACTATCTGGGATTGTCCCACTATCTGGGATTGTACCCACTATCGGGGATTGTACTCAGTATCTGGGATTGAGCTCACTATCTGGGATTGTGCTCACTATCGGGGATTGTGTTCACAATCTGGGATTTTGCTCACTATCGGGGATTGTACTCAATATCGGGGATTGTACTCACTATCGGGGATGGTACTCACTATCTGGGATTGTACCCACTATAGGGGATTGTACTCACTATCTGGTATTGTACCCACTGTCGGGGATCGTGCCCACTATCTGGGATTGTACCCACTTTCGGGGATTGTACTCACTATCGGGGATTGTCCTCACTATCGGGGATTGTCCTCACTATCGGGGATTGTACCCTCTTTCGGGGATTGTACTCTCTATCGGGGATTGTACTCGCTATCGGGGATTGTACTCGCTATCGGGGATTTTACTCACTATCGTGGATTGTACCCACTATCTGGGATTGTACCCACTATCTGGGATTGTACTCACTATTTGGGATTGTACCAACTTTCGGGGATTGTACCCATTAGCGGGGATTGTCCTCACTCTCTGGGATTGTGTTCACTATCTGGGATTTTATTCACTATCTGGGATTGTACTCACTATTGGGGATTGTGTTCACTATCTGGGATTTTACTCAATGTCTGGGATTGTACTCACTATCGGGGATTGTGTTCACTATCTGGGATTTTAGTCACTATCTGGGTTTGTACTCACACTCGGACATTGTGCTCACTATCGGGGATTGTACCCACTATCAGGTATTGTACTCACTATCGGGGATTGTACTCAATATCGGGGATTGTACTCACTATCAGGGATTGTACCCACTATCGGGGATTGTACTCAATATTGGAGATTGTATTCCTGGGATTATACCCACTTTCGGGGGTTGTACTCACTATCGGGGATTGTACTCGCTATCTGGGATTGTACTCACTATCGGGGATTGTACCCGCTATCAGGGATTGTACTCGCTATCTGGGATTGTAACCGCTATCTGGGATTTTACCCACTATCGGGGATAGTACTCAATATTGCGGATTGTAACCACTGTCTGGGATTGATCTCACTATCTGGGATTGTACTCAGTATGCGGGATTGTACTCCCTATCTGGGATTGTACTCCCTATCTGGGATTGTATTAATTTTCTGGGATTGTACTCACTATCGGGGATTGTACCCACTATCGGGGATTGTACCCACTTTTGGCAGTTGTACTCGCTATCGGGGATTGTGCTCGCTATCTGGGATTGTGCTCGCTATCGGGATTTTGCTCGCTATCGGGGATTGTGCTCAATATCGGGGATTGTGCCCACTATCGGGGCTTGTGCCCACTATCGGGGCTTGTACCCACTATCGGGGCTTGTACCCACTATCGGGGATTGTACCCACTATCGGGGATTGTACCCACTATCGGGGATTGTCCTCACTATCTGGGATTGAACTCGGTATTGGGGATTGTACCCACTATCTGGGATTGTACCCACTATCTGGGATTGTACCCACTATCTGGGATTGTACCCACTATCTGGGATTGTACCCACTATCTGGGATTGTACTCTCTATCGGGGATTGTGCACACTATCTGGGATTGTACCCACTATCTGGGATTGTACTCACTATCTGGGATTGTACTCACTATCTGGGATTGTCCTCACTATCTGAGATTGTACTCACTATCGGGGATTGTGTTCACTATCGGGGATTGAGTTCAATATCTGGGATTTTACTCATTGTCTGGAATTGTACTTACTATTGGGGATTGTGTTCACTATCTGGGATTTTAGTCACTATCTGGGTTTGTACTCACACTCGGACATTGTGCTCACTATCGGGTATTGTACCCACTATCGGGTATTGTACCCACTATCGTGTATTGTACTCAATATTGGAGATTGTATTCCGGGGATTGCGCCCACTCTCGGGGATTGCGCCCACTCTCGGGGATTGCGCCCACTCTCGGGGATTGCGCCCACTCTCGGGGATTGCATTAATTTTCGTGGATTGTACCCAATATCTGGGATTGTCCTCAATATTGGAGATTGTATTCCTGGGATTATACCCACTTTCGGGTGTTGTACTCACTATCGGGGATTGTTCTCGCTATCTGGGATTGTACTCACTATCGGGGATTGTACTCACTATTGGGGATTGTACTCACTATCTGGGATTGTACCCACTATCTGGGATTGTACTCAACATCGGGAATTGTGCTCACTATCTGGGATTGTTCCCACTATCTGGGATTGTACTCACTATCTGAGATTGCACTCACTATCTGGGATTGTACCCACTATTGGGGATTATACTCACTATCTGGGATTGTACTCACTATCGGCGATTGTACTCACTATCCGGGATTGTTCTCACTATCCGGGATTGTATCCTCTATCGGGGATTGTACTCAATATCTGGGATTATACTCACTATCGGGGATTGTACTCACTATCGGGGATTGTACTCGCTATCTGGAATTGTACTCGCTATAGGGAATTGTACGCACAATCTGGGGTTGTAACCACTATCTGGGATTGTACTCACTATCTGGGATTGTCCCACTATCTGGGATTGTACCCACTATCGGGGATTGTACCCACTATCGGGGATTGTCCTCACTATCTGGGATTGAGCTCACTATTGGGGATTGTGTTCAATATCTGGGATTGTACTCACTATCGTGGATTGTCCTCACTATCTGGGATTTTACTCACTAACTGGGATTGTGCTCACTATCGGGGATTGTGTTCACAATCTGGGATTTTACTCACTGGGATTGTCCTCACTATCTGGGATAGTCGTCACTATCTGGGATTGTATGCACAATCGTGCATTGTACTCACTATCGGGGATTGTACCCACTATCCGGGATTGTGTTCACCACCTGGGATTTTACTCACTATCTGGGATTGTACTCAATATCGGGGATTGTACTCAATACCGGGGATTGTATTCACTATCTGGGATTGTACCCACTATCGGGGATTGTACTCAATATCGGGGATTGTATTCCTGGGATTGTACCCACTTTCGGGGATTGTACCCACTATCGTGGATTGTCCTCAATATCTGGGATTGTCCCCATTATCGGGGATTGTACTCACTAATCTGGGACTGTACTCACTATCTGGGATTGTTCTCACTATCTGGGATTGTATCCACTATCGGGGTTGTCCCACTATCTGGGATTATACTCACTATCTGGGATTGTAATTAGTATCTGGGATTGATCTCGCTATCGGGGATTGCACTCGCTATCGGGGATTGCACTCGCTATCGGGGATTGCACTCGCTATCGGGGATTGCACTCGCTATCGGGGATTGCACTCGCTATCGGGGATTGCACTCGCTATCGGGGATTGCACTCGCTATCGGGGATTATACTCGCTATCGGGGATTGTACTCGCTATCGGGGATTGTAACCACTGTCTGGGATTGATCTCACTATCTGGGATTGTACTCAGTATCCGGGATTGTACTCCCTATCTGGGATTGTATTAATTTTCTGGGATTTTACTCTCTATCGGGGATTGTGCACACTATCTGGGATTGTCCTCACTATCTGGGATTGTACTCACTATCTGAGATTGTACTCACTATCTGGGATTGTGTTCACTATCTGGGATTTTATTCACTATCTGGGATTGTACTCACTATTGGGGATTGTGTTCACTATCTGGGATTTTACTCATTGTCTGGAATTGTTCTTACTATTGGGGATTGTGTTCACTATCTGGGATTTTAGTTACTATCTGGGTTTGTACTCACACTCGGACATTGTGCTCACTATCGGGGATTGTACCCACTATCAGGTATTGTACTCACTATCGGGGATTGTAACCACTATCGGGGATTGTACCCACTATCAGGTATTGTACTCAATATCGGGGATTGTAACCACTATCAGGTATTGTACTCACTATCGGGGATTGTACCCACTATCGGGGATTGTGTTCACTATCTGGGATTTTACTCACTATCTGGGATTGTACTCACTATCGGGGATTGTTCTCACTATCTGGGATTGTACTCAATATTGCAGATTGTATTCCTGGGATTGTACTCACTATTGGGGATTTTACTCACTATCGGGGATTGTACCCACTATCTGGGATTGTACCCACTATCTGGGATTGTACCCACTATCGGCGATTGTACTCACTATCTGGGATTGTACTCACTATCTGGGATTGTACTCTCTATTGGAGATTGAGCTCACTATTGGGGATTGTGCTCAATATCTGGGATTGTACTCATTATCGTGCATTGTGCCCACTATCGGGGATTGAACTCGGTATCGGGGATTGTACTCACTATCTGGGATTGTACCCGCTATCTGGGATTGTACTAACTATCTGAGATTGCACTCACTATCTGGGATTGTACGCACTATTGGGGATTTTACTCACTATCTGGGATTGTACTCACTATCGGCAATTGTTCTCACTATCTGTGATTGTATCCTCTATCGGGGTTGTCCCACTATCGGGGATTGTACTCAATATCTGGGATTATACTCACTATCGGGGATTGTACTCACTATCGGGGATTGTACGCGCAATCTGGGGTTGTAACCACTATCTGGGATTGTACTCACTATCTGGGATTGTCCCACTATCGGGGATTGTACCCACTATCGGGGATTGTACCCACTATCGGGGATTGTACTCAGTATCTGGGATTGTCCTCACTATCTGGGATTGTCCTCACTATTGGGGATTGTACTCACTATTGGGGATTGAGCTCACTATTGGGGATTGTCCTCACTCTCTGGGATTTTACTCATTGTCTGGGATTGTACTCACTATTGGGGATTGTCTTCACTATCTGGGATTTTACTCACTATCTGGGATTGTGCTCACTATCGGGGATTGTGTTCACAATCTGGGATTTTGCTCACTGGGATTGTCCTCACTATCTGGGATAGTCGTCACTATCTGGGATTGTACGCACAATCGTGCATTGTGCTCACTGTTGGGGATTGTACCCACTATCAGGTATTGTACTCACTATCGGGGATTGTACCCACTATCCGGGATTGTGTTCACTATCTGGGATTGTACTCAATATTGGGGATTGTACTCAATATCGGGGATTGTATTCACTATCTGGGATTGTACCCACTATCGGGGATAGTACTCACTATCTGGGATTGTACCCACTGTCGGGGATTGTACTTACTATCGGGGATTGTATTCCTGGGATTGTACCCACTTTCGGGGATTGTACTCACTATCTGGGATTGTTCCCACTATCGTGGATTGTCCACAATATCTGGGATTGTATCCACTATCGGGGTTGTCCCACTATCGGGGATTGTACTCAATATCGGGGATTGTACCCACTATCTGGGATAATACTCACTATCTGGGATTGTAATTAGTATCTGGGATTGATCTCACTATCGGGGATTGCACTCACTATCGGGGATTGTACTCGCTATCGGGAAATGTACGCGCTATCTGAGGTTGTAACCAGTATCGGGGATTGTACTCACTATCTAAGATTGTACTCACTATCAGGGATTGTCCTCAATATCGGGGATTGTACCCACTATCTGGTATTGTACTCACTATCTGGGATTGTACTCACTATTGGGGATTGAGCTCACTATTGGGGATTGTGCTCAGTATCTGGGATTGTACTCACTATCGTGGATTGTGCCCACTATCGGGGATTGTACCCACTATCGGGGATTGTCCTCAATATCTGGGATTGTTCCCACTATCGGGGATTGTCTCCATTATCGGGGACTGTACTCACTATCTGGGACTGTACTCACTATCTGGCATTGTACTCACTATCTGGAATTGTGCTCAATATCTGGGATTGTTCCCACTATCGGGGTTGTCCCACTATCGGGGATTGTACTCACTATCTGGGAATGTAAGTAGTATCTGGGATTGATCTCACTATCCGGGACTGTACTCACTATGGGGGATTGTACTCGCTATCGGGAATTGTACTCGCTATCTGGGATTGTACTCAATATTGCGGATTGTAACCACTGTCTGGGATTGATCTCACTATCTGGGATTGTACTCCCTATCTGGGAGTGTACTTATTATCTGGGATTGTACTCACTATCGTGGATTGTACCCACTATCTGGGATTGGAGCCACTATCTGGGATTGTACTCACTATCGGGGATTTTACTCTCTATCGGGGATTGTGCACACTATCTGGGATAGTACTCACTATCTGGAATTGTCCTCACGATCTGGGATTGTTCTCACTCTCTGGGATTGTCCTCACTATCTGAGATTGTACTCACTATCTGGGATTGTGTTCACTATCTGGGATTTTAGTCACTATCTGGGTTTGTACTCACACTCGGACATTGTGCTCACTATCGGGGATTGTACCCACTATCAGGTATTGTACCCACTATCGGGGATTGTGTTCACTATCTGGGATTGTACCCACTGTCGGGGATTGTGCCCACTATCTGGGATTATACCCACTTTCGGGGGTTGTACTCACTATCTGGGATTTTACTCACTATCGGGGATTGTACCCACTATCAGGGATTGTACTCACTATCTGGGATTGTACCCACTATCGGGGATTGTACCTGATGTAAGAAAAAGGAGACTTACCATCAAGTAACTTTAAAGTAAGCTTTAAGTAACTTATAAACACACTATACACACAAGAGAGGTCTTTACCATGCCTCTGGTAGAAGCCTCTTACAATACTGAACAGACCAGTATTTATACCAGTCCAACAGGAAGTGACATATGACAGGAAGTGAGGTATGTACACAGTTCATAGTTCATAGTTCACAGGAAGTGATGACATAACTTCCCGGAAGTTATCATTTTTATCACATTCTTCCCTCCTGCAGGATTAGGAGGCTGTGGTCTACCTTTTGGTCTGCAGCCGCCGAACAAGGAAGAGTCGCACCCGTTTGGATTCCCATCGTGGAGGGTCGCTGGTCCGCTTACATGCGGTTGGCCATTGGTCAGAGTCTGTGTGGCCTGGATTGCCCTGTGAAGGGTCGGGGAGATCATGGCTTCGAGTACGAGCCCCAATAGGTTCAAAGTCGGACTGCCTCTGTTCAGAGGGAGGTGCAGAGCTGGTCTGTGGCGGATCAGTACTTTCATGCGCGGTACTGGGAGGGTCGCAACCTTGAGCACGGGGTTCTACCGGCACCAAGCTAGTTGGTGTCCGATCAGGATCCTGGAGAGGGGTACCCGATAGGTCCCAAGAGTTTCCTGGTGAAATGCCATCACCCGATGTCCCACTAGGTCCTGATGGGCAGGGAGCCAGATCCCGTAATGATACGGTAGATTCTCGGCCGTCGGAATATCGTATGTTTGCATAGGTGGGGTTGGCATCGGTTAGTTCGAGCTCGTCTACAAGAGGGTCATTTTTAGACGTCCGAACGTATCTTCGGAGTAATACAGGTCCAGGAGTAGTTAGCCATGACGGGAGTGATGTCCCATGAGATGAGCGACGCTGGAATCCAAAGAACCGCTCATGAGGTGTAGTATTTGTGGCTGTAGAAAGCAGGGACCGTATAGAGTGCAATGCATCCGGAAGCACTGTTTCCTATTGCTGGTCTGGTAGGCCCCGAGATCTTAAAGCGAGACGTACGGAATTCCAGATGATACCGTTATACCTCTCTACCTGCCCATTTCCGATGGGATGGTATGGTGTTGTTTTGCTTGTAGCAATTCCCCGTTCTGAGAGGTAGTCCTTGAGTTCCCTTGACATAAAGGATGGACCCTGATCTGAGTGAATATAAGCCGGCATGCCACAGAGAGAAAATACCTGCTCAAGGCAGCAGATTACTGTGGACGCCAGCATATTGGAGCAGGGGAAGGCAAACGGAAAACGTAAATATTCGTCGATCATGGTGAGCAAATATGTGTTCCGAGTTGAAGGGGGCACTGGGCCCTTAAAATCGATGCTAAGTCATTGCATCGGTTGGGTTGCATGTACGAGTATACCATCTGAGGGGCGGAAGAACTGAGGTTTTAATTCCGCACAAAGCCGGCATTCTGAGCATATTTTCTTTACATCTCCAGTGGAAAAAAGGGAGATTCCGTGATCGTACGAAATGTAGCATGCGCGTAACGCCAGGATGACACAAACCATTGTGGACATCCATGAGAGTGGAGGATGACATAGTGGAGCAGAATGCCCGTGTGAGGGTGTCCGGGGCCACATTCTCCTTGCCAGGCCGATAGAGAATGGTATAACCAAAAGAGGCCAGTTCCATCCTCCAAAGTTGTATTTTATTATTCTTAATTTTGGTTCGTTTTCGATTATCGAGCATGAAGGCGACTGAGCGTTGGTCCGTGATCAATGTAAAGTGCTGGCGAGCTAGAAAATGGTTCCACTTCCGTACTGCCTCTATGATGGCTGTGGCTTCTTTCTCAACCGGAGGATAATGTAGCTCGGCACCTTGTAAGGTCCTGGACATAAATGCTACAGGACGACCTTCCTGATTCAGAGTAGCCGAGATCGCCACCTCCGAGGCATCACATTCAACCACGAAAGGGAGATTCTCATCAATGGAGTGAAGAGCCGCTTTCTCCAACTGTTTGTTGAGAAGGTTAAAGGCTGCAACAGCCGCTGTTCCCAGTGGAAATGATCTAGCATGCAGCAAGGGTTGGATTTTGTCTGAAAAATGAGGAATCCATTTAGCGTAGTATGCAAACAGACCGAGAGCCCGACGTAAAGAAGCCGGATTCTTAGGTGACGGGAGCTCTTGGAGCGGGCGAAGTCTTTCTGGGTCTGGCTTAATGATACCATTGCCTACGCAGTAGCCAAGGATGTTGATGGTCGGTTGCGACTCAACAGATTTGGATTCATTCAGGGTCAAATTACGGCGATGGAGGGCATCCCGAAATTTTTGGAGGTTGGAGTCGTGTTCCTGTTGATCGTGACCTGCAATGGTAATGTTATCAAGATAGGGAAAAGTGTCCCTTATGTTTTCCTGCTTAACCAGGCCATCCATTGCCCATTGAAAGACAGCCACTCCATTAGTAACCTCGAATGGGAGGCGACGAAATTGGTACAGCCGTCCATTAGCCTCAAAGGCTGTGTACTGCTTATCTGAGACCTTCAAGGGTAACTGATGATAGGCACTTTTTAAATCGTAAGTTGAGAACACTTTGTATTCGGCCAGTTTATTAACCATATCATCAATGCGTGGCAATGGGTAGGCGTCCAAGTCGGTATATTGATTGATGGTTTGCGAATAATCGATGCATAGTCGCTGTTTGTGAGGTTTTAGAGGGTTCTTGACAATGACGACTCGAGCCCGCCAGGGCGACGAACATGGTTCAATGATATCCTCTGCTAGAAGTCGAGAGATTTCAGCCGCAATAAAAGATTGGTCTTCCTGATTAAAGCGCCGCGATTTCGTTATTATCGGTTTGCATTGAGGCGGAATACTGGCAAATAATGAGGGTTCATCAAGTGAAGCTGCTGATAATGCACAAAATGGTAATTTAGACGGTATATTAGAAATAGTAAGTCCGGGTTTGGATCCACCAAACTCAATGGTGAGTTTCTTATGCTGTTTTTGGAAGTCCAGCCCCAAGAGGAGATCACTACATAAGTCCTTGAGCACCGAAAGTCGGGTGGAGGGATACATACGACCATGAAGTGTCATATCAACAACACAAAAGCCGGAGATTCTGGTATTAAGTGATGACTGGGCCATCGCAATTGCCTGGTCCGATGGGAAGACATGTAGTTTCAATTTCGCAACAATCTGTTCCTTAATGAAACTATCAATACTTCCTGAGTCAATTAAGGCATCTAAGGTATGCCCTTTAATTGAAATTTTTGTGGCTGCATGAGACAGGTTCTGTGGGCAAGCAGCTGTAATTGGTGTCGTTGCACAGAGAGTGGCTAAAACTCTCGGTGTGCTTCTTCGGGAGAGAGCTCGAGAGGAAGCTTGATAGGTCCTAGCTGGAGCATCTTGATAGGCCCTAATTGGGGCAGTTCGGTAGGCCTTAGCTGGATTGGCCCTCGTAGAGGCCCTTGATAGGCAAACTTTAGCAAAGTGTCCTTTTTTCCCGCAATAACTGCAGATTGCATTGCGAGCAGGGCAGGTTTTCCTAGGGTGAAAAGCATCTCCACAAAAGAAGCATTCCTTCCTAGATTGCCAAGAGGCTGCTAAAGTGGGGTCGTCCTCCTCTTCTTCATCAGAATTATCAGAATTAGATTCCCCCATGATAGGGTTCACCTGAGACCGCTTGAATTGTCTGGTTGCAGCTACAGCAGCAGATCGAGATCTGGGCAGCTGATAGAGGTCTGCATTTCTCTTTGCCAAATCCAGTGAACAAGCTAGGTCAAAAGCTTTTTGTAGCTCAAGTGTTTTACTTTCTAGTAGACGCTGGCGTATAAATGGAGAGGCAATCCCGCAGATGAAAGCATCACGAATCATTTCTTGGCGGTACAGCTCAGCTGAGGCTGCCTGAAAGTTACAATCTACGCTGAGCCTGCGAAGTTCTTGCAGGAATTCATCAATTGATTCCCCTGGCCCTTGTCGGGCTGTGGCCAGTAGATGTCTAGCATAGACCTCATTTGGGGTCTTCGCATACAGTTTCTTAAGTGCCCGAATCACCTCTTCGTAATTATCCCATTCATCAACATATTCGAACACTTTTGGGGTCACATAATTGACAAGTATCTTCAATTTAGCAGGAGCATCCGCTTTACATTCATCCAGAAAATTCTCAAAAGTACGATACCAATGCTTCCATACCCTGCCAGCTGCTGGTGTATTCGGGTCCAAGTCCAGACGAATAGGTCTAAGGATTTTCTCCATGATGGGTGGTTCCCTGGATCCTTAACTTCCGAGTTTGTCTGAAGGTCTAGTATTTGTCAGTGTAAATACTAAGTTACTTAAAATGATGCAAGAAAAAGGAGACTTACCATCAAGTAACTTTAAAGTAAGCTTTAAGTAACTTATAAACACACTATATACACAAGAGAGGTCTTTACCATGCCTCTGGTAGAAGCCTCTTACAATACTGAACAGACCAGTATTTATACCAGTCCAACAGGAAGTGACATATGACAGGAAGTGAGGTATGTACACAGTTCATAGTTCATAGTTCACAGGAAGTGATGACATAACTTCCCAGAAGTTATCATTTTTATCACAGTACCCAGTATCTGGGATTGTCCTCACTATCTGGGATTGAACTCGGTATCGGGGATTGTACTCACTATCTGGTATTGTACCCACTATCTGGGATTGTACTCAACATCGGGAATTGTGCTCACTATCTGGGATTGTTCCCACTATCTGGGATTGTACTCACTATCTGAGATTGCACTCACTATCTGGGATTGTACCCACTATTGGGGATTTTACTCACTATCTGGGATTGTACCCACTATCTGGGATTATACTCACTATCTGGGATTGTACTCACTATCGGCGATTGTACTCACTGTCCGGGATTGTTCTCACTATCTGGGATTGTATCCTCTATCGGGGTTGTCCCACTATCGGGGATTGTACTCAATATCTGGGATTATACTCACTATCGGGGAATGTACTCACTATCGGGGATTGTACTCGCTATCTGGAATTGTACTCGCTATCGGGAATTGTACGCGCAATCTGGGGTTGTAACCACAATCTGGGGTTGTAACCACAATCTGGGGTTGTAACCACTATCTGGGATTGTACTCACTATCTGGGATTGTCCCACTATCTGGGATTGTACCCACTATCGGGGATTGTACTCAGTATCTGGGATTGAGCTCACTATCTGGGATTGTGCTCACTATCGGGGATTGTATTCACAATCTGGGATTTTGCTCACTATCGGGGATTGTACTCAATATCGGGGATTGTACTCACTATCGGGGATGGTACTCACTATCTGGGATTGTACCCACTATAGGGGATTGTACTCACTATCTGGTATTGTACCCACTGTCGGGGATCGTGCCCACTATCTGGGATTGTACCCACTTTCGGGGATTGTACTCACTATCGGGGATTGTCCTCACTATCGGGGATTGTCCTCACTATCGGGGATTGTACCCTCTTTCGGGGATTGTACTCTCTATCGGGGATTGTACTCGCTATCGGGGATTGTACTCGCTATCGGGGATTTTACTCACTATCGTGGATTGTACCCACTATCTGGGATTGTACCCACTATCTGGGATTGTACTCACTATTTGGGATTGTACCAACTTTCGGGGATTGTACCCATTAGCGGGGATTGTGCACACTATCTGGGATTGTCCTCACGATCTGGGATTGTCCTCACTATCTGGGATTGTACTCACTATTGGGGATTGAGCTCACTATTGGGGATTGTACCCACTATTGGGGATTGTTCTCACTATCGGGGATTTTACTCACTCTCTGGGATTGCACCCACTATTGGGGATTGTACTCACTATCTGGGATTGTGCTGACTTTTTGGGATTGTACTCCATATCGGGTATTGTACTCCATATCGGGGATTGTACCCACTATCGGGGATTGTACTCACTATCTGGGATTGTACTCATTATCTGGGATTGTACTCACTACCGGGGATTGTACTCACCATCTGGGATTGTACCTACTATCTGGGATTGTACTCAATATCAGGGATTGTACTCACTATCGGGGACTGTGCCCATTATCTGGGATTGTACTCACTATCTGGTATTGTACTCACTTTCGGGGATTGAACCCACTATTGGGGATTGTTCTCACTATCGGGGATTTTACTCACTATCTGGGATTGCACCCACTATTGGGGATTGTACTTACTATCTGGGATTGTGCTGACTTTCTGGGATTGTACCCCATATCGGGGATTGTACTCACTATCGGGGATTGTACTCACTATCTGGGATTGTACCCACTATCGGGGATTGTACTCACTACCGGGGATTGTACTCACTGTCTGGGACTGTACCCACTTTCGGGGATTGAACTCAGTATATGGGATTGTACTCACTATCGGGGATTTTACTCACTATCGGGGATTGCACTCAATATTGGGGGTTGTACTCACCATCTGGGATTGTACCTACTATCTGGGATTGTACTCAATATCAGGGATTGTACTCACTATCGGGGACTGTGCCCACTACCTGGGATTTTACTCACTGTCTCGGATTGCACCCACTATCGGGGATTGTACTCACTATCTGGGATTGTACTCGCTATCGGGGATTGTACTCACTATCTGGGATTGTACTCACTATCTGGTATTGTACCCACTTTCGGGGATTGTACCCACTTTCGGGGATTGTACTCACTATCGGGGATTGTACCCACTGTCGTGGATTGTACTCACTATCTGGGATGGTGCACACTATCTGGGATTGTACCCACTATCTGTGATTGTACTCATTATCGGGGATTGTGCTCACTATCGGGGATTGTACTCACTATTGGGGATTGTACTCACTATCTGTGATTGTACTCACCATCTGGGATTGTACTCATTATTGGGGATTGTGTTCACTACTTGGGATTGTGTTCACTATCTGGGATTGTACCCACTATCGGGGATTGTACCCACTATCGGAGATTGTGCCCACTTTCTGTGATTTTACTCACGATTGGGGATTGTACTGAATATCGTGGATTGTACTCACTATCGGGGATTGTACACACTATCGGGGATTCTACTCACTATCGGGGATTCTTCCCACTCTCTGGGATTGTACTCCCTATCTGGGATTGTACCCAGTCTCTGGGATTGTACCCACTCTCGAGGATTGTTGTCACTATCATGTATTGTACCCACTATCTGGGATTTTATTCACTATCGGGGATTAGACTCACTATCCGGGATTGTGTTCACTATCCGGGATTGTGTTCACTATCCGGGATTGTGTTCACTATCCGGGATTGTGTTCACTATCCGGGTTTGTGTTCACTATCCGGGATTGTACTCACTATCCGGGATTGTACTGAGCATCGGGGATTGTACTCACTATCGGGGATTGTACCCACTATCTGGGATTATATTCACTATCTGGGATTGTACTCACTATCTGGGATTGTCCTCTCTATCTGGGATTGTACTCGCTATCTAGGATTGTACTCGCTATCTGGGATTGTACTCGCTATCTGGGATTGTACTCACTGTCTGGGATTGTAACCAATATCTGGGGTTGTGCTCACTATCGTGGATTGCACCCACTATCAGGGACTGTCCCAATATTGGCCATTGTACTCACCATCTGTGATTGTACTCACTATCTGGGATTGTACTCACTATCGGGGATTGTCCCAACTATCTGGGATTGTATTCACTGTCTGGTATTGTACTCACTATCTGGGATTGTACCCACTTTCGGGAATTGTCCCAATATCGGTATTGTCCCATTTTCTGGGATTGTACGCACTATCGTGGATTGTACTCACAAACATAGAAACATAGAGATAGGAACAGGAGTAGGCCATTTGGCCCTTTGAGCCTGCTCCGCCATTCAATGAGATCATGGCTGATCTTCGTCTGAGATCATAGCTGATCTTACCAGTTCAGTACCCCGTCCCCGCCTTTTCTCCGTAACCCTTAATCCCCTTAGCCTTCAGAAATATATCCAATTCTCTCTTGAAAATATTTATTGAATTAGCCTTCGCAGCCCTCTGTGGCAGGGAATTCCACAGGCTCACCACTCTTTGAGTGAAGAAATTCTTCCTCATCTCTGTTTTAAATGATTTGCCCGCTATCTTTAGACTGTGGCCCCTGGTTCTGTGCTCCCCGGCCATTGGAAACATTCTCTCTGAATTCAGCCTGTCCAGGCCTGCCATAATTTTATATGTTTCGATGAGATCCCCTCTCAATCTTCTAAACTCCAGTGAGTACAAGCCCAAACTATTTAATCTCTCTTCGTAGGTCATTCCCGCCATTCCAGGTATCAGCCTGGTGAATCGCCGTTGCACTCTTTCCATGGCAAGAACATCCTTCCGCAGATGGGGCGACCAAAACTGTACACAATACTCCAGATGCGGTCTCACCAGCACCTTGTACAGCTGTAGTAAGGTATCCCTATTCCTATACTCGAACCCCCTTGATATGAAGGCCAACATACCATTTGCCTTCTTAATCGCCTGTTGCACCTGCATGCTCTCCTTCAGTGACTGGTGCACAAGAACACCCAGGTCCCTCTGCACTTCCCCATCTCCCAATCTATTGCCGTCAAACGGGGATTGTACTCACTATCTGGGATTCTCCTCACTAACTGGGATTGTACCCACTATCTGGGATTGTCCTCACTATCTGGGATTGTCCTCTCTATCGGGGATTGTACCCACTATCGGGGATTGTGCCCACTCTCTGGGAATGTACTCACTATCGGGGATTGTACCCACTATCTGGGATTAGACTCACTATCGGGGATTGTACAGTACTCACTATCGGGGATTCTCCTCACTATCGGGGATTGTACTCACTATCTGGGATTCTCCTCACTATCGGGGATTGTACCCACTCTCGGGGATTGTACTCACTATCAGGGATTGTACTCACTATCGGGCATTCTCCTCCCTATCGGGGATTGTACTCACTATATGGGATTCTCCTCACTATCGGGGATTGTACCCACTCTCGGGGATTGTACTCACTATCAGGGATTGTACTCACTATCGGGCATTCTCCTCACTATCGGGGATTGTACTCACTATATGGGAGTCTCCTCACTATCTGGGATTGCACTCACTTTCTGGGATTGTTCCCACTTTCTGGGATTGTACTCACTATCTGGGATTGTACTCACTATCGGGGATTGTACTCACTATCGGGGATTGTACTCACTATCTGCGATCGTACTCACTATCTGGGATTGCATTCACTGTCAGGGATTGTACCCACTATCTGGGATTTGACTCACTATCTGGGATTGTACAGTACACACTATCTGGGATTGTACCCACTATCAGGGATTGTCCCAATATTGGGCATTGTACTCACGATCTGGGATTGTACTCACTATCAGGGATTGTCCCAATATTGGGCATTGTACTCACGATCTGGGATTGTACTCACTAACTGGGATTGTACCCTCTATCTGGGATTGTCCTCACTATCGGGGATTGTTCTCACTATCGGGGATTGTGCCCACTATCTGGGATTGTACTCACTATCGGGGATTGTACTCACTATCGGGGATTGTACTCACTTTCGGGGATTGTACTCACTATCTGGGATCATACTCACTATCTGGGATCATACTCACTATCTGGGATTGCAGTCCCTTTCGGGGATTGTACCCACTATATGGGATTAGATTCACTATCTGGGATTGTACAGTACTCACTATCTGGGATTGTCCTCACTATCTGGGATTGTATTCACTATATGGGATTGTGCCCACTATCTGGGATTGTGCCCACTATCTGGGATTGTCCTCTCTATCTGGGATTGTGCCCACTATCGGGGATTGTGCCCACTATCGGGGATTGTGCCCACTATTGGGGATTGTGCCCACTATCTGGGATTGTATTCACTATCTGGGATTGTACTCACTACCGGGGATTGTACTCACTATCTGGGATTGTACCCACTACTAGGGATTGTACCCACCATCGGGGTTATCCCAACCATCGGGGTTATCCCACTGTCGGGGATTGTACCCACTATCTGGGATTGCACAGTGCTCACTACCTGGGACTGTACCCACTATCAGGGATTGTCCCAATACTGGGCAGTGTACCCACTATCTGGGGTTGTACTCGCTATCGGGGATTATACTCACTATCTGGGATTGCATTCACTATCTGGAATTGTATTGTATGCACTATCGGGGAATTGTACCCACGATCAGGGATTGTACTCACTATCTGTGATTGTACTCACTATCGGTGATTGTACTCATTATCTGAGATTGTATTCACTATCGGGGATTGTGCCCATTATCTGGGATTGTACTCACTATCGGGGATTATGCTCACTATCGGGGATCGTAACCACTATCTGGGATCGTACTCACTATCTGGGATTGCAGTCACTATCGGGGATTGTACCCACTATCGGGGATTGTACCCACTATCGAGGAATGTACTCACTATCTGGGATTGCACCCACTATCGGGGATTGCACCCACTATCGGGGATTGTACTCACTATCGGGGATTGTACTCACTATCGGGGATTGTATCCATTATCTGGGACTGTACTCACTATCTGGAATTGTTCGCACTATCGGGGTTTGTTCCACTATCAGGGATTTTACTCACTATTGGGTATTGTACTCACTATCGTTGATTGTACGCACTATCTGGGATTGATCTCACTATCCGGGATTGTACTCACTATCCGGGATTGTACTCACTATCCGGGATTGTACTCCGTATCGGGGATTGTACCCACTATCGGGGATTGTACCCACTATCGGGGATTGTACGCACTATGGGTGATTGTACTCACTATCTGGGATTGTTCCCACTCTCTCTGGGATTGTACTCACTATCGGGGATTGTACCCACTATCGGGGATTGTACTCACTATCGGGGATTGTACTCACTATCAGGGATTGTACTCACTATCGGAGATTGTACTAACTATCTGGGATTGCACTCACTATCTATGATTGTACACACTATCAGGGACTGTACCCACTATCTGGGACTGTACACACTATCGGGGATTGTACCCACTATCGTGGATTGTACCCACTATGGGGGATTGTACCCACTATCGGGGATTGTATTCACTATCGGGGATTGTCCCACAATCGGGGAATGTACTCACTATCGGGAATTGCACCCACTCCCTGGCATTGTACCCACTATCTGGAATTGTTCGCACTATCGTTGATTGTACCCACTATCTGGAATTGTACTCACTATTTGGGACTGTACCCAGTATCTGGGATTGTACCCACTATCGGGGATTGTACTCACTATCGGGGATTGTCCCACTATTGGGTATTTTACTCACTATCGGGGATTGTACCCACAATCTGGGATTGTCCCACTATCGGGGATTGTATTCACTATCTGGATTGTACACACTCTCTGGGATTGTACTCACTATCTGGGATTGTACTCGCTATTGGGGATTGTAACCACTATCCGGGATTGTTCTCAGTATCGCGAATTGTACTCACTATCGGGGATTGTACCCACAATCGGGGATTGTCCTCACTATCGGGGATTGTACCCACAATCGGGGATTGTACCCACAATCGGGGATTGTGCCCACTATCGGGGATTGTACCCACTATCGGGGATTGTACCCACTATCTGGGATTGTACCCACAATCGGGGATTGTACCCACTATCGGGGATTGTACTCACTATCTGGGATTGTACTCACTATCTGGGATTGTACTCACTATCCGGGATTGTACTCACTATCTGGGATTCTCCTCACTATCGGGGATTGTACCCACTCTCTGGGATTGTACTCACTATCTGGGATTGTACTCACTAACTGGGATTGTCCTCACTGTCTGGGATTGTCCTCACTATCTGGGATTGTCCTCTCTATCGGGGATTGTACCCACTATCGGGGATTGTGCCCACTCTCTGGGAATGTACTCACTATCGGGGATTGTACCCACTATCTGGGATTAGACTCACTATCGGGGATTGTACAGTACTCACTATCGGGGATTCTCCTCACTATCGGGGATTGTACTCACTATATGGGATTCTCCTCACTATCGGAGATTGTACCCACTCTCTGGGATTGTACTCACTACCTGGGATTGCACTCACTAACTGGGATTGTACCCACTATCTGGGATTGTCCTCACTATCTGGGATTGTCCTCACTATCTGGGATTGTGACCACTATCTGGGATTGTACCCACTATCGGGGATTGTTCTTACTATCGGGAAATGTATTCAGTGTCTGGGATTGTACCCACTATCTGGGATTGTCCTCTCTATCGGGGATTGTATCCACTATCGGGGATTGTGCCCACTCTCTGGGAATGTACTCACTATCGGGGATTGTACCCACTATCTGGGATTAGACTCACTATCGGGGATTGTACAGTACTCACTATCGGGGATTCTCCTCACTATCGGGGATTGTACTCACTATCTAGGATTCTCCTCACTATCGGGGATTGTATTCACTATCGGGGATTGTCCCACAATCGGGGAATGTACTCACTATCGGGAATTGCACCCACTCCCTGGCATTGTACCCACTATCTGGAATTGTTCGCACTATCGTTGATTGTACCCACTATCTGGGATTGTACTCACTATTTGGGACTGTACCCAGTATCTGGGATTGTACCCACTATCGGGGATTGTACTCACTATCGGGGATTGTCCCACTATTGGGTATTTTACTCACTATCGGGGATTGTACCCACAATCTGGGATTGTCCCACTATCGGGGATTGTATTCACTATCTGGATTGTACACACTCTCTGGGATTGTACTCACTATCTGGGATTGTACTCGCTATTGGGGATTGTAACCACTATCCGGGATTGTTCTCAGTATCGCGAATTGTACTCACTATCGGGGCTTGTACCCACAATCGGGGATTGTCCTCACGATCGGGGATTGTACCCACTATCGGGGATTGTACCCACAATCGGGGATTGTACCCACAATCGGGGATTGTGCCCACTATCGGGGATTGTACCCACTATCGGGGATTGTACCCACTATCTGGGATTGTACCCACAATCGGGGATTGTACCCACTATCGGGGATTGTACTCACTATCTGGGATTGTACTCACTATCTGGGATTGTACTCACTATCCGGGATTAAGAACATAAGAACATAAGAAATAGGAGCAAGAGTAGGCCAATCGGCCCCTCGAGCCTGCTCCACCATTCAATAAGATCATGGCTGATCTGATCCTAACCTCAAATCTTCTATCACTCTGCATCCACCCGAACCCATGTGATCTCCCGGGAGAGGCGAAAAACCAGATAAAGACCCAATGGCCAATTTGGGAGAAAAAAATCTGGGAAATTCCTCTCCGACCCATCTAGGCGATCGAAATTCTTCCAGGAGATCACTCTGTCCCTATATTTTCTACAGTACTTACCTTCTGTAAAGACGATCTCCACCCCAGCCAGGAACAGGAATAAAACCATCTCCTGAAATCTAACAGAATTAGAACACAGTAGGAGCAGAACAAGGCTACACGGCCCCTGGGCCCGCTCCACTACCCACAGGGCCATGACCATTCCGAACCCAGACTCATGTCCAATTTCCTGCCCGCTCCCCGTAACCCTTTATTCCCTTTACTTCTAGGAAACTATCTATTTCTGTTTTAAATTTATTTAATGATGTAGCTTCCACAGCTTTCTGGGGCAGCAAATTCCACAAACCTACCACCCTCTGAGTGAAGAAGTTTCTCCTCATCTCAGTTTTGAATGAGCAGCCCCTTATTTTAAGATTATGCCCCCTAGTTCTAGTTTCACCCATCATTGGGAACATCCTCACCGCATCCACCCGATCAAGCCCCTTCACAATCTTATATGTTTCAATAAGATCGCCTCTCATTCTTCTGAACTCCAATGAGTAGAGTCCCAATCTACTCAACCTCTCCTCATATGACCACCCCCTCATCCCCGGGATTAACCGAGTGAACCTTCTTTGTACTGACTCGAGAGCAAGTATGTCTTTTCTTAAGTATGGACACCAAAACTGTATGCAGTATTCCAGGTGCGGCCTCACCAATACCTTGTACAACTGCAGCAATACCTCCCTGTTTTTATATTCCAACCCCCTAGCAATAAAAGCCAACATTCCATTGGCCTTCTTAATCACTTGCTGCACCTGCATACTAACTTTTTGAGTTTCGTGCACCAGGACCCCCAGATCCCTTTGTACTACAGTACTTTCCAGTTTCTTGCCATTAAGATAATAACTTGCTCTATGATTTTTCCTGCCAAAGTGCATAACCTCACACTTTCCAGTATTGTATTCCATCTGCCAAATCTCTGCCCACTTACTTAGCCTGTCTATGTCCCTTTGCAGGTTTTTTATGTCCTCCTCACTCACTACTTTCCCTCCCATCTTTGTATCATCTGCAAACTTTGATATGTTACACTCGGTCCCCTCCTCCAAATCGTTAATATAGATTGTAAAGAGTTGGGGACCCAGCACTGACCCCTGCGGAACACCACTAGTTACTGGTTGCCAATCTGAGAACGAACCATTTATCCCAACTCTCTGCTTTCTGTTAGAGAGCCAATCCTCCACCCACGCCAGAATATTACCCCCAATCCCGTGATTTTTTAGTGTACTCACTATCTGGGATTCTCCTCACTATCGGGGATTGTACCCACTCTCTGGGATTGTACTCACTATCTGGGATTGTACTCACTAACTGGGATTGTCCTCACTATCTGGGATTGTCCTCACTATCTGGGATTGTCCTCTCTATCGGGGATTGTACCCACTATCGGGGATTGTGCCCACTCTCTGGGAATGTACTCACTATCAGGGATTGTACCCACTATCTGGGATTAGACTCACTATCGGGGATTGTACAGTACTCACTATCGGGGATTCTCCTCACTATCGGGGATTGTACTCACTATATGGGATTCTCCTCACTATCGGAGATTGTACCCACTCTCTGGGATTGTACTCACTACCTGGGATTGTACTCACTATCTGGGATTGTACCCACTATCTGGGATTGTCCTCACTATCTGGGATTGTCCTCACTATCTGGGATTGTGACCACTATCTGGGATTGTACCCACTATCGGGGATTGTTCTTACTATCGGGAAATGTATTCAGTATCTGGGATTGTACCCACTATCTGGGATTGTCCTCTCTATCGGGGATTGTATCCACTATCGGGGATTGTGCCCACTCTCTGGGAATGTACTCACTATCGGGGATTGTACCCACTATCTGGGATTGTACCCACTATCGGGGATTGTACAGTACTCACTATCGGGGATTCTCCTCACTATCGGGGATTGTACTCACTATCTAGGATTCTCCTCACTATCGGGGATTGTACCCACTCTTGGGGATTGTACTCACTATCGGGGATTCTCCTCACTATCGGGGATTGTACTCACTATATGGGATTCTCCTCACTATCGGGGATTGTACCCACTCTCTGGGATTGTACTCACTACCTGGGATTGTACTCACTAACTGGGATTGTACCCACTATCTGGGATTGTCCTCACTATCTGGGATTGTCCTCACTATCTGGGATCGTGCCCACTATCTGGGATTGTACCCACTATCGGGGATTGTTCTTACTATCGGGAAATGTATTCAGTATCTGGGATTGTACCCACTATCTGGGATTGTCCTCACTATCGGAGATTGTACACACTATCTGGGATTGCACTCAATATCTGGGATTGTACTCACAATTGGGGACTGTACTCACTATCTGGGATTGTACTCACTATCGGCGATTGTACTCACTACCGGGGATTGTGCTCACTATCGGGGAATGCACTCACTATCTGGGATTGTTCCCACTCTCTGGGATTGTACTCACTATCTGGGACTGTACTCACTATCGGGGATTGTACTCACTATTGGGGATTGTTCTCACTATCGGGGATTGTACTCACTATCTGCGATCGCACTCACTATCTGGGATTGCAGTCACTGTCAGGGATTGTACCCACTATCTGGGATTAGACTCACTTTCTGGGATTGTACAGTACTCACTATCTGGGATTGTACCCACTATCAGGGATTGTCCCAATATTGGGCATTGTACTCACGATCTGGGATTGTACTCACTATCTGGGATTGTTCCCACTCTCTGGGATTGTTCTCACTATCTGGGAATGTACTCACTATCAGGGATTATACTCACTATCTGAGATTGTACTCACTATCGGGGATTGTGCCCACTATCGGGGATTGTCCGAATATCGGGATTGTCCCATTTTCTGGGATTGTACCCACTATCTGGGATTCTCCTCACTATCTGGGATTGTACTCACTATCTGGGATTCTCCTCACTATCGGTGATTGTACCCACTCTCTGGGATTGTACTCACTCTCTGGGATTGTATTCACTAACTGGGATTGTACCCACTATCTGGGATTGTCCTCACTATCTGGGATTGTCCTCACTATCTGGGATTGTACTCACTATCGGGGATTGTGCCCACTATCGGGGATTATACTCACTATCTGGGATCATACTCACTATCTGGGATTGCAGTCTCTTTCGGGGATTGTACCCACTATCTGTGATTAGACTCACTATCTGGGATTCTACAGTACTCACTATCGGGGATTGTACCCACTCTCGGGGATTGTACTCCCTATCAGGAATTGTACTCACTATCGGGGATTCTCCTCACTATCGGGGATTGTACCCACTCTCTGGGATTGTACTCACTATCAGGGATTGTACTCACTATCGGGGATTGTCCCTCTATCGGGGAATGTACTCACTATCGGGGATAGTACCCACTCCCTGGGATTGTACCCACTATCGCTGATTGTCCTCACTATCGTTGATTGTATTCGCTGTCGAGGATTGATCTCACTATCCAGGATTGTATTCACTATCCAGGATTGCACTCACTATCGGGGATTGTACCCATTAGCGGGGATTGTCCTCACTCTCTGGGATTGTGTTCACTATCTGGGATTTTATTCACTATCTGGGATTGTACTCACTATTGGGGATTGTGTTCACTATCTGGGATTTTACTCAATGTCTGGGATTGTACTCACTATCGGGGATTGTGTTCACTATCTGGGATTTTAGTCACTATCTGGGTTTGTACTCACACTCGGACATTGTGCTCACTATCGGGGATTGTACTCACTATCAGGGATTGTACCCACTATCGGGGATTGTACTCAATATTGGAGATTGTATTCCTGGGATTATACCCACTTTCGGGGATTGTACTCACTATCGGGGATTGTACCCGCTATCAGGGATTGTACTCGCTATCTGGGATTGTAACCGCTATCTGGGATTTTACCCACTATCGGGGATAGTACTCAATATTGCGGATTGTAACCACTGTCTGGGATTGATCTCACTATCTGGGATTGTACTCAGTATGCGGGATTGTACTCCCTATCTGGGATTGTACTCCCTATCTGGGATTGTATTAATTTTCTGGGATTGTACTCACTATCGGGGATTGTACCCACTATCGGGGATTGTACCCACTTTCGGCAGTTGTACTCGCTATCGGGGATTGTGCTCGCTATCTGGGATTGTGCTCGCTATCGGGATTTTGCTCACTATCGGGGATTGTGCTCAATATCGGGGATTGTGCCCACTATCGGGGCTTGTGCCCACTATCGGGGCTTGTACCCACTATCGGGGCTTGTACCCACTATCGGGGATTGTCCTCACTATCTGGGATTGAACTCGGTATCGGGGATTGTACCCACTATCTGGGATTGTACCCACTATCTGGGATTGTACCCACTATCTGGGATTGTACCCACTATCTGGGATTGTACTCTCTATCGGGGATTGTGCACACTATCTGGGATTGTACCCACTATCTGGGATTGTACTCACTATCTGGGATTGTACTCACTATCTGGGATTGTCCTCACTATCGGGGATTGTCCTCACTATCTGAGATTGTACTCACTACCTGAGATTGTACTCACTATCGGGGATTGTGTTCACTATCGGGGATTGAGTTCAATATCTGGGATTTTACTCATTGTCTGGAATTGTACTTACTATTGGGGATTGTGTTCACTATCTGGGATTTTAGTCACTATCTGGGTTTGTACTCACACTCGGACATTGTGCTCACTATCGGGTATTGTACCCACTATCGGGTATTGTACCCACTATCGGGTATTGTACTCAATATTGGAGATTGTATTCCGGGGATTGCGCCCACTCTCGGGGATTGCGCCCACTCTCGGGGATTGCGCCCACTCTCGGGGGTTGCGCCCACTCTCGGGGATTGCATTAATTTTCGTGGATTGTACCCAATATCTGGGATTGTCCTCAATATTGGAGATTGTATTCCTGGGATTATACCCACTTTCGGGTGTTGTACTCACTATCGGGGATTGTTCTCGCTATCTGGGATTGTACTCACTATCGGGGATTGTACCCACTATTGGGGATTGTACTCACTATCTGGGATTGTACCCACTATCTGGGATTGTACTCAACATCGGGAATTGTGGTCACTATCTGGGATTGTTCCCACTATCTGGGATTGTACTCACTATCTGAGATTGCACTCACTATCTGGGATTGTACCCACTATTGGGGATTATACTCACTATCTGGGATTGTACTCACTATCAGCGATAGTACTCACTATCCGGGATTGTTCTCACTATCCGGGATTGTATCCTCTATCGGGGATTGTACTCAATATCTGGGATTATACTCACTATCGGGGATTGTACTCACTATCGGGGATTGTACTCGCTATCTGGAATTGTACTCGCTATAGGGAATTGTACGCACAATCTGGGGTTGTAACCACTATCTGGGATTGTACTCACTATCTGGGATTGTCCCGCTATCTGGGATTGTACCCACTATCGGGGATTGTACCCACTATCGGGGATTGTCCTCACTATCTGGGATTGAGCTCACTATTGGGGATTGTGTTCAATATCTGGGATTGTACTCACTATCGTGGATTGTCCTCACTATCTGGGATTTTACTCACTATCTGGGATTGTGCTCACTATCGGGGATTGTGTTCACAATCTGGGATTTTACTCACTGGGATTGTCCTCACTATCTGGGATAGTCGTCACTATCTGGGATAGTCGTCACTATCTGGGATTGTATGCACAATCGTGCATTGTACTCACTATCGGGGATTGTACCCACTATCCGGGATTGTGTTCACCACCTGGGATTTTACTCACTATCTGGGATTGTACTCAATATCGGGGATTGTACTCAATACCGGGGATTGTATTCACTATCTGGGATTGTACCCACTATCGGGGATTGTACTCACTATCGGGGATTGTACTCAATATCGGGGATTGTATTCCTGGGATTGTACCCACTTTCGGGGATTGTACCCACTATCGTGGATTGTCCTCAATATCTGGGATTGTCCCCATTATCGGGGATTGTACTCACTAATCTGGGACTGTACTCACTATCTGGGATTGTTCTCACTATCTGGGATTGTATCCACTATCGGGGTTGTCCCACTATCTGGGATTATACTCACTATCTGGGATTGTAATTAGTATCTGGGATTGATCTCACTATCGGGGATTGCACTCGCTATCGGGGATTGCACTCGCTATCGGGGATTGCACTCGCTATCGGGGATTGCACTCGCTATCGGGGATTGCACTCGCTATCGGGGATTGCACTCGCTATCGGGGATTGTACTCGCTATCGGGGATTGTACTCGCTATCGGGGATTGTACTCGCTATCGGGGATTGTAACCACTGTCTGGGATTGATCTCACTATCTGGGATTGTACTCCCTATCTGGGATTGTATTAATTTTCTGGGATTTTACTCTCTATCGGGGATTGTGCACACTATCTGGGATTGTCCTCACTATCTGGGATTGTACTCACTATCTGAGATTGTACTCACTATCTGGGATTGTGTTCACTATCTGGGATTTTATTCACTATCTGGGATTGTACTCACTATTGGGGATTGTGTTCACTATCTGGGATTTTACTCATTGTCTGGAATTGTTCTTACTATTGGGGATTGTGTTCACTATCTGGGATTTTAGTTACTATCTGGGTTTGTACTCACACTCGGACATTGTGCTCACTATCAGGGATTGTACCCACTATCAGGTATTGTACTCACTATCGGGGATTGTAACCACTATCGGGGATTGTACCCACTATCAGGTATTGTACTCAATATCGGGGATTGTAACCACTATCAGGTATTGTACTCACTATCGGGGATTGTACCCACTATCGGGGATTGTGTTCACTATCTGGGATTTTACTCACTATCTGGGATTGTACTCACTATCGGGGATTGTTCTCACTATCTGGGATTGTACTCAATATTGCAGATTGTATTCCTGGGATTGTACTCACTATTGGGGATTTTACTCACTATCGGGGATTGTACCCACTATCTGGGATTGTACCCACTATCTGGGATTGTACCCACTATCGGCGATTGTACTCACTATCTGGGATTGTACTCACTATCTGGGATTGTACTCTCTATTGGAGATTGAGCTCACTATTGGGGATTGTGCTCAATATCTGGGATTGTACTCATTATCGTGGATTGTGCCCACTATCGGGGATTGAACTCGGTATCGGGCATTGTACTCACTATCTGGGATTGTACCCGCTATCTGGGATTGTACTAACTATCTGAGATTGCACTCACTATCTGGGATTGTACGCACTATTGGGGATTTTACTCACTATCTGGGATTGTACTCACTATCGGCGATTGTTCTCACTATCTGTGATTGTATCCTCTATCGGGGTTGTCCCACTATCGGGGATTGTACTCAATATCTGGGATTATACTCACTATCGGGGATTGTACTCACTATCGGGGATTGTACGCGCAATCTGGGGTTGTAACCACTATCTGGGATTGTACTCACTATCTGGGATTGTCCCACTATCGGGGATTGTACCCACTATCGGGGATTGTACCCACTATCGGGGATTGTACTCAGTATCTGGGATTGTCCTCACTATCTGGGATTGTCCTCACTATTGGGGATTGTACTCACTATTGGGGATTGAGCTCACTATTGGGGATTGTCCTCACTCCCTGGGATTTTACTCATTGTCTGGGATTGTACTCACTATTGGGGATTGTCTTCACTATCTGGGATTTTACTCACTATCTGGGATTGTGCTCACTATCGGGGATTGTGTTCACAATCTGGGATTTTGCTCACTGGGATTGTCCTCACTATCTGGGATAGTCGTCACTATCTGGGATTGTACGCACAATCGTGCATTGTGCTCACTGTTGGGGATTGTACCCACTATCAGGTATTGTACTCACTATCAGGGATTGTACCCACTATCCGGGATTGTGTTCACTATCTGGGATTGTACTCAATATTGGGGATTGTACTCAATATCGGGGATTGTATTCACTATCTGGGATTGTACCCACTATCGGGGATAGTACTCACTATCTGGGATTGTACCCACTGTCGGGGATTGTACTCACTATCGGGGATTGTATTCCTGGGATTGTACCCACTTTCGGGGATTGTACTCACTATCTGGGATTGTTCCCACTATCGTGGATTGTCCTCAATATCTGGGATTGTATCCACTATCGGGGTTGTCCCACTATCGGGGATTGTACTCAATATCGGGGATTGTACCCACTATCTGGGATAATACTCACTATCTGGGATTGTAATTAGTATCTGGGATTGATCTCACTATCGGGGATTGCACTCACTATCGGGGATTGTACTCGCTATCGGGAAATGTACGCGCTATCTGAGGTTGTAACCAGTATCGGGGATTGTACTCACTATCTAAGATTGTACTCACTATCAGGGATTGTCCTCAATATCGGGGATTGTACCCACTATCTGGTATTGTACTCACTATCTGGGATTGTACTCACTATTGGGGATTGAGCTCACTATTGGGGATTGTGCTCAGTATCTGGGATTGTACTCACTATCGTGGATTGTGCCCACTATCGGGGATTGTACCCACTATCGGGGATTGTCCTCAATATCTGGGATTGTTCCCACTATCGGGGATTGTCTCCATTATCGGGGACTGTACTCACTATCTGGGACTGTACTCACTATCTGGCATTGTACTCACTATCTGGAATTGTGCTCAATATCTGGGATTGTTCCCACTATCGGGGTTGTCCCACTATCGGGGATTGTACTCACTATCTGGGAATGTAAGTAGTATCTGGGATTGATCTCACTATCCGGGACTGTACTCACTATCGGGGATTGTACTCGCTATCGGGAATTGTACTCGCTATCTGGGATTGTACTCAATATTGCGGATTGTAACCACTGTCTGGGATTGATCTCACTATCTGGGATTGTACTCCCTATCTGGGAGTGTACTTATTATCTGGGATTGTACTCACTATCGTGGATTGTACCCACTATCTGGGATTGGAGCCACTATCTGGGATTGTACTCACTATCGGGGATTTTACTCTCTATCGGGGATTGTGCACACTATCTGGGATAGTACTCACTATCTGGAATTGTCCTCACGATCTGGGATTGTTCTCACTCTCTGGGATTGTCCTCACTATCTGAGATTGTACTCACTATCTGGGATTGTGTTCACTATCTGGGATTTTATTCACTATCTGGGATTGTACTCACTATTGGGGATTGTGTTCACTATCTGGGATTTTACTCACTATTGGGGATTGTGTTCACTATCTGGGATTTTAGTCACTATCTGGGTTTGTACTCACACTCGGACATTGTGCTCACTATCTGGAATTGTCCTCACGATCTGGGATTGTTCTCACTCTCTGGGATTGTCCTCACTATCTGAGATTGTACTCACTATCTGGGATTGTGTTCACTATCTGGGATTTTAGTCACTATCTGGGTTTGTACTCACACTCGGACATTGTGCTCACTATCGGGGATTGTACCCACTATCAGGTATTGTACCCACTATCGGGGATTGTGTTCACTATCTGGGATTGTACCCACTGTCGGGGATTGTGCCCACTATCTGGGATTATACCCACTTTCGGGGGTTGTACTCACTATCTGGGATTTTAGTCACTATCTGGGTTTGTACTCACACTCGGACATTGTGCTCACTATCTGGAATTGTCCTCACGATCTGGGATTGTTCTCACTCTCTGGGATTGTCCTCACTATCTGAGATTGTACTCACTATCTGGGATTGTGTTCACTATCTGGGATTTTAGTCACTATCTGGGTTTGTACTCACACTCGGACATTGTGCTCACTATCGGGGATTGTACCCACTATCAGGTATTGTACCCACTATCGGGGATTGTGTTCACTATCTGGGATTGTACCCACTGTCGGGGATTGTGCCCACTATCTGGGATTATACCCACTTTCGGGGGTTGTACTCACTATCTGGGATTTTACTCACTATCGGGGATTGTACCCACTATCAGGGATTGTACTCACTATCTGGGATTGTACCTGATGTAAGAAAAAGGAGACTTACCATCAAGTAACTTTAAAGTAAGCTTTAAGTAACTTATAAACACACTATACACACAAGAGAGGTCTTTACCATGCCTCTGGTAGAAGCCTCTTACAATACTGAACAGACCAGTATTTATACCAGTCCAACAGGAAGTGACATATGACAGGAAGTGAGGTATGTACACAGTTCATAGTTCATAGTTCACAGGAAGTGATGACATAACTTCCCGGAAGTTATCATTTTTATCACATTCTTCCCTCCTGCAGGATTAGGAGGCTGTGGTCTACCTTTTGGTCTGCAGCCGCCGAACAAGGAAGAGTCGCACCCGTTTGGATTCCCATCGTAGAGGGTCACTGGTCCGCTTACATGCGGTTGGCCATTGGTCAGAGTCTGTGTGGCCTGGATTGCCCTGTGAATGGTCGGGGAGATCATGGCTTCGAGTACGAGCCCCAATAGGTTCAAAGTCGGACTGCCTCTGTTCAGAGGGAGGTGCAGAGCTGGTCTGTGGCGGATCAGTACTTTCATGCGCGGTACTGGGAGGGTCGCAACCTTGAGCACGGGGTTCTACCGGCACCAAGCTAGTTGGTGTCCGATCAGGATCCTGGAGAGGGGTACCCGATAGGTCCCAAGAGTTTCCTGGTGAAATGCCATCACCCGATGTCCCACTAGGTCCTGATGGGCAGGGAGCCAGATCCCGTAATGATACGGTAGATTCTCGGCCGTCGGAATATCGTATGTTTGCATAGGTGGGGTTGGCATCGGTTAGTTCGAGCTCGTCTACAAGAGGGTCATTTTTAGACGTCCGAACGTATCTTCGGAGTAATACAGGTCCAGGAGTAGTTAGCCATGACGGGAGTGATGTCCCATGAGATGAGCGACGCTGGAATCCAAAGAACCGCTCATGAGGTGTAGTATTTGTGGCTGTAGAAAGCAGGGACCGTATAGAGTGCAATGCATCCGGAAGCACTGTTTCCTATTGCTGGTCTGGTAGGCCCCGAGATCTTAAAGCGAGACGTACGGAATTCCAGATGATACCGTTATACCTCTCTACCTGCCCATTTCCGATGGGATGGTATGGTGTTGTTTTGCTTGTAGCAATTCCCCGTTCTGAGAGGTAGTCCTTGAGTTCCCTTGACATAAAGGATGGACCCTGATCTGAGTGAATATAAGCCGGCATGCCACAGAGAGAAAATACCTGCTCAAGGCAGCAGATTACTGTGGACGCCAGCATATTGGAGCAGGGGAAGGCAAACGGAAAACGTAAATATTCGTCGATCATGGTGAGCAAATATGTGTTCCGAGTTGAAGGGGGCACTGGGCCCTTAAAATCGATGCTAAGTCGTTGCATCGGTTGGGTTGCATGTACGAGTATACCATCTGAGGGGCGGAAGAACTGAGGTTTTAATTCCGCACAAAGCCGGCATTCTGAGCATATTTTCTTTACATCTCCAGTGGAAAAAAGGGAGATTCCGTGATCGTACAAAATGTAGCATGCGCGTAACGCCAGGATGACACAAACCATTGTGGACATCCATGAGAGTGGAGGATGACATAGTGGAGCAGAATGCCCGTGTGAGGGTGTCCGGGGCCACATTCTCCTTGCCAGGCCGATAGAGAATGGTATAACCAAAAGAGGCCAGTTCCATCCTCCAAAGTTGTATTTTATTATTCTTAATTTTGGTTCGTTTTCGATTATCGAGCATGAAGGCGACTGAGCGTTGGTCCGTGATCAATGTAAAGTGCTGGCGAGCTAGAAAATGGTTCCACTTCCGTACTGCCTCTATGATGGCTGTGGCTTCTTTCTCAACCGGAGGATAATGTAGCTCGGCACCTTGTAAGGTCCTGGACATAAATGCTACAGGACGACCTTCCTGATTCAGAGTAGCCGAGATCGCCACCTCCGAGGCATCACATTCAACCACGAAAGGGAGATTCTCATCAATGGAGTGAAGAGCCGCTTTCTCCAACTGTTTGTTGAGAAGGTTAAAGGCTGCAACAGCCGCTGTTCCCAGTGGAAATGATCTAGCATGCAGCAAGGGTTGGATTTTGTCTGAAAAATGAGGAATCCATTTAGCGTAGTATGCAAACAGACCGAGAGCCCGACATAAAGAAGCCGGATTCTTAGGTGACGGGAGCTCTTGGAGCGGGCGAAGTCTTTCTGGGTCTGGCTTAATGATACCATTGCCTACGCAGTAGCCAAGGATGTTGATGGTCAGTTGCGACTCAACAGATTTGGATTCATTCAGGGTCAAATTACGGCGATGGAGGGCATCCCGAAATTTTTGGAGGTTGGAGTCGTGTTCCTGTTGATCGTGACCTGCAATGGTAATGTTATCAAGATAGGGAAAAGTGTCCCTTATGTTTTCCTGCTTAACCAGGCCATCCATTGCCCGTTGAAAGACAGCCACTCCATTAGTAACCTCGAATGGGAGGCGACGAAATTGGTACAGCCGTCCATTAGCCTCAAAGGCTGTGTACTGCTTATCTGAGACCTTCAAGGGTAACTGATGATAGGCACTTTTTAAATCGTAAGTTGAGAACACTTTGTATTCGGCCAGTTTATTAACCATATCATCAATGCGTGGCAATGGGTAGGCGTCCAAGTCGGTATATTGATTGATGGTTTGCGAATAATCGATGCATAGTCACTGTTTGTGAGGTTTTAGAGGGTTCTTGACAATGACGACTCGAGCCCGCCAGGGCGACGAACATGGTTCAATGATATCCTCTGCTAGAAGTCGAGAGATTTCAGCCGCAATAAAAGATTGGTCTTCCTGATTAAAGCGCCGCGATTTCGTTATTATCGGTTTGCATTGAGGCGGAATACTGGCAAATAATGAGGGTTCATCAAGTGAAGCTGCTGATAATGCACAAAATGGTAATTTAGACGGTATATTAGAAATAGTAAGTCCGGGTTTGGATCCACCAAACTCAATGGTGAGTTTCTTATGCTGTTTTTGGAAGTCCAGCCCCAAGAGGAGATCACTACATAAGTCCTTGAGCACCGAAAGTCGGGTGGAGGGATACATACGACCATGAAGTGTCATATCAACAACACAAAAGCCGGAGATTCTGGTATTAAGTGATGACTGGGCCATCGCAATTGCCTGGTCCGATGGGAAGACATGTAGTTTCAATTTCGCAACAATCTGTTCCTTAATGAAACTATCAATACTTCCTGAGTCAATTAAGGCATCTAAGGTATGCCCTTTAATTGAAATTTTTGTGGCTGCATGAGACAGGTTCTGTGGGCAAGCAGCTGTAATTGGTGTCGTTGCACAGAGAGTGGCTAAAACTCTCGGTGTGCTTCTTCGGGAGAGAGCTCGAGAGGAAGCTTGATAGGTCCTAGCTGGAGCATCTTGATAGGCCCTAATTGGGGCAGTTCGGTAGGCCTTAGCTGGATTGGCCCTCGTAGAGGCCCTTGATAGGCAAACTTTAGCAAAGTGTCCTTTTTTCCCGCAATAACTGCAGATTGCATTGCGAGCAGGGCAGGTTTTCCTAGGGTGAAAAGCATCTCCACAAAAGAAGCATTCCTTCCTAGATTGCCAAGAGGCTGCTAAAGTGGGGTCGTCCTCCTCTTCTTCATCAGAATTATCAGAATTAGATTCCCCCATGATAGGGTTCACCTGAGACCGCTTGAATTGTCTGGTTGCAGCTACAGCAGCAGATCGAGATCTGGGCAGCTGATAGAGGTCTGCATTTCTCTTTGCCAAATCCAGTGAACAAGCTAGGTCAAAAGCTTTTTGTAGCTCAAGTGTTTTACTTTCTAGTAGACGCTGGCGTATAAATGGAGAGGCAATCCCGCAGATGAAAGCATCACGAATCATTTCTTGGCGGTACAGCTCAGCTGAGGCTGCCTGAAAGTTACAATCTACGCTGAGCCTGCGAAGTTCTTGCAGGAATTCATCAATTGATTCCCCTGGCCCTTGTCGGGCTGTGGCCAGTAGATGTCTAGCATAGACCTCATTTGGGGTCTTCGCATACAGTTTCTTAAGTGCCCGAATCACCTCTTCGTAATTATCCCATTCATCAACATATTCGAACACTTTTGGGGTCACATAATTGACAAGTATCTTCAATTTAGCAGGAGCATCCGCTTTACATTCATCCAGAAAATTCTCAAAAGTACGATACCAATGCTTCCATACCCTGCCAGCTGCTGGTGTATTCGGGTCCAAGTCCAGACGAATAGGTCTAAGGATTTTCTCCATGATGGGTGGTTCCCTGGATCCTTAACTTCCGAGTTTGTCTGAAGGTCTAGTATTTGTCAGTGTAAATACTAAGTTACTTAAAATGATGTAAGAAAAAGGAGACTTACCATCAAGTAACTTTAAAGTAAGCTTTAAGTAACTTATAAACACACTATATACACAAGAGAGGTCTTTACCATGCCTCTGGTAGAAGCCTCTTACAATACTGAACAGACCAGTATTTATACCAGTCCAACAGGAAGTGACATATGACAGGAAGTGAGGTATGTACACAGTTCATAGTTCATAGTTCACAGGAAGTGATGACATAACTTCCCGGAAGTTATCATTTTTATCACAGTACCCAGTATCTGGGATTGTCCTCACTATCTGGGATTGAACTCGGTATCGGGGATTGTACTCACTATCTGGTATTGTACCCACTATCTGGGATTGTACTCAACATCAGGAATTGTGCTCACTATCTGGGATTGTTCCCAGTATCTGGGATTGTACTCACTATCTGAGATTGCACTCACTATCTGGGATTGTACCCACTATTGGGGATTTTACTCACTATCTGGGATTGTACCCACTATCTGGGATTATACTCACTATCTGGGATTGTACTCACTATCGGCGATTGTACTCACTGTCCGGGATTGTTCTCACTATCTGGGATTGTATCCTCTATCGGGGTTGTCCCACTATTGGGGATTGTACTCAATATCTGGGATTATACTCACTATCGGGGAATGTACTCACTATCGGGGATTGTACTCGCTATCTGGAATTGTACTCGCTATCGGGAATTGTACGCGCAATCTGGGGTTGTAACCACAATCTGGGGTTGTAACCACAATCTGGGGTTGTAACCACTATCTGGGATTGTACTCACTATCTGGGATTGTCCCACTATCTGGGATTGTACCCACTATCGGGGATTGTACTCAGTATCTGGGATTGAGCTCACTATCTGGGATTGTGCTCACTATCGGGGATTGTGTTCACAATCTGGGATTTTGCTCACTATCGGGGATTGTACTCAATATCGGGGATTGTACTCACTATCGGGGATGGTACTCACTATCTGGGATTGTACCCACTATAGGGGATTGTACTCACTATCTGGTATTGTACCCACTGTCGGGGATCGTGCCCACTATCTGGGATTGTACCCACTTTCGGGGATTGTACTCACTATCGGGGATTGTCCTCACTATCGGGGATTGTACCCTCTTTCGGGGATTGTACTCTCTATCGGGGATTGTACTCGCTATCGGGGATTGTACCCGCTATCGGGGATTTTACTCACTATCGTGGATTGTACCCACTATCTGGGATTGTACCCACTATCTGGGATTGTACTCACTATTTGGGATTGTACCAACTTTCGGGGATTGTACCCATTAGCGGGGATTGTGCACACTATCTGGGATTGTCCTCACGATCTGGGATTGTCCTCACTATCTGGGATTGTACTCACTATTGGGGATTGAGCTCACTATTGGGGATTGTACCCACTATTGGGGATTGTTCTCACTATCGGGGATTTTACTCACTCTCTGGGATTGCACCCACTATCAGGTATTGTACTCACTATCTGGGATTGTGCTGACTTTTTGGGATTGTACTCCATATCGGGTATTGTACTCCATATCGGGGATTGTACCCACTATCTGGGATTGTACTCACTACCGGGGATTGTACTCACCATCTGGGATTGTACCTACTATCTGGGATTGTACTCAATATCAGGGATTGTACTCACTATCGGGGACTGTGCCCATTATCTGGGATTGTACTCACTATCTGGTATTGTACTCACTTTCGGGGATTGAACCCACTATTGGGGATTGTTCTCACTATCGGGGATTTTACTCACTATCTGGGATTGCACCCACTATTGGGGATTGTACTTACTATCTGGGATTGTGCTGACTTTCTGGGATTGTACTCCATATCGGGGATTGTACTCCATATCGGGGATTGTATTCAGTATCGGGGATTGTACTCACTATCTGGGATTGTACCCACTATCGGGGATTGTACTCACTACCGGGGATTGTACTCACTGTCTGGGACTGTACCCACTTTCGGGGATTGAACTCAGTATATGGGATTGTACTCACTATCGGGGATTTTACTCACTATCGGGGATTGCACTCAATATCGGGGATTGTACTCACCATCTGGGATTGTACCTACTATCTGGGATTGTACTCAATATCAGGGATTGTACTCACTATCGGGGACTGTGCCCACTACCTGGGATTTTACTCACTGTCTCGGATTGCACCCACTATCGGGGATTGTACTCACTATCTGGGATTGTACTCGCTATCGGGGATTGTACTCACTATCTGGGATTGTACTCACTATCTGGTATTGTACCCACTTTCGGGGATTGTACCCACTTTCGGGGATTGTACTCACTATCGGGGATTGTACCCACTGTCGTGGATTGTACTCACTATCTGGGATGGTGCACACTATCTGGGATTGTACCCACTATCTGTGATTGTACTCATTATCGGGGATTGTGCTCACTATCGGGGATTGTACTCACTATCGGGGATTGTACTCACTATCTGTGATTGTACTCACCATCTGGGATTGTACTCATTATTGGGGATTGTGTTCACTACTTGGGATTGTGTTCACTATCTGGGATTGTACCCACTATCGGGGATTGTACCCACTATCGGAGATTGTGCCCACTTTCTGTGATTTTACTCACGATTGGGGATTGTACTGAATATCGTGGATTGTACTCACTATCAGGGATTGTACACACTATCGGGGATTCTACTCACTATCGGGGATTCTTCCCACTCTCTGGGATTGTACTCCCTATCTGGGATTGTACCCAGTCTCTGGGATTGTACCCACTCTCGAGGATTGTTGTCACTATCATGTATTGTACCCACTATCTGGGATTTTATTCACTATCGGGGATTAGACTCACTATCCGGGATTGTGTTCACTATCCGGGATTGTGTTCACTATCCGGGATTGTGTTCACTATCCGGGTTTGTGTTCACTATCCGGGATTGTACTCACTATCCGGGATTGTACTGAGCATCGGGGATTGTACTCACTATCGGGGATTGTACCCACTATCTGGGATTATATTCACTATCTGGGATTGTACTCACTATCTGGGATTGTCCTCTCTATCTGGGATTGTACTCGCTATCTAGGATTGTACTCGCTATCTGGGATTGTACTCGCTATCTGGGATTGTACTCACTGTCTGGGATTGTAACCAATATCTGGGGTTGTGCTCACTATCGTGGATTGCACCCACTATCAGGGACTGTCCCAATATTGGCCATTGTACTCACCATCTGTGATTGTACTCACTATCTGGGATTGTACTCACTATCGGGGATTGTCCCAACTATCTGGGATTGTATTCACTGTCTGGTATTGTACTCACTATCTGGGATTGTACCCACTATCGGGAATTGTCCCAATATCGGTATTGTCCCATTTTCTGGGATTGTACGCACTATCGTGGATTGTACTCACAAACGGGGATTGTCCTCACTATCGGGGATTGTACTCACTATCTGGGATTCTCCTCACTAACTGGGATTGTACCCACTATCTGGGATTGTCCTCACTATCTGGGATTGTCCTCTCTATCGGGGATTGTACCCACTATCAGGGATTGTGCCCACTCTCTGGGAATGTACTCACTATCGGGGATTGTACCCACTATCTGGGATTAGACTCACTATCGGGGATTGTACAGTACTCACTATCGGGGATTCTCCTCACTATCGGGGATTGTACTCACTATCTGGGATTCTCCTCACTATCGGGGATTGTACCCACTCTCGGGGATTGTACTCACTATCAGGGATTGTACTCACTATCGGGCATTCTCCTCCCTATCGGGGATTGTACTCACTATATGGGATTCTCCTCACTATCGGGGATTGTACCCACTCTCGGGGATTGTACTCACTATCAGGGATTGTACTCACTATCGGGCATTCTCCTCACTATCGGGGATTGTACTCACTATATGGGAGTCTCCTCACTATCTGGGATTGCACTCACTTTCTGGGATTGTTCCCACTTTCTGGGATTGTACTCACTATCTGGGATTGTACTCACTATCGGGGATTGTACTCACTATCTGCGATCGTACTCACTATCTGGGATTGCATTCACTGTCAGGGATTGTACCCACTATCTGGGATTAGACTCACTATCTGGGATTGTACAGTACACACTATCTGGGATTGTACCCACTATCAGGGATTGTCCCAATATTGGGCATTGTACTCACGATCTGGGATTGTACTCACTAACTGGGATTGTACCCTCTATCTGGGATTGTCCTCACTATCGGGGATTGTTCTCACTATCGGGGATTGTGCCCACTATCTGGGATTGTACTCACTATCGGGGATTGTACTCACTATCGGGGATTGTACTCACTTTCGGGGATTGTACTCACTATCTGGGATCATACTCACTATCTGGGATCATACTCACTATCTGGGATTGCAGTCCCTTTCGGGGATTGTACCCACTATATGGGATTAGATTCACTATCTGGGATTGTACAGTACTCACTATCTGGGATTGTCCTCACTATCTGGGATTGTATTCACTATATGGGATTGTGCCCACTATCTGGGATTGTGCCCACTATCTGGGATTGTCCTCTCTATCTGGGATTGTGCCCACTATCGGGGATTGTGCCCACTATCGGGGATTGTGCCCACTATTGGGGATTGTGCCCACTATCTGGGATTGTATTCACTATCTGGGATTGTACTCACTACCGGGGATTGTACTCACTATCTGGGATTGTACCCACTACTAGGGATTGTACCCACCATCGGGGTTATCCCAACCATCGGGGTTATCCCACTGTCGGGGATTGTACCCACTATCTGGGATTGCACAGTGCTCACTACCTGGGACTGTACCCACTATCAGGGATTGTCCCAATACTGGGCAGTGTACCCACTATCTGGGGTTGTACTCGCTATCGGGGATTATACTCACTATCTGGGATTGCATTCACTATCTGGAATTGTATTGTATGCACTATCGGGGAATTGTACCCACGATCAGGGATTGTACTCACTATCTGTCATTGTACTCACTATCGGTGATTGTACTCATTATCTGAGATTGTATTCACTATCGGGGATTGTGCCCATTATCTGGGATTGTACTCACTATCGGGGATTATGCTCACTATCGGGGATCATAACCACTATCTGGGATCGTACTCACTATCTGGGATTGCAGTCACTATCGGGGATTGTACCCACTATCGGGGATTGTACCCACTATCGAGGAATGTACTCACTATCTGGGATTGCACCCACTATCGGGGATTGCACCCACTATCGGGGATTGTACTCACTATCGGGGATTGTACTCACTATCGGGGATTGTATCCATTATCTGGGACTGTACTCACTATCTGGAATTGTTCGCACTATCGGGGTTTGTTCCACTATCAGGGATTTTACTCACTATTGGGTATTGTACTCACTATCGTTGATTGTACGCACTATCTGGGATTGATCTCACTATCCGGGATTGCACTCACTATCCGGGATTGTACTCACTATCCGGGATTGTACTCCGTATCGGGGATTGTACCCACTATCGGGGATTGTACCCACTATCGGGGATTGTACGCACTATGGGTGATTGTACTCACTATCTGGGATTGTTCCCACTCTCTCTGGGATTGTACTCACTATCGGGGATTGTACCCACTATCGGGGATTGTACTCACTATCGGGGATTGTACTCACTATCGGGGATTGTACTCACTATCGGAGATTGTACTAACTATCTGGGATTGCACTCACTATCTATGATTGTACACACTATCAGGGACTGTACCCACTATCTAGGACTGTACACACTATCGGGGATTGTACCCACAATCGTGGATTGTACCCACTATGGGGGATTGTACCCACTATCGGGGATTGTATTCACTATCGGGGATTGTCCCACAATCGGGGAATGTACTCACTATCGGGAATTGCACCCACTCCCTGGCATTGTACCCACTATCTGGAATTGTTCGCACTATCGTTGATTGTACCCACTATCTGGGATTGTACTCACTATTTGGGACTGTACCCAGTATCTGGGATTGTACCCACTATCGGGGATTGTACTCACTATCGGGGATTGTCCCACTATTGGGTATTTTACTCACTATCGGGGATTGTACCCACAATCTGGGATTGTCCCACTATCGGGGATTGTATTCACTATCTGGATTGTACACACTCTCTGGGATTGTACTCACTCTCTGGGATTGTACTCACTATCTGGGATTGTACGCGCTATTGGGGATTGTAACCACTATCCGGGATTGTTCTCAGTATCGCGAATTGTACTCACTATCGGGGATTGTACCCACAATCGGGGATTGTCCTCACTATCGGGGATTGTACCCACTATCGGGGATTGTACCCACAATCGGGGATTGTACCCACAATCGGGGATTGTGCCCACTATCGGGGATTGTACCCACTATCGGGGATTGTACCCACTATCTGGGATTGTACCCACAATCGGGGATTGTACCCACTATCGGGGATTGTACTCACTATCTGGGATTGTACTCACTATCTGGGATTGTTCTCACTATCCGGGACTGTACTCACTATCTGGGATTCTCCTCACTATCGGGGATTGTACCCACTCTCTGGGATTGTCCTCACTATCGGGGATTGTACTCACTATCTGGGATTCTCCTCACTAACTGGGATTGTACCCACTATCTGGGATTGTCCTCACTATCTGGGATTGTCCTCTCTATCGGGGATTGTACCCACTATCAGGGATTGTGCCCACTCTCTGGGAATGTACTCACTATCGGGGATTGTACCCACTATCTGGGATTAGACTCACTATCGGGGATTGTACAGTACTCACTATCGGGGATTCTCCTCACTATCGGGGATTGTACTCACTATCTGGGATTCTCCTCACTATCGGGGATTGTACCCACTCTCGGGGATTGTACTCACTATCAGGGATTGTACTCACTATCGGGCATTCTCCTCCCTATCGGGGATTGTACTCACTATATGGGATTGTCCTCTCTATCGGGGATTGTACCCACTATCAGGGATTGTGCCCACTCTCTGGGAATGTACTCACTATCGGGGATTGTACCCACTATCTGGGATTAGACTCACTATCGGGGATTGTACAGTACTCACTATCGGGGATTCTCCTCACTATCGGGGATTGTACTCACTATCTGGGATTCTCCTCACTATCGGGGATTGTACCCACTCTCGGGGATTGTAATCACTATCAGGGATTGTACTCACTATCGGGCATTCTCCTCCCTATCGGGGATTGTACTCACTATATGGGATTCTCCTCACTATCGGGGATTGTACCCACTCTCGGGGATTGTACTCACTATCAGGGATTGTACTCACTATCGGGCATTCTCCTCACTATCGTGGATTGTACTCACTATATGGGAGTCTCCTCACTATCTGGGATTGCACTCACTTTCTGGGATTGTTCCCACTTTCTGGGATTGTACTCACTATCTGGGATTGTACTCACTATCGGGGATTGTACTCACTATCTGCGATCGTACTCACTATCTGGGATTGCATTCACTGTCAGGGATTGTACCCACTATCTGGGATTAGACTCACTATCTGGGATTGTACAGTACACACTATCTGGGATTGTACCCACTATCAGGGATTGTCCCAATATTGGGCATTGTACTCACGATCTGGGATTGTACTCACTAACTGGGATTGTACCCTCTATCTGGGATTGTCCTCACTATCGGGGATTGTTCTCACTATCGGGGATTGTGCCCACTATCTGGGATTGTACTCACTATCGGGGATTGTACTCACTATCGGGGATTGTACTCACTTTCGGGGATTATACTCACTATCTGGGATCATACTCACTATCTGGGATCATACTCATTATCTGGGATTGCAGTCCCTTTCGGGGATTGTACCCACTATATGGGATTAGATTCACTATCTGGGATTGTACAGTACTCACTATCTGGGATTGTCCTCACTATCTGGGATTGTATTCACTATATGGGATTGTACTCACTCTCTGGGATTGTACTCACTATCTGGGATTGTACTCGCTATTGGGGATTGTAACCACTATCCGGGATTGTTCTCAGTATCGCGAATTGTACTCACTATCGGGGATTGTACCCACAATCGGGGATTGTCCTCACTATCGGGGATTGTACCCACTATCGGGGATTGTACCCACAATCGGGGATTGTACCCACAATCGGGGATTGTGCCCACTATCTGGGATTGTACCCACTATCGGGGATTGTACTCACTATCGGGGATTGTCCCACTATTGGGTATTTTACTCACTATCGGGGATTGTACCCACAATCTGGGATTGTCCCACTATCGGGGATTGTATTCACTATCTGGATTGTACACACTCTCTGGGATTGTACTCACTCTCTGGGATTGTACTCACTATCTGGGATTGTACTCACTATTGGGGATTGTAACCACTATCCGGGATTGTTCTCAGTATCGCGAATTGTACTCACTATCGGGGATTGTACCCACAATCGGGGATTGTCCTCACTATCGGGGATTGTACCCACTATCGGGGATTGTACCCACAATCGGGGATTGTACCCACAATCGGGGATTGTGCCCACTATCGGGGATTGTACCCACTATCGGGGATTGTACCCACTATCTGGGATTGTACCCACAATCGGGGATTGTACCCACTATCGGGGATTGTACTCACTATCTGGGATTGTACTCACTATCTGGGATTGTTCTCACTATCCGGGACTGTACTCACTATCTGGGATTCTCCTCACTATCGGGGATTGTACCCACTCTCTGGGATTGTCCTCACTATCGGGGATTGTACTCACTATCTGGGATTCTCCTCACTAACTGGGATTGTACCCACTATCTGGGATTGTCCTCACTATCTGGGATTGTCCTCTCTATCGGGGATTGTACCCACTATCAGGGATTGTGCCCACTCTCTGGGAATGTACTCACTATCGGGGATTGTACCCACTATCTGGGATTAGACTCACTATCGGGGATTGTACAGTACTCACTATCGGGGATTCTCCTCACTATCGGGGATTGTACTCACTATCTGGGATTCTCCTCACTATCGGGGATTGTACCCACTCTCGGGGATTGTACTCACTATCAGGGATTGTACTCACTATCGGGCATTCTCCTCCCTATCGGGGATTGTACTCACTATATGGGATTGTCCTCTCTATCGGGGATTGTACCCACTATCAGGGATTGTGCCCACTCTCTGGGAATGTACTCACTATCGGGGATTGTACCCACTATCTGGGATTAGACTCACTATCGGGGATTGTACAGTACTCACTATCGGGGATTCTCCTCACTATCGGGGATTGTACTCACTATCTGGGATTCTCCTCACTATCGGGGATTGTACCCACTCTCGGGGATTGTAATCACTATCAGGGATTGTACTCACTATCGGGCATTCTCCTCCCTATCGGGGATTGTACTCACTATATGGGATTCTCCTCACTATCGGGGATTGTACCCACTCTCGGGGATTGTACTCACTATCAGGGATTGTACTCACTATCGGGCATTCTCCTCACTATCGTGGATTGTGCTCACTATATGGGAGTCTCCTCACTATCTGGGATTGCACTCACTTTCTGGGATTGTTCCCACTTTCTGGGATTGTACTCACTATCTGGGATTGTACTCACTATCGGGGATTGTACTCACTATCTGCGATCGTACTCACTATCTGGGATTGCATTCACTGTCAGGGATTGTACCCACTATCTGGGATTAGACTCACTATCTGGGATTGTACAGTACACACTATCTGGGATTGTACCCACTATCAGGGATTGTCCCAATATTGGGCATTGTACTCACGATCTGGGATTGTACTCACTAACTGGGATTGTACCCTCTATCTGGGATTGTCCTCACTATCGGGGATTGTTCTCACTATCGGGGATTGTGCCCACTATCTGGGATTGTACTCACTATCGGGGATTGTACTCACTATCGGGGATTGTACTCACTTTCGGGGATTATACTCACTATCTGGGATCATACTCACTATCTGGGATCATACTCATTATCTGGGATTGCAGTCCCTTTCGGGGATTGTACCCACTATATGGGATTAGATTCACTATCTGGGATTGTACAGTACTCACTATCTGGGATTGTCCTCACTATCTGGGATTGTATTCACTATATGGGATTGTGCCCACTATCTGGGATTGTGCCCACTATCTGGGATTGTGCCCACTATCTGGGATTGTCCTCTCTATCTGGGATTGTGCCCACTATCGGGGATTGTGCCCACTATTGGGGATTGTGCCCACTATCTGGGATTGTATTCACTATCTGGGATTGTACTCACTACCGGGGATTGTACTCACTATCTGGGATTGTACCCACTACTAGGGATTGTACCCACCATCGGGGTTATCCCAACCATCGGGGTTATCCCACTGTCGGGGATTGTACCCACTATCTGGGATTGCACAGTGCTCACTACCTGGGACTGTACCCACTATCAGGGATTGTCCCAATACTGGGCAGTGTACCCACTATCTGGGGTTGTACTCGCTATCGGGGATTATACTCACTATCTGGGATTGCATTCACTATCTGGAATTGTATTGTATGCACTATCGGGGAATTGTACCCACGATCAGGGATTGTACTCACTATCTGTCATTGTACTCACTATCGGTGATTGTACTCATTATCTGAGATTGTATTCACTATCGGGGATTGTGCCCATTATCTGGGATTGTACTCACTATCGGGGATTATGCTCACTATCGGGGATCGTAACCACTATCTGGGATCGTACTCACTATCTGGGATTGCAGTCACTATCGGGGATTGTACCCACTATCGGGGATTGTACCCACTATCGAGGAATGTACTCACTATCTGGGATTGCACCCACTATCGGGGATTGCACCCACTATCGGGGATTGTACTCACTATCGGGGATTGTACTCACTATCGGGGATTGTATCCATTATCTGGGATTGTACTCACTATCTGGAATTGTTCGCACTATCGGGGTTTGTTCCACTATCAGGGATTTTACTCACTATTGGGTATTGTACTCACTATCGTTGATTGTACGCACTATCTGGGATTGATCTCACTATCCGGGATTGTACTCACTATCCGGGATTGTACTCACTATCCGGGATTGTACTCCGTATCGGGGATTGTACCCACTATCGGGGATTGTACCCACTATCGGGGATTGTACGCACTATGGGTGATTGTACTCACTATCTGGGATTGTTCCCACTCTCTCTGGGATTGTACTCACTATCGGGGATTGTACCCACTATCGGGGATTGTACTCACTATCGGGGATTGTACTCACTATCGGGGATTGTACTCACTATCGGAGATTGTACTAACTATCTGGGATTGCACTCACTATCTATGATTGTACACACTATCAGGGACTGTACCCACTATCTGGGACTGTACACACTATCGGGGATTGTACCCACTATCGTGGATTGTACCCACTATGGGGGATTGTACCCACTATCGGGGATTGTATTCACTATCGGGGATTGTCCCACAATCGGGGAATGTACTCACTATCGGGAATTGCACCCACTCCCTGGCATTGTACCCACTATCTGGAATTGTTCGCACTATCGTTGATTGTACCCACTATCTGGGATTGTACTCACTATTTGGGACTGTACCCAGTATCTGGGATTGTACCCACTATCGGGGATTGTACTCACTATCGGGGATTGTCCCACTATTGGGTATTTTACTCACTATCGGGGATTGTACCCACAATCTGGGATTGTCCCACTATCGGGGATTGTATTCACTATCTGGATTGTACACACTCTCTGGGATTGTACTCACTCTCTGGGATTGTACTCACTATCTGGGATTGTACTCGCTATTGGGGATTGTAACCACTATCCGGGATTGTTCTCAGTATCGCGAATTGTACTCACTATCGGGGATTGTACCCACAATCGGGGATTATCCTCACTATCGGGGATTGTACCCACTATCGGGGATTGTACCCACAATCGGGGATTGTACCCACAATCGGGGATTGTGCCCACTATCGGGGATTGTACCCACTATCGGGGATTGTACCCACTATCTGGGATTGTACCCACAATCGGGGATTGTACCCACTATCGGGGATTGTACTCACTATCTGGGATTGTACTCACTATCTGGGATGGTACTCACTATCCGGGACTGTACTCACTATCTGGGATTCTCCTCACTATCGGGGATTGTACCCACTCTCTGGGATTGTACTCACTATCTGGGATTGTACTCACAAACGGGGATTGTCCTCACTATCTGGGATTGTCCTCTCTATCGGGGATTGTACCCACTATCAGGGATTGTGCCCACTCTCTGGGAATGTACTCACTATCGGGGATTGTACCCACTATCTGGGATTAGACTCACTATCGGGGATTGTACAGTACTCACTATCGGGGATTCTCCTCACTATCGGGGATTGTACTCACTATCTGGGATTCTCCTCACTATCGGGGATTGTACCCACTCTCGGGGATTGTACTCACTATCAGGGATTGTACTCACTATCGGGCATTCTCCTCCCTATCGGGGATTGTACTCACTATATGGGATTCTCCTCACTATCGGGGATTGTACCTACTCTCGGGGATTGTACTCACTATCAGGGATTGTACTCACTATCGGGCATTCTCCTCACTATCGGGGATTGTACTCACTATATGGGAGTCTCCTCACTATCTGGGATTGCACTCACTTTCTGGGATTGTTCCCACTTTCTGGGATTGTACTCACTATCTGGGATTGTACTCACTATCGGGGATTGTACTCACTATCTGCGATCGTACTCACTATCTGGGATTGCATTCACTGTCAGGGATTGTACCCACTATCTGGGATTAGACTCACTATCTGGGATTGTACAGTACACACTATCTGGGATTGTACCCACTATCAGGGATTGTCCCAATATTGGGCATTGTACTCACGATCTGGGATTGTACTCACTAACTGGGATTGTACCCTCTATCTGGGATTGTCCTCACTATCGGGGATTGTTCTCACTATCGGGGATTGTGCCCACTATCTGGGATTGTACTCACTATCGGGGATTGTACTCACTATCGGGGATTGTACTCACTTTCGGGGATTGTACTCACTATCTGGGATCCTACTCACTATCTGGGATCATACTCACTATCTGGGATTGCAGTCCCTTTCGGGGATTGTACCCACTATATGGGATTAGATTCACTATCTGGGATTGTACAGTACTCACTATCTGGGATTGTCCTCACTATCTGGGATTGTATTCACTATATGGGATTGTGCCCACTATCTGGGATTGTGCCCACTATCTGGGATTGTCCTCTCTATCTGGGATTGTGCCCACTATCGGGGATTGTGCCCACTATCGGGGATTGTGCCCACTATTGGGGATTGTGCCCACTATCTGGGATTGTATTCACTATCTGGGATTGTACTCACTACCGGGGATTGTACTCACTATCTGGGATTGTACCCACTACTAGGGATTGTACCCACCATCGGGGTTATCCCAACCATCGGGGTTATCCCACTGTCGGGGATTGTACCCACTATCTGGGATTGCACAGTGCTCACTACCTGGGACTGTACCCACTATCAGGGATTGTCCCAATACTGGGCAGTGTACCCACTATCTGGGGTTGTACTCGCTATCGGGGATTATACTCACTATCTGGGATTGCATTCACTATCTGGAATTGTATTGTATGCACTATCGGGGAATTGTACCCACGATCAGGGATTGTACTCACTATCTGTGATTGTACTCACTATCGGTGATTGTACTCATTATCTGAGATTGTATTCACTATCGGGGATTGTGCCCATTATCTGGGATTGTACTCACTATCGGGGATTATGCTCACTATCGGGGATCGTAACCACTATCTGGGATCGTACTCACTATCTGGGATTGCAGTCACTATCGGGGATTGTACCCACTATCGGGGATTGTACCCACTATCGAGGAATGTACTCACTATCTGGGATTGCACCCACTATCGGGGATTGCACCCACTATCGGGGATTGTACTCACTATCGGGGATTGTATCCATTATCTGGGATTGTACTCACTATCTGGAATTGTTCGCACTATCGGGGTTTGTTCCACTATCAGGGATTTTACTCACTATTGGGTATTGTACTCACTATCGTTGATTGTACGCACTATCTGGGATTGATCTCACTATCCGGGATTGTACTCACTATCCGGGATTGTACTCCGTATCGGGGATTGTACCCACTATCGGGGATTGTACCCACTATCGGGGATTGTACGCACTATGGGTGATTGTACTCACTATCTGGGATTGTTCCCACTCTCTCTGGGATTGTACTCACTATCGGGGATTGTACCCACTATCGGGGATTGTACTCACTATCGGGGATTGTACTCACTATCGGGGATTGTACTCATTATCGGAGATTGTACTAACTATCTGGGATTGCACTCACTATCTATGATTGTACACACTATCAGGGACTGTACCCACTATCTGGGACTGTACACACTATCGGGGATTGTACCCACTATCGTGGATTGTACCCACTATGGGGGATTGTACCCACTATCGGGGATTGTATTCACTATCGGGGATTGTCCCACAATCGGGGAATGTACTCACTATCGGGAATTGCACCCACTCCCTGGCATTGTACCCACTATCTGGAATTGTTCGCACTATCGTTGATTGTACCCACTATCTGGGATTGTACTCACTATTTGGGACTGTACCCAGTATCTGGGATTGTACCCACTATCGGGGATTGTACTCACTATCGGGGATTGTCCCACTATTGGGTATTTTACTCACTATCGGGGATTGTACCCACAATCTGGGATTGTCCCACTATCGGGGATTGTATTCACTATCTGGATTGTACACACTCTCTGGGATTGTACTCACTCTCTGGGATTGTACTCACTATCTGGGATTGTACTCGCTATTGGGGATTGTAACCACTATCCGGGATTGTTCTCAGTATCGCGAATTGTACTCACTATCGGGGATTGTACCCACAATCGGGGATTGTCCTCACTATCGGGGATTGTACCCACTATCGGGGATTGTACCCACAATCGGGGATTGTACCCACAATCGGGGATTGTGCCCACTATCGGGGATTGTACCCACTATCGGGGATTGTACCCACTATCTGGGATTGTACCCACAATCGGGGATTGTACCCACTATCGGGGATTGTACTCACTATCTGGGATTGTACTCACTATCTGGGATTGTTCTCACTATCCGGGACTGTACTCACTATCTGGGATTCTCCTCACTATCGGGGATTGTACCCACTCTCTGGGATTGTCCTCACTATCGGGGATTGTACTCACTATCTGGGATTCTCCTCACTAACTGGGATTGTACCCACTATCTGGGATTGTCCTCACTATCTGGGATTGTCCTCTCTATCGGGGATTGTACCCACTATCAGGGATTGTGCCCACTCTCTGGGAATGTACTCACTATCGGGGATTGTACCCACTATCTGGGATTAGACTCACTATCGGGGATTGTACAGTACTCACTATCGGGGATTCTCCTCACTATCGGGGATTGTACTCACTATCTGGGATTCTCCTCACTATCGGGGATTGTACCCACTCTCGGGGATTGTACTCACTATCAGGGATTGTACTCACTATCGGGCATTCTCCTCCCTATCGGGGATTGTACTCACTATATGGGATTGTCCTCTCTATCGGGGATTGTACCCACTATCAGGGATTGTGCCCACTCTCTGGGAATGTACTCACTATCGGGGATTGTACCCACTATCTGGGATTAGACTCACTATCGGGGATTGTACAGTACTCACTATCGGGGATTCTCCTCACTATCGGGGATTGTACTCACTATCTGGGATTCTCCTCACTATCGGGGATTGTACCCACTATCTGGGATTGTACCCACAATCGGGGATTGTACCCACTATCGGGGATTGTACTCACTATCTGGGATTGTACTCACTATCTGGGATTGTACTCACTATCCGGGATTGTACTCACTATCTGGGATTCTGCTCACTATCGGGGATTGTACCCACTCTCTGGGATTGTACTCATTATCTGGGATTGTACTCACTATCTGGGATTGTCCTCTCTATCGGGGATTGTACCCACTATCGGGGATTGTGCCCACTCTCTGGGAATGTACTCACTATCAGGGATTGTACCCACTATCTGGGATTAGACTCACTATCGGGGATTGTACAGTACTCACTATCGGGGATTCTCCTCACTATCGGGGATTGTACTCACTATATGGGATTCTCCTCACTATCGGAGATTGTACCCACTCTCTGGGATTGTACTCACTACCTGGGATTGTACTCACTATCTGGGATTGTACCCACTATCTGGGATTGTCCTCACTATCTGGGATTGTCCTCACTATCTGGGATTGTGACCACTATCTGGGATTGTACCCACTATCGGGGATTGTTCTTACTATCGGGAAATGTATTCAGTATCTGGGATTGTACCCACTATCTGGGATTGTCCTCTCTATCGGGGATTGTATCCACTATCGGGGATTGTGCCCACTCTCTGGGAATGTACTCACTATCGGGGATTGTACCCACTATCTGGGATTAGACTCACTATCGGGGATTGTACAGTACTCACTATCGGGGATTCTCCTCACTATCGGGGATTGTACCCACTCTTGGGGATTGTACTCACTATCGGGGATTCTCCTCACTATCGGGGATTGTACTCACTATATGGGATTCTCCTCACTATCGGGGATTGTACCCACTCTCTGGGATTGTACTCACTACCTGGGATTGTACTCACTAACTGGGATTGTACCCACTATCTGGGATTGTCCTCACTATCTGGGATTGTCCTCACTATCTGGGATCGTGCCCACTATCTGGGATTGTACCCACTATCGGGGATTGTTCTTACTATCGGGAAATGTATTCAGTATCTGGGATTGTACCCACTATCTGGGATTGTCCTCACTATCGGGGATTGTACCCACTATCGGAGATTGTACACACTATCTGGGATTTCACTCAATATCTGGGATTGTACTCACAATTGGGGACTGTACTCACTATCTGGGATTGTACTCACTATCAGCGATTGTACTCACTACCGGGGATTGTGCTCACTATCGGGGATTGCACTCACTATCTGGGAATGCACTCACTATCTGGGATTGTTCCCACTCTCTGGGATTGTACTTACTATCTGGGACTGTACTCACTATCGGGGATTGTACTCACTATTGGGGATTGTTCTCACTATCGGGGATTGTACTCACTATCTGCGATCGCACTCACTATCTGGGATTGCAGTCACTGTCAGGGATTGTACCCACTATCTGGGATTAGACTCACTTTCTGGGATTGTACAGTACTCACTATCTGGGATTGTACCCACTATCAGGGATTGTCCCAATATTGGGCATTGTACTCACGATCTGGGATTGTACTCACTATCTGGGATTGTTCCCACTCTCTGGGATTGTTCTCACTATCTGGGAATGTACTCACTATCAGGGATTATACTCACTATCTGAGATTGTACTCACTATCGGGGATTGTGCCCACTATCGGGGATTGTCCGAATATCGGGATTGTCCCATTTTCTGGGATTGTACCCACTATCGGGGATTCTCCTCACTATCTGGGATTGTACTCACTATCTGGGATTCTCCTCACTATCGGTGATTGTACCCACTCTCTGGGATTGTACTCACTCTCTGGGATTGTATTCACTAACTGGGATTGTACCCACTATCTGGGATTGTCCTCACTATCTGGGATTGTCCTCACTATCTGGGATTGTACTCACTATCGGGGATTGTGCCCACTATCGGGGAATATACTCACTATCTGGGATCATACTCACTATCTGGGATTGCAGTCTCTTTCGGGGATTGTACCCACTATCTGTGATTAAACTCACTATCTGGGATTGTACAGTACTCACTATCGGGGATTGTACCCACTCTCGGGGATTGTACTCCCTATCAGGAATTGTACTCACTATCGGGGATTCTCCTCACTATCGGGGATTGTACCCACTCTCTGGGATTGTACTCACTATCAGGGATTGTACTCACTATCGGGGATTGTCCCTCTATCGGGGAATGTACTCACTATCGGGGATAGTACCCACTCCCTGGGATTGTACCCACTATCGCTGATTGTCCTCACTATCGTTGATTGTATTCGCTGTCGAGGATTGATCTCACTATCCAGGATTGTATTCACTATCCAGGATTGTACTCACTATCGGGGATTGTACTCACTTTCTGGGATTGTCCTCACTATCTGGGATTGTCGTCACTATCTGGGATTGTCGTCACTATCTGGGATTGTCCTCTCTATCTGGGATTGTACTCACTATCTGGAATTGTTCCCACTATCGGGGATTGTCCCACTATCGGTGATTGTACTCATTATCGGGGATTGTACGCACTATCTGGGATTGTGCCCAATATCTGGGATTGTCCTCTCTACCGGGGATTGTGCCCACTATCAGGGATTGTGCCCACTATCGGGGATTGTGCCTACTATCGGGGATTGTGCCCACTATCGGGGATTATACTCACTATCGGGGATTGTACCCAATATCGGTGATTGTACTCGCTATCTGAGATTGTATTCACTATCTGGGATTGTACTCACTATCTGGAATTGTTCCCACTATCAGGGATTGTGCCCACTATCTGGGATTGTACTTACTATCGGGGATTGTGCTCACTATCGGGATCGTACTCACTATCTGGGATTGTACCCACTATCTGAGATTAGACTCACTATCTGGGATTGTACCCACTATCAGGGATTGTCCCAATACTGGGCATTGTACTCACGATCTGCGATTGTACTCACTATCGGGGATTGTCCTCTCTATCTGGGATTGTTCTCACTATCGGGGATTATACTCTCTATCTGAGATTGTACTCACTGTCGGGGATAGTACCCACCCCCTGGGCTTGTACCCACTATCGTTGATTGTACTCACTCTCGGGGATTGTATTCGCTGTCGGGGATTGATCTCACTATCCAGGATTGTATTCACTATCCGGGATTGTACTCATTATCGGGGATCGTACTCACTATCGGGGATTGTACGCACTATCTGGGATTGTCCTCACTATCGGGGATTGAAACCACTATCTGGGATTGATCTCACTATCGGGGATTGTACTCACTATCTGGGATTGTACTCACTATCGTGGATTGTACCCACTAATGGGGATTGTACTCACAATCAAGGATTGTACTCACTATCTGGGATTGTACCCACTAACAGGGATTGTACTCACTATCGAGGATTGTACCCACTATCTGGGATTGCACTCAGTATCTGGGAGTGTATTCACTATCTGGGATAGTACCCACTATCGGGGATTTTACCCACTATCGGGGTTTGTTGTCTCTATCGGGGATTGTATTCACTATCGGGGATTGTACTCACTATCTGGGATTGCACAGTGCTCACTACCTGGGACTGTAACCACTATCAGGGATTGTCCCAATATTGGGCATTGTACTCACTATCTGGGATTGTATTCACTATCTGGAATTGTACAGTACCCACTATCGGGGATTGTACGCACGATCAGGGATTGTACTCACTATCGGGGATTGTACCCACTATCGGGGATTGTACTCGCTATCGGGGATTGTCCCACAATCGGGGAATGTACTCACTATCGGGGGTTGTACACACTCCCTGGGATTGTAACCACTATCTGGGATTTTATTCACTATTGGGGATTATACTCTCTCTATCTGGGATTGTACTCAATATCTGGAATTGCTCGCACTATCGGGGTTTGTTCCACTATCAGGGAGTGTACTCACTATTGGGTATTGTACTCACTATCATTGATTGTACCCACTATCAGGGATTGTACTCACTATTCGGGATTGTACTCAGTATCGGGGATTGTTCTCACTATCTGGGATTGTACACACTATCTGGGATTAGACTCACTTTCTGGGATCGTACAGTACTCACTATCTGGGATTATACCCACTATCAGGGATTGTCCCAATATTGGGCATTGTACTCACGATCTGTGATTGTACTCACAGTCTGGGATTATTCCCACTCTCTGGGATTGTTCTCACTATCGGGAAATGTACCCAATATCTGGGATTGTCCTTTCTATCTGGGATTGTACTCACTATCGGGGATTGTACTCACTATCGGGGATTGTACTCACTATCTGGGATCGTACTCACTATCTGGGATTGCAGTCTCTTTCGGGGATTGTACCCACTATCGGGAATTGTCCCAATATCGGGATTGTCCCATTTTCTGGGATTGTACCTGTTGAGTCTGAGTGTCCCAGATATGCTTATTCTAAATCACTGGACACAGACAACAAGAATAACTTAAACAGGTCTTTACTAATCGAAGGTCAGGGTTGAACTGCTTAGCAAATTACTACACAGAGTTTATATACCGGTGTGGTCACCACCGGTACTACAATATACAGTAACCAAGAGAAAGTAGTCCATCTCTTAAGGTAGTCTCTTAAGGTGGTACAGGTTACATACACCACAGTACCCACTATCGTGGATTGTACTCACAAGCTGGGATTCTCCTCACTATCGGGGATTGTACTCATTATCAGGGATTGTACTCACTATCGGGGAATGTACTCACTATTGGGGATAGTACCCACCCCCTGGGCTTGTACCCACTATCGTTGATTGTACTCAGGCTCGGGGATTGTATTCGCTGTCGGGGATTGATCTCACTATCCAGGATTGTATTCACTATCCGGGATTGTACTCCTTATCGGGGATTGTCCTCACTATCGGGGATTGTCCTCACTATCGGGGATTGTACTCACTATCGGGGATTGTACTCACTATCGGGGATTGTACTCACTATCTGGGATTGTCCTCTCTATCTGGGATTGTCCTCACTATCTGGGATTGCACCCACTATCTGGGATTGTATTCTCTATTGGGGATTATACTCACTATCGTGGATTGTCCCACTATCTGGGATTGTGCCCACTATCTGGGATTGTGCCCACTATCTGGGATTGTCCTCTCTATCTGGGATTGTACTCACTATCAGGGATTGTGCCACTATCAGGGAATGTACTCACTATTGGGTATTGTACTCACTATCGTTGATTGTACCCACTATCAGGGATTGTACTCACTATCGGGAAATGTACCCAGTATCTGGGAATGCACTCACTTTCTGGGATTGTACTCACTATCGGGGATTGTACTCAATATCTGGGATTGTTCCCACTCTCTGGGATTGTACCCACTATGGGGGATTGTCCTCACTATCGGGGATTGCACCCACTATCGGGGATTGTACTCACTATCGGGGATTGTACTCACTATCGGGGTTTGTTCCACTATCAGGGATTTTACTCACTATTGGGTATTGTACTCACTATCGTTGATTGTACGCACTATCTGGGATTGTACTCACTATTGGGGATTGTAACTAGTCTCTGGGATTGATCTCAATATCCGGGATTGTACTCACTATCCGGGATTGTACTCCGTATCGGGGATTGTACACACTATCGGGGATTGTACCGACTATCGGGGATTGTACGCACTATGGGTGATTGTACTCACTATCTGGGATTGTTCCCACTCTCTCTGGGATTGTACTCACTATCGGGGATTGTACCCACTATCGGGGATTGTACTCACTATCGGGGATTGTACTCACTATCGGAGATTGTACTCACTATCTGGGATTGCACTCACTATCTATGATTGTACACACTATCAGGGACTGTACCCACTATCTGGGACTGTACCCACTATCGGGGATTGTACCCACTATCGGGGATTGTACCCACTATCGGGGATTGTATTCACTATCGGGGATTGTCCCACAATCGGGGAATGTACTCACTATCGGGAATTGCACCCACTCCCTGGCATTGTACCCACTATCTGGAATTGTTCGCACTATCGTTGATTGTACTCACTATCTGGGATTATACTCACTATCTGGGATTGTACCCACTATCTGGGATTGTAATCAATATCTGGGATTGTATTCACTATCTGGAATTGTACAGTACCCACTATCGGGGATTGTACCCACGATCAGGGATTGTACTCACTATCGGGGATTGTACCCACTATCGGGGAATGTACTCGCTATCAGGGGTTGTACACACTCCCTGGGATTGTAACCACTATCTGGGATTTTATTCACTATTGGGGATTTATCTCTCTCTATCTGGGATTGTACTCACTATCTGTAATTGTTCACACTATCGGGGTTTGTTCCACTATCAGGGATTGTACTCACTATTGGGTATTGTACTCACTATCATTGATTGTACCCACTATCAGGGATTGTACTCACGATCCGGGATTGTACTCAGTATCGGGGATTGTACTCACTATCTGGGATTGTACTCACTATCGGGAAATGTACCCAGTATCTGGGATTGCACTCACTTTCTGGGATTGTATACACTATCGGGGATTGTACTCACTATCTGCGATCATACTCACTATCTGGGATTGCAGTCACTGTCGGGGATTGTACCCACTATCTGGGATTAGACTCACTTTCTGGGATTGTACAGTACTCACTATCTGGGATTGTTCCCACTCTCTGGGATTGTACCCACTATGGGGGATTGTACTCACTATCTGGGATTGTTCCCACTCTCTCTGGGATTGTACTCACTATCGGGGATTGTACTCACTATCTGGGATTGTATCTACTATCTGGGATTGTACTCGCTATCTGGGATTGTACCCACTATCGGGGATTGTCCTCACTATCGGGGATTGTACTCACTATCGGGGATTGTACTCACTATCTGGGATTGTACCCGCTAGTGGGGATTGTACTCACTATCTGGGATTGTATTCACTATCTGCAATTGCACAGTACCCACTATCGGGGATTGTACCCACGATCAGGAATTGTACTCACTATCGGGGATTGTACCCACTATCGCGGATTGTACCCACTATCGGGGATTGTTCTCGCTAGCGGGGATTGTCCCACAATCGGGGAATGTACTCACTATCGGGGGTTGTACACACTCCCTGGGATTGTAACCACTATCTGGGATTTTATTCATGATTGGGGATTATACTTTCTCTATCTGGGATTGTACTCACTATCTGGAATTGTTCACACTATCGGGGTTTGTTCCACTATCAGGGATTGTACTCACTATTGGGTATTGTACTCACTATCATTGATTGTACCCACTATCTGGAATTGTACTCACTATTGGGGATTGTAACTAGTATCTGGGATTGATCTCTCAATCCGGGATTGTACCCAGTATCTGGGATTGGACTCACTATCTGGGATGGTACAAACTATCAGGGATTGTACTCACTTTCTGGGATTGTAATCACTATCTGGAATTGTACCCACTATCGTGGATTGTGCCCATTATCTGGGATTGTACAGTCCTCACTATCTGGGATTGTATTCACTATCGGGGATTGTGCCCATGATCTGGGATTGTATTCACTATCTGGGATTGTACCCACTATCGGGAATTGTCCCAATATCTGGATTGTCCCATTTTCTGGGATTTTACCCACTATCGGGGATTGCACTCACTATGTGGAATTGTTCCCACTTCGGGGATTGTCCCACTATCGGGGATTGTACTCACTGTCGGGCATTGTACTCACTATTGGGGATTGTAACCACTATCTGGGATTGATCTCACTATCGGTGATTGTACTCACTATCTGCGATTGTACTCACTATCGTGGATTGCACCCACTATCGGGGATTGTACTCACTATGGAGCATTGTACCCACTATCTGGGATTGCACTCACTATCTGGGAGTGTATTCACTATCTGGGATTGTACCCACTATCGGGGATTTTACTCACTATCGGTGATTGTACTCACTATCAGTGATTGTACTCGCTATCGGGGATTGTACTCACTATCTGGGATTGTACCCACTACCGGGGATTGTACCCACCATCGGGGTTATCCCAACCATCGGGGTTATCCCACTATCGGGGATTGTACCCACTATCTGGGATTGTCCTCACTATTAAGGATTGTACCCATGATCGGGGTTTGTTGTCTCTATCGGGGATTGTATTCACTATTGAGGAATGTACTTACAATCTGAGATTGTACCCGGCATCTGGGATGGTACCCAATAGCGGGGATTGTACCCACTATCTGGGATTGTACTCACTATCTGGGATTGTACTCACTATCTGGGATTGTACTCACTATCGGGGATTGTACTCACTATCGGGGATTGTACTCATTATCTGGGATTGCACTCACTATCGGGGATTGTATCCACTATCTGGGATTAGACTCACTATCTGGGATTGTACAGTACTCACTATCTGGGATTGTACAGTACTCACTATCTGGGATTGCACTCACTATCTGGGATTGTACTCACTATCGGGGATTGTACTCACTATCGGGGATTGTACCCACTATCGGGGATTGTACCCACTATCGGGGATTGTATTCACTATCGGGGATTGTCCCACAATTGGGGAATGTACTCACTATCGGGGATTGTACCCACTCCCTGGCATTGTACCCACTATCTGGGATTGTACTCACTATCGTTGATTTTACCCACTATCGGGGATTGTACTCACTATCTGGGATTGTAATCAATATCTGGGATTGTACCCACTATCTGTGATTGTACTCAGTACCGCGTATTGTACCCACTATCTGGGATTTTACTCACTGTCGGGGATTGTACTCACTATCTGGGACTGTACTCACTATCGGGGATTGTACTCACTATCGGGGATTGTACTCACTATCGGGGATTGTACTCACTATCGGGGATTGTCCAACTACCTGGGATTGTACTCACTAGCTGGGATTGTACCCACCATCGGGGATTGCACCCACCATCGGGGTATTCCCAACCATCGGGGTTATCCCACTATCGGGATTGTACCCACTAACTGGGATTGCCCTCACTATTAGGGATTGTACCCACTATCGGGGTTTGCTTTCACTATCAGGGATTGTATTCACTATTTGGGATTGTACTCACTATTGAGGAATGTACTTACAATCTGGGAATGTACCCACCATCGGGGTTATCCCACTATCGGGGATTGTACTCACTATCGGGGATTGTACTCACTATCGGGGATTGTACTCACTATCTGGGATTGTACTCGCTATCGGGGATAGTACTCACTATCTGGGATTGTCCTCACTATCGGGGATTGTACTCACTATCTGGGATTGTATTAATTTTCTGGGGTTGTACTCACTATCTGGGATTGTCCCCACTATCGGGGATTGTCCCAGTATCGGCATTGTACCCACTTTCTGGGATTGCAATCGCTATCGGGGGTTGTATTCACTATGTGGGATTGTACCAGGCATCTGGGATTGCACCCAATATCTAGGATTGTTCCCAGCATCTGGGATTGTACTCACTATTGGGGATGGTAGGCACTACCTGGGATTGTACTCACTATCGGGGATTGTACTCACTATCGGGAATTGTACTGACTATCGGGGATTGTACTGACTATTGGGGATTGTACACACTATCGGGGATTGTACTCACTATCGGGGATTGTATTCACTATCGGGGATTGTCCCACTATCGGGGATTGTACCCACTATCGGGGATTGTACCCACTATTGGGGATTGTACCCACTATCGGGGATTGTACTCACTATCGGGGATTGTACTCACTATCGGGGATTGTCCAACTATCTGGGATTGTACTCACTATTGGGGATTGTACCCATGATCGGAGTTTGTTGTCTCTATCGGGGATTGTATTCACTATTGAGGAATGTACTTACAATCTGAGATTGTACCCGGCATCTGGGATGGTACCCAATAGCGGGGATTGTACCCACTATCTGGGATTGTACTCACTATCTGGGATTGTACTCACTATCTGGGATTGTACTCACTATCGGGGATTGTACTCACTATCGGGGATTGTACTCACTATCTGGGATTGCACTCACTATCGGGGATTGTATCCACTATCTGGGATTAGACTCACTATCTGGGATTGTACAGTACTCACTATCTGGGATTGTACAGTACTCACTATCTGGGATTGTACTCACTATCGGGGATTGTACCCACTATCGGGGATTGTACCCACTATCGGGGATTGTATTCACTATCGGGGATTGTCCCACAATCGGGGAATGTACTCACTATCGGGGATTGTACCCACTCCCTGGCATTGTACCCACTATCTGGGATTGTACTCACTATCGTTGATTTTACCCACTATCGGGGATTGTACTCACTATCTGGGATTGTAATCAATATCTGGGATTGTACCCACTATCTGTGATTGTAGTCAGTACCGCGTATTGTACCCACTATCTGGGATTTTACTCACTGTCGGGGATTGTACTCACTATCTGGGACTGTACTCACTATCGGGGATTGTACTCACTATCGGGGATTGTACTCACTATCGGGGATTGTACTCAATATCGGGGATTGTCCAACTACCTGGGATTGTACTCAGTAGCTGGGATTGTACCCACCATCGGGGATTGCACCCACCATCGGGGTATTCCCAACCATCGGGGTTATCCCACTATCGGGATTGTACCCACTAACTGGGATTGTCCTCACTATTAGGGATTGTACCCACTATCGGGGTTTGCTTTCACTATCAGGGATTGTATTCACTATTTGGGATTGTACTCACTATTGAGGAATGTACTTACAATCTGGGAATGTACCCACCATCGGGGTTATCCCACTATCGGGGATTGTACTCACTATCGGGGATTGTACTCACTATCTGGGATTGTACTCGCTATCGGGGATAGTACTCACTATCTGGGATTGTCCTCACTATCGGGGATTGTACTCACTATCTGGGATTGTATTAATTTTCTGGGGTTGTACTCACTATCTGGGATTGTCCCCACTATCGGGGATTGTCCCAGTATCGGCATTGTACCCACTTTCTGGGATTGCAATCGCTATCGGGGGTTGTATTCACTATGTGGGATTGTACCAGGCATCTGGGATTGCACCCAATATCTAGGATTGTTCCCAGCATCTGGGATTGTACTCACTATTGGGGATGGTAGGCACTACCTGGGATTGTACTCACTATCGGGGATTGTACTCACTATCGGGAATTGTACTGACTATCGGGGATTGTACTGACTATTGGGGATTGTACACACTATCGGGGATTGTACTCACTATCGGGGATTGTATTCACTATCGGGGATTGTCCCACTATCGGGGATTGTACCCACTATCGGGGATTGTACCCACTATTGGGGATTGAACCCACTATTGGGGATTGTACCCACTATCGGGGATTGTACTCACTATCGGGGATTGTACTCACTATCGGGGATTGTCCAACTATCTGGGATTGTACTCACTATTGGGGAATGTACCCAATATCTGGGATTTTATTCACAATCTGGGATTGTACTCAGTATTGGGGATTGTACCCACTGTCCGGGATTGTACTCACTGTCCGGGATTGTACTCACTATCAGGGATTGTACTCACTATCTGGGATTGTACTCGCTATCGGGGATAGTACTCACTATCTGGGATTGTCCTCACTATCGGGGATTGTGCTCACTATCTGGGATTGTATTAATTTTCTGGGGTTGTACTCACTATCTGGGATTGTCCCCACTATCGGGGATTGTCCCAGTATCGGCATTGTACCCACTTCCTGGGATTGCAATCGCTATCGGGGGTTTTCCCACTATCGGGGATTGTATTCACTATGTGGGATTGTACCAGGCATCTGGGATTGCACCCAATATCTAGGATTGTTCCCAGCATCTGGGATTGTACTCACTATTGGGGATGGTAGGCACTATCTGGGATTGTACTCACTATCGGGGATTGTACTGACTATTGGGGATTGTACACACTATCGGGGATTGTACTCACTATCGGGGATTGTATTCACTATCGGGGATTGTATTCACTATCGGGGATTGTCCCACTATCGGGGATTGTACCCACTATCGGGGATTGTACCCACTATCAGGGATTGTACTCACTATCGGGGATTGTACTCACTATCGGGGATTGTCCAACTATCTGGGATTGTACTCACTCTTGGGGAATGTACCCAATATCTGGGATTTTATTCACAATCTGTGATTGTACTCAGTATTGGGGATTGTACCCACTGTCCGGGATTGTACTCACTGTCCGGGATTGTACTCACTATCGGGGATTGTACCCACTATCTAGGATTGTACCTGTTAAGTATGTGTATTGTATTGAACAATTAACACAAAGACTTAAACGTATAACTCAAACAGGTCTTTACTGGTTGGAGGTAGGGACTATACATAGGTCTTTACTTCATGCCCACAGGCGGGAACTGAGGGGAGATCAGTACCCACAGTACTATTTATACCCCTATGGCCAGGAGTGGTACTGCGTATCACTACGCCCAACAAGTTGTGCAGTCCTGTCCATAGGTTCAAAGTAGCACACATATTACATACACAACATTCCTCCCTTCCTAGCTTTACAGTCATCTCCCCATTTAACATAACGTAATAACATATATAACTTCAGGTTTACATAACAGAATAACATAGATACATAGATAACTTCATGTCAAAACAGATCACAGATTCAGTCTCTGCGGAAAACAGTTCACAGATTCAATCTCTGTGGTGGAGTCGGTTCACGTTGCTGGAGTGACTCATTCAATAGTCCTTCCATGGATTTAACAGTTTGAACTTCCGAACTGAATTGGCTCCGTTCGGAGGGACCACGTGTATGATCTGGTAGAGGTAATAATGGTTCAGATGGGTCATCTTCTGTTTCGACTTTTCCTTTTCTGCTTCTTGGAGACTCTCTGGGCTCCACTGTCAGCTGCCAGCTGCATGCGCAGTTCCTCCTTCTCTCCCTCCTTTTTCCGTAGTAGAGCCACCTTCTCCCGATGTTCCGTAGACTTTCGGTGCTCCTCCATGATTTCTGTATGGTGGGAGTCGAAGTTACAAGTTGGGCAGGACAGGACATAGTAATATTCGGTGTCGTCCTGATCTAGGCCAGCGAGAGGGTCTTCTATTTCCTCCATACCCAGCTGGGCGTTAGCCAGCTTTTGTTCCAAGTCCAGACATCTTTCCTGAAGAGACTTCTTCATGCGTACCTCTTCATCCAGCTTTTTCTGGGCTTTCAGCAAGTCGTTTACTAATGACCTCATTTGAGATTTTACTACTTCAACTTCTTTTGGAGATTGATTGATCGGACAATTCAATCCCTCTACCGGAGCAGCTGTTTCAGCGGTCTGTTGTTCTACGTTGACGTGAGTCAGCGTACTTTTGGCATCCAAGGGCTGCTCTGTTGCAGTCATCTCAGTCTGTGTTGCCACCTCAGCTCTTCCAATAACCTTTGAGAGCTCCGAACCCCTTTCGTTTGAATATTGAAGTTCGTGTTCAAGTTTTTCCCATTTCAGAGTCCTGTCCTTCAGCATATGCAGGAGTTGGCTGACCGTTAACTCCTCTGACATCAGACGTTTTGTGTGCTCCTGCTCCATTTTCTCCATCAGCTGCTTCTGTTGTCTTTCCAGATTCTCCAACCCTATATCAAAGAACTCTTTCGTTGCATTCAACTCTTGCTCACAACGGCGAAGCATTTGTTCTAATTGCTGTTGTAGTTTGAAATGGAGTTGAGTTCGAGCCCGGTGTCCCTCAGAAATGGGCACATCAGTAGACTTGCCAGACTCAGAATCCACAGTTAAACTATGTTGTTGTTGCTCAGTGGAATTCTGTGCTGAAACTTTGTCTTTTGCACCTGAGTTGGGCTTACCATCATCCGTTCCAGAGTCTGGGCCGACTATCTTCACCGAGTTCTCACTCGTTATTGTTTGTAGGAAATGCCAGTCCATATTCATTTTCCTAATCCACTCCCGTCCTAGTAGTGGAGAACCTCCTTCAGATATCACATATAAGTCCATTATTTGACTGTGTTCGCCCTTGTGGACCACTGCAACCTCTATTTTCCCGATGGGGTACACTCTTTGCCCCGTGTATGTTTTCAATATAATCCCCGTATCCTGTAGGGGAATATGTTGGAATAACTTTCCGTAATCTTTCTTATTTATGACCGACAATGCCGATCCAGTGTCCAATTCCAGTTTTACTTGGACTCCTTCTATCTGAAGAGTGACCCAAATTGTCTGGAGGTCTGCACCCTTACCAGCGTTGAGTACTCTTAAGCTAGCCAGTTCATTACAGCTTAAGCTAGCCAGTTCATTACTGCTAGCGTCTGAATCGGACTCCTGTTCGGTCACCTTGTGTACCTTTGCGTATTTTCCTTGCGGTGACTTCTTGTTGCTGGTCTTCTTCCCTGACCTGCATACTCTAGCTATATGTCCAAGCCTACCACAAGTTCTACATTCTTGGTTTTTAAACCAACACTGGTTCTGATCATGCGTTGTCTTTCCACAACGATAACATTTGCCAGAACTCACACCCAATTTGTGTGCACTGAGCTCCGGTGACCGAAGCTGCATTACTGCCGTGCCTCTCGCTGCGGCTTCGTGTGCTGCTGCCATAGTGACCGCCTTCTCAAGCGTCAGCTCATTCTCCTCGAGCAGTCGCTTTTGTGTATCCTGTTTAAATAAACCACACACAAATTTGTCTCGAAGTGCCTCTGTCAGTCCCGTTCCAAACTGGCAATATTTCGCTAATTTACGCAATTCCAGCAAATAATCAGCATTGCTTTCATGCTGTAGCTGCCTTCTGTCATAAAATTTAAATCGTTCCGCTAGCATCAGCGGCGTGGGGTTTAGATGATCTTTCAGGACAGTAACAATCTCATCGAACGTCTTATCCGCCGGTTCATCTGGTGATAACAGGTGTTTCAATTGCCCGTATGTCTTCGCACCCATTAAATTTAATAATGTTAGAGCTTTATCTTAGTCATGAATTTTATTGGCCTTACAATAATTTTTTACTCTTTCAACATATATGGCCCAATCTTCGAGGTTACTATCAAAGGTGCTAATATTCCCGTGTTTAGGCATTGTAGATTTGCAATTTCTCAGATTTTATTTTGTTTACTTGTTATCAAAGATGGCGGCTTCCCGCTCTTGCCGTCGTCCTCCGCCCACAAAATGGCGGTTTTCCCGCGCTTGGCGGTCTTCACCCGTCCCCCGACGCCGTCTCCCTTCAGCCCCCGAGTGCGGCCCTTATCTTTGGTTCCGATCGCTGGCCCGCGCTGCGCCTCGCACTTGAAGCGGCTCCCGGCCTCTGGCTCACCCGCTCGCGCGGCTCTTGCTCGCTCCCTCCCGGGCTCTGGCTTATCCGCTCGCGCGTTTCACCGCGGCTCTTATCAGGGATTGCGATCGCCCTTATCTTCTCCAACTTCCCCAGCCCTGTCTTTGCAGCCAACACTGCACGGCTTACCCCACCACCTAGGTTGAACAAGGAAACTGCAGAAAGACTTCTGTCAGTCGCTGGAAGCTGTCAGGATGTTTGCTGCACTCCAGTGCTCAGTCGCTGATGGAGGCTTCAGAGTCCTAAAGCCTGTCGCTTCTAGTGGGGTGGTGATGTTTGAAACCTCTCTTCAACTGCCGCAGGGGAAGAACCTGACTCGTCGCCAGTGTTAAGTATGTGTATTGTATTGAACAATTAACACAAAGACTTAAACGTATAACTCAAACAGGTCTTTACTGGTTGGAGGTAGGAACTATACATAGGTCTTTACTTCATGCCCACAGGCGGGAACTGAGGGGAGATCAGTACCCACAGTACTATTTATACCCCTATGGCCAGGAGTGGTACTGCGTATCACTACGCCCAACAAGTAGTGCAGTCCTGTCCATAGGTTCAAAGTAGCACACATATTACATACACAACAGTACCCTGCATCTGAGATTGTACCCACTATCTGGATTTGTAACCGGCATCTGGGATTTCGGAGATCATACCCACTATCTGGGATTGATCTCACCATCTGGGATTTTACTCACTATCTGGGACTGTACACACTCGGGGATTGTACCCACTATCTGGGATTGTAGACACAATCTGGGATTGCACTCATTATCGGGGATTGTACTCACTATCGGGGATTGTACCCACTATCTGGGATTGTACTCACTATCTGGGATTGTATCCACTTTCTGGGATTGCACTCGCTATCGGGGGTTTTCCCACTATCGGGGATTGTATTCACCATGTGGGATTGCACCCAATATCTAGCATTGTTCCCAGCAGCTCGGATTGTACTGTGGGTTGTGCAGTTAATAAATACACAGACTTCAGAAGTAACAAACAAACAGGTCTTTACTATTCGAGGGTCCGGGCGAATCTGCCCCAGCAATCCTGCCACAACACTTATATACTGGTGTGGTCACTATCGGTATTACAGTATACAGAAGCCAAACAAATAGTGCCACACCTAAAGTAGTTCTCTTAAAGGTGAACGGTTACATTCAATAGTTCCCTTAAAGGTAGATGGGTACATACACTACAGTACTCACTATTGGGGATGATAGGCACTATCTGGGATTGTACTCACTATCTTTGATTGTACTCACTATCTTTGATTGTACTCACTATCGGGGTTTGCACCCACTATCTGGGATTTTAGCCACTAACTGGGATTGTACTCACTATCGGGGATTGACCTCACTATCTGGGATTGTACTCACTATCGGGCATTGTACTCACTATTGGGGATGGAACTCACTGTCTGGGATTGTACACATTTTCTTGGATTGTACTTGCTATTTGGGATTCTACCCACTATCTAGGATTGTGCTGACTATATGGGATTGTACCAAATATCGGGGATTGTACCCACTATCTGGGATTGTACCCACTATCTGGGATTGTACTCACTATCTGGGATTGTACTCGCTATCTGGGATTGTACCCGCTATCGGGGATTGTACTCACTAGCTGGGATTGTACTCACTATCGGGGATAGTACTCACTATCTGGGATTGTCCTCACTATCGGGGATTGTACTCACTATCTGGGATTGTATTAATTTTCTGGGGTTGTACTCACTATCTGGGATTGTCCCCACTATCGGGGATTGTCCCAGTATTGGCATTGTACCCACTTTCAGGGATTGCAATCGCTATCGGGGGTTTTCCCACTATCGGGGATTGTATTCACTATGTGGGATTGTACCAGGCATCTGGGATTGCACCCAATATCTAGGATTGTTCCCAGCATCTGGGATTGTACTCACTATTGGGGATGGTAGGCACTATCTGGGATTGTCCTCACTATCGGGGATTGTACTCACTATCTGGGATTGTATTAATTTTCTGGGGTTGTACTCACTATCTGGGATTGTACTCACTATCTGGAATTGTACTCATTATCTGGGATTGTACTCGCTATTGGGGATTGTATTCACTATCGGGGATTGTACTCACTATCTGGGATTGTACTCACTATCTGGAATTGTACTCATTATCTGGGATTGTACTCACTATCGGGGATTCTACTCACTATCTGGGATTGTACTCACTATCTGGGATTGTACCTACTATCTGGGATTGTACTCACCATTGGGGATTTTACCCACTATCGGGGATTGTACTCACTATCGGGGATTGTACTCACTATTGGTGATTGTCCCACTATCGGGGATTGTCCCACTATCTGGGATTGTACCCACTATCTGGGATTATAACCACTATCGGGGATTGTACTCACTATCGGGGAATGTACCCAATATCTGGGATTTTATTCACAATCTGGGATTGTACCCACTGTCCGGGATTGTACTCACTATCTGGGATTGTACACAGTATCGGGCATTGTAGCCACTATATGGGATTGTGCTTACTATTGTGGATTGTACCCTGCATCTGGGATTGTAACCGACATTTGGGATTGTTCCTCGCCTCCGGGACTGTACCCGGCATCTGGGATTGTACCAATTTCGGAGATCATACCCACTATCTGGGATTGATCTCACTTTCTGGGATTGTACTCACTATCTGGGATTGTACTCACTATTTGGGACTGTACACACTCGGGGATTGTACCCACTATCTGGGATTGTACCCACTATCTGGGATTGTGCTCACTATTGGGGACTGGAATCGCTATCTGGGATTGTAGACAGGATCGGGGATTGTACCCACTATCGGGGATTGTCCCAATTTCGGCAATGTATCCACTTTCTGGGATTGTCCTCACTATCGGGGATTGTCCTCACTATCGGGGATTGTACCCACTATCGGGGTTTGTACTCACTATCTTGGATTGTATTCACTATCTGGAATTGTACTCACTATTGGGGTTTGTAGTCACTATCTGGGATTGTACTCACTATTGGGGATTGTATCCACTTTCTGGGATTGTACTCACTATCTGGGATTGTACTCACTATCTGGGATTGTACTCACTATCGGGGATTGTACTCACTATCTGGGATTGTACTCACTATCTGGGATTGTACTTAGTATCTGGGATTGTACACACTATCTGGGATTGTACTCGCTGTTGGGGATTGTACTCACTATCTGGGATTGCACTCTCTATCTGGGATTGTACTCACTATCTGGGATTGTACTCACTATCGGGGATTGTACCCACTATCTGGGATTGTACCCACTATCTGGGATTGTACCCACTATCGGGGATTGTACTCACTATCGGGGATTGATCTCCGTATCGGGGATTGTACTCGCTATTGGGGATTGTCCTACTATCGTGGATTGTCCCACTATCTGGGATTGTACCCACTCTTTGGGATTGTACCCACTGTCTGGGATTGTACACACTATCGAGGATTGTACTCACTATTGGGGATTGTATTCACTATCGGGGATTGTCCCACTATCTGGGATTGTACTCACTATCGGGGAATGTACCCACTATCTGGGATTTTATTCACAATCTGGGATTGTACTCAGTATTGGGGATTGTACCCACTATCTAGGATTGTACCCTGAATCTGAGATGGTACCCACGATCTGGGATTGTAACCAACATCTGGGATTTTTCCTGGACTCTGGGACTGTACCCGGCATCAAGGATTGTACCAATTTCAGAGATCATACCCACTATCTGGGATTGATCTCACTATCTGGGACTGTACACCCTCGGGGATTGTACCCACTATCTGGGATTGTGCTCACTGTTGGGGATTGTCCTCGCTATCTGGGATTGTAGACACGATCTGGGATTCTCCCCACTATCGGGAATTGTCCCAATATCGGCATTGTATCCACTTTCTGGGATTGCACTCGCTATCGGGGGTTTTCCCACCATCGGGGATTGTATTCACCATGTGGGATTGTACCCAATATCTAGCATTGTTCCCAGCATCTGGCATTGTACTCACTATTGGGGATGGTAGGCACTATCTGGGATTGTACTCACGATCTGGGATTGTACTCACTATTGGGGATTCTACCCACTATCTAGGATTGTGCTGACTATCTGGGATTGTACTCACTATTGGGGATTCTACCCACTATCTAGGATTGTGCAGACTATCTGGGATTGTACTCACTATTGGGGATTGTACTCGCTATCATTGATTGTACCCACTATCGGGGATTGTACTCACTATTGGGGATTGTAACCACTATCCGGGATTGTTCTCAGTATCGCGGATTGTACTCACTATCTGAGATTGTACTCACTCTCTGGGATTGTACTCACGATTGGGGATTGTCATCACTGTTGGGGATTGTCCTCACTATCGGGCATTGTAGCCACTATCTGGGATTGTACTCACTATCGGGGATTGTACCCACCATCTGGGACTGTACACACTATCTGGGATTGTAGTCACTATCTGGGAGTGTACTCGCTATCTGGGATTGTGCCTACAATTGGGGATTGTACTCACTATTGGGGAACGGACCCATTATTGGGGATTGTCCCATTATCGGGGATTGTCCCACTATAGGGGATTGTCCAACTATAGGGGATTGTTCTCACTATTGGGGATTGTACCCACTGTCTGGGATTGTACTCACTATCTGGGATTGTACTCACTATCGGGCATTGTACCCTGCATCTGAGATTGTACTCGGCCTCTGGGATGGTACCCACTATCTGGGATTGTAACCGACATCTGGGATTGTACTCACTGTCGGGGATTTTTCCCGGCATCTGGGACAGTACCCAGTTTCGGAGATCATACCTACTATCTTGGATTGATCTCACTATCCGGGATTGTACTCACTATTTGGGACTGTACCCAGTATCTGGGATTGTACCCACTATCGGGGATTGTACTCACTATCGGGGATTGTCCCACTATTGGGTATTTTACTCACTATCGGGGATTGTACCCACAATCTGGGATTGTCCCACTATCGGGGATTGTATTCACTATCTGGATTGTACCCACTCTCTGGGATTGTACTCCCTATCTGGGATTGTACTCACTATTGGGGATTGTAACCACTATCCGGGATTGTTCTCAGTATCGCGAATTGTACTCACTTTTGGGGATTGTACTCACTATCGGGGATTGTCCTCACTATCGGGGATTGTACACACTATCGGGGATTGTACTCACTATCGGGGATTGTACCCACAATCGGGGATTGTCCTCACTATCGGGGATTGTACCCACAATCGGGGATTGTACCCACAATCTGGGATTGTACCCACAATCGGGGATTGTGCCCACTATCGGGGATTGTACCCACTATCGGGGATTGTACCCACAATCGGGGATTGTGCCCACTATCGGGGATTGTACCCACTATCGGGGATTGTACCCACTATCGGGGATTGTACTCACTATCTGGGATTGTACTCACTATCTGGGATTGTACTCACTATCCGGGATTGTACTCACTATCTGGGATTCTCCTCACTATCGGGGATTGTACCCACTCTCTGGGATTGTACTCACTATCTGGGATTGTCCTCACTATCTGGGATTGTCCTCTCTATCGGGGATTGTACCCACTATCGGGGATTGTGCCCACTCTCTGGGAATGTACTCACTATCGGGGATTGTACCCACTATCTGGGATTAGACTCACTATCGGGGATTGTACAGTACTCACTATCGGGGATTCTCCTCACTATCGGGGATTGTACCCACTCTCGGGGATTGTACTCACTATCAGGGATTGTACTCACTATCGGGGATTCTCCTCACTATCGGGGATTGTACTCACTATATGGGATTCTCCTCACTATCGGGGATTGTACCCACTCTCTGGGATTGTACTCACTACCTGGGATTGTACTCACTAACTGGGATTGTACCCACTATCTGGGATTGTCCTCACTATCTGGGATTGTCCTCACTATCTGGGATTGTGCCCACTATCTGGGATTGTACCCACTATCGGGGATTGTTCTTACTATCGGGAAATGTATTCAGTATCTGGGATTGTACCCACTATCTGGGATTGTGCTCACTATTGCGGATTGTCCTCACTATCTGGCATTGTAGACACTATCTGGGATTGTACTCATTATCGGGGATTGTTCTCATTATCGGGGATTGTACTCATTATCGGTGATTGTACTCATTATTGGGGATTGTCCCCACTATTGGGAATTGTCCCTACTATCGGGGATTGTCCCAATATCGGCATTGTACCCACTCTCTTGGATTGCACTCGCTATCGGGGGTTTTCCCACTATCGGGGGTTGTCCCACTATCGGCGATTGTATTCACTATGTAGGATTGTACCAGGCATCTGGGACTTTACCCACTATCTGGGATTGCACCCACTATCTGGGATTGTACCCATTATCTGGGATTGTACCCACTATCTGGGATTGCACCCGGCATCTGGGATTGTATTCACCATCGGGGATTGTACTCACTATCTGGGATTTTACTCACTATCTGCGATTGTACTCACTATCTGGGATTGTACCCACTATCTGGGATTGTACCCACTATCTGGGACATTCCTCACTATCGGGGATCTTCCTCACTATCTGGAATTGCACCCACTATCTGGGATTGTACCCATTATCTGGGATTGTACCCATTATCTGGGATTGTCCTCACTATCTAGGATTGTACTCGCTATCGAGGATGGTACCCACTATCTGGGATTGTACTCACTATCGAGGATTGTACTCACTATCTGGGATTGTACTCAGTATCGGGGTTTTTACTCACTATTGGTGATTGTACTCACTATCTGGGATCGTGCTCACTATTGATGATTGTACTCACTATCTGGGATTGTACTCACTATCTGGGATTGTACTCACTATCTGGGATTGTACTGAGTATCGGGGTTTTTACTCACAATTGGTGATTGTACTCACTATCTGGGATCGTGCTCACTATTGATGATTGTACTCACTATCTGGGATTGTACTCACTATCTGGGATTGTACTCACTATCAGGGATCGTACTCACTATCGGGGATCGTACTCACTATTGGGGATCGTACTCACTATCGGGGATTGTACTCACTATCTGGGATTGTACCCACTATTTGGGATTGTACTAACTATCGGGGATTATATTCACTATCGGGGATTGCACTCACTATCTAGGATTGCACCAACTATCTGGGATTGTACTCACTATCGGGGATCGTACTCTCTATTGGGGATTGTACTCACTATCGGGGATTGTACTCACAATCTGGGATCGTTCTCACTATCAGGGATTGTACTCACTATCTGGGATCGTTCTCACTATTGGGGTTGGTACTCACTATCGGGGATTGCACTCACTATTGGGGATTGTGCCCACTATCTGGGGTTGTACTAACTATCTGGGGTTGTAGTCACTATTGGTGATCGTACTCACGATCGGTGATTGTACTCACTATCTGGGATCGTACACACTATCGGGGATTGTACTCACTATCGGGGATTGTATTCACTATCGGGGATTGTATTCACTATCGGGGATTGTCCCACTATCGGGGATTGTACCCACTATCGGGGATTGTACCCACTATCGGGGATTGTACTCACTATCGGGGATTGTACTCACTATCGGGGATTGTCCAACTATCTGGGAATGTACTCACTTTTGGGGAATGTACCCAATATCTGGGATTTTATTCACAATCTGGGATTGTACTCAGTATTGGGGATTGTACCCACTGTCCGGGATTGTACTCACTGTCCGGGATTGTACTCACTATCGGGGATTGTACCCACTATCTAGGATTGTACCCTGCATCTGAGATTGTACCCACTATCTGGATTTGTAACCGGCATCTGGGATTTCGGAGATCATACCCACTATGTGGGATTGATCTCACCATCTGGGATTTTACTCACTATCTGGGACTGTACACACTCGGGGATTGTACCCACTATCTGGGATTGTAGACACAATCTGGGATTGCACTCATTATCGGGGATTGTACTCACTATCGGGGATTGTACCCACTATCTGGGATTGTACTCACTATCTGGGATTGTATCCACTTTCTGGGATTGCACTCGCTATCGGGGGTTTTCCCACTATCGGGGATTGTATTCACCATGTGGGATTGCACCCAATATCTAGCATTGTTCCCAGCAGCTCGGATTGTACTGTGGGTTGTGCAGTTAATAAATACACAGACTTCAGAAGTAACAAACAAACAGGTCTTTACTATTCGAGGGTCCGGGCGAATCTGCCCCAGCAATCCTGCCACAACACTTACATACTGGTGTGGTCACTATCGGTATTACAGTATACAGAAGCCAAGCAAATAGTGCCACACGTAAAGTAGTTCTCTTAAAGGTGAACGGTTACATTCAATAGTTCCCTTAAAGGTAGACGGGTACATACACTACAGTACTCACTATTGGGGATGATAGGCACTATCTGGGATTGTACTCACTATCTTTGATTGTACTCACTATCTTTGATTGTACTCACTATCGGGGTTTGCACCCACTATCTGGGATTTTAGCCACTAACTGGGATTGTACTCACTATCGGGGATTGACCTCACTATCTGGGATTGTACTCACTATCGGGCATTGTACTCACTATTGGGGATGGAACTCACTGTCTGGGATTGTACACATTTTCTTGGATTGTACTTGCTATTTGGGATTCTACCCACTATCTAGGATTGTGCTGACTATATGGGATTGTACCAAATATCGGGGATTGTACCCACTATCTGGGATTGTACCCACTATCTGGGATTGTACTCACTATCTGGGATTGTACTCGCTATCTGGGATTGTACCCGCTATCGGGGATTGTACTCACTAGCTGGGATTGTACTCACTATCGGGGATAGTACTCACTATCTGGGATTGTCCTCACTATCGGGGATTGTACTCACTATCTGGGATTGTATTAATTTTCTGGGGTTGTACTCACTATCTGGGATTGTCCCCACTATCGGGGATTGTCCCAGTATTGGCATTGTACCCACTTTCAGGGATTGCAATCGCTATCGGGGGTTTTCCCACTATCGGGGATTGTATTCACTATGTGGGATTGCACCCAATATCTAGGATTGTTCCCAGCATCTGGGATTGTACTCACTATTGGGGATGGTAGGCACTATCTGGGATTGTCCTCACTATCGGGGATTGTGCTCACTATCTGGGATTGTATTAATTTTCTGGGGTTGTACTCACTATCTGGGATTGTACTCACTATCTGGAATTGTACTCATTATCTGGGATTGTACTCGCTATTGGGGATTGTATTCACTATCGGGGATTGTACTCACTATCTGGGATTGTACTCACTATCTGGAATTGTACTCATTATCTGGGATTGTACTCACTATCTGGGATTGTACTCACTATCTGGGATTGTACCCACTATCGGGGATTCTACCCACTATCTGTTATTGTACTCACTATCTGGGATTGTACTCACTATTGGGGATTCTACTCACTATCTGGGATTGTACTCACTATCTGGGATTGGACCTACTATCTGGGATTGTACTCACCATTGGGGATTTTACCCACTATCGGGGATTGTACTCACTATCGGGGATTGTACTCACTATTGGGGATTGTCCCATTATCGGGGATTGTCCCACAATCTGGGATTGTACCCACTATCTGGGATTATAACCACTATCGGGGATTGTACTCACTATCGGGGAATGTACCCAATATCTGGGATTTTATTCACAATCTGGGATTGTACCCACTGTCCGGGATTGTACTCACTATCTGGGATTGTACACAGTATCGGGCATTGTAGCCACTATATGGGATTGTGCTTACTATTGTGGATTGTACCCACTATCTAGGATTGTACCCTGCATCTGGGATTGTAACCGACATTTGGGATTGTTCCTCGCCTCCGGGACTGTACCCGGCATCTGGGATTGTACCAATTTCGGAGATCATACCCACTATCTGGGATTGATCTCACTTTCTGGGATTGTACTCACTATCTGGGATTGTACTCACTATTTGGGACTGTACACACTCGGGGATTGTACCCACTATCTGGGATTGTACCCACTATCTGGGATTGTGCTCACTATTGGGGACTGGAATCGCTATCTGGGATTGTAGACAGGATCGGGGATTGTACCCACTATCGGGGATTGTCCCAAATTCGGCAATGTATCCACTTTCTGGGATTGTCCTCACTATCGGGGATTGTCCTCACTATCGGGGATTGTACCCACTATCGGGGTTTGTACTCACTATCTTGGATTGTATTCACTATCTGGAATTGTACTCACTATTGGGGTTTGTAGTCACTATCTGGGATTGTACTCACTATTGGGGATTGTATCCACTTTCTGGGATTGTACTCACCATCTGGGATTGTACTCAATATCGGGGATTGTACTCACTATCTGGGATTGTACTCACTATCTGGGATTGTACTCACTATCGGGGATTGTACTCACTATCTGGGATTGTACTCACTATCTGGGATTGTACTTAGTATCTGGGATTGTACACACTATCTGGGATTGTACTCGCTGTTGGGGATTGTACTCACTATCTGGGATTGCACTCTCTATCTGGGATTGTACTCACTATCTGGGATTGTACTCACTATCGGGGATTGTACCCACTATCTGGGATTGTACTCACTATCGGGGATTGTACTCACTATCTGGGATTGTACTCACGATCTGGGATTGTACTTAGTATCTGGGATTGTACACACTATCTGGGATTGTACTCGCTGTTGGGGATTGTACTCACTATCTGGGATTGCACTCTCTATCTGGGATTGTACTCACTATCTGGGATTGTACTCACTATCGGGGATTGTACCCACTATCTGGGATTGTACCCACTATCTGGGATTGTACCCACTATCGGGGATTGTACTCACTATCGGGGTTTGATCTCCGTATCGGGGATTGTACTCGCTATTGGGGATTGTCCTACTATCGTGGATTGTCCCACTATCTGGGATTGTACCCACTCTTTGGGATTGTACCCACTGTCTGGGATTGTACACACTATCGAGGATTGTACTCACTATTGGGGATTGTATTCACTATCGGGGATTGTCCCACTATCTGGGATTGTACTCACTATCGGGGAATGTACCCACTATCTGGGATTTTATTCACAATCTGGGATTGTACTCAGTATTGGGGATTGTACCCACTATCTAGGATTGTACCCTGAATCTGAGATGGTACCCACGATCTGGGATTGTAACCAACATCTGGGATTTTTCCTGGACTCTGGGACTGTACCCGGCATCAAGGATTGTACCAATTTCAGAGATCATACCCACTATCTGGGATTGATCTCACTATCTGGGACTGTACACACTCGGGGATTGTACCCACTATCTGGGATTGTGCTCACTATTGGGGATTGTCCTCGCTATCTGGGATTGTAGACACGATCTGGGATTCTCCCCACTATCGGGAATTGTCCCAATATCGGCATTGTATCCACTTTCTGGGATTGCACTCGCTATCGGGGGTTTTCCCACCATCGGGGATTGTATTCACCATGTGGGATTGTACCCAATATCTAGCATTGTTCCCAGCATCTGGCATTGTACTCACTATTGGGGATGGTAGGCACTATCTGGGATTGTACTCACGATCTGGGATTGTACTCACTATTGGGGATTCTACCCACTATCTAGGATTGTGCTGACTATCTGGGATTGTACTCACTATTGGGGATTCTACCCACTATCTAGGATTGTGCAGACTATCTGGGATTGTACTCACTATTGGGGATTGTACTCGCTATCATTGATTGTACCCACTATCGGGGATTGTACTCACTATTGGGGATTGTAACCACTATCCGGGATTGTTCTCAGTATCGCGGATTGTACTCACTATCTGAGATTGTACTCACTCTCTGGGATTGTACTCACGATTGGGGATTGTCATCACTGTTGGGGATTGTCCTCACTATCGGGCATTGTAGCCACTATCTGGGATTGTACTCACTATCGGGGATTGTACCCACCATCTGGGACTGTACACACTATCTGGGATTGTAGTCACTATCTGGGAGTGTACTCGCTATCTGGGATTGTGCCTACAATTGGGGATTGTACTCACTATTGGGGAACGGACCCATTATTGGGGATTGTCCCATTATCGGGGATTGTCCCACTATAGGGGATTGTCCAACTATAGGGGATTGTTCTCACTATTGGGGATTGTACCCACTGTCTGGGATTGTACTCACTATCTGGGATTGTACTCACTATCGGGCATTGTACCCTGCATCTGAGATTGTACCCGGCCTCTGGGATGGTACCCACTATCTGGGATTGTAACCGACATCTGGGATTGTACTCACTGTCGGGGATTTTTCCCGGCATCTGGGACAGTACCCAGTTTCGGAGATCATACCTACTATCTCGGATTGATCTCACTATCCGGGATTGTACTCACTATTTGGGACTGTACCCAGTATCTGGGATTGTACCCACTATCGGGGATTGTACTCACTATCGGGGATTGTCCCACTATTGGGTATTTTACTCACTATCGGGGATTGTACCCAAAATCTGGGATTGTCCCACTATCGGGGATTGTATTCACTATCTGGATTGTACCCACTCTCTGGGATTGTACTCCCTATCTGGGATTGTACTCACTATTGGGGATTGTAACCACTATCCGGGATTGTTCTCAGTATCGCGAATTGTACTCACTTTTGGGGATTGTACACACTATCGGGGATTGTACTCACTATCGGGGATTGTACCCACAATCGGGGATTGTCCTCACTATCGGGGATTGTACCCACAATCTGGGATTGTACCCACAATCGGGGATTGTGCCCACTATCGGGGATTGTGCCCACTATCGGGGATTGTACCCACTATCGGGGATTGTGCCCACTATCGGGGATTGTACCCACTATCGGGGATTGTACCCACTATCGGGGATTGTACTCACTATCTGGGATTGTACTCACTATCTGGGATTGTACTCACTATCCGGGATTGTACTCACTATCTGGGATTCTCCTCACTATCGGGGATTGTACCCACTCTCTGGGATTGTACTCACTATCTGGGATTGTCCTCACTATCTGGGATTGTCCTCTCTATCGGGGATTGTACCCACTATCGGGGATTGTGCCCACTCTCTGGGAATGTACTCACTATCGGGGATTGTACCCACTATCTGGGATTAGACTCACTATCGGGGATTGTACAGTACTCACTATCGGGGATTCTCCTCACTATCGGGGATTGTACTCACTATCTGGGATTCTCCTCACTATCGGGGATTGTACCCACTCTCGGGGATTGTACTCACTATCAGGGATTGTACTCACTATCGGGCATTCTCCTCCCTATCGGGGATTGTACTCACTATCTGGGATTCTCCTCACTATCGGGGATTGTACCCACTCTCTGGGATTGTACTCACTATCTGGGATTGTCCTCACTATCTGGGATTGTCCTCTCTATCGGGGATTGTACCCACTATCGGGGATTGTGCCCACTCTCTGGGAATGTACTCACTATCGGGGATTGTACCCACTATCTGGGATTAGACTCACTATCGGGGATTGTACAGTACTCACTATCGGGGATTCTCCTCACTATCGGGGATTGTACCCACTCTCAGGGATTGTACTCACTATCAGGGATTGTACTCACTATCGGGGATTCTCCTCACTATCGGGGATTGTACTCACTATATGGGATTCTCCTCACTATCGGGGATTGTACCCACTCTCTGGGATTGTACTCACTACCTGGGATTGTACTCACTAACTGGGATTCTACCCACTATCTGGGATTGTCCTCACTATCTGGGATTGTCCTCACTATCTGGGATTGTGCCCACTATCTGGGATTGTACCCACTATCGGGGATTGTTCTTACTATCGGGAAATGTATTCAGTATCTGGGATTGTACCCACTATCTGGGATTGTGCTCACTATTGCGGATTGTCCTCACTATCTGGCATTGTAGACACTATCTGGGATTGTACTCATTATCGGGGATTGTTCTCATTATCGGGGATTGTACTCATTATCGGTGATTGTACTCATTATTGGGGATTGTCCCCACTATTGGGAATTGTCCCTACTATCGGGGATTGTCCCAATATCGGCATTGTACCCACTTTCTTGGATTGCACTCGCTATCGGGGGTTGTCCCACTATCGGGGATTGTATTCAGTATGTAGGATTGTACCAGGCATCTGGGACTTTACCCACTATCTGGGATTGTACCCATTATCTGGGATTGTACCCATTATCTGGGATTGTACCCACTATCAGGGATTGTACCCATTATCTGGGATTGTACCCACTATCTGGGATTGCACCCGGCATCTGGGATTGTACTCACCATCGGGGATTGTACTCACTATCTGGGATTTTACTCACTATCTGCGATTGTACTCACTATCTGGGATTGTACCCACTATCTGGGATTGTACCCACTATCTGGGACATTCCTCACTATCGGGGATCTTCCTCACTATCTGGAATTGCACCCACTATCTGGGATTGTACCCATTATCTGGGATTGTACCCATTATCTGGGATTGTCCTCACTATCTAGGATTGTACTCGCTATCGAGGATTGTACCCACTATCTGGGATTGTGCTCACTATCGAGGATTGTACTCACTATCGAGGATTGTACCCAATATCGGGGATTGTACTCACTATCGGGGATTGTACTTACTATCTGGGATTGTACTCACTATCGGGGATTGCACCCACTATCGGGGATTGCACTCACTATCTAGGATTGAACTCAATATTGGGGTTTGTACTCACTATCTGGGATTGTACTCACTATCGTGGTTTGTACTCTCTATCTGGGATTGTACTCACTGTCGGGAATTGTACTCACTATTGGTAATTGTGCCCACTATCTGGGATCGGACTCACTATCTGGGATTGGACTCACTATCGGTGATTGTACCCACTATCTGGGATTGTACTCACTATCTGGGATTGTACTCAGTATCGGGGTTTTTACTCACTATTGGTGATTGTACTCACTATCTGGGATCGTGCTCACTATTGATGATTGTACTCACTATCTGGGATTGTACTCACTATCTGGGATTGTACTGAGTATCGGGGTTTTTACTCACTATTGGTGATTGTACTCACTATCTGGGATCGTGCTCACTATTGATGATTGTACTCACTATCTGGGATTGTACTCACTATCTGGGATTGTACTCACTATCAGGGATCGTACTCACTATCGGGGATCGTACTCACTATTGGGGATTGTACTCACTATCGGGGATTGTACTCACTATCTGGGATTGTACCCACTATTTGGAAATGTACTAACTATCGGGGATTATATTCACTATCGGGGATTGCACTCACTATCTAGGATTGCACCAACTATCTGGGATTGTACTCACTATCGGGGATCGTACTCTCTATTGGGGATTGTACTCACTATCGGGGATTGTACTCACAATCTGGGATCGTTCTCACTATCAGGGATTGTACTCACTATCTGGGATCGTTCTCACTATTGGGGTTGGTACTCACTATCGGGGATTGCACTCACTATTGGGGATTGTGCCCACTATCTGGGGTTGTACTAACTATCTGGGGTTGTAGTCACTATTGGTGATCGTACTCACGATCGGTGATTGTACTCACTATCTGGGATCGTACTCACTATCTGTGATTGTACCTACTATCAGGGATTGTACTCACTATCGGGAATTGTACTCGCTATCTGGGATTGTACTCGCTATCGGGGATTGTACTCGCTATCGAGGATTGTACTCACTATCGAGGATTGTACCCACTATCGGGGATTGTAGCCACTATCGGGGATTGTAGCCACTATCGGGGATTGTACTCACTGTCGGGGATTGTACTCACTGTCGGGGATTGTACTCACTAACTGGGATTGTACTCAGGAAGGAGGATTGTACTCACTATCTGGGATCGTACTCACTATCGGTGATTGTCATCACCATCTGGGATTGTCCTCACTATCTGGGATTGTACTCACTGTCGGGGATTGTACTCACTATCTGGGATCATTCTCACTATCAGGGATTGTACTCACTATCGGAGATTGTGCCCACTATCAGGGATTGTGCCCACTATCGGGGATTGTGCCCACTATCTAGGATTGTACTCACTATCTGGGATTGTACTCACTATCGGGAATTGTGCTCACTATCTGGGGTTGTACTAACTATCTGGGGTTGTAGTCACTATTTGTGATCGTACTCACGATCGGTGATTGTACTCACTATCTGGGATCGTACTCACTATCGGGGATTGTACCTACTATCAGGGATTGCACTGACTATCGGGAATTGTACTCACTATCGGTGATCGTACTAACTATCTGGGATGGTACTCACTATCGGGGATTTTACTCACTATCTGGGATTGTAGTCGCTATCGGGGATTGTACTCGCTATCAGGGATTGTACTCGCTATCGGGGATTGTACTCGCCATCGGGGATTGTACTCACTATCTTGGATCGTACTCACTATCGGGGATTGTACTCACTATCTGGGATTGTACTCACTATCGGGGAATGTACCCAATATCTGGGATTGTACCAATGTCGGAGATCATACCCGCTATCTGGGATTGATCTCACCATCTGGGATTTTACTCACTATCTGGGACTGTACACACTCGGGGATTGTACCCACTATCTGGGATTGTACCCACTATCTGGGATTGTGCTCACTATTGGGGATTGTCCTCGCTATCTGGGATTGTAGACACGATCTGGGATTGTACTCATTATCGGGGATTGTACCCACCATCTGGGATTGTACTCACTATCTGGGATTGTCCCAATATTGGCATTGTATCCACTTTCTGGGATTGCACTCGCTATCGGGGGTTTCCCACTATCGGGGATTGTGTTCACCATGTGGGATTGTACCCAATATCTAGCATTGTTCCCAGCAGCTGGGATTGTACTCACTATTGGGGATGGTAGGCACTATCTGGGATTGTACTCACTATCAGGGTTTGTACACACTATCGGGGATTGTACTCAGTATCTTTGTTTGTACTCACTATCGGGGTTTGCACCCACCATCTGCGATTTTAGCCACTAACTGGGATTGCACTCACTATCGGGGATTGACCTCACTATCTGGGATTGTACTCACTATCGGGCATTGTACTCACTATTGGGGATAGAACTCACTGTCTGGGGTTGTACACACTTTCTAGGATTGTACTCACTATTGGGGATTCTATCCACTATCTAGGATTGTGCTGACTATCTGGGGTTGTACCCAATATCGGGGATTGTACTCACTATCTGGGATTGTACTCACAATCGGGGATTGTACTCACTATCTGGGATTGTACTCACTATCTGGGATTGTACTCACTATCGTGTTTGTCCCACTATCTGGGATTGTCCTCACTATCGGGGATTATACTCACTATCGGGGATTGCACTCACTATTGGGGATTGTCCCACTATCTGGGATTGTACTCACTATCGGGGATTGTACTCACTATCGGGGATTGCACTCACTATCTGGGATTGCACTCACTATCTGGGATTGTACTTAGTATCTGGGATTGTACACACCATCAGGGATTGTACTCCCTATCTGGGATTGTACTCAATATCTGGAATTGTACTCACTGTCTGGAATTGTACTCATTATCTGGGATTGTACTCACTGTCTGGGATTGTACTCACTTTCTGGGATTGTAACCACTATCAGGGATTGTACCCACTATCGGAGATTATTCTCACTGTCGGGGATTGTCCCACTATCGGGGATTGCCCCACTATATGGGACTGTATTCACTATCTGGGATTGTAACCACTATCAGGGATTGTACCCACTATCGGAGATTATTCTCACTGTCGGGGATTGTCCCACTATCGGGGATTGTCCCACTATATGGGACTGTATTCACTATCTGGAATTGTACCCACTATCTGGGATTGTGCTCGCTGTGGGGGATTGTACTCACTATCTGGGATTGTACTTACTATCTGGGATTGTACCCACTATCGGAGATTATTCTCACTGTCGGGGATTGTACCCACTATCTGGGATTGTACTCACTGTGGGATTGTACTCACTATAGGGTATTCTACCCACTATCTGGGATTGAACTCACTATCTGGAAATGTACCCACTATCTGGGATTGTACTCGCTGTTGGGGATTGTACTCACTATCAGGGATTGTACTCACTGTTGGGGATTGTACTCACTGTTGGGGATTGTACTCACTATCTGGGATTGTACTTACTATCGGGGATTGTACTCACCATCGGGGATTGGACTCACTATCTGAGATTGTCCTCACTATCTTAGATTGTACCCACTATCTGGGATTGTACTCGCTATCGAGGATTGTACCCGCTATCGGGGATTGTACTTGCTATCGGGGATTGTACTCGCTATCGAGGATTGTACCCACTATCGGGGATTGTACTCGCTATCGAGGATTGTACTCACTATCGAGGATTGTACCCACTATCGCGGATTTACCCACTATCGGGGATTGTACTCGTTATCAAGGATTGTACCCACTATCGGGGATTGTACTCACTATCTGGGATTGTACCCACTATCGGGGATTGCACTCACTATCTGGGATTGTACCCACTATCTGGGATTGTACTCCCTATCGGGGATTGTACCCACTATCTGGGATTGTACTCACTATCGGTGATTGTACTCACTCTTTGGGATTGTACTCAGTAACTGGGATTGTACTCACTATCGGGGATTGTACTCACTATCGGGGATTGTACTCACTATCGGGGATCGTACTCACTATCGGGGATCGTACTCACTATCGGGGATCGTACTCACTATCGGGGATCGTACTCACGATCTGGGATCGTACTCACTATCGCGGATCGTACTCACTATCGGGGATCGTACTCACTATCGCGGATCGTACTCACTATCGGGGGTTGTACAAACTATCTGGGAATGTACTCACTATCGGAGATTGTACTCACTATCTGGGATTGTACCCACTATCTGGGATTGTGCTCACTATTGCGGATTGTCCTCACTATCTGGCATTTTAGACACTATCTGGGATTGTACTCATTATCGAGGATTGTTCTCATTATCGGGGATTGTACTCATTATCGATGAATGTACTCATTATTGGGGATTGTCCCCACTATTGGGGATTGTCCCCAGTATCGGGGATTGTCCCAATATCGGCATTGTACCCACTTTCTTGGATTGCACTCGCTATCGGGGGTTTTCCCACTTCGGAGATTGTCCCACTATCGGGGATTGTATTCACTATGTAGGATTGTACCAGGCATCTGGGACTTTACCCACTATCTGGGATTGTACCCTCTATCTGGGATTGTACCCTCTATCTGGGATTGTACCCACTATCTGGGATTGCACCTGGCATCTGGGATTGTACTCACCATCGGGGATTGTACTCACTATCGGGGATTGTACTCACTATCTGGGATTGTACTCACTATCTGGAATTGCACCCACTATCTGGGATTGTACCCACTATCTGGGATTGTACCCACTATCTGGGACATTCCTCACTATCGGGGATCTTCCTCACTATCTGGAATTGCACCCACTATCTGGGATTGTACCCATTATCTGGGATTGTACCCATTATCTGGGATTGTCCTCACTATCTGGGATTGTACTCGCTATCGAGGATTGTACCCACTATCGGGGATTGTACTCACCATCGGGGATTGTACCCACCACCGAGGATTGTACTCACTATCGAGCATTGTACTCGCTATCGGGGATTGTACTCACTATCGAGGATTGTACTCACTATCGAGGATTGTACCCATTATCGGGGATTGTACTCACTATCAGGGATTGTACTCACTATCAGTGATTGTACTCACTGTCGGGGATTGTACTCACCTTCGGGGATTGTACTCACTGTCGGGGATTGTACACACTGTCCGGGATTGTACTCACTGTCGGGGATTGTACTCACTAACTGGGATTGTACTCAGTAACGAGGATTGTACTCACTATCTGGGATCGTACTGACCATCTGGGATTGTACCCACTATGGGGGATTGTACTCACTATCTGGGATTGTACCCACTATTGGGGATTGCACTCACTATCTGGGATTGTACCCACTATCTGGGATTGTACTCACTATCGGGGATTGTACCCAGTATCTGGGATTGTACTCACTGTCGGGGATTGTACCCACTATCTGGGATTGTACTCACTGTCGGTGATTGTACTCACTCTTTGGGATTGTACTCAGTAACTGGGATTGTACTCACTATCGGGGATTGTACTCACTATCGGGGATTGTACTCACTATCGGGGATTGTACTCACTATCTGTGATCGTTCTCACTATCGCGGATCGTACTCACTATCGGGGATCGTACTCACGATCTGGGATCGTACTCACTATCACGGATCGTACTCACTATCGGGGATCGTACTCACTATCGCGGATCGTACTCACTATCGGGGATTGTACAAACTATCTGGGAATGTACTCACTATCGGAGATTGTACTCACTATCTGGGATTGTACCCACTATCTGGGATTGTGCTCACTATTGCGGATTGTCCTCACTATCTGGCATTTTAGACACTATCTGGGATTCTACTCATTATCGGGGATTGTTCTCATTATCGGGGATTGTACTCATTATCGGTGATTGTACTCATTATTGGGGATTGTCCCCACTATTGGGGATTGTCCCCAGTATCGGGGATTGTCCCAATATCAGCATTGTACCCACTTTCTTGGATTGCACTCGCTATCGGGGGTTTTCCCACTATCGGAGATTGTCCCACTATCGGGGATTGTATTCACGAAGTAGGATTGTACCAGGCATCTGGGACTTTACCCACTATCTGGGATTGTACCCTCTATCTGGGATTGTACCCACTATCTGGGATTGTACCCGGCATCTGGGATTGTACTCACCATCGGGGATTGTACTCACTATCTGGGATTTTACACACTATCTGGAATTGTACCCACTATCTGGGATTGTACCCACTATCTGGGATTGTACCCACTATCTGGGACATTCCTCACTATCGGGAATCTTCCTCACTATCTGGAATTGCACCCACTATCTGGGATTGTACCCATTATCTGGGATTGTACCCATTATCTGGGATTGTACCCATTATCTGGGATTGTCCTCACTATCTGGGATTGTACTCGCTATCGAGGATTGTACACACTATCGGGGATTGTACTCACCATCGGGGATTGTACCCACCACCGAGGATTGTACTCACTATCGAGCATTGTACTCGCTATCGGGGATTGTACTCACTATCGAGGATTGTACTCACTATCGAGGATTGTACCCATTATCGGGGATTGTTCTCACTATCAGGGATTGTACTCACTATCAGGGATTGTACTCACTGTCGGGGATTGTACTCACTGTCGGGGATTGTACTCACTTTCGGGGATTGTACTCACTTTCAGGGATTGTACTCACTATCAGAGATTGTACTCACTGTCGGGGATTGTACTCACTGTCCGGGATTGTACTCACTGTCGGGGATTGTACTCACTAACTGGGATTGTACTCAGTAACGAGGATTGTACTCACTATCTGGGATCATACTGACCATCTGGGATTGTACTCACTATCTGGGATTGTACCCACTATCGGGGATTGCACTCACTATCTAGGATTGAACTCACTATTGGGGTTTGTACTCACTATCAGGGATTGTACCCACTATCGTGGATTGTACTCTCTATCTGGGATTGTACTCACTGTCGGGCATTGTACTCACTATTGGTAATTGTGCCCACTATCTGGGATCGTGCTCACTATCGGGGATCGTACTCACTATCTGGGATTGGACTCACTATTGGTGATTGTACCCACTATGTGGGATTGTACTCACAATCTGGGATTGTACTCAGTATCGGGGTTTTTACTCACTATTGGTGATTGTACTCACTATCTGGGATTGTGCTCACTATTGATGATTGTACTCACTATCTGGGATTGTACTCACTTTCTAGGATTGCACCAACTATCTGGGATTGTACTCACGATTGGGGATCGTACTCTCTATTGGGGATTGTACTCACTATCGGGGATTGTACTCACTATCGGGGATTGTGCCCACTATCGGGGATTGTGCCCACTATCGGGGATTGTGCCCACTTTCCAGGATTGTACTCACTATCGGGAATTGTACCCACTATCGGGGATTGTACTCACTATCTGGGATTGCACCCACTATCTGGGATTGCACCCACTATCTGGGATTGCACCCACTATCTGGGATAGCACCCACTATCTGGGATGGTACTCACTTTCGGGGATTGTACCCACTATCGGGGATTGTACTCAGTATTGGGGATGGTAGGCACTATCTGGGATTGTACTGACTATCGGGGTTTGTACTCACTATCGGGGTTTGTACACACTATCGGGGATTGTACTCACTATCTTTGATTGTACTCACTATCGTGGGTTGCACCCACTATCTGCGATTCTAGCCACTAACTGGGATTGTACTCACTATCGGGGATTGACCTCGCTATCTGGGATTGTACTCACTATTGGGGATAGAACTCACTGTCTGGGATTGTACACACTTTCTAGGATTGTACACACTATTGGGGATTCTACCCACTATCTGGTCTTGTGCTATCTGGGATTGTACCCAATATCGGGGATTGTACTCACTATCAGGGATTGTACTCACTATCTGGGATTGTCCTCACTATCGGGGATTATACGCACTATCGGGGATTGCACTCACTATTGGGGATTGTCCCACTATCGGGGATTGTACCCACGATCTGGGATTGTACTCACTATCTGGAATTGTACTCACTGTCGGGGATTGTACTCACTATCGGGGATTGTACTCACTATCTGGGATTGTACTTAGTATCTGGGATTGTACACACCATCGGGGATTGTACTCCCTATCTGGGATTGTACTCACTGTCTGGGATTGTACTCACTTTCTGGGATTGTAAGCACTATCGGGGATTGTACCCACTATCGGAGATTATTCTCACTGTCGGGGATTGTCCCACTATCGGGGATTGTCCCACTATCGGGGATTGTACTCACTATCTGGGATTGTACCCACTATCTGGGATTGTACTCACTATTGGGGATTGTATTCACTATCTGGGATTGTACCCACTATCGGGGATTGTACTCACTGTGGGATTGTACTCACTATAGGGGATTCTACCCACTATCTGGGATTGTACTCACTATCTGGAATTGTACCCACTATCTGGGATTGTATTCGCTGTTGGGGATTGTACAAACTATCTGGGAATGTACTCACTATCGGAGATTGTACTCACTATCTGGGATTGTCCCCACTATCTGGGATTGTGCTCACTATTGCGGATTGTCCTCACTATCTGGCATTTTAGACACTATCTGGGATTCTACTCATTATCGGGGATTGTTCTCATTATCGGGGATTGTACTCACTATTGGGGATTGTCCCCACTATCGGGGATTGTCCCAATATCGGCATTGTACCCACTTTCTTGGATTGCACTCGCTATCGGGGGTTTTCAGACTATCGGAGATTGCCCCACTATCGGGGATTGTATTCACTATGTAGGATTGTACCAGGCATCTGGGACTTTACCCACTATCTGGGATTGCACCCTCTATCTGGGATTGTACCCTCTATCTGGGATTGTACCCACTATCTGGGATTGCACCCGGCATCTGGGATTGTACTCACCATCGGGGACTGTACTCACTATCTGGGATTGTACCCACTATCTGGGACATTCCTCACTATCGGGGATCTTCCTCACTATCTGGAATTGCACCCACTATCTGGGATTGTACCCATTATCTGGGTTGTACCCATTATCTGGGATTGTCCTCACTATCTGGGATTGTACTCGCTATCGAGGATTGTGCCCACTATCGGGGATTGTACTCACTATCGAGGATTGTACCCACTATCGGGGATTGTACCCACTATCGGGGATTGTACTCACTATCAGGGATTGTACTGAGTATCAGGGATTGTACTCACTGTCGGAGATTGTACTCACTGTCGGGGATTGTACTCACTTTTGGGGATTGTACTCACTTTCGGGGATTGTACTCACTATCAGGGATTGTACTCACTGTCGGGGATTGTACTCACTGTCCGGGATTGTACTCACTGTCGGGGATTGTACTCACTAACTGGGATTGTACTCAGTAACGAGGATTGTACTCACTATCTGGGATCGTACTGACCATCTGAGATTGTACTCACTTTCTGGGATTGTACTCACCATCTGGGATTGCACCCACTATCGGGGATTGCACTCACTATCTAGGATTGAACTCACTATCTGGGATTGTACTCACTATCGTGGATTGTACTCTCTATCTGGGATTGTACTCACTGTCGGGAATTGTACTCGCTATTGGTAATTGTGCCCACGATCTGGGATCGTGCTCACTATCGGGGATCGTACTCACTATCTGGGATCGGACTCACTATTGGTGATTGTACCCACTATCTGGGAATGTACTCACAGTCTGGGATTGTACTCAGTATCGGGGTTTTTACTCACTATTGGTGATTGTACTCACTATCTGGGATTGTGCTCACTATTGATGATTGTACTCACTATCTGGGATTGTACTCACTATCGAGGATTGCACCAACTATCTGGGATTGTGCTCACTATCGGGGATCGTACTCTCTATTAGGGATTGTACTCACTATCGGGGATTGTACTCACTATCTGGGATCATACTCACTATCGGGGATTGTACTCACTATCTGGGATCATACTCACTATCGGGGATCATACTCACTATCGGGGATTGTACTCACTATCGGGGATTGTGCCCACTATCGGGGATTGTGCCCACTTTCTAGGATTGTACTCACTATCTAGGATTGTACTCACTATCTGGGATTGTACTCACTATCGGGGATTGCACTCACTATCGGGAATTGTGCTCACTATCTGGGTTTGTACTAACTATCTGGGGTTGTAGTCACTATTGGTGATCATACTGACGATCGGGGATTGTGCTCGCCATCGGGGATTCTACTCACTATCTTGGATCGTACTCACTATCGGGGATTGTACTCACTATCGGGAATTGTACCTACTATCGGGGATTGTACTCACTATCTGGGATTGTACTCACTATCTGGGATTGCACCCACTATCTGGGATTGCACCCACTATCTGGGATTCTACTAACTATCTGGGATGGTACCCGCTATCGGGGATTGTACTCACTATCGGGGATTGTTCTCACTATCTGGGATTGTACCCGCTATCGGGGATTGTTCTCACTATCTGGGATTGTACCCAATATCGGGGATTGTATTCACTATCGGGGATTGTACTCACTATCTGGGATTGTACCCAGTATCTGGGATTATACCCACTATCGGGGATTGTACTCACTATCGGGGAATGTACCCAATATCTGGGATTTTATTCACAATCTGGGATTGTACTCACTATCGAGGATTGTACCCGCTATCGAGGATTGTACCCGCTATCGAGGATTGTACCTGCTATCGGGGATTGTAATCACTATCTGGGACATTCCTCTCTATCGGGGATCTTCCTCACTATCTGGAATTGCACACACTATCTGGGATTGTACCCATTATCTGGGATTGTACCTATTATCTGGGATTGTCCTCACTATCTGGGATTGTACTCACTATCTGGGATCGTACTCACTGTCGGGGATCGTACTTAGCATCGGGGATTGTACTCAATATCGAGGATTGTACTCACTATCGAGGATTGTACCTGCTATCGGGGATTGTTATCGCTATCGAGGATTGTACTCACTATCGAGGATTGTACCCACTATCGGGGATTGTACTCGCTATCGAGGATTGTGCTCACTATCGAGGATTGTACCCACTATCGGGGATTGTACTCGTTATCAAGGATTGTACCCACTGTCGGGGATTGTACTCACTATCTGGGATTGTACCCACTATCGGGGATTGCACTCACTATCTGGGATTGTACTCACTATCTGGGATTGTACTCACTTTCGGGGATTGTACCCACTATCTGGGATTGTACTCGCTATCGAGGATTGTGCTCACTATCGAGGATTGTACCCACTATCGGGGATTGTACTCGCTATCGAGGATTATGCTCACTATCGAGGATTGTACTCACTATCTGGGATTGTACCCGCTATTTGGGATTGTACTAACTATCGGGGATTATATTCACTATCGGGGATTGCACTCACGATCTAGGATTGCCCCAACTATCTGGGATTGTACTCACTATCGGGGATCGTACTCTCTATTGGGGATTGTACTCACTATCGGGGATTGTATTCACTATCTGGGATCGTTCTCACTATCAGGGATTGTACTCACTATCTGGGATCATTCTCACTATCGGGGTTGGTACTCACTATCGGGGATTGCACTCACTATCGGGGATTGTGCCCTCTATCTGGGGTTGTACTATCTATCTGGGGTTGTAGTCACTATTGGTGATCGTACTCACGATCGGTGATTGTACTCACTGTCTGGGATCGTACTCACTATCTGTGATTGTACCTACTATCAGGGATTGTACTCGCTATCGGGAATTGTACTCACTATCGGTGATCGCACTACCTATCTGGGATGGTACTCACTATCGGAGATTGTACTCGCTATCTGGGATTGTACTCGCTATCTGGGATTGTAGTCGCTATCGGGGATTGTACTCACTGTCGGGGATTGTACTCACTGTTGGGGATTGTACTCACTAACTGGGATTGTACTCGGGAACGAGGATTGTACTCACTATCTGGGATCGTACTCACTATCGGTGATTGTCATCACCATCTGGGATTGTACTCACTATCTGGGATTGTACTCACTATCGGGGATTGCACTCACTATCTGGGATTGAACTCACTATTGGGGTTTGTACTCACTATCTGGGATTGTACTCACTATCTGGGATTGTACTCAGTATCGGGGTTTTTACTCACCATTGGTGATTGTCCTCACTATCTGGGATTGTACTCACTCGGGGATTGTACCCACTATTTGGGATTGTACTAACTATCGGGGATTATATTCACTATCGGGGATTGCACTCACTATCTAGGATTGCACCAACTATCTGGGATTGTACTCACTATCGGGGATCGTACTCTCTATTGGGGATTGTACTCACTATCGGGGATTGTACTCACTATCTGGGATCATTCTCACAATCAGGGATTGTACTCACTGTCGGGGATTGTACTCACTGTCGGGGATTGTACTCACTATCTGGGATCGTTCTCACTATCAGGGATTGTACTCACTATCGGGGATTGTGCCCACTATCGGGGATTGTGCCCACTATCGGGGATTGTGCCCACAATCTAGGATTGTACTCACTATCTGGGATTGTACTCACTATCGGGGATTGCACTCACTATCGGGAATTGTGCTCACTATCTGGGGTTGTACTAACTGTCTGGGGGTTGTAGTCACTATTGGTGATCGTACTCACGATCGGTGATTGTACTCACTATCTGGGATCGTACTCACTATCTGTGATCGTACTAACTATCTGGGATGGTACTCACTATCGGGGATTTTACTCACTATCTGGGATTGTACTCGCTATCAGGGATTCTACTCGCTATCGGGGATTGTACTCGCCATCGGGGATTCTACTCACTATCTTGGATCGTACTCACTATCAGGGATTGTACTCACTATCTGGGATTGTACTCACTATCGGGGAATGTACCCAATATCTGGGATTGTACCAATGTCGGAGATCATACCCACTATCTGGGATTGATCTCACCATCTGGGATTTTACTCACTATCTGGGACTGTACACACTCGGGGATTGTACCCACTATCTGGGATTGTACCCACTATCTGGGATTGTGCTCACTATTGGGGATTGTCCTCGCTATCTGGGATTGTAGACACGATCTGGGATTGTACTCATTATCGGGGATTGTACCCACTATCTGGGATTGTACTCACTATCTGGGATTGTCCCAATATTGGCATTGTATCCACTTTCTGGGATTGCACTCGCTATCGGGGGTTTCCCACTATCGGGGATTGTATTCACCATGTGGGATTGTACCCAATATCTAGCATTGTTCCCAGCAGCTGGGATTGTACTCACTATTGGGGATGGTAGGCACTATCTGGGATTGTACTCACTATCAGGGTTTGTACACACTATCGGGGATTGTACTCAGTATCTTTGATTGTACTCAATATCAGGGTTTGCACCCACCATCTGCGATTTTAGCCACTAACTGGGATTGCACTCACTATCGGGGATTGACCTCACTATCTGGGATTGTACTCACTATCGGGCATTGTACTCACTATTGGGGATAGAACTCACTGTCTGGGGTTGTACACACTTTCTAGGATTGTACTCACTATTGGGGATTCTATCCACTATCTAGGATTGTGCTGACTACCTGGGGTTGTACCCAATATCGGGGATTGTACTCACTATCTGGGATTGTACTCACAATCGGGGATTGTACTCACTATCTGGGATTGTACTCACTATCTGGGATTGTACTCACTATCGTGTTTGTCCCACTATCTGGGATTGTCCTCACTATCGGGGATTATACTCACTATCGGGGATTGCACTCACTATTGGGGATTGTCCCACTATCTGGGATTGTACTCACTATCTGGGATTGTACTCACTATCGGGGATTGTACTCACTATCGGGGATTGCACTCACTATCTGGGATTGTACTCACTATCTGGGATTGTACTTAGTATCTGGGATTGGACACACCATCGGGGATTGTACTCCCTATCTGGGATTGTACTCAATATCTGGAATTGTACTCACTGTCTGGAATTGTACTCATTATCTGGGATTGTACTCACTGTCTGGGATTGTACTCACTTTCTGGGATTGTAACCACTATCAGGGATTGTACCCACTATCGGAGATTATTCTCACTGTCGGGGATTGTCCCACTATCGGGGATTGTACTCACTATCTGGGATTGTACCCACTATCTGGGATTGTACTCACTATTGGGGACTGTATTCACTATCTGGGATTGTACCCACTATCGGGGATTGTACTCACTGTGGGATTGTACTCACTATAGGGGATTCTACCCACTATCTGGGATTGTACTCACTATCTGGAATTGTACCCACTATCTGGGATTGTACTCACTGTTGGGGCTTGTACTCACTATCTGGGATTGTACCCACTATCGGGGATTGTACTCACTGTGGGATTGTACTCACTATAGGGGATTCTACCCACTATCTGGGATTGTACTCACTATCTGGAATTGTACCCACTATCTGGGATTGTACTCACTGTTGGGGATTGTACCCACTATCGGGGATTGTACTCGCTATCGAGGATTGTACTCACTATCGGGGATTGTACTCGTTATCAAGGGTTGTACCCACTATCGGGGATTGTACTCACTATCTGGGATTGTACCCACTATCGGGGATTGCACTCGCTATCTGGGATTGTACCCACTATCTGGGATTGTACTCACTATCGGGGATTGTACCCACTATCTGGGATTGTACTCACTATCGGGGATTGTACCCACTATCTGGGATTGTACTCACTATCGGTGATTGTACTCACTCTTTGGGATTGTACTCAGTAACTGGGATTGTACTCAGTAACTGGGATTGTACTCACTGTCGGGGATTGTACTCACTATCGGGGATTGTACTCACTATCGGGGATTGTACTCACTATCTGTGATCGTTCTCACTATCGGGGATCGTACTCACTATCGGGGATCGTACTCACTATCGCGGATCGTACTCACTATCGGGGATCGTACTCACTATCGCGGATCGTACTCACTATCGCGGATCGTACTCACTATCGGGGATTGTACAAACTATCTGGGAATGTACTCACTGTCGGAGATTGTACTCACTATCTGGGATTGTACCCACTATCTGGGATTGTGCTCACTATTGCGGATTGTCCTCACTATCTGGCATTTTAGACACTATCTGGGATTGTACTCATTATCGGGGATTGTTCTCATTATCGGGGATTGTACTCATTATCGGTGATTGTACTCATTATTGGGGATTGTCCCCAGTATCGGGGATTGTCCCAATATCGGCATTGTACCCACTTTCTTGGATTGCACTCGCTATCGGGGGTTTTCCCACTATCGGAGATTGTCCCACTATCGGGGATTGTATTCACTATGTAGGATTGTACCAGGCATCTGGGACTTTACCCACTATCTGGGATTGTACCCTCTATCTGGGATTGTACCCTCTATCTGGGATTGTACCCACTATCTGGGATTGCACCTGGCATCTGGGATTGTACTCACCATCAGGGATTGTACTCACTATCTGGGATTTTACACACTATCTGGAATTGCACCCACTATCTGGGATTGTACCCACTATCTGGGATTGTACCCACTATCTGGGACATTCCTCACTATCGGGGATCTTCCTCACTATCTGGAATTGCACCCACTATCTGGGATTGTACCCATTATCTGGGATTGTACCCATTATCTGGGATTGTCCTCACTATCTGGGATTGTACTCGCTATCGAGGATTGTACCCACTATCGGGGATTGTACTCACCATCGGGGATTGTACCCACCACCGAGGATTGTACTCACTATCGAGCATTGTACTCGCTGTCGGGGATTGTACTCACTATCGAGGATTGTACTCACTATCGAGGATTGTACCCATTATCGGGGATTGTACTCACTATCAGGGATTGTACTCACTATCAGGGATTGTACTCACTTTCGGGGATTGTACTCACTGTCGGGGATTGTACTCACTGTCCGGGATTGTACTCACTGTCAGGGATTGTACTCACTAACTGGGATTGTACTCAGTAACGAGGATTGTACTCACTATCTGGGATCATACTGACCATCCGGGATTGTACCCACTATCGGGGATTGTACTCACTATCTGGGATTGTACCCACTATCGGGGATTGCACTCACTATCGGGGATTGTACCCACTATTTGGGATTGTACTCACTATCGGGGATTGTACCCACTATCTGGGATTGTACTCACTATCGGTGATTGTACTCACTATCGGGGATTGTACTCACTGTCTGTGACCGTTCTCACTATCGGGGATCGTACTCACTATCGGGGATCGTACTCACTATCGGGGATCGTACTCACGATCTGGGATCGTACTCACTATCGCGGATCGTACTCACGATCTGGGATCGTACTCACTATCGCAGATCGTACTCACTATCGCGGATCGTACTCACTATCGCGGATCGTACTCACTATCGGGGATCGTACAAACTATCTGGGAATGTACTCACTATCGGAGATTGTACTCACTATCTGGGATTGTACCCACTATCTGGGATTGTGCTCACTATTGCGGATTGTCCTCACTATCTGGCATTTTAGAATCTATCTGGGATTGTACTCATTATCGGGGATTGTTCTCATTATCGGGGATTGTACTCATTATCGGTGATTGTACTCATTATTGGGGATTGTTCCCACTATTGGGGATTGTCCCCAGTATCGGGGATTGTCCCAATATCGGCATTGTACCCACTTTCTTGGATTGCACTCGCTATCGGGGGTTTTCCCACTATCGGAGATTGTCCCACTATCGGGGATTGTATTCACTATGTAGGATTGTACCAGGCATCTGGGACTTTACCCACTATCTGGGATTGTACCCTCTATCTGGGTTTGTACCCTCTATCTGGGATTGTACCCACTATCTGGGATTGCACCCGGCATCTGGGATTGTACTCACCATCAGGGATTGTACTCACTATCTGGGATTTTACACACTATCTGGAATTGCACCCACTATCTGGGATTGTACCCACTATCTGGAACATTCCTCACTATCGGGAATCTTCCTCACTTTCTGGAATTGCACCCACTATCTGGGATTGTACCCATTATCTGGGATTGTCCTCACTATCTGGGATTGTACTCGCTATCGAGGATTGTACCCACTATCGAGGATTGTACTCACCATCGGGGATTGTACCCACCACCGAGGACTGTACTCACTATCGAGCATTGTACTCGCTATCGGGGATTGTACTCACTATCGAGGATTGTACTCACTATCGAGGATTGTACTCACTATCGAGGATTGTACCCATTATCGCGGATTGTACTCACTATCAGGGATTGTACTCACTATCAGGGATTGTACTCACTATCGGGGATCTTCCTCACTATCTGGAATTGCACCCACTATCTGGGATTGTACCCATTATCTGGGTTGTACCCATTATCTGGGATTGTCCTCACTATCTGGGATTGTACTCGCTATCGAGGATTGTGCCCACTATCGGGGATTGCACCCACTATCGAGGATTGTACTCACCATCGGGGATTGTACCCACCACCGAGGATTGTACTCACTATCGAGGATTGTACCCACTATCGGGGATTGTACCCACTATCGGGGATTGTACTCACTATCAGGGATTGTACTCACTATCAGGGATTGTACTCACTGTCGGGGATTGTACTCACTTTCGGGGATTGTACTCACTTTCGGGGATTGTACTCACTATCAGGGATTGTACTCACTGTCGGGGATTGTACTCACTGTCGGGGATTGTACTCACTAACTGGGATTGTACTCAGTAACGAGGATTGTACTCACTATCTGGGATCGTACTGACCATCTGAGATTGTACTCACTATCTGGGATTGTACTCACCATCTGAGATTGCACCCACTATCGGGGATTGCACTCACTATCTAGGATTGAACTCACTATCTGGGATTGTACTCACTATCGTGGATTGTACTCTCTATCTGGGATTGTACTCACTGTCGGGAATTGTACTCACTATTGGTAATTGTGCCCACTATCTGGGATCGTGCTCACTATCGGGGATCGTACTCACTATCTGGGATCGGACTCACTATCTGGGATTGTACTCAGTATCGGGGTTTTTACTCACTATTGGTGATTGTACTCACGATCTGGGATTGTGCTCACTATTGATGATTGTACTCACTATCTGGGATTGTACTCACTATCTAGGATTGCACCAACTATCTGGGATTGTGCTCACTATCGGGGATCGTACTCTCTATTAGGGATTGTACTCACTATCGGGGATTGTACTCACTATCTGGGATTATACTCACTATCGGGGATCGTACTCACTATCGGGGATTGTACTCACTATCGGGGATTGTGCCCACTATCGGAGATTGTGCCCACTTTCTAGGATTGTGCTCACTATCTAGGATTGTACTCACTATCTGGGATTGTACTCACTATCGGGGATTGCACTCACTATCAGGAATTGTGCTCACTATCTGGGTTTGTACTAACTATCTGGGGTTGTAGTCACTATTGGTGATCGTACTGACGATCGGGGATTGTGCTCGCCATCAGGGATTCTCCTCACTATCTTGGATCGTACTCACTATCGGGGATTGTACTCACTATCGGGAATTGTACCTACTATCGGGGATTGTACTCACTATCTGGGATTGTACTCACTATCTGGGATTGCACCCACTATCTGGGATTGCACCCACTATCTGGGATTCTACTAACTATCTGGGATGGTACTCGCTATCGGGGATTGTACTCGCTATCGGGGATTGTTCTCACTATCGGGGATTGTTCTCACTATCTGGGATTGTACCCACTATCGGGGATTGTATTCACTATCGGGGATTGTACTCACTATCTGGAATTGTACCCAGTATCTGGGATTATACCCAGTATCGCGGATTGTACTCACTATCGGGGAATGTACCCAATATCTGGGATTTTATTCACAATCTGGGATTGTACTCACTATCGAGGATTGTACCCGCTATCGAGGATTGTACCCGCTATCGGGGATTGTACCCGCTATCGAGGATTGTACCCGCTATCGGGGATTGTAATCACTATCTGGGACATTCCTCTCTATCGGGGATCTTCCTCACTATCTGGAATTGCACCCACTATCTGGGATTGTACCCATTATCTGGGATTGTCCTCACTATCTGGGATTGTACTCACTATCTGGGATTGTACCCATTATCTGGGATTGTACCCATTATCTGGGATTGTCCTCACTATCTGGGATTGTACTCACTATCTGGGATCGTACTCACTGTCGGGGATCGTACTTAGCATCGGGGATTGTACTCAATATCGAGGATTGTACTCACTATCGAGGATTGTACCCGCTATCGGGGATTGTTATCGCTATCGAGGATTGTACTCACTATCGAGGATTGTACCCACTATCGGGGATTGTACTCGCTATCGAGGATTGTGCTCACTATCGAGGATTGTACCCACTATCGGGGATTGTACTCGTTATCAAGGATTGTACCCACTATCGGGGATTTTACTCACTATCTGGGATTGTACCCACTATCGGGGATTGCACTCACTATCTGGGATTGTACCCACTATCTGGGATTGTACTCACTTTCGCGTTTGCACTCACTATCGGGAATTGTGCTCACTATCTGGGGTTGTACTAACTGTTTGGGGTTGTAGTCACTATTGGTGATCGTACTCACGATCGGTGATTGTACTCAATATCTGGGATCGTACTCACTATCTGTGATTGTACCTACTATCAGGGATTGTACTCACTATCGGGAATTGTACTCACTATCGGTGATCGTACTAACTATCTGGGATGGTACTCACTATCGGGGATTTTACTCACTATCTGGGATTGTACTCGCTATCTGGGATTGTAGTCGCTATCGGGGATTGTACTCGCGATCAGGGATTGTACTCGCTATCGGGGATTGTACTCGCCATCGGGGATTCTACTCACTATCTTGGATCGTACTCACTATCTTGGATCGTACTCACTATCTGGGATTGATCTCACCATCTGGGATTTTACTCACTATCTGGGACTGTACACACTCGGGGATTGTACCCACTATCTGGGATTGTACCCACTATCTGGGATTGTGCTCACTATTGGGGATTGTCCTCGCTATCTGGGATTGTAGACACGATCTGGGATTGTACTCATTATCGGGGATTGTACCCACTATCTGGGATTGTACTCACTATCTGGGATTGTCCCAATATTGGCATTGTATCCACTTTCTAGGATAGCACTCGCTATCGGGGGTTTCCCACTATCGGGGATTGTATTCACCATGTGGGATTGTACCCAATATCTAGCATTGTTCCCAGCAGCTGGGATTGTACTCACTATTGGGGATGGTAGGCACTATCTGGGATTGTACTCACTATCAGGGTTTGTACACACTATCGGGGATTGTACTCAGTATCTTTGATTGTACTCAATATCAGGGTTTGCACCCACCATCTGCGATTTTAGCCACTAACTGTGATTGCACTCACTATCGGGGATTGACCTCACTATCTGGGATTGTACTCACTATCGGGCATTGTACTCACTATTGGGGATAGAACTCACTGTCTGGGGTTGTACACACTTTCTAGGATTGTACTCACTATTGGGGATTCTATCCACTATCTAGGATTGTGCTGACTACCTGGGGTTGTACCCAATATCGGGGATTGTACTCACTATCTGGGATTGTACTCACAATCGGGGATTGTACTCACTATCTGGGATTGTACTCACTATCTGGGATTGTACTCACTATCGTGTTTGTCCCACTATCTGGGATTGTCCTCACTATCGGGGATTATACTCACTATCGGGGATTGCACTCACTATTGGGGATTGTCCCACTATCTGGGATTGTACTCACTATCTGGGATTGCACCCACTATCTGGGATTGCACCCACTATCTGGGATTCTACTAACTATCTGGGATGGTACTCGCTATCGGGGATTGTACTCGCTATCGGGGATTGTTCTCACTATCGGGGATTGTTCTCACTATCTGGGATTGTACCCACTATCGGGGATTGTATTCACTATCGGGGATTGTACTCACTATCTGGAATTGTACCCAGTATCTGGGATTATACCCACTATCGCGGATTGTACTCACTATCGGGGAATGTACCCAATATCTGGGATTTTATTCACAATCTGGGATTGTACTCACTATCGAGGATTGTACCCGCTATCGAGGATTGTACCCGCTATCGGGGATTGTACCCGCTATCGAGGATTGTACCCGCTATCGGGTATTGTAATCACTATCTGGGACATTCCTCTCTATCGGGGATCTTCCTCACTATCTGGAATTGCACCCACTATCTGGGATTGTACCCATTATCTGGGATTGTCCTCACTATCTGGGATTGTACTCACTATCTGGGATTGTACCCATTATCTGGGATTGTACCCATTATCTGGGATTGTCCTCACTATCTGGGATTGTACTCACTATCTGGGATCGTACTCACTGTCGGGGATCGTACTCACTGTCGGGGATCGTACTTAGCATCGGGGATTGTACTCAATATCGAGGATTGTACTCACTATCGAGGATTGTACCCGCTATCGGGGATTGTTATCGCTATCGAGGATTGTACTCACTATCGAGGATTGTACCCACTATCGGGGATTGTACTCGCTATCGAGGATTGTGCTCACTATCGAGGATTGTACCCACTATCGGGGATTGTACTCGTTATCAAGGATTGTACCCACTATCGGGGATTTTACTCACTATCTGGGATTGTACCCACTATCGGGGATTGCACTCACTATCTGGGATTGTACCCACTATCTGGGATTGTACTCACTTTCGGGTTTGCACTCACTATCGGGAATTGTGCTCACTATCTGGGGTTGTACTAACTGTTTGGGGTTGTAGTCACTATTGGTGATCGTACTCACGATCGGTGATTGTACTCAATATCTGGGATCGTACTCACTATCTGTGATTGTACCTACTATCAGGGATTGTACTCACTATCGGGAATTGTACTCACTATCGGTGATCGTACTAACTATCTGGGATGGTACTCACTATCGGGGATTTTACTCACTATCTGGGATTGTACTCGCTATCTGGGATTGTAGTCGCTATCGGGGATTGTACTCGCGATCAGGGATTGTACTCGCTATCGGGGATTGTACTCGCCATCGGGGATTCTACTCACTATCTTGGATCGTACTCACTATCAGGGATTGTACTCACTATCTGGGATTGTACTCACTATCGGGGAATGTACACAATATCTGGGATTGTACCAATGTCGGAGATCATACCCACTATCTGGGATTGATCTCACCATCTGGGATTTTACTCACTATCTGGGACTGTACACACTCGGGGATTGTACCCACTATCTGGGATTGTACCCACTATCTGGGATTGTGCTCACTATTGGGGATTGTCCTCGCTATCTGGGATTGTAGACACGATCTGGGATTGTACTCATTATCGGGGATTGTACCCACTATCTGGGATTGTACTCACTATCTGGGATTGTCCCAATATTGGCATTGTATCCACTTTCTGGGATAGCACTCGCTATCGGGGGTTTCCCACTATCGGGGATTGTATTCACCATGTGGGATTGTACCCAATATCTAGCATTGTTCCCAGCAGCTGGGATTGTACTCACTATTGGGGATGGTAGGCACTATCTGGGATTGTACTCACTATCAGGGTTTGTACACACTATCGGGGATTGTACTCAGTATCTTTGATTGTACTCAATATCAGGGTTTGCACCCACCATCTGCGATTTTAGCCACTAACTGGGATTGCACTCACTATCGGGGATTGACCTCACTATCTGGGATTGTACTCACTATCGGGCATTGTACTCACTATTGGGGATAGAACTCACTGTCTGGGGTTGTACACACTTTCTAGGATTGTACTCACTATTGGGGATTCTATCCACTATCTAGGATTGTGCTGACTACCTGGGGTTGTACCCAATATCGGGGATTGTACTCACTATCTGGGATTGTACTCACAATCGGGGATTGTACTCACTATCTGGGATTGTACTCACTATCTGGGATTGTACTCACTATCGTGTTTGTCCCACTATCTGGGATTGTCCTCACTATCGGGGATTATACTCACTATCGGGGATTGCACTCACTATTGGGGATTGTCCCACTATCTGGGATTGTACTCACTATCTGGGATTGTACTCACTATCGGGGATTGTACTCACTATCGGGGATTGCACTCACTATCTGGGATTGTACTCACTATCTGGGATTGTACTTAGTATCTGGGATTGGACACACCATCGGGGATTGTACTCCCTATCTGGGATTGTACTCAATATCTGGAATTGTACTCACTGTCTGGAATTGTACTCATTATCTGGGATTGTACTCACTGTCTGGGATTCTACTCACTTTCTGGGATTGTAACCACTATCAGGGATTGTACCCACTATCGGAGATTATTCTCACTGTCGGGGATTGTCCCACTATCGGGGATTGTACTCACTATCTGGGATTGTACCCACTATCTGGGATTGTACTCACTATTGGGGACTGTATTCACTATCTGGGATTGTACCCACTATCGGGGATTGTACTCACTGTGGGATTGTACTCACTATAGGGGATTCTACCCACTATCTGGGATTGTACTCACTATCTGGAATTGTACCCACTATCTGGGATTGTACTCACTGTTGGGGATTGTACTCACTATCTGGGATTGTAGTTACTATCGGGGATTGTACTCACTATCGGGGATTGTACTCACTATCGGGGATTGTACTCACTATCTGAGATTGTCCTCACTATCTTAGATTGTACCCACTATCTGGGATTGTACTCGCTATCGAGGATTGTACCCGCTATCGGGGATTGTACTCGCTATCGAGGATTGTACTCACTATCGAGGATTGTACCCACTATCGGGGATTGTACTCGCTATCGAGGATTGTACTCACTATCGAGGATTGTACTCACTATCGCGGATTGTACCCACTATCGGGGATTGTACTCGTTATCAAGGATTGTACCCACTATCGGGGATTGTACTCACTATCTGGGATTGTACCCACTATCTGGGATTGTACTCACTATCGGGGATTGTACTCACTCTTTGGGATTGTACTCAGTAACTGGGATTGTACTCAGTAACTGGGATCGTACTCACTATCGGGGATTGTACTCACTATCGGGGATTGTACTCACTATCGGGGATTGTACTCACTATCGGGGATTGTACTCACTATCTGTGATCGTTCTCACTATCGGGGATCGTACTCACTATCGGGGATCGTACTCACTATCGCGGATCGTACTCACTATCGCGGATCGTACTCACTATCGCGGATCGTACTCACTATCGGGGATTGTACAAACTATCTGGGAATGTACTCACTATCGGAGATTGTACTCACTATCTGGGATTGTACCCACTATCTGGGATTGTGCTCACTATTGCGGATTGTCCTCACTATCTGGCATTTTAGACACTATCTGGGATTGTACTCATTATCGGGGATTGTTCTCATTATCGGGGATTGTACTCATTATCGGTGATTGTACTCATTATTGGGGATTGTCCCCAGTATCGGGGATTGTCCCAATATCGGCATTGTACCCACTTTCTTGGATTGCACTCGCTATCGGGGGTTTTCCCACTATCGGAGATTGTCCCACTATCGGGGATTGTATTCACTATGTAGGATTGTACCAGGCATCTGGGACTTTACCCACTATCTGGGATTGTACCCTCTATCTGGGATTGTACCCTCTATCTGGGATTGTACCCACTATCTGGGATTGCACCTGGCATCTGGGATTGTACTCACCATCAGGGATTGTACTCACTATCTGGGATTTTACACACTATCTGGAATTGCACCCACTATCTGGGATTGTACCCACTATCTGGGATTGTACCCACTATCTGGGACATTCCTCACTATCGGGGATCTTCCTCACTATCTGGAATTGCACCCACTATCTGGGATTGTACCCATTATCTGGGATTGTACCCATTATCTGGGATTGTCCTCACTATCTGGGATTGTACTCGCTATCGAGGATTGTACCCACTATCGGGGATTGTACTCACCATCGGGGATTGTACCCACCACCGAGGATTGTACTCACTATCGAGCATTGTACTCGCTATCGGGGATTGTACTCACTATCGAGGATTGTACTCACTATCGAGGATTGTACCCATTATCGGGGATTGTACTCACTATCAGGGATTGTACTCACTATCAGGGATTGTACTCACTGTCGGGGATTGTACTCACTGTCGGGGATTGTACTCACTTTCGGGGATTGTACTCACTGTCGGGGACTGTACTCACTGTCCGGGATTGTACTCACTGTCGGGGATTGTACTCACTAACTGGGATTGTACTCAGTAACGAGGATTGTACTCACTATCTGGGATCGTACTGACCATCTGGGATTGTACCCACTATCGGGGATTGTACTCACTATCTGGGATTGTACCCACTATCGGGGATTGCACTCACTATCGGGGATTGTACCCACTATTTGGGATTGTACTCACTATCGGGGATTGTACCCACTATCTGGGATTGTACTCACTATCGGTGATTGTACTCACTCTTTGGGATTGTACTCACTATCTGGGATTGTACCCACTATCGGGGATTGCACTCACTATCGGGGATTGTACTCACTATCGGGGATTGTACTCACTATCAGGGATTGTACTCACTATCGGGGATTGTACTCACTATCTGTGATCGTTCTCACTATCGGGGATCGTACTCACTATCGGGGATCGTACTCACTATCGGGGATCGTATTCACGATCTGGGATCGTACTCACTATCGCGGATCGTACTCACGATCTGGGATCGTACTCACTATCGCAGATCGTACTCACTATCGGGGATCATACTCACTATCGCGGATCGTACTCACTATCGCGGATCGTACTCACTATCGGGGATTGTACAAACTATCTGGGAATGTGCTCACTATCGGAGATTGTACTCACTATCTGGGATTGTACCCACTAACTGGGATTGTGCTCACTATTGCGGATTGTCTTCACTATCTGGCATTTTAGAATCTATCTGGGATTGTACTCATTATCGGGGATTGTTCTCATTATCGGGGATTGTACTCATTATCGGTGATTGTACTCATTATTGGGGATTGTTCCTACTATTGGGGATTGTCCCCAGTATCGGGGATTGTCCCAATATCGGCATTGTACCCACTTTCTTGGATTGCACTCGCTATCGGGGGTTTTCCCACTGTCGGAGATTGTCCCACTATCGGGGATTATATTCACTATGTAGGATTGTACCAGGCATCTGGGACTTTACCCACTATCTGGGATTGTACCCTCTATCTGGGATTGTACCCTCTGTCTGGGATTGTACCCACTATTTGGGATTGCACCCGGCATCTGGGATTGTACTCACCATCAGGGATTGTACTCACTATCTGGGATTTTACACACTATCTGGAATTGCACCCACTATCTGGGATTGTACCCACTATCTGGGACATTCCTCACTATCGGGAATCTTCCTCACTATCTGGAATTGCACCCACTATCTGGGATTGTACCCATTATCTGGGATTGTACCCATTATCTGGGATTGTCCTCACTATCTGGGATTGTACTCGCTATCGAGGATTGTACCCACTATCGAGGATTGTACTCACCATCGGGGATTGTACCCACCACCGAGGATTGTACTCACTATCGAGCATTGTACTCGTTATCGGGGATTGTACTCACTATCGAGGATTGTACTCACTATCGAGGATTGTACTCACTATCGAGGATTGTACCCATTATCGGGGATTGTACTCACTATCAGGGATTGTACTCAGTATCAGGGATTGTACCCACTATCGGGGATCTTCCTCACTATCTGGGATTGTACCCATTATCTGGGTTGTACCCATTATCTGGGATTGTCCTCACTATCTGGGATTGTACTCGCTATCGAGGATTGTGCCCACTATCGGGGATTGCACCCACTATCGAGGATTGTACTCACCATCGGGGATTGTACCCACCACCGAGGATTGTACTCACTATCGAGGATTGTACCCACTATCGGGGATTGTACCCACTATCGGGGATTGTACTCACTATCAGGGATTGTACTCACTATCAGGGATTGTACTCACTGTCGGAGATTGTACTCACTGTCGGGGATTGTACTCACTTTCGGGGATTGTACTCACTTTCGGGGATTGTACTCACTATCAGGGATTGTACTCACTGTCGGGGATTGTACTCACTGTCGGGGATTGTACTCACTAACTGGGATTGTACTCAGTAACGAGGATTGTACTCACTATCTGGGATCGTACTGACCATCTGAGATTGTACTCACTATCTGGGATTGTACTCACCATCTGGGATTGCACCCACTATCGGGGATTGCACTCACTATCTGGGATTGAACTCACTATCTGGGATTGTACTCACTATCGTGGATTGTACTCTCTATCTGGGATTGTACTCACTGTCGGGAATTGTACTCACTATTGGTAATTGTGCCCACTATCTGTGATCGTGCTCACTATCGGGGATCGTACTCACTATCTGGGATCGGACTCACTATCTGGGATCGGACTCACTATCTGGGATTGTACTCAGCATCGGGGTTTTTACTCACTATTGGTGATTGTACTCACTATCTGGGATTGTGCTCACTATTGATGATTGTACTCACTATCTGGGATTGTACTCACTATCTAGGATTGCACCAACTATCTGGGATTGTGCTCACTATCGGGGATCGTACTCTCTATTAGGGATTGTACTCACTATCGGGGATTGTACTCACTATCTGGGATCATACTCACTATCGGGGATCGTACTCACTATCGGGGATTGTACTCACTATCGGGGATTGTGCCCACTATCGGGGATTGTGCCCACTTTCTAGGATTGTACTCACTATCTAGGATTGTACTCACTATCTGGGATTGTACTCACTATCGGGGATTGCACTCACTATCGGGAATTGTGCTCACTATCTGGGTTTGTACTAACTATCTGGGGTTGTAGTCACTATTGGTGATCGTACTGACGATCGGGGATTGTGCTCGCCATCGGGGATTCTACTCACTATCTTGGATCGTACTCACTATCGGGGATTGTACTCACTATCGGGAATTGTACCTACTATCGGGGATTGTACTCACTATCTGGGATTGTACTCACTATCTGGGATTGCACCCACTATCTGGGATTGCACCCACTATCTGGGATTCTACTAACTATCTGGGATGGTACTCGCTATCGGGGATTGTACTCGCTATCGGGGATTGTTCTCACTATCTGGGATTGTACCCGCTATCGGGATTGTTCTCACTATCTGGGATTGTACCCACTATCGGGGATTGTATTCACTATCTGGGATTGTACCCACTATCTGGGACATTCCTCACTATCGGGGATCTTCCTCACTATCTGGAATTGCACCCACTATCTGGGATTGTACCCATTATCTGGGATTGTACCCATTATCTGGGATTGTCCTCACTATCTGGGATTGTACTCGCTATCGAGGATTGTACCCACTATCGGGGATTGTACTCACCATCGGGGATTGTACCCACCACCGAGGATTGTACTCAGTATCGAGCATTGTACTCTCTATCGGGGATTGTACTCACTATCGAGGATTGTACTCACTATCGAGGATTGTACCCATTATCGGGGATTGTACTCACTATCAGGGATTGTACTCACTATCAGTGATTGTACTCACTGTCGGGGATTGTACTCACTTTCGGGGATTGTACTCACTGTCGGGGATTGTACACACTGTCTGGGATTGTACTCACTGTCGGGGATTGTACTCACTAACTGGGATTGTACTCAGTAACGAGGATTGTACTCACTATCTGGGATCGTACTGACCATCTGGGATTGTACCCACTATGGGGGATTGTACTCACTATCTGGGATTGTACCCACTATTGGGGATTGCACTCACTATCTGGGATTGTACCCACTATCTGGGATTGTACTCACTATCGGGGATTGTACCCACTATCTGGGATTGTACTCACTATCAGGGATTGTACTCACTATCAGGGATTGTACTCACTGTCGGGGATTGTACTCACTGTCCGGGATTGTACTCACTGTCGGGGATTGTACTCACTAACTGGGATTGTACTCAGTAACGAGGATTGTACTCACTATCTGGGATCGTACTGACCATCTGGGATTGTACCCACTATCGGGGATTGTACTCACTATCTGGGATTGTACCCACTATTGGGGATTGCACTCACTATCTGGGATTGTACCCACTATCTGGGATTGTACTCACTATCGGGGATTGTACCCACTATCTGGGATTGTACTCACTATCGGTGATTGTACTCACTCTTTGGGATTGTACTCAGTAACTGGGATTGTACTCACTATCGGGGATTGTACTCACTATCGGGGATTGTACTCACTATCGGGGATTGTACTCACTATTGGGGATTGTACTCACTATCTGTGATCGTTCTCACTTTCGGGGATCGTACTCACGATCTGGGATCGTACTCACTATCGCGGATCGTACTCACGATCTGGGATCGTACTCACTATCGCGGATCGTACTCACTATCGGGGATCGTACTCACTATCGTGGATCGTACTCACTATCGCGGATCGTACTCACTATCGGGGATTGTACAAACTATCTGGGAATGTACTCACTATCGGAGATTGTACTCACTATCTGGGATTGTACCCACTATCTGGGATTGTGCTCACTATTGCGGATTGTCCTCACTATCTGGCATTTTAGAATCTATCTGGGATTGTACTCATTATCGGGGATTGTTCTCATTATCGGTGATTGTACTCATTATTGGGGATTGTCCCCAGTATCGGGGATTGTCCCAATATCGGCATTGTACCCACTTTCTTGGATTGCACTCGCTATCGGGGGTTTTCCCACTATCGGAGATTGTCCCACTATCGGGGATTGTATTCACTATGTAGGATTGTACCAGGCATCTGGGACTTTACCCACTATCTGGGATTGTACCCTCTATCTGGGATTGTACCCTCTATCTGGGATTGTACCCACTATCTGGGATTGCACCCGGCATCTGGGATTGTACTCACCATCGGGGATTGTACTCACTATCTGGGATTTTACACACTATCTGGAATTGCACCCACTATCTGGGATTGTACCCACTATCTGGGATTGTACCCACTATCTGGGACTTTCCTCACTATCGGGAATCTTCCTCACTATCTGGAATTGCACCCACTATCTGGGATTGTACCCATTATCTGGGATTGTACCCATTATCTGGGATTGTCCTCACTATCTGGGATTGTACTCGCTATCGAGGATTGTACCCACTATCGAGGATTGTACTCACCATCGGGGATTGTAACCACCACCGAGGATTGTACTCACTATCGAGCATTGTACTCGCTATCGGGGATTGTACTCACTATCGAGGATTGTACTCACTATCGAGGATTGTACTCACTATCGAGGATTGTACTCACGATCGAGGATTGTACCCATTATCGGGGATTGTACTCACTATCAGGGATTGTACTCACTGTCAGGGATTGTACTCACTGTCGGGGATTGTACTCACTGCCGGGGATTGTACTCACTGTCGGGGATTGTACTCACTTTCGGGGATTGTACTCACTTTCGGGGATTGTACTCACTGTCGGGGATTGTACTCACTCACTGGGATTGTACTCAGTAACGAGGATTGTACTCACTATCTGGGATCGTACTGACCATCTGGGATTGTACCCACTATCGGGGATTGCACTCACTATCTAGGATTGAACTCACTATTGGGGTTTGTACTCACTATCTGGGATTGTACTCACTATCGTGGATTGTACTCTCTATCTGGGATTGTACTCACTGTCGGGCATTGTACTCACTATTGGTAATTGTGCCCACTATCTGGGATCGTGCTCACTATTGGGGATCGTACTCACTATCTGGGATCGGACTCACTATTGGCGATTGTACCCACCATCTGGGATTGTCCTCACAATCTGGGACTGTACTCAGTATCGGGGTTTTTACTCACTATTGGTGATTGTACTCACTATCTGAGATTGTGCTCACTATTGATGATTGTACTCACTATCTGGGATTGTACTCACTTTCTAGGATTGCACCAACTATCTGGGATTGTACTCACAATCGGGGATCGTACTCTCTATCGGGGATTGTACTCACTATCGGGGATTGTACTCACTATCTGGGATCATACTCACTATCGGGGTTGGTACTCACTATCGGGGTTGGTACTCACTATCGGGGATTGTACTCACTATCGGGGATTGTGCCCACTATCGGGGATTGTGCCCACTTTCTAGGATTGTACTCACTATCTGGGATTGTACTCACTATCGGGGATTGCACTCACTATCGGGAATTGTGCTCACTATCTGGGTTTGTACTAACTATCTGGGGTTGTAGTCACTATTGGTGATCGTACTGACGATCAGGGATTGTACTCGCCATCGGGGATTGTACTCACTATCTTGGATCATACTCACTATCGGGGATTGTACTCACTATCGGGAATTGTACCCACTATCGGGGATTGTACTCACTATCTGGGATTGCTCCCACTATCTGGGATTGCACCCACTATCTGGGATTGCACCCACTATCTGGGATTGCACCCACTATCTGGGATGGTACTCAGTATCGGGGATTGTACCCACAATCGGGGATTGTATTCACTATCGGGGATTGTACTCACTGTCTGGGATTGTACCCAGTATCTGGGATTATACCCAGTATCGGGGATTGTACTCACTATCGGGGATTGCACTCACGATCGGGGAATGTACCCAATATCTGGGATTTTATTCACAATCTGGGATTGTGCTCAGTATTGGGGATTGTACCCACTGTCCGGGAATGTACTCACTATCTGGGATTGTACACACTATCGGGCATTGTAGCCACTATCTGGGATTGTACCAATGTCGGAGATCATACCCACTATCTGGGATTGATCTCACCATCTGGGATTTTACTCACTGTCTGTGACTGTACACACTCGGGGATTGTCCTCGCTATCTGGGATTGTAGACACGATCTGGGATTGTAGACACGATCTGGGATTGTACTCATTATCGGGGATTGTACTCACTATCGGGGATTGTACCCACTATCTGGGATTGTACTCACTATCTGGGATTGTCCCAATATTGGCATTGTATCCACTTTCTGGGATTGCACTCGCTATCGGGGGTTTTCCCACTATCGGGGATTGTATTCACCATGTGGGATTGTACCCAATATCACAGAATCACAGAATCCCCACAGTGCAGATAGAGGCCATTTCGGCCCATCGAGCCTGCACCGACACATATCCCACCCGATCCCCATAACCCCTACACCAACACATATCCCACCCTATCCCCGTAACCCCACGTATTTAATCCCCCTAACACTAAGGGTCAATTTATCATAGCCAATCAACCTAACCCGCACATCTTTAGACTGTGGGAGGAAACCGGAGCACCCGGAGGAAACCCACGCAAACACGGGGAGAATGTGCAAACTCCACACAGACAGTCACCCGAGGCCGGATTCGAACCCAGGTCCCTGGCGCTGTGAGGCAACAGTGCTAACCACTGTGCCACCGTGCTGCCAATATCTAGCATTGTTCCCAGCAGCTGGGATTGTACTCAGTATTGGGGATGGTAGGCACTATCTGGGATTGTACTCACTATCGGGGTTTGTACTCACTATCGGGGTTTGTACACACTATCGGGGATTGTACTCACTATCATTGATTGTACTCACTATCGGGGGTTGCACCCACTATCTGCGATTCTAGCCACTAACTGGGATTGTACTCACTATCGGGGATTGACCTCGCTATCTGGGATTGCACTCACTATTGGGGATAGAACTCACTGTCTGGGATTGTACACACTTTCTAGGATTGTACACACTATTGGGGATTCTACCCACTATCTAGTCTTGTGCTATCTGGAATTGTACCCAATATCGGGGATTGTACTCACTATTTGGGATTGTACTCACAATCAGGGATTGTACTCACTATCTGGGATTGTACTCACTATCTGGGATTGTACTCACTATCGGGGAATGTACTCGCTATTTGGGATTGTGCCCACTATCGTGTTTGTCCCACTATCTGGGATTGTCCTCACTATCGGGGATTATACTCACTATCGGGGATTGCACTCACTATTGGGGATTGTCCCACTATCGGGGATTGTACCCACTATCTGGGATTGTACTCACTATCGGGGATTGTACTCACTATCGGGGATTGTACTCACTATCTGGGATTGTACTTAGTATCTGGGATTGTACACACCATCGGGGATTGTACTCCCTATCTGGGATTGTACTCACTGTCTGGGATTGTACTCACTTTCTGGGATTGTAAGCACTATCGGGGATTGTACCCACTATCGGAGATTATTCTCACTGTCGGGGATTGTCCCACTATCGGGGATTGTCCCACTATCGGGGATTGTACTCACTATCTGGGATTGTACCCACTATCTGGGATTGTACTCACTATTGGGGACTGTATTCACTATCTGGGATTCTACCCACTATCTGGGATTGCACTCACTATCTGGAATTGTACCCACTATCTGGGATTGTACCCACTATCTGGGATTTTATTCGCTGTTGGGGATTGTACTCACTATCGGGGATTGTACCCACTGTCTGGGATTGTACTCACTGTCGGGGATTGTACTCACAATTGGGGATTGTACCCACTGTCTGGGATTGTACTCACTATCCGGGATTGTACTCACTATCGGGGATTGTCCTCACTATCTGAGATTGTCCTCACTATCTTAGATTGTACCCACTATCTGGGATGGTACCCACTATCTGGGATTGTAATCACTATCTGGGACATTCCCCTCTCTCGGGGATCTTCCTCACTTTCTGGAATTGCACCCACTATCTAGGATTGTACCCATTATCTGGGATTGTACCCATTATCTGGGATTGTCCTCACTATCTGGGATTGTACTCACTATCTGGGATTGTACTCACTATCTGGGATCGTACTCACTGTCGGGGATCGTACTCACTATCGAGGATTGTACCCGCTATCGAGGATTGTACCCGCTATCGGGGATTGTACCCGCTATCGAGGATTGTACCCGCTATCGGGGATTGTAATCACTATCTGGGACATTCCTCACTATCGGGAATCTTCTTCACTATCTGGAATTGCACCCACTATCTGGGATTGTACCCATTATCTGGGATTGTACCCATTATCTGGGATTGTCCTCACTATCTGGAATTGCACCCACTATCTGGGATTGTACCCATTATCTGGGACTGTACCCATTATCTGGGATTGTCCTCACTATCTGGGATTGTACTCACTATCTGGGATTGTACTCACTATCTGGGATCGTACTCGCTGTCGGGGATCGTACTCACCATCGGGGATTGTACTCAATATCGAGGATTGTACTCACTATCAAGGATTGTACTCACTATCGGGGATTGTACCCACTATCTGGGATTGTACTCACTATCGAGGATTGTACCCAGTATCGGGGATTGTACTCGCTATCGAGTATTGTGCTCACTATCAAGGATTGTACCCACCATCGGGGATTGTACTCGCTATCGAGGATTGTACTCACTATCGAGGATTGTACCCACTATCGGGGATTGTACTCGTTATCAAGGATTGTACCCACTATCGGGGATTGTCCTCACTATCTGGGATTGTACCCACTATCGGGGATTGCACTCACTATCTGGGATTGTACCCACTATCTGGGATTGTACTCACTTTCGGGGATTGTACCCACTATCTGGGATTGTACTCACTATCGGGGATTGTACCCACTATCTGGGATTGTACTCACTATCGAGGATTGTACCCACTATCGGGGATTGTACTCGCTATCGAGGATTGTGCTCACTATCGAGGATTGTACCCACCATCGGGGATTGTACTCGCTATTGAGGATTGTACTCACTATCGAGGATTGTACCCACTATCGGGGATTGTACTCGTTATCAAGGATTGTACCCACTATCGGGGATTGTACTCACTATCTGGGATTGTACCCACTATCGGGGATTGCACTCACTATCTGGGATTGTACCCACTATCTGGGATTGTACTCACTTTCGGGGATTGTACCCACTATCTGGGATTGTACTCACTATCGGGGATTGTACTCACTATCTGGGATTGCACTCACTCTCTGGGATTGTACTCACTATCGGGGATTGTACTCACTCACTGGGATTGTACTCACTAACTGGGATTGTACTCACTAACTGGGATCGTACTCACGATCTGGGATCGTACTCACTATCGGGGATCGTACTCACTATCGCGGATCGTACTCACTATCGCGGATCGTACTCACTATCGGGGATTGTACAAACTATCTGGGAATGTACTCACTATCGGAGATTGTACTCACTATCTGGGATTGTACCCACGATCTGGGATTGTACCCACTGTCTGGGATTGTACCCACTGTCTGGGATTGTACCCAGTATCTGGAATTGGCCCCACTATCTGGAATTGGCCCCACTATCTGGAATTGGCCCCACTATCTGGGATTGTACCCACTATCTGGGATTGTGCTCACTATTGCGGATTGTCCTCACTATCTGGCATTGTAGACACTATCTGGGATTGTAGTCATTATCGGGGATTGTTCTCATTATCGGGGATTGTACTCATTATCGGTGATTGTACTCATTATTGGGGATTTTTCCCACTATGGGGGATTGTCCCAATATCGGGGATTATACTCACTATCTGGGATTTTACACACTATCTGGAATTGCACCCACTATCTGGGATTGTACCCACCATCGGGGATTGTACTCACTATCGGGAATTGTACCCACGATCGGGGATTGTACTCACTATCTGGGATTGGACTCACTATCTGGGATTTTACTCATTATCTGGGATTGCACCCACTATCTGGGATTGCACCCACTATCTGGGATTGTACTAACTATCTGGGATGGTACTCACTATCGGGGATTGTACTCACTATCTAGGATTGTACCCACTATCGGGGATTGTATTCACTATCGGGGATTGTACTCACTATCTGGGATTGTACCCACTATCTGGGATTGTACCCACTATCGGGGATTGTAGCCACTATCTGGGATTGTACTCACTATCTGGGATTGTACACACTATCGGGCATTGTAGCCACTATCTGGGATTGTAGCAATGTCGGAGATCATACCCACTATTTGGGATTGACCTCACCATCTGGGATTTTACTCACTATCTGGGACTGTACACACTCGGGGATTGTACCCACTATCTGGGATTGTACCCACTATCTGGGATTGTGCTCACTATTGGGGATTGTCCTCGCTATCTGGGATTGTATTCACTATCTGGGATTGTACCCACTATCGGGGATTGTACTCACTGTGGGATTGTACTCACAAAAGGGGACTCTACCCACTATCTGGGATTGTACTCACTATCTGGAATTGTACCAACTATCTGGGATTGTACTCGCTGTTGGGGATTGTACTCACTATCTGGGATTGTACTCACTATCTGGGATTGTACTCACTATCTGGGATTGTACTTACTATCTGGGATTGTACCCACTATCGGAGATTATTCTCACTGTCGGGGATTGTCCCACTATCGGGGATTGTACTCACTATCTGGGATTGTACCCATTATCTGGGATTGTACTCACTATTGGGGACTGTATTCACTATCTGGGATTGTACCCACTATCGGGGATTGTACTCACTGTGGGATTGTACTCACTATAGGGGATTCTACCCACTATCTGGGATTGTACTCACTATCTGGAATTGTACCCACTATGTGGGATTGTACTCGCTGTTGGGGATTGTACTCACTATCTGGGATTGTACTCACTGTTGGAGATTGTACTCACTGTTGGGGATTGTACTCACTATCTGGGATTGTACTTACTATCTGGGATTGTACTCACTATCTGGGATTGTACTCACTATCGGGGATTGTACCCACTATCGGGGATTGTACTCACTATCGGGGATTGTACCCACTATCGGGGATTGTACCCACTATCGGGGATTGTACCCACTATCGGGGATTGTACCCACTCTCTGGGATTGTATCCCCTCTCTGGGATTGTACTGACTATCGGGGATTGTACTGACTATCGGGGATTGTCCCACTATCGGGGAACGTACCCAATATCGGGGATTGTACTCACTATCGGGGATTGTACTCACTATCGGGGATTGTACTCACTATCTGAGATTGTCCTCACTATCTTGGATTGTACCCACTATCTGGGATTGTACTCGCTATCGAGGATTGTACCCGCTATCGGGGATTGTACTCGCTATCGAGGATTGTACTCACGATCGAGGAGTGTACCCACTATCGGGGATTGTACTCGTTATCAAGGATTGTACCCACTATCGGGGATTGTACTCACTATCTGGGATTGTACCCACTATCGGGGATTGCACTCACTATCTGGGATTGGACCCACTATCTGGGATTGTACTCACTATCGGGGATTGTACCCATTATCTGGGATTGTACTCACTATCGGGGATTGTACCCACTATCTTGGATTGTACTCACTATCTGGGATCGTACTCACTATCGGGGATCGTACTCACTATCGGGGATTGTACAAACTATCTGGGAATGTACTCACTATCGGAGATTGTACTCACTATCTGTGATTGTACCCACTATCTGGGATTGTGCTCACTATTGCGGATTGTCCTCACTATCTGGCATTTTAGACACTATCTGGTATTGTACTCATTATCGGGGATTGTTCTCATTATCGGGGATTGTACCCACTATTGGGGATTGTCCCCACTATCGGGGATTGTCCCAATATCGGCATTGTACCCACTTTCTTGGATTGCACTCGCTATCGGGGGTTTTCCGACTATCGGAGATTGTCCCACTATCGGGGATTGTATTCACTATGTAGGATTGTACCAGGCATCTGGGACTTTACCCACTATCTGGGATTGTACCCACTATCTGGGATTGCACCCGGCATCTGGGACTGTACTCACCATCGGGGATTGTACTCACTATCTGGGATTGTACTCACTATCAGGGATTGTACCCACTATCAGGGATTGTACCCACTATCTGGGATTGTACCCACTATCTGGGACATTCCTCACTATCGGGGATCTTCCTCACTATCTGGAATTGCACCCACTATCTGGGATTGTACCCATTATCTGGGTTGTACCCATTATCTGGGATTGTCCTCACTATCTGGGATTGTACTCGCTATCGAGGATTGTGCCCACTATCGGGGATTGTACCCACTATCGAGGATTGTACTCACCATCGGGGATTGTACCCACCACCGAGGATTGTACTCACTATCGAGGATTGTACTCACTATCGAGGATTGTACCCACTATCGGGGATTGTACCCACTATCGAGGATTGTACTCACTATCAGGGATTGTACTCACTATCAGGGATTGTGCTCACTGTCGGAGATTGTACTCACTGTCGGGGATTGTACTCACTTTCGGGGATTGTACTCACTTTCGGGGATTGCACTCACTCTCTGGGATTGTACTCACTATCGGGGATTGTACTCACTCACTGGGATTGTACTCACTGTCGGGGATTGTACTCACTAACTGGGATCGTACTCACGATCTGGGATCGTACTCACTATCGGGGATCGTACTCACTATCGCGGATCGTACTCACTATCGCGGATCGTACTCACTATCGGGGATTGTACAAACTATCTGGGAATGTACTCACTATCGGAGATTGTACTCACTATCTGGGATTGTACCCACGATCTGGGATTGTACCCACTGTCTGGGATTGTACCCACTGTCTGGGATTGTACCCAGTATCTGGAATTGGCCCCACTATCTGGAATTGGCCCCACTATCTGGAATTGGCCCCACTATCTGGGATTGTACCCACTATCTGGGATTGTGCTCACTATTGCGGATTGTCCTCACTATCTGGCATTGTAGACACTATCTGGGATTGTAGTCATTATCGGGGATTGTTCTCATTATCGGGGATTGTACTCATTATCGGTGATTGTACTCATTATTGGGGATTTTTCCCACTATGGGGGATTGTCCCAATATCGGGGATTATACTCACTATCTGGGATTTTACACACTATCTGGAATTGCACCCACTATCTGGGATTGTACCCACCATCGGGGATTGTACTCACTATCGGGAATTGTACCCACGATCGGGGATTGTACTCACTATCTGGGATTGGACTCACTATCTGGGATTTTACTCATTATCTGGGATTGCACCCACTATCTGGGATTGCACCCACTATCTGGGATTGTACTAACTATCTGGGATGGTACTCACTATCGGGGATTGTACTCACTATCTAGGATTGTACCCACTATCGGGGATTGTATTCACTATCGGGGATTGTACTCACTATCTGGGATTGTACCCACTATCTGGGATTATACCCACTATCGGGGATTGTAGCCACTATCTGGGATTGTACTCACTATCTGGGATTGTACACACTATCGGGCATTGTAGCCACTATCTGGGATTGTAGCAATGTCGGAGATCATACCCACTATTTGGGATTGACCTCACCATCTGGGATTTTACTCACTATCTGGGACTGTACACACTCGGGGATTGTACCCACTATCTGGGATTGTACCCACTATCTGGGATTGTGCTCACTATTGGGGATTGTCCTCGCTATCTGGGATTGTATTCACTATCTGGGATTGTACCCACCATCGGGGATTGTACTCACTGTGGGATTGTACTCACAAAAGGGGACTCTACCCACTATCTGGGATTGTACTCACTATCTGGAATTGTACCAACTATCTGGGATTGTACTCGCTGTTGGGGATTGTACTCACTATCTGGGATTGTACTCACTATCTGGGATTGTACTCACTATCTGGGATTGTACTTACTATCTGGGATTGTACCCACTATCGGAGATTATTCTCACTGTCGGGGATTGTCCCACTATCGGGGATTGTACTCACTATCTGGGATTGTACCCATTATCTGGGATTGTACTCACTATTGGGGACTGTATTCACTATCTGGGATTGTACCCACTATCGGGGATTGTACTCACTGTGGGATTGTACTCACTATAGGGGATTCTACCCACTATCTGGGATTGTACTCACTATCTGGAATTGTACCCACTATGTGGGATTGTACTCGCTGTTGGGGATTGTACTCACTATCTGGGATTGTACTCACTGTTGGAGATTGTACTCACTGTTGGGGATTGTACTCACTATCTGGGATTGTACTTACTATCTGGGATTGTACTCACTATCTGGGATTGTACTCACTATCGGGGATTGTACCCACTATCGGGGATTGTACTCACTATCGGGGATTGTACCCACTATCGGGGATTGTACCCACTATCGGGGATTGTACCCACTATCGGGGATTGTACCCACTCTCTGGGATTGTATCCCCTCTCTGGGATTGTACTGACTATCGGGGATTGTACTGACTATCGGGGATTGTCCCACTATCGGGGAACGTACCCAATATCGGGGATTGTACTCACTATCGGGGATTGTACTCACTATCGGGGATTGTACTCACTATCTGAGATTGTCCTCACTATCTTAGATTGTACCCACTATCTGGGATTGTACTCGCTATCGAGGATTGTACCCGCTATCGGGGATTGTACTCGCTATCGAGGATTGTACTCACGATCGAGGAGTGTACCCACTATCGGGGATTGTACTCGTTATCAAGGATTGTACCCACTATCGGGGATTGTACTCACTATCTGGGATTGTACCCACTATCGGGGATTGCACTCACTATCTGGGATTGGACCCACTATCTGGGATTGTACTCACTATCGGGGATTGTACCCATTATCTGGGATTGTACTCACTATCGGGGATTGTACCCACTATCTTGGATTGTACTCACTATCTGGGATCGTACTCACTATCGGGGATCGTACTCACTATCGGGGATTGTACAAACTATCTGGGAATGTACTCACTATCGGAGATTGTACTCACTATCTGTGATTGTACCCACTATCTGGGATTGTGCTCACTATTGCGGATTGTCCTCACTATCTGGCATTTTAGACACTATCTGGTATTGTACTCATTATCGGGGATTGTTCTCATTATCGGGGATTGTACCCACTATTGGGGATTGTCCCCACTATCGGGGATTGTCCCAATATCGGCATTGTACCCACTTTCTTGGATTGCACTCGCTATCGGGGGTTTTCCGACTATCGGAGATTGTCCCACTATCGGGGATTGTATTCACTATGTAGGATTGTACCAGGCATCTGGGACTTTACCCACTATCTGGGATTGTACCCACTATCTGGGATTGCACCCGGCATCTGGGACTGTACTCACCATCGGGGATTGTACTCACTATCTGGGATTGTACTCACTATCAGGGATTGTACCCACTATCAGGGATTGTACCCACTATCTGGGATTGTACCCACTATCTGGGACATTCCTCACTATCGGGGATCTTCCTCACTATCTGGAATTGCACCCACTATCTGGGATTGTACCCATTATCTGGGTTGTACCCATTATCTGGGATTGTCCTCACTATCTGGGATTGTACTCGCTATCGAGGATTGTGCCCACTATCGGGGATTGTACCCACTATCGAGGATTGTACTCACCATCGGGGATTGTACCCACCACCGAGGATTGTACTCACTATCGAGGATTGTACTCACTATCGAGGATTGTACCCACTATCGGGGATTGTACCCACTATCGAGGATTGTACTCACTATCAGGGATTGTACTCACTATCAGGGATTGTGCTCACTGTCGGAGATTGTACTCACTGTCGGGGATTGTACTCACTTTCGGGGATTGTACTCACTTTCGGGGATTGTACTCACTGTCAGGGATTGTACTCACTGTCGGGGATTGTACTCACTGTCCGGGATTGTACTCACTTTCGGGGATTGTACTCACTAACTGGGATTGTACTCAGTAACGAGGATTGTACTCACTATCTGGGATCGTACTGACCATCTGGGATTGTACTCACTATCTGGGATTGTACTCACCATCTGGGATTGCACCCACTATCGGGGATTGCACTCACTATCTAGGATTGAACTCACTATCTGGGATTGTACTCACTATCGTGGATTGTACTCTCTATCTGGGATTGTACTCACTGTCGGGAATTGTACTCACGATTGGTGATTGTACCCACTATCTGGGATTGTACTCACAATCTGGGATTGTACTCAGTATCGGGGTTTATACTCACTATTGGTGATTGTACTCACTATCTGGGATTGTGCTCACTATTGATGATTGTACTCACTATCTGGGATTGTACTCACTATCTTGGATTGCACCAACTATCTGGGATTGTACTCACTATCGGGGATCGTACTCTCTATTAGGGATTGTACTCACTATCGGGGATTGTACTCACTATCTGGCATCATACTCACTATCGGGGATTGTACTCACTATCGGGGATTGTACTCACTATCGGGGATTGTGCCCACTATCGGGGATTGTGCCCACTATCGGGGATTTGCCCACTTTCTAGGATTGTACTCACTATCTAGGATTGTACTCACTATCTGGGATTGTACTCACTATCGGGGATTGCACTCACTATCGGGAATTGTGCTCACTATCTGCGTTTGTACTAACTATCTGGGGTTGTAGTCACTATTGGTGATCGTACTGACGATCGGGGATTGTACTCGCCATCGGGGATTCTACTCACTATCTTGGATCATACTCACTATCGGGGATTGTACTCACTATCGGGAATTGTACCTACTATCTGGGATTGTACTCACTATCTGGGATTGTACTCACTATCTGGGATTGCACCCACTATCTGGGATTGCACCCACTATCTGGGATTCTACTAACTATCTGGGATGGTACTCGCTATCGGGGATTGTACTCGCTATCGGGGATTGTTCTCACTATCTGGGATTGTACCCGCTATCGATGATTGTTCTCACTATCTGGGATTGTACCCACTATCGGGGATTGTATTCACTATCGGGGATTGTACTCACTATCTGGGATTGTACCCAATATCTGAGATTATACCCACTATCGGGGATTGTACTCACTATCGGGGAATGTACCCAATATCTGGAATTTTATTCACAATCTGGGATTGTACTCACTATCGAGGATTGTACCCGCTATCGAGGATTGTACCCGCTATCGGGGATTGTACCCGCTATCGAGGATTGTACCCGCTATCGGGGATTGTAATCACTATCTGGGACATTCCTCTCTATCGGGGATCTTCCTCACTATCTGGAATTGCACCCACTATCTGGGATTGTACCCATTATCTGGGATTGTCCTCACTATCTGGGATTGTACTCATTATCTGGGATTGTACCCATTATCTGGGATTGTCCTCACTATCTGGGATTGTACTCACTATCTGGGATCGTACTCACTGTCGGGGATCGTACTTAGCATCGGGGATTGTACTCAATATCGAGGATTGTACTCACTATCGAGGATTGTACTCGCTATCGAGGATTGTACTCACTATCGAGGATTGTACCCACTATCGGGGATTGTACTCGCTATCGCGGATTGTGCTCACTATCGAGGATTGTACCCACTATCGGGGATTGCACTCACTATCTGGGATTGTACCCACTATCGGGGATTGCACTCACTATCTGGGATTGTACCGACTATCTGGGATTGTACTCACTTTCGGGGATTGTACCCACTATCTGGGATTGTACTCGCTATCGAGGATTGTACCCACTATCGGGGATTGTACTCGCTATCGAGGATTGTGCTCACTGTCGAGGATTGTACCCACTATCGGGGATTGTACTCGCTATCGAGGATTGTACTCACTATCGAGGAGTGTACCCACTATCGGGGATTGTACTCGTTATCAAGGATTGTCCCCACTATCGGGGATTGTACTCAATATCTGGGATTGTACCCACTATCGGGGATTATATTCACTATCTGGGATTGTACCCACTATCTGGGATTGTACTCACTTTCGGGGATTGTACCCACTATCTGGGATTGTACTCACTATCGGGGATTGTACTCACTATCGGGGATTGTACCCACTATCGGGGATTGTCCTCACTATCGGTGATTGTACTCACTCTCTGGGATTGTACTCACTATCGGGGATTGTACTCACTAACTGGGATTGTACTCACTAACTGGGATTGTACTCACTAACTGGGATCGTATTCACGATCGGGGATCGTACTCACTATCGGGGATCGTACTCACTATCGCGGATCGTACTCACTATCAGGGATCGTACTCACTATCGCGGATCGTACTCACTATCGCGGATCGTACTCACTATCGCGGATCGTACTCGCTATCTGGGAATGTACCCAATATCTAGCATTGTTCCCAGCAGCTGGGAGTGTACTCAGTATTGGGGATGGTAGGCACTATCTGGGATTGTACACACTATCGGGGTTTGCACCCACTATCTGCGATATTAGCCACTAACTGGGATTGTACTCACTATCGGGGATTGACCTCACTATCTGGGATTGTACTCACTATTGGGGATAGAACTCACTGTCTGGGATTGTACACACTTTCTAGGATTGTACACACTATTGGGGATTCTACCCACTATCTAGTCTTGTGCTATCTGGGATTGTACCCAATATCGGGGATTGTACTCACTATCTGGGATTGTACTCACAATCGGGGATTGTACTCACTATCTGGGATTGTACTCACTATCTGGGATTGTACTCACTATTGGGGAATGTACTCGCTATTTGGGATTGTGCCCACTATCGTGTTTGTCCAACTATCTGGGATTGTCCTCACTATCGGGGATTATACTCACTATCGGGGATTGTACTCACTATCGGTGATTGTACTCGCTATCGGGGATTGTACTCACTATCTGGGATTGTACCCACTATCTGGGATTGTACTCATTATTGGGGATTGTATTCACTATCTGGGATTGTACCCACTATCGGGGATTGTACTCACTGTGGGATTGTACTCACTATAGGGGATTCTACCCACTATCTGGGATTGTACTCACTATCTGGAATTGTACCCACTATCTGGGATTGTATTCGCTGTTGGGGATTGTACTCACTATCTGGGATTGTACTCACTTTCTGGGTTTGTACTCACTGTTGGGGATTGTACTCACTATCTGGGATTGTACTTACTATCTGGGATTGTACTCACTATCGGGGAATGTACCCAATATCTGGGATTGTACTCACTATCCGGGATTGTACTCACTATCGGGGATTGTCCTCACTATCTTAGATTGCACCCACTATCTGGGATTGTAATCACTATCTGGGACATTCCTCTCTATCGGGGATCTTCCTCACTATCTGGAGTTGCACCCACTATCTGGGATTGTACCCATTATCTGGGATTGTACCCATTATCTGGGATTGTACCCATTATCTGGGATTGTCCTCACTATCTGGAATTGCACCCACTATCTGGGATTGTACCCATTATCTGGGATTGTACCCATTATCTGGGATTCTCCTCACTATCTGGCATTGTACTCACAATCTGGGACCGTACTCACTGTCGGGGATCGTACTCATCATCGGGGATTGTACTCAATATCGAGGATTGTACTCACGATCAAGGATTGTACGCGCTATCGGGGATTGTACTCGCTATCGAGGATTGTACTCACTATCGGGGATTGTACCCACTATCTGGGATTGTACTCGCTATCGGGGATTGTACCCGCTATCGGGGATTGTACCCACTATCGGGGATTGTACCCACTATCGGGGATTGTACTCACTCTCTGGGATTGTGCCCACTATCGGGGATTGTGCCCACTTTCTAGGATTGTACTCACTATCTAGGATTGTACTCACTATCTGGGATTGTACTCACTATCGGGGATTGCACTCACTATCGGGAATTGTGCTCACTATCTGGGGTTGTACTAACTATCTGGGGTTGTAGTCACTATTGGTGATCGTACTCACGATCGGTGATTGTACTCACTATCTGGGATCGTACTCACTATCTGTGATTGTACCTACTATCAGGGATTGTACTCACTATCGGGAATTGTACTCACTATCGGTGATCGTACTAACTATCTGGGATGGTAATCACTATCGGGGATTGTACTCGCTATCGGGGATTGTACTCGCTATCAGGGATTGTTCTCGCTATCGGGGATTCTACTCGCTATCTGGGATTGTATTTGCTATCGGGGATTGTACTCGCTATCAGGGATTGTACTCGCTATCTGGGATTGTATTTGCTATCGGGGATTGTACTCGCTATCTGGGATTGTATTTGCTATCGGGGATTGCACTCACTATCTAGGTTTGAACTCACTATTGGGTTTTGTACTCAATATCTGGGATTGTACTCACTATCGTGGATTGTACTCTCTATCTGGGATTGTACTCACTGTCGGGAATTGTACTCACTATTGGTAATTGTGCCCACTATCTGGGATCGTGCTCACTATCGGGGATTGTACTCACTATCGGGGATCGTACTCACTATCTGGGATCGGACTCACTATCGGTGATTGTACCCACTATCTGGGATTGTACTCACTATCTGGGATTGTACTCAGTATCGGGTTTTTTACTCACTATTAGTGATTGTACTCACTATCTGGGATCGTGCTCACTATTGATGATTGTACTCACTATCTGGGATTGTACTCACTATCTGGGATTGTACTCACTATCAGGGATCGTACTCGCTATCGGGGATCGTACTCGCTATTGGGGATTGTACTCACTTTCGGGGATTGTACTCACTATCTGGGATTGTACCCACTATTTGGGATTGTACTAACTATCTGGGATTATATTCACTATCGGGGATTGCACTCACTATCTAGGATTGCACCAACTATCTATGATTGTACTCACTATCGGGGATCGTGCCCACTATCGGGGATTGTGCCCACTTTCTAGGATTGTACTCACTATCTAGGATTGTACTCACTATCTGGGATTGTACTCACTATCGGGGATTGCACTCACTATCGGGAATTGTGCTCACTATCTGGGGTTGTACTAACTATCTGGGGTTGTAGTCACTATTGGTGATCGTACTCACTATCGGTGATCGTACTAACTATCTGGGATGGTACTCACTATCGGCGATTGTACTCACTATCAGGGATTGTACTCGCTATCTGGGATTGTAGCCGCTATCGGGGATTGTACTCGCTATCAGGGATTGTACTCACTATCTGGGACTGTACACACTCAGGGATTGTACCAACTATGTGGGATTGTACACACTTTCTGGGATTGAGCTCACTATTGGGGATTGTCCTCGCTATCTGGGATTGTAGATACGATCTGGGATTGTACTCATTATCGGGGATTGTACTCACTATCGGGGATTGTACCCACTATCTGGGATTGTCCCAATATTGGCATTGTATCCACTTTCTGGGATTGCACTCGCTATCGGGGTTTTTCCCACTATCGGGGATTGTATTCACCATGTGGGATTGTACCCAATATCTGGGATTGTACCCAATATCTAGCATTGTTCCCAGCAGCTGGGAGTGTACTCAGTATTGGGGATGGTAGGCACTATCTGGGATTGTACACACTATCGGGGTTTGCACCCACTATCTGCGATTTTAGCCACTAACTGGGATTGTACTCACTATCGGGGATTGACCTCACTATCTGGGATTGTACTCACTATTGGGGATAGAACTCACTGTCTGGGATTGTACACACTATTGGGGATTCTACCCACTATCTAGTCTTGTGCTATCTGGGATTGTACCCAATATCGGGGATTGTACTCACTATCTGGGATTGTACTCACAATCGGGGATTGTACTCACTATCTGGGATTGTACTCACTATCTGGGATTGTACTCACTATTGGGGAATGTACTCGCTATTTGGGATAGTGCCCACTATCGTGTTTGTCCCACTATCTGGGATTGTCCTCACTATCGGGGATTATACTCACTATCGGGGATTGTACTCACTATCGGTGATTGTACTCGCTATCGGGGATTGTACTCACTATCTGGGATTGTACCCACTATCTGGGATTGTACTCACTATTGGGGATTGTATTCACTATCTGGGATTGTACCCACTATCGGGGATTGTACTCACTGTGGGATTGTACTCACTATAGGGGATTCTACCCACTATCTGGGATTGTACTCACTATCTGGAATTGTACCCACTATCTGGGATTGTATTCGCTGTTGGGGATTGTACTCACTATCTGGGATTGTACTCACTTTCTGGGTTTGTACTCACTGTTGGGGATTGTACTCACTATCTGGGATTGTACTTACTATCTGGGATTGTACTCACTATCGGGGAATGTACCCAATATCTGGGATTGTACTCACTATCCGGGATTGTACTCACTATCGGGGATTGTCCTCACTATCTTAGATTGCACCCACTATCTGGGATTGTAATCACTATCTGGGACATTCCTCTCTATCGGGGATCTTCCTCACTATCTGGAATTGCACCCACTATCTGGGATTGTACCCATTATCTGGGATTGTACCCATTATCTGGGATTGTACCCATTATCTGGGATTGTCCTCACTATCTGGAATTGCACCCACTATCTGGGATTGTACCCATTATCTGGGATTGTACCCATTATCTGGGATTCTCCTCACTGTCTGGCATTGTACTCACAATCTGGGACCGTACTCACTGTCGGGGATCGTACTCATCATCGGGGATTGTGCTCAATATCGAGGATTGTACTCACGATCAAGGATTGTACGCGCTATCGGGGATTGTACTCGCTATCGAGGATTGTACTCACTATCGGGGATTGTACCCACTATCTGGGATTGTACTCGCTATCGGGGATTGTACCCGCTATCGGGGATTGTACCCACTATCGGGGATTGTACCCACTATCGGGGATTGTACTCACTCTCTGGGATTGTGCCCACTATCGGGGATTGTGCCCACTTTCTAGGATTGTACTCACTATCTAGGATTGTACTCACTATCTGGGATTGTACTCACTATCGGGGATTGCACTCACTATCGGGAATTGTGCTCACTATCTGGGGTTGTACTAACTATCTGGGGTTGTAGTCACTATTGGTGATCGTACTCACGATCGGTGATTGTACTCACTATCTGGGATCGTACTCACTATCTGTGATTGTACCTACTATCAGGGATTGTACTCACTATCGGGAATTGTACTCACTATCGGTGATCGTACTAACTATCTGGGATGGTAATCACTATCGGGGATTGTACTCGCTATCGGGGATTGTACTCGCTATCAGGGATTGTACTCGCTATCTGGGATTGTATTTGCTATCGGGGATTGTACTCGCTATCGGGGATTGTACTCGCTATCGGGGATTGTACTCGCTATCGGGGATTGTACTCGCTATCGGGGATTGTACTCGCTATCGGGGATTGTACTCGCCATCGGGGATTCTACTCACTATTTTGGATCATACTCACTATCGGGGATTGTACTCAATATCTGCGATTGTACTCACTATCGGGGATTGTACTCACTATTGCGGATCGTACTCACTATCGGGGATTGTACAAACTATCTGGGAATGTACTCACTATCGGAGATTGTACTCACTATCTGGGATTGTACCCACTATCTGGGATTGTACCCAGTATCTGGAATTGGCCCCACTATCTGGGATTGTACCCACTATCTGGGATTGTGCTCACTATTGCGGATTGTCCTCACCATCTGGCATTGTAGACACTATCTGGGATTGTACTAATTATCGGGGATTGTTCTCATTATCGGGGATTGTACTCATTATCGGTGATTGTACTCATTATTGGGGATTTTTCCCACGATCGGGGATTGTCCCAATATCGGGGATTGTACTCACTATCTGGGATTTTACACACTATCTGGAATTGCACCCACTATCTGGGATTGTACCCATTATCTGGGATTGTACTCATTATCGGGGATTTTCCTCACCATCTGGGATTGTACCCATTATCTGGGATTGTACCCATTATCTGGGAGTGTCCTCACTATCTGGGATTGTACTCGCTATCGAGGATTGTACCCACTATCTGGGATTGCACCCACTATCTGTGATTGTACTAACTATCGGGGATTGTACTCACTATCTGGGATTGTACCCACTATCCGGGATTGTACTCACTATCGGGGATTGCACTCACTATCTAGGATAGCAGCCACTATCTGGGATTGTACTCACTATCGGGGATCGTACTCACTATCTGGGAACGTACTCACGATTGGGGATCGTACTCACTATCTGGGATTGTACCCACTATCTGGGATTGTATTCACTATCGCGGATTTTACTCACTATCTGGAATTGTACTCACTATCTGGGATTGTACTCACTAACTGGGATCATACTCACGATTGGTGATCGTACTGACGATCGGGGATTGTACTCACTCTCTGGGATCGTACTCACTATCGGGATTGTACTCACTATCTGTGATTGTACCTACTATCAGGGATTGTACTCACTATCGGGAATTGTACTCACTATCGGGATTGTTCTCACTATCTGTGATTGTACCCACTATCGGGGATTGTACTCACTATCTGGGATTGTACTCACGATCTGGGATCGTACTCACTATCTGGGATTATACTCACTATCCGGGAGTGTAATCACTATCTGGGACATTCCTCCCTATCTGGGATTGTACTCCCTATCTGGGATTGTACTCACTATCGGGAAGTGTACTCACTATCTGGGATTGTACACACTATCGGGGATTTTAGTCGCTATCTGGGATTGCACCCACTATCTGGGATACTACTAACTATCTGGGATGGTGCTCACTATCTAGGATTGTACCCACTATCGGGGATTGTATTCACTATCTGGGATTGTACTCACTATTGGGGATCGTACTCACTATCTAGGATTGTACTCACTATTGGGGATTGTACTCACTATCGGGGATCGGACTCACTATCTGGGATTGTACTCACTGTCGCGGATCGTACTCACTATCGGGGATCGTACTAAATGTCGGGGATTGGACTCACTATCCGGGAGTGTAATCACTATCTGGGACATTCCTCACTATCTGGGATTGTACTCACAATCGGGAATTGTACTCACTATCGGGGATTGTACTCGCTATCGGGGGTTGTACTCGCTTTTGGGGATTGTACTTGCAATCGAGATTGTACTCACTATCTGGGAATGTACTCACTCTCGGGAATTGTACTCACTGTCGGGGATTGTACTCACTATCGGGGATTTTAGTCGCTATCTGGGATTGCACCCACTATCTGGGATACTACTAACTATCTGGGATGGTGCTCACTATCTAGGATTGTACCCACTATCGGGGATTGTATTCACTATCTGGGATTGTACTCACTATTGGGGATTGTACTCACTATCTAGGATTGTACTCACTATTGGGGATTGTACTCACTATCGGGGATCGGACTCACTATCTGGGATTGTACTCACTGTCGCGGATCGTACTCACTATCGGGGATCGTACTAAATGTCGGGGATCGGACTCACTATCCGGGAGTGTAATCACTATCTGGGACATTCCTCACTATCTGGGATTGTACTCACTATCGGGAATTGTACTCACTATCGGGGATTGTACTCGCTATCGGGGGTTGTACTCGCTTTTGGGGATTGTACTTGCAATCGAGATTGTACTCACTATCTGGGAATGTACTCACTCTCGGGAATTGTACTCACTGTCGGGGATTGTACTCACTGCCGGGGATTTTACTCGCGGTCGGGGGTTGTACTAACTATCTGGGGTTGTACTCACTATTGGTGATCGTACTCCCTATCGGGGATCGTAGTCACTATCTGGGATTGTACTCACTATCTGGGATTTTACTCACTATCTGGGATACTACTAGCTATCTGGGATGGTACTCACTATCTAGGATTGCACCCACTATCTGGGATTGCACTCACTATCTGGGAGTGTACTCACTATCTAGCATTGTACTCACTATCGAGGATTGTACTCACTATCTGGGATTGTACCCACTATCGCGGATTGTACTCACTATCTAGGATTGTACTCACTGTCGGAGATCGTACTCACTATCGGGGATAGTACTCACTATCGGGGATTGTACTCACTATCTGGGATCGTACTCACTATTGGGGGATCGTACTCACTATATGGGATTGTACTCACTATCGGGGCTTGTACTCATTATCGGGGCTTCTACTCACTATTGGGAATTGTACCAACTATCGGGGATTGTACTCACTATCTGGGATTGTACTCACTATCTGGGATTGCACCCACTATCTGGGATTGTACTCACTATCGGTGATTGTACTCACTATCTGGGATTGAACTCACTATCTGGGATTGTACTCACTATTGCGGATTGTACCCACTATCGAGGATTGTACTCACTATCTGGGATTGTACTCACTAGCTGGGATTTTACTCGCTATCGGGGATGGTACTCACTATATGGGATTGTACGCACTATCGGGGTTTGTAGCCACTATCTGGCATTTTACTCACTATCTGGTTGGCATTGTGCTCACTAATAGGATTGTACTCACTATCTAGCATTGTACTCAGTATCAGGGTTTTTACTCACTATCTGGGATCGTACTCACTATCTGGGATCGTACTCACTATCTGGGATTGTACTCACTTGCGGGGATTGTACTCACTATCGGGGATTGCACTCACTATCTAGGATAGCAGCCACTATCGGGGATTTTACTCGCTATCGGGGATTGTACTCGCTATCGGGATTGTACTCGCTATCGGGATTGTACTCTCAATCGGGGATCGTACTCGCTATCGGGGATCGTACTCGCTATCGGGGATCGTACCCACTATCGGGGATTGTACCCACTATCGAGGATTGTACCCACTATCGGGGATTGTACCCACTATCGGGGATTGTACCCACTATCTGGGATTGCACCCACTATCTGGGATTTTACTCACTGTCGGAGATTGTACTCACTATCGGGGATTGTACCCACTATCGGGGATTGTACCCACTATCGGGGATTGTACCCACTATCTGGGCTAGTCCCCACTATCGGGGATTGTACCCACTATCGGGGATTGTACCCACTATCTGGGATTGCACCCACTATCTGGGATTTTACTCACTGTCGGAGATTGTACTCACTATCGGGGATTGTACCCACTATCGGGGATTGTACCCACTATCGGGGATTGTACCCACTATCTGGGATTGTACCCACTATCGGGGATTGTACCCACTATCTGGGATTTTACTCACTGTCGGAGATTGTACTCACTATCGGGGATTGTACTCACTATCGGGGATTGTACCCACTATCGGGGATTGTACCCACTATCGGGGATTGTACTCACTATCTGGGATTGTACCCACTATCGGGGATTGTACCCACTATCGGGGATTGTACCCACTATCGGGGATTGTACCCACTATCTGGGATTTTACTCACTGTCGGAGATTGTACTCACTATCGGGGATTGTACTAACTATCGTGGATTGTCCTCACTATCTGGAATTGTTCTCACTGTCGGGGATTGTACCCACTATCTGTGATTGTACCCACTATCTGGGATTGTACCCACGATCGGGGATTGTACCCACGATCGGAGATTGTACCCACTATCTGGGATTGTACTCACTATCGGGGATTGTACCCACTATCGGGGATTGTACTCACGATCGGGGATTGTACCCACTATCTGGGATTTTACTCACTGTCGGAGATTGTACTCACTATCGGGGATTGTACTCACTATCGGGGATTGTACCCACTATCGGGGATTGTACCCACTATCGGGGATTGTACTCACTATCTGGGATTGTACCCACTATCGGGGATTGTACCCACTATCGGGGATTTTACTCACTGTCGGAGATTGTACTCACTATCGGGGATTGTACTAACTATCGGGGATTGTCCTCACTATCTGGAATTGTTCTCACTATCGGGGATTGTACCCACTATCGGGGATTGTACCCACTATGGGGGTTTGTACCCACTATCTGGGACTGCACCCACTATCTGGGATTTTACTCACTGTCGGAGATTGTACTCACTATCGGGGATTGTACTAACTATCGGGAATTGTCCTCACTATCTGGAATTGTTCTCACTATCGGGGATTGTACCCACTATCTGTGATTGTACCCACTATCTGGGATTGTACCCACGATCGGGGATTGTACCCACGATCGGAGATTGTACCCACTGTTGTGTATGTAATATGTGTGCTACTTTGAACCTATGGACAGGACTGCACTACTTGTTGGGCGTAGTGATACGCAGTACCACTCCTGGCCATAGGGGTATAAATAGTACTGTGGGTACTGATCTCCCCTCAGTTCCCGCCTGTGGGCATGAAGTAAAGACCTATGTATAGTCCCTACCTCCAACCAGTAAGGACCTGTTTGAGTTATACGTTTAAGTCTTTGTGTTAATTGTTCAATACAATACACATACTTAACACTGGCGACGAGTCAGGTTCTTACCCTGCGGCAGTTGAAGAGAGGTTTCAAACATCACCACCCCACTAGAAGCGACAGGCTTTAGGACTCTGAAGCCTCCATCAGCGACTGAGCACTGGAGTGCAGCAAACATCCTGACAGCTTCCAGCGACTGACAGAAGTCTTTCTGCAGTTTCCTTGTTCAACCGAGGTGGTGGGGTAAGCCGTGCAGTGTTGGCTGCAAAGACAGGGCTGGGGGAGTTGGAGAATCTGGAAAGACAACAGAAGCAGCTGATGGAGAAAATGGAGCAGGAGCACACAAAACGTCTGATGTCAGAGGAGTTAACGGTCAGCCAACTCCTGCATATGCTGAAGGACAGGACTCTGAAATGGGAAAAACTTGAACACGAACTTCAATATTCAAACGAAAGGGGTTCGGAGCTCTCAAAGGTTATTGGAAGAGCTGAGGTGGCAACACAGACTGAGATGACTGCAACAGAGCAGCCCTTGGATGCCAAAAGTACGCTGACTCACGTCAACGTAGAACAACAGACCGCTGAAACAGCTGCTCCGGTAGAGGGATTGAATAGTCCGAACAATCAATCTCCAAAAGAAGTTGAAGTAGTAAAATCTCAAATGAGGTCATTAGTAAACGACTTGCTGAAAGCCCAGAAAAAGCTGGATGAAGAGGTACGCATGAAGAAGTCTCTTCAGGAAAGATGTCTGGACTTGGAACAAAAGCTGGCTAACGCCCAGCTGGGTATGGAGGAAATAGAAGACCCTCTCGCTGGCCTAGATCAGGACGACACCGAATATTACTATGTCCTGTCCTGCCCAACTTGTAACTTCGACTCCCACCATACAGAAATCATGGAGGAGCACCGAAAGTCTACGGAACATCGGGAGAAGGTGGCTCTACTACGGAAAAAGGAGGGAGAGAAGGAGGAACTGCGCATGCAGCTGGCAGCTGACAGTGGAGCCCAGAGAGTCTCCAAGAAGCAGAAAAGGAAAAGTCGAAACAGAAGATGACCCATCTGAACCATTATTACCTCTACCAGATCATACACGTGGTCCCTCCGAACGGAGCCAATTCAGTTCGGAAGTTCAAACTGTTAAATCCATGGAAGGACTATTGAATGAGTCACTCCAGCAACGTGAACCGACTCCACCACAGAGATTGAATCTGTGAACTGTTTTCCACAGAGACTGAATCTGTGATCTGTTTTGACATGAAGTTATCTATGTATCTATGTTATTCTGTTATGTAAACCTGAAGTTATATATGTATATATGTTATTACGTTATGTTAAATGGGGAGATGACTGTAAAGCTAGGAAGGGAGGAATGTTGTGTATGTAATATGTGTGCTACTTTGAACCTATGGACAGGACTGCACTACTTGTTGGGCGTAGTGATACGCAGTACCACTCCTGGCCATAGGGGTATAAATAGTACTGTGGGTACTGATCTCCCCTCAGTTCCCGCCTGTGGGCATGAAGTAAAGACCTATGTATAGTCCCTACCTCCAACCAGTAAAGACCTGTTTGAGTTATACGTTTAAGTCTTTGTGTTAATTGTTCAATACAATACACATACTTAACACCCACTATCTGTGATTGTACCCACTATCTGGGATTGTACCCACGATCGGGGATTGTACCCACTATCTGTGATTGTACCCACTATCTGGGATTGTACTCACTATCGGGGATTGTACCCACTATTGGGGATTGTACTCACTATTGGGGATTGTAATCACTATCTGGGAATTGTACCCATTATCGGGGATTGTACTCACTATCTGGGATTGTACCCACTATCGGGGATTGTCCTCACTATCGGGGATTGTACCCATTATCGGGGATTGTCCTCACTATCTGGGATTGTACCCACTATCTGGGATTGTACTTACTAGTCTGGTAGAGAGAAAATTGGGAATTATAGACCGGTAACCCTGACATCAGTAGTGGGGAAAATGCTGGAGTCCATTATAAAAGATGTAATAGCAGAGCACTTGGAAAACAGTCACAGGATTGTACAAATTCAACATGGATTTACAAAAGGTAAATCGTGCTTGACTAATCTACTGGAATTTTTTGAGGATGTGACTGGTAGAATAGATAAGGGAGAACCAGTGGATGTGCTGTCTTTGGACTTTCAGAAGGCTTTCGATAAGGCCCCGCATAAGACATTAGCGTGCAAAGTTAAAGCACATGGTATTGGGTGTAATGTACTGACTTGGATAGAGAACTGGTTGGCAGACAGGAAGCAAAGAGTTGGAATAAACGGGTCTTTTTCCGAGTGGCAGGCAGTGACTAGTGGGGTACCGCAGGGATCACTGCTAGGACCCCAGCTATTCACAATATATATTAATGATCTAGACAAGGGAACTAGATGTAATATCTCCAAGTTTGCAGATGACACAAAGCTGGGTGGCCGTGTGTGCTGTGAGGAGAATGCAGAGAAACTCCAGTATGATTTGGACAGGTTAGGTGATTGGGCAAATGCATGGCAGGTGCAGTATAATGTGAATAAATGCGAGGTTATCCACTTTGGTGGCAAAAACAGGAAGGTAGATTATTATCTGAACAGCAATAGATTGGGAGAAGGGGAAGTGCAATGAGACCTGGGTGTCCTTGTGCACCAGTCACTGAAGGTAAGCATGCAGGCGGTTAAGAAGGCAAATGGTATGTTGGCCTTCAAAGCAAGAGGAATCGAGTACAGGAGCAAGGGTGTCTTGCTGCAGTGGTACAGGGTCTTGTTGAGACCACACCTTGAGTATTGTGTGCAGTTTTGGTCACCTTATCTGAGGAAGGATGTTCTTGCCATGGAGGGAGTGCAGCGAAGATTCATCAGACTGATAGCTGGGATGGCAGGAATGACGTATGAGGAGAGATTGGGTCGATTAGGCTTATACTGGCTCGAGTTTAGAAGAATGAGAGGGGATCTCATTGAAACTTATAAAATTCTAACAGGACTAGACAGACTTGATACAGGAAGGATGTTCCCGATGGTCGGGGAGTCCAGAACCAGGGGTCACAGTCTAAGGATAAGGGGTAAGCCATTTAGGACAGAAATGAGGAGGAATTTCTTCACCCAGAGAGTGGTGAACCTGTGGAATTCTCTACCACAGCAGGCAGTTGAGGCCAATTCATTAAATATATTCAAGTAGGAGTTAGATATATTTCTTAAGGCTAAAGGGGTATGGGGAGAAAGCAGGGACAGGGTACTGAATTTGGATGATCAGCCATGATCTCATTAAATGGCGGAGCAGGCACGAGGGGCCGAATGGCCTACTCCTGCTCCTATCTCCTGTGTTTCTTTCTGGGAATTATACTCACTATCTGACATTGTACTCACGATCAAGGATTCTACTCAGTATCAAAAATTGTCCTCACTATCTGCGATTGTACTCAATATCTGGGATTTTACTCACTATTTGGGATTGAACCCACTATCTGGCATTGTAATCATTATCGGGAATTGTACTCACTATCGGGGATTGTACTCACTATCTGGGATTGTACTCACTATCTAGGATTGTACTCACTATCGGGGATTGTATTCACTATTGGGGACTGTACCCGACACGTGGGATTGGATTCATTCTCTGGGATTGAACTCACTATCTGGGATTGTACTCACTATCTGGGATTGTAACCACTATCGGGGATTGTACCCACTATCGGGGATTGTACCCACTATCGGGGATTGTACCCACTATCGGGGATTGTACCCACTATCTGGGATTGCACTCACTATCGGGGATTGTTTTCACTATCTGGGATTGTACTCACTTTTGGGGATTGTGAGCAGAGTGAACAACTGGGAGTTTGGTAATTGTGGGAATTCGCTGAAGTAGGGGAAGGAAGTGCTGGCTTTTCCTAACTTCTCCCACAGAGCGGCGGCGGACCTGAACGGGAGCAGACCGAGGCCCGAGAGCGGGGATAAAAGCAGCAACAGACCTGCATCAACAAGAGAAAACGGCACTGTGACATCACAGGTAAGGCAGGTAAGTGATTGGTAGTGACTGTGGGCTAAGTTTTAAGTTAACATATAACTACATTTTAAAAACTAAACTTAATTAAATTAATTTAATAATCTAAATGATGCAAATAATTTGATTAACATTAAACTAGTTAATTAAATAAATAAAATAATGGGAGAACAGGAGATAAGTTGCTGCTGCAATATGTGGGAGCTTGTGGACATGTTTGTCCAGGGCGACTACATCTGCGGTAAGTGTCTGCGGCTCGAGGAACTTCAGCTCCATGTTGAGGAACTGGAGTCCGAGCTGCAGACATTGCGAGACATCAGGGAGGGAGAAAGTTACCTGGACCTTTAGCTCCAGGAGGCAGCCACACCCCTTAGATTAAATACTTTAGAAGTGAAACGTGGTCAGGGACAGGAGGGTGTGACTGCGAGTGAGGCAGGTACAGGGATCCAGGAGGTAGTATTGCAGGAACCTCAGTCCCTGCACTTATCCAATAGATTCGAGGTTCTTGCAATCCTTGTGGACAAGTGCGGGAACTGCGGGGAGGATGAGTAAACTGACCACGGCACCATGGTACAGGAAGCTGTTCAATTGGGGGGAGTAAAAAGGAAGGTGGTTGTAGTAGGTGAGAGTATCGTCAGGGGGATAGACACTGTTCCTTGCAGCCAGGAGCGTGAGTCCCGAAGGCTATGTTGCCTACCTGGTGCCGGTAAAGGACATCTCCGGGCTGGAGAAGAACTTGGAGTGGGAGGGGGAGGATCCAGTTGTCGTGGTCCACGTAGGTACCAATGACATAGGTAGGACAAAGGAAGAGGGACTGCTGCGAGAGTTTGAGCAGCCAGGGACTAAATTAAAAATCAGAACCACAAAGGTCATAATCTCTGGATTATTCCTGGAGCCTCGAGCAAATTGGCACAGGGTCAATAGAATCAGGGAGAATCGTGGCTCAAAGATTGTTGTGGGAGAAGTGGGTTTTGATTCGTGGGACACTGGGACCAGTACTGGGGAAATCTAGAAACATAGAAGATAGGAGCAGGAGTAGGCCATTCGGCCGCTCGAGCCTGCTCCGCCATTCAATGCGATCATGGCTGATCATCCAAATTCAGTACCCTGCCTCTGCTTTCTCCCCATATCCCTTGATCCCTTTAGCCTTAAGAAATATATCCAACTCCTTCTTGAATATATTTAATGTATTGGCCTCTACTGCCTTCTGTGGTAGAGAATTCCACAGGTTCACCACTCTCTGGGTGAAGAAATTCCTCCTCATTTCTGTCCTAAATGGCTTACCCCTTATCTTTAGACTGTGACCCCTGGTTCTGGACTCCCCGACCATCGGGAACATTGTTCCAGCATCTAGTCTGTCCAGTCCGGTTAGAATTTTATAAGTTTTGATGAGATCCCCTCTCATACTTCTAAACTCCAGCGAGTACAAGCCCAATCGACCCAATCTCTCCTCATACGTCATTCCTGCCATCCCAGGTATCAGCCTGGTGAATCTTCACTGCACTCCTTCCATGGCGACCAAAACTGCACACAATACTCAAGATGCGGCCTGACCAAGGCCCTGTACAATTGCAGCAAGACATCCTTGTTCCTGTACTCAAACCCTCTCGCTACAAAGGCCAACATACCATTTGCCTTCTTAACCGCCTGCTGCACCTGCATGCTTACTTTCAGCGACTGGTGCACAAGGACGCCCAGGTCGCGTTGCACTTCCCCTTCTCCCAATCTATTGCCATTCAGATAATAATCTGCCTTCCTGTTTTTGACACCAAAGTGGATAACCTCGCATTTATCCACGTTATATTGCATCTGCCATGCTTCTGCCCAATCACCTAACCTGTCCAAATCATCCTGGAGTTTCTCGACATCCTCCTCACAGTACACACGCCCACCCAGCTTTGTGTCGTCTGCAAACTTGGAGATATTACATCTAGTTCCCTCGTCCAGATCATTAATATATATTGTGAATAGCTGGGGTCCAAGGACTGATCCCTGCGGTACCCCACTCGTCACTGCCTGCCACTCGGAAAAAGAGCCGTTTATTCCAACCCTTTGCTTTCTGTCTGCCAACCAGTTCTCTATCCAAGTCAATACCTTGCCCCCAATCCCATGTGCCTTAATTTTACACGCTAATCTCTTACGCGGGACCTTATCGAAAGCCACCACATCCACTGGTTCTCCCTTATCTATTTTACCAGTTACATCCTCAAAAATTCCAGTAGATTAGTCAAGCATGATTTACCTTTTGTAAATCCATGTTGACTTTGTCCGATCCTGTCACTGTTTTCCAAGTGCTCTGCTATTACATCCTTTATAATGGACTCTAGCATTTTCCCCACTACCGATGTCAGGCTTACCGGTCTGTAATTCCCCGTTTTCTCTCTACCACCCTTTTTGAACAGTGGGGTAACATTTGCTACCCGCCAATCCATGGGTACTGTTCCAGAGTCTATAGAATTTTGGAAGATGACCAGCAATGCATCCACTATTTCTAGGGCCACTTCCTTAAGTACCCTAGGATGTAGATTATCAGGCCCTGGCGTTTTATCGGCCCTCAATCCCATCAATTTCCCTAACACCATTTCCCTACAAATACTGATTTCTATCAGTTCCTCCCTTTCATTAGACCCTATGTTCCCTGACACCTTTGGGAGGTTATTTGTGTCCTCCTTTGTGAAGACAGAACCAAAGTATGTATTTAATTGGTCTGCCATTTCTTTGTTCCCCATTATAAATTCCCCTGATTCTGACTGCAAGGGACCTACGCTTGACTTCACCAATCTTTTTCTCTTCACATATCTATAAAAGCTTTTACAGTCAGTTTTTATGTTCTCTGTAAGCTTACTCTCACACTCTATTTTCCCCCTCTTAATTAATCCCTTTGTCCTCCTTTGTTGGATGCTAAACTGCTCCCAATCCTCAGGTTTCCTGCTTTTTCTGGCCAATTTATATGTCCTCTCCTTGGATCTTATGCTATCCCTAATTTCCCTTGTATGCCACGGTTGAGTCACCTTTTTTGTTTTATTTTTATGCCAAACTGGGATGAACAAATTCTGTAGTTCATCCATGCGATCTTTGAATGTTTGCCATTGCCGATCCACCATCAACCCTTTGAGTGACATTCCCCAATCAATCCTACCCAACTTACACCTCATAGCATCGTAGTCTCCTTTATTTAAATTCAGGACCCTAGTCTATGAGTCAACTGTTGGAACACGGAACAGGTACAGGGGAACATGGAGCAGATACAGGGGAACATGGAACAGATTCCGTGTTCCCCTGTACCCGCTCCGTGTTCCCCGGTACCCGCTCCGTGTTCCCCGGTACCCGCTGTGTGTTCCCCAGTACCTGCTCCGTGTTCCCCGGTACCTGCCGCGTGTTCCCCTGTGTCTGCTCCGTGTTCCCCTGTACCTGCTCCATGTACCCCGTTCCTGCGTCGTGTTCCCGTGTGCCTGCTCCGTGTTACCCTGTACCTGTTCCGTGTTCCCATGTATTTGCTCCGTGTCTTCCTGATCCTGCTCCGTGTTTCCGTGATCTTGCTCTGTGTTTCCCTGATACTGCTCCGTGTTCCCCTGCTCCTGCTCCGTGTTCTCCTGCACCTGCTCCATATTCTCTGCACCTCCTCCGTGTTCCCCTGTACCAGCTCCAGCTCCGTGTTCCCCTGTGCCTGCTCCGTGTTCCACTGTCCCTGCTCCGTGTTCCCCGTCCCTGCTCCCTGTTCCCCTGTAGCTTCTCCGTGTTCCCCTGTAGCTGCTCCGTGTTCCCCTGTCCCTGCTCCCTGTTCCCCTGTAGCTTCTCCGTGTTCCCCGTATCTGCTCCGTGTTCCCCGGTGCCTGCACCGTGTCCCCCTGTACCTTCTCCGTGTACCCAGTCTTCCTGCTCCGTGTTCCCCTGCGCCTGCTCCGTGTTCCCCTGCGCCTGCTCCGTGTTCCCCTGTTCCAGCTCCGTGTTCCCCTGACCCTGCTCCGTGTTCCCCTGACCCAGCTCCGTGTTCCCCTGTCCCTGCTCTGTGTTCCCCAGTCTTCCTGCTCCGTGTTCCCCTGTCCCTGTTCCGTGTTCCCCTGTCCCTGTTCCGTGTTCCCCTGACCCAGCTCCGTGTTCCCCTGTTCCAGCTCCGTGTTCCCCTGTCCCTGTTCCGTGTTCCCCGGTGCCTGCACCGTGTCCCCCTGTACCTTCTCCGTGTTCCCCTGTCCCTGCTCCGTGTTCCCCTGTCCCTGCTCCGTGTGCCCCTGACCCTGCTCCGTGTTCCCCAGTCCCTGCTCCGTGCTCCCCAGTCCCTGCTCCGTGTTCCCCAGTCCCTGCTCCGTGTTCCCCAGTCCCTGCTCCGTGTTCCCCAGTCCCTGCTCCGTGTTCCCCAGTCCCTGCTCCGTGTTCCCCAGTCCCTGCTCCGTGTTCCCCAGTCCCTGCTCCGTGTTCCCCAGTCCCTGCTCCGTGTTCCCCAGTCCCTGCTCCGTGTTCCCCAGTCCCTGCTCCGTGTTCCCCAGTCCCTGCTCCGTGTTCCCCAGTCCCTGCTCCGTCTTCCCCTGTACCTGCTCCGTGTTCCACTGTACGTGCTCCGTGTTCCACTGTACGTACTCCGTGTTCCCCTGTACGTGTTCCCCTGTACCTGCTCCGTCTTCCACTGTACCCACTCCGTGTTCCCATGTACCCGCTCTGTGTTCCCATGTACCCGTTCCGTGTTCCCATTTACCCGCTCCGTGTTCTCCTGTGCCTGCTCCGTGTTCCCCTGTGCCTGCTCCGTGTTCCCCTGTGCCTGCTCCGTCTTCCCCTGTGCCTGCTCCGTGTTCCCCTATGCCTGCTCCGTGTTCCCCTGTGCTGGCTCCGTGTTGCTCTGTACCTCCTCCGTGTTGCTCTGTACCTCCTCCGTGTTACCCTGTACCTGTTCCGTGTTACCCTGTACCTGCTCCGTGTTACCCTGTGCCTGCTCCGTGTTCCCCTGTACCGGCTCCGTGTTCCTCTGTACCTCCTCCGTGTTACCCTGTACCAGTTCCGTGTTCCCCTGTGCCTGCTCCGTGTTCCCCTGTGCCTGCTCCGAGTTCCCCTGTGCCTGCTCCGCGTTCCCCTGTGCCTGCTCCGCGTTCCCCTGTGCCTGCTCCGCGTTCCCCTGTGCCTGCTCCGCGTTCCCCTGTGCCTGCTCCGCGTTCCCCTGTGCCTGCTCCGCGTTCCCCTGTCCCTGCTCCGCGTTCCCCTGTCCCTGCTCCGCGTTCCCCTGTACCTGCTCCGCGTTCCCGTGTACCTGCCGAGTGTTTCTGTGTACCTGCTCCGTGTTCCCGTGTAACTGCTCCGCGTTCCCCTGTACCTGCTCCGCGTTCCCGTGTACCTGCCGAGTGTTTCTGTGTACCTGCTCCGTGTTCCCGTGTACCTGCTCCGTGTTCCCGTGTACCTGCTCCTTGTTTCCCTGTACCTGCTCCGTGATTCCCTGCACCTGCTCCCTGTTTCCCTGTACATGCTCCTTGTTCCCCTGTACCTGCTGCGTGTTCCCCGGTACCTGCTGCGTGTTCCCCTGTACCTGCTGCGTGTTCCCCTGTACCTGCTGCGTGTTCCCGTGTACCTGCTCCGTGTTCCCGTGTACCTGCTCCATGTTCCCCTGTACCTGCTCCATGATTCCCTGCACCTTCTCCATGTTCCCCAGTACGTGTTCCCCTGTTCCTGCTCCTTGTTCCCCTGCACCTGCTCTGTGTTCCCATGTACCTGCCCCGTGTACCCCTATTCATGCTCCGTGTTCGCCTGTACATGCTCCATGTTCCCCTGTACCTGTTTCGTGTTCCCCTCTACCTACCCTGTGTTCCCCTGTACCTGCTCCGTGTTCCCCTGTACCTGCTCCGTGTTCCCCTGTACATGCTCCGTGTTCCCCTGTACATGCTCCGTGTTCCCCTGTACCTGCTCCGTGTTCCTCTGTACCTACTTAGTGTTCCCCAGTACCTGCTCCGTGTTCCCCTGTACCTGTTCCGTGTTCCCCTGTACCTGTTCCGTGTTCCCCTGTACCTGTTCCGTGTTCCCCTGTACCTGCTCCGTGTTCCCCTGTACCTGTTCCATGTTCCCCTGTACCTGCTCCGTGTTCCCCTGTACCTGCTCCGTAATCTGCTGTACCTGCTCAGTGTTCCCCTAACCGGCTCCCTGTTTCCCTGTAGCTGCTGCATTTTCCCGTGTACTTGCTCCGTGTTCCCGTGTACCTGCTCCCTGTTTCCCTGTACATGCTCCTTGTTCCCCTGTACCTGCTCCGTGTTCCCCTGTACCTGCTCCGTGTTCCCCTGTACCTGCTCCGTGTTCCCCTGTACCTGCTCCGTGTTCCCATTTACCTGCTCCGTGTTCCCATTTACCTGCTCCGTGTTCCCATTTACCTGCTCCGCGTTCCCCAGTACCTGCTCCGCGTTCCCCTCTACCTGCTCCGCGTTCCCCTCTACCTGCTCCGCGTTCCCCTCTACCGGCTCCGCGTTCCCCTCTACCGGCTCCGCGTTCCCCTCTACCGGCTCCGCGTTCCAGTGTACCTGCTCCGCTTTCCCCTGTGCCTGCTCCGCGTTCCCCTCTACCTGCTCCGCGTTCCCCTCTACCTGCTCCGCGTTCCCCTCTACCGGCTCCGCGTTCCCCTCTACCGGCTCCGCGTTCCCCTCTACCTGCTCCGCGTTCCAGTGTACCTGCTCCGCTTTCCCCTGTGCCTGCTCCGCGTTCCCCTCTGCCTGCTCCGCGTTCCCCTCTGCCTGCTCCGCGTTCCCCTCTGCCTGCTCCGCGTTCCCCTGTGCGTGCTCCGCGTTCCCCTGTGCGTGCTCCGCGTTCCCCTGTGCCTGCTCCGCGTTCCCCTGTGCCTGCTCCGCGTTCCCCTGTGCCTGCTCCGCGTTCCCCTGTGCCTGCTCCGCGTTCCCCTGTGCCTGCTCCGCGTGCCCCTGTGCCTGCTCCGCATGCCCCTGTGCCTGCTCCGCGTTCCCCTGTGCCTGCTCCGCGTTCCCCTGTGGCTGCTCCGCGTTCCCCTGTGCCTGCTCCGCGTTCCCCTGTGGCTGCTCCGCGTTCCCCTGTTCAAGCTCCGCGTTCCCCTGTTCAAGCTCCGCGTTCCCCTCTACCTGCTCCGCGTTCCCCTCTACCGGCTCCGCGTTCCCCTCGACCGGCTCCGCGTTCCCCTGTACCGGCTCCGCGTTCCCCTGTACCGGCTCCGCGTTCCCCTGTACCGGCTCCGCGTTCCCCTGTACCGGCTCCGCGTGCCCCTGTACCGGCTCCGCGTTCCCCTGTACCGGCTCCGCGTTCCCCTGTACCTGTTCCGTGAACCCCTGTTACTGCTACGTGTTCCCCTGTACCTGCTCCTTGTTCCCCTGTACCTGCTCTGTGTTCTCCTGTACCTGCTCCGTGTTCCGCTCTACCTGCCCCGTGTTCCGCTCTACCTGCTCCGTGTTCCCCTCTACCTGCTCCGTGTTCACCTGTACCTGCTCCCTGTTCCCTTGTACTTGTTCCGTGTTTCCCTGTACGTGCTCCGTGTTCCCCATTACCTGCTCCGTGTTCCCCTGCACCTGCTCCGTGTTCACCTGTACCTGCTCCGTGTTCACCTGTACCTGCTCCCTGTTCCCATGTACTTGTTCCGTGTTTCCCTGTATGTGCTCCGTGTTCCCCATTACCTGCTCCCTGTTCCCCTGCACCTGCTCCGTGTTCCCCTGTACCTGCTCCGTGTTCCCCTGTACCTGCTCCGTGTTCCCCTGTACCTGCTCCGTGTTCCCCTGTACCTGCTCCGTGTTCCCCTGTACATGCTCTGTGTTCCCCTGCACCTGCTCCGTGTTCCCCTGCACCTGCTCCGTGTTCCCCTGCACCTGCTCCGTGTTTCCCTGCACCTGCTCCGAGTTCCCCTGCACCTGCTCCGAGTTCCCCTGCACCTGCTCCGAGTTCCCCTGCACCTGCTCCGTGTTCCAGTGCACCTGCTCCGTGTTCCCCTGTAGCTGCTCCGTGTTCCCCTGTACCTGCTGCGTGTTCCCCTGTACCTGCTGCGTGTTCCCCTGCACCTGCTCCGTGTTCCCCTGCACCTGCTCCGTGTTCCCCTGCACCTGCTCCGTGTTTCCCTGCACCTGCTCCGAGTTCCCCTGCACCTGCTCCGAGTTCCCCTGCACCTGCTCCGAGTTCCCCTGCACCTGCTCCGTGTTCCAGTGCACCTGCTCCGTGTTCCCCTGTAGCTGCTCCGTGTTCCCCTGTACCTGCTGCGTGTTCCCCTGTACCTGCTGCGTGTTCCCCTGTACCTGCTGCGTGTTCCCGTGTACCTGCTCCGTGTTCCCGTGTACCTGCTCCATGTTCCCCTGTACCTGCTCCATGATTCCCTGCACCTTCTCCATGTTCCCCAGTACGTGTTCCCCTGTTCCTGCTCCTTGTTCCCCTGCACCTGCTCTGTGTTCCCATGTACCTGCCCCGTGTACCCCTATTCATGCTCCGTGTTCGCCTGTACATGCTCCATGTTCCCCTGTACCTGTTCCGTGTTTCCCTCTACCTACCCTGTGTTCCCCTGTACCTGCTCCGTGTTCCCCTGTACCTGCTCCGTGTTCCCCTGTACATGCTCCGTGTTCCCCTGTACATGCTCCGTGTTCCCCTGTACCTGCTCCGTGTTCCTCTGTACCTCCTTAGTGTTCCCCAGTACCTGCTCCGTGTTCCCCTGTACCTGTTCCGTGTTCCCCTGTACCTGTTCCGTGTTCCCCTGTACCTGTTCCGTGTTCCCCTGTACCTGCTCCGTGTTCCCCTGTACCTGTTCCATGTTCCCCTGTACCTGCTCCGTGTTCCCCTGTACCTGCTCCGTAATCTGCTGTACCTGCTCAGTGTTCCCCTAACCGGCTCCCTGTTTCCCTGTAGCTGCTGCATTTTCCCGTGTACTTGCTCCGTGTTCCCGTGTACCTGCTCCCTGTTTCCCTGTACATGCTCCTTGTTCCCCTGTACCTGCTCCGTGTTCCCCTGTACCTGCTCCGTGTTCCCCTGTACCTGCTCCGTGTTCCCCTGTACCTGCTCCGTGTTCCCCTGTACCTGCTCCGTGTTCCCATTTACCTGCTCCGTGTTCCCATTTACCTGCTCCGTGTTCCCATTTACCTGCTCCGCGTTCCCCAGTACCTGCTCCGCGTTCCCCTCTACCTGCTCCGCGTTCCCCTCTACCTGCTCCGCGTTCCCCTCTACCGGCTCCGCGTTCCCCTCTACCGGCTCCGCGTTCCCCTCTACCGGCTCCGCGTTCCAGTGTACCTGCTCCGCTTTCCCCTGTGCCTGCTCCGCGTTCCCCTCTACCTGCTCCGCGTTCCCCTCTACCTGCTCCGCGTTCCCCTCTACCGGCTCCGCGTTCCCCTCTACCGGCTCCGCGTTCCCCTCTACCTGCTCCGCGTTCCAGTGTACCTGCTCCGCTTTCCCCTGTGCCTGCTCCGCGTTCCCCTCTGCCTGCTCCGCGTTCCCCTCTGCCTGCTCCGCGTTCCCCTCTGCCTGCTCCGCGTTCCCCTGTGCGTGCTCCGCGTTCCCCTGTGCATGCTCCGCGTTCCCCTGTGCCTGCTCCGCGTTCCCCTGTGCCTGCTCCGCGTTCCCCTGTGCCTGCTCCGCGTTCCCCTGTGCCTGCTCCGCGTTCCCCTGTGCCTGCTCCGCGTGCCCCTGTGCCTGCTCCGCGTGCCCCTGTGCCTGCTCCGCGTTCCCCTGTGCCTGCTCCGCGTTCCCCTGTGGCTGCTCCGCGTTCCCCTGTGCCTGCTCCGCGTTCCCCTGTGGCTGCTCCGCGTTCCCCTGTTCAAGCTCCGCGTTCCCCTGTTCAAGCTCCGCGTTCCCCTCTACCTGCTCCGCGTTCCCCTCTACCGGCTCCGCGTTCCCCTCGACCGGCTCCGCGTTCCCCTGTACCGGCTCCGCGTTCCCCTGTACCGGCTCCGCGTTCCCCTGTACCGGCTCCGCGTGCCCCTGTACCGGCTCCGCGTTCCCCTGTACCGGCTCCGCGTTCCCCTGTACCTGTTCCGTGAACCCCTGTTACTGCTCCGTGTTCCCCTGTACCTGCTCCTTGTTCCCCTGTACCTGCTCTGTGTTCTCCTGTACCTGCTCCGTGTTCCGCTCTACCTGCCCCGTGTTCCGCTCTACCTGCTCCGTGTTCCCCTCTACCTGCTCCGTGTTCACCTGTACCTGCTCCGTGTTCCCCTGTACCTGCTCCGTGTTCCCCTGTACCTGCTCTGTGTTCCCCTGTACCTGCTCCGTGTTCCCCTGTACCGGCTCCGTGTTCCCCTGTACCGGCTCCGTGTTCCCCTGTACCTGCTCCGTGTTACCCTGTACCTGCTCCGCGTTCCCCTGTACCTGCTCCGTGTTCCAGTGTACCTGCCCCGTGTTCCCCTGCACCTGCTCCGTGTTCCCCTGCACCTGCTCCGTGTTTCCCTGCACCTGCTCCGTGTTCCCCTGTGCCTGCTCCGTGTTCCCCTGTGCCTGCTCCGTGTTCCCCTGTGCCTGCTCCGTGTTCCCCTGTGCCTGCTCCGTGTTCCCCTGCGCCTGCTCCGTGTTCCCCTGCGCCTGCTCCGTGTTCCCCTGCCCCTGCTCCGTGTTCCCCTGCCCCTGCTCCGTGTTCCCCTGCCCCTGCTCCGTGTTCCCCTGTCCCTGCTCCGTGTTCCCTGCTCCGTGTTCCCCTGTACTTGCTCCGCGTTCCCCTCTACCTGCTCCGCGTTCCCCTGTACCTGCGCCGTGTTCCCCCATGCGTGCTCCGTGTTCCCCTGTACCTGCTCCGTGTTCCCCTGTGCCTGCTCCGTGTTCCCCTGTGCCTGCTCCGTGTTCCCCTGTGCCTGCTCCGTGTTCCCCTATGGCTGCTCGGTGTTCCCCTGTGGCTGCTCGGTGTTCCCCTGTGCCTGCTCCGTGTTCCCCTCTGCCTGCGCCGTGTTCCCCTCTGCCTGCTCCGTGTTCTCCTGTACCTGCTCCGTGTTCCCCTCTACCTGCCCCGTGTTCCCCGGTACCTGCCCCGTGTTCCCATCTACCTGCTCCGTGTTCCCCTCTACCTGCTCCATGTTCCCCTCTGCCTGCCCCGTGTTCCCCGGTACCTGCCCCGTGTTCCCCTCTACCTGCTCCTTGTTCACCTGTACCTGCTCCCTGTTCCCTTGTACTTGGTCCGTGTTTCCCTGTATGTGCTCCGTGTTCCCCTGTACCTGCTCCATGTTCCCCTGTACCTGCTCCGTGTTCCCCTGTACCTGCTCCGTGTTCCCATTTACCTGCTCCGTGTTCCCATTTACCTGCTCCGTGTTCCCATTTACCTGCTCCGCGTTCCCCAGTACCTGCTCCGCGTTCCCCTCTACCTGCTCCGCGTTCCCCTCTACCTGCTCCGCGTTCCCCTCTACCTGCTCCGCGTTCCACTCTACCTGCTCCGCGTTCCCCTCTACCGGCTCCGCGTTCCCCTCTACCGGCTCCGCGTTCCCCTCTACCGGCTCCGCGTTCCAGTGTACCTGCTCCGCTTTCCCCTGTGCCTGCTCCGCGTTCCCCTCTACCTGCTCCGCGTTCCCCTCTACCTGCTCCGCGTTCCCCTCTACCGGCTCCGCGTTCCCCTCTACCGGCTCCGCGTTCCAGTGTACCTGCTCCGCTTTCCCCTGTGCCTGCTCCGCGTTCCCCTCTGCCTGCTCCGCGTTCCCCTCTGCCTGCTCCGCGTTCCCCTCTGCCTGCTCCGCGTTCCCCTGTGCGTGCTCCGCGTTCCCCTGTGCCTGCTCCGCGTTCCCCTGTGCCTGCTCCGCGTTCCCCTGTGCCTGCTCCGCGTTCCCCTGTGCCTGCTCCGCGTTCCCCTGTGCCTGCTCCGCGTTCCCCTGTGCCTGCTCCGCGTGCCCCTGTGCCTGCTCCGCGTGCCCCTGTGCCTGCTCCGCGTTCCCCTGTGCGTGCTCCGCGTTCCCCTGTGCCTGCTCCGCGTTCCCCTGTGCCTGCTCCGCGTTCCCCTGTGCCTGCTCCGCGTTCCCCTGTGCCTGCTCCGCGTTCCCCTGTGCCTGCTCCGCGTTCCCCTGTGCCTGCTCCGCGTTCCCCTGTGCCTGCTCCGCGTGCCCCTGTGCCTGCTCCGCGTGCCCCTGTGCCTGCTCCGCGTTCCCCTGTGCCTGCTCCGCGTTCCCCTGTGGCTGCTCCGCGTTCCCCTGTGCCTGCTCCGCGTTCCCCTGTGGCTGCTCCGCGTTCCCCTGTTCAAGCTCCGCGTTCCCCTGTTCAAGCTCCGCGTTCCCCTCTACCTGCTCCGCGTTCCCCTCTACCGGCTCCGCGTTCCCCTCGACCGGCTCCGCGTTCCCCTGTACCGGCTCCGCGTTCCCCTGTACCGGCTCCGCGTTCCCCTGTACCGGCTCCGCGTTCCCCTGTACCGGCTCCGCGTGCCCCTGTACCGGCTCCGCGTTCCCCTGTACCGGCTCCGCGTTCCCCTGTACCTGTTCCGTGAACCCCTGTTACTGCTCCGTGTTCCCCTGTACCTGCTCCTTGTTCCCCTGTACCTGCTCTGTGATCTCCTGTACCTGCTCCGCGTTCCCCTCTACCGGCTCCGCGTTCCCCTCTACCGGCTCCGCGTTCCAGTGTACCTGCTCCGCTTTCCCCTGTGCCTGCTCCGCGTTCCCCTCTACCGGCTCCGCGTTCCCCTCTACCGGCTCCGCGTTCCAGTGTACCTGCTCCGCTTTCCCCTGTGCCTGCTCCGCGTTCCCCTCTACCTGCTCCGCGTTCCCCTCTACCTGCTCCGCGTTCCCCTCTACCGGCTCCGCGTTCCCCTCTACCGGCTCCGCGTTCCAGTGTACCTGCTCCGCTTTCCCCTGTGCCTGCTCCGCGTTCCCCTCTGCCTGCTCCGCGTTCCCCTCTGCCTGCTCCGCGTTCCCCTGTGCCTGCTCCGCGTTCCCCTGTGCGTGCTCCGCGTTCCCCTGTGCCTGCTCCGCGTTCCCCTGTGCCTGCTCCGCGTTCCCCTGTGCCTGCTCCGCGTTCCCCTGTGCCTGCTCCGCGTTCCCCTGTGCCTGCTCCGCGTTCCCCTGTGCCTGCTCCGCGTGCCCCTGTGCCTGCTCCGCGTGCCCCTGTGCCTGCTCCGCGTTCCCCTGTGCCTGCTCCGCGTTCCCCTGTGGCTGCTCCGCGTTCCCCTGTGCCTGCTCCGCGTTCCCCTGTGGCTGCTCCGCGTTCCCCTGTTCAAGCTCCGCGTTCCCCTGTTCAAGCTCCGCGTTCCCCTCTACCTGCTCCGCGTTCCCCTCTACCGGCTCCGCGTTCCCCTCGACCGGCTCCGCGTTCCCCTGTACCGGCTCCGCGTTCCCCTGTACCGGCTCCGCGTTCCCCTGTACCGGCTCCGCGTTCCCCTGTACCGGCTCCGCGTGCCCCTGTACCGGCTCCGCGTTCCCCTGTACCGGCTCCGCGTTCCCCTGTACCTGTTCCGTGAACCCCTGTTACTGCTCCGTGTTCCCCTGTACCTGCTCCTTGTTCCCCTGTACCTGCTCTGTGATCTCCTGTACCTGCTCCGTGTTCCGCTCTACCTGCCCCGTGTTCCGCTCTACCTGCTCCGTGTTCCCATCTACCTGCTCCGTGTTCCCCTCTACCTGCTCCGTGTTCACCTGTACCTGCTCCCTGTTCCCTTGTACTTGTTCCGTGTTTCCCTGTACGTGCTCCGTGTTCCCCATTACCTGCTCCGTGTTCCCCTGTACCTGCTCCGTGTTCACCTGTACCTGCTCCGTGTTCACCTGTACCTGCTCCCTGTTCCCATGTACTTGTTCCGTGTTTCCCTGTATGTGCTCCGTGTTCCCCATTACCTGCTCCCTGTTCCCCTGTACCTGCTCCGTGTTCCCCTGTACCTGCTCCGTGTTCCCCTGTACCTGCTCCGTGTTCCCCTGTACCTGCTCCGTGTTCCCCTGCACCTGCTCCGTGTTCCCCTGCACCTGCTCCGTGTTCCCCTGCACCTGCTCCGTGTTTCCCTGCCCCTGCTCCGTGTTTCCCTGCACCTGCTCCGAGTTCCCCTGCACCTGCTCCGAGTTCCCCTGCACCTGCTCCGAGTTCCCCTGCACCTGCTCCGTGTTCCAGTGCACCTGCTCCGTGTTCCCCTGTAGCTGCTCCGTGTTCCCCTGTAGCTGCTCCGTGTTCCCCTGTAGCTGCTCCGTGTTCCCCTGTAGCTGCTCCGTGTTCCCGTTTAACTGTCCCGCGTTCCCTTGTACCTGCTCCGTTTTCCCGTGTAACTGCTACGTGTTCCCTTGTCCCTTTCCCGTGTACCTGCTCCGTGTCCCCTGTACCTGCTCCGTGTTCCCCTGTACCTGCTCCGTGTTCCCCTGTACCTGCTCTGTGTTCCCCTGTACCTGCTCCGTGTTCCCCTGTACCGGCTCCGTGTTCCCCTGTACCGGCTCCGTGTTCCCCTGTACCTGCTCCGTGTTACCCTGTACCTGCTCCGCGTTCCCCTGTACCTGCTCCGTGTTCCAGTGTACCTGCCCCGTGTTCCCCTGCACCTGCTCCGTGTTCCCCTGCACCTGCTCCGTGTTTCCCTGCACCTGCTCCGTGTTCCCCTGTGCCTGCTCCGTGTTCCCCTGTGCCTGCTCCGTGTTCCCCTGTGCCTGCTCCGTGTTCCCCTGTGCCTGCTCCGTGTTCCCCTGTGCCTGCTCCGTGTTCCCCTGTGCCTGCTCCGTGTTCCCCTGCGCCTGCTCCGTGTTCCCCTGCCCCTGCTCCGTGTTCCCCTGCCCCTGCTCCGTGTTCCCCTGCCCCTGCTCCGTGTTCCCCTGTCCCTGCTCCGTGTTCCCTGCTCCGTGTTCCCCTGTACTTGCTCCGCGTTCCCCTCTACCTGCTCCGCGTTCCCCTGTACCTGCGCCGTGTTCCCCCATGCGTGCTCCGTGTTCCCCTGTACCTGCTCCGTGTTCCCCTGTGCCTGCTCCGTGTTCCCCTGTGCCTGCTCCGTGTTCCCCTGTGCCTGCTCCGTGTTCCCCTATGGCTGCTCGGTGTTCCCCTGTGGCTGCTCGGTGTTCCCCTGTGCCTGCTCCGTGTTCCCCTCTGCCTGCGCCGTGTTCCCCTCTGCCTGCTCCGTGTTCTCCTGTACCTGCTCCGTGTTCCCCTCTACCTGCCCCGTGTTCCCCGGTACCTGCCCCGTGTTCCCATCTACCTGCTCCGTGTTCCCCTCTACCTGCTCCATGTTCCCCTCTGCCTGCCCCGTGTTCCCCGGTACCTGCCCCGTGTTCCCCTCTACCTGCTCCTTGTTCACCTGTACCTGCTCCCTGTTCCCTTGTACTTGGTCCGTGTTTCCCTGTATGTGCTCCGTGTTCCCCTGTACCTGCTCCATGTTCCCCTGTACCTGCTCCGTGTTCCCCTGTACCTGCTCCGTGTTCCCATTTACCTGCTCCGTGTTCCCATTTACCTGCTCCGTGTTCCCATTTACCTGCTCCGCGTTCCCCAGTACCTGCTCCGCGTTCCCCTCTACCTGCTCCGCGTTCCCCTCTACCTGCTCCGCGTTCCCCTCTACCTGCTCCGCGTTCCACTCTACCTGCTCCGCGTTCCCCTCTACCGGCTCCGCGTTCCCCTCTACCGGCTCCGCGTTCCCCTCTACCGGCTCCGCGTTCCAGTGTACCTGCTCCGCTTTCCCCTGTGCCTGCTCCGCGTTCCCCTCTACCTGCTCCGCGTTCCCCTCTACCTGCTCCGCGTTCCCCTCTACCGGCTCCGCGTTCCCCTCTACCGGCTCCGCGTTCCAGTGTACCTGCTCCGCTTTCCCCTGTGCCTGCTCCGCGTTCCCCTCTGCCTGCTCCGCGTTCCCCTCTGCCTGCTCCGCGTTCCCCTCTGCCTGCTCCGCGTTCCCCTGTGCGTGCTCCGCGTTCCCCTGTGCCTGCTCCGCGTTCCCCTGTGCCTGCTCCGCGTTCCCCTGTGCCTGCTCCGCGTTCCCCTGTACCTGCTCCGTGTTCCGCTCTACCTGCCCCGTGTTCCGCTCTACCTGCTCCGTGTTCCCATCTACCTGCTCCGTGTTCCCCTCTACCTGCTCCGTGTTCACCTGTACCTGCTCCCTGTTCCCTTGTACTTGTTCCGTGTTTCCCTGTACGTGCTCCGTGTTCCCCATTACCTGCTCCGTGTTCCCCTGTACCTGCTCCGTGTTCACCTGTACCTGCTCCGTGTTCACCTGTACCTGCTCCCTGTTCCCATGTACTTGTTCCGTGTTTCCCTGTATGTGCTCCGTGTTCCCCATTACCTGCTCCCTGTTCCCCTGTACCTGCTCCGTGTTCCCCTGTACCTGCTCCGTGTTCCCCTGTACCTGCTCCGTGTTCCCCTGTACCTGCTCCGTGTTCCCCTGCACCTGCTCCGTGTTCCCCTGCACCTGCTCCGTGTTCCCCTGCACCTGCTCCGTGTTTCCCTGCCCCTGCTCCGTGTTTCCCTGCACCTGCTCCGAGTTCCCCTGCACCTGCTCCGAGTTCCCCTGCACCTGCTCCGAGTTCCCCTGCACCTGCTCCGTGTTCCAGTGCACCTGCTCCGTGTTCCCCTGTAGCTGCTCCGTGTTCCCCTGTAGCTGCTCCGTGTTCCCCTGTAGCTGCTCCGTGTTCCCCTGTAGCTGCTCCGTGTTCCCGTTTAACTGTCCCGCGTTCCCTTGTACCTGCTCCGTTTTCCCGTGTAACTGCTACGTGTTCCCTTGTCCCTTTCCCGTGTACCTGCTCCGTGTCCCCTGTACCTGCTCCGTGTTCCCCTGTACCTGCTCCGTGTTCCCCTGTACCTGCTCTGTGTTCCCCTGTACCTGCTCCGTGTTCCCCTGTACCGGCTCCGTGTTCCCCTGTACCGGCTCCGTGTTCCCCTGTACCTGCTCCGTGTTACCCTGTACCTGCTCCGCGTTCCCCTGTACCTGCTCCGTGTTCCAGTGTACCTGCCCCGTGTTCCCCTGCACCTGCTCCGTGTTCCCCTGCACCTGCTCCGTGTTTCCCTGCACCTGCTCCGTGTTCCCCTGTGCCTGCTCCGTGTTCCCCTGTGCCTGCTCCGTGTTCCCCTGTGCCTGCTCCGTGTTCCCCTGTGCCTGCTCCGTGTTCCCCTGTGCCTGCTCCGTGTTCCCCTGTGCCTGCTCCGTGTTCCCCTGCGCCTGCTCCGTGTTCCCCTGCCCCTGCTCCGTGTTCCCCTGCCCCTGCTCCGTGTTCCCCTGCCCCTGCTCCGTGTTCCCCTGTCCCTGCTCCGTGTTCCCTGCTCCGTGTTCCCCTGTACTTGCTCCGCGTTCCCCTCTACCTGCTCCGCGTTCCCCTGTACCTGCGCCGTGTTCCCCCATGCGTGCTCCGTGTTCCCCTGTACCTGCTCCGTGTTCCCCTGTGCCTGCTCCGTGTTCCCCTGTGCCTGCTCCGTGTTCCCCTGTGCCTGCTCCGTGTTCCCCTATGGCTGCTCGGTGTTCCCCTGTGGCTGCTCGGTGTTCCCCTGTGCCTGCTCCGTGTTCCCCTCTGCCTGCGCCGTGTTCCCCTCTGCCTGCTCCGTGTTCTCCTGTACCTGCTCCGTGTTCCCCTCTACCTGCCCCGTGTTCCCCGGTACCTGCCCCGTGTTCCCATCTACCTGCTCCGTGTTCCCCTCTACCTGCTCCATGTTCCCCTCTGCCTGCCCCGTGTTCCCCGGTACCTGCCCCGTGTTCCCCTCTACCTGCTCCTTGTTCACCTGTACCTGCTCCCTGTTCCCTTGTACTTGGTCCGTGTTTCCCTGTATGTGCTCCGTGTTCCCCTGTACCTGCTCCATGTTCCCCTGTACCTGCTCCGTGTTCCCCTGTACCTGCTCCGTGTTCCCATTTACCTGCTCCGTGTTCCCATTTACCTGCTCCGTGTTCCCATTTACCTGCTCCGCGTTCCCCAGTACCTGCTCCGCGTTCCCCTCTACCTGCTCCGCGTTCCCCTCTACCTGCTCCGCGTTCCCCTCTACCTGCTCCGCGTTCCACTCTACCTGCTCCGCGTTCCCCTCTACCGGCTCCGCGTTCCCCTCTACCGGCTCCGCGTTCCCCTCTACCGGCTCCGCGTTCCAGTGTACCTGCTCCGCTTTCCCCTGTGCCTGCTCCGCGTTCCCCTCTACCTGCTCCGCGTTCCCCTCTACCTGCTCCGCGTTCCCCTCTACCGGCTCCGCGTTCCCCTCTACCGGCTCCGCGTTCCAGTGTACCTGCTCCGCTTTCCCCTGTGCCTGCTCCGCGTTCCCCTCTGCCTGCTCCGCGTTCCCCTCTGCCTGCTCCGCGTTCCCCTCTGCCTGCTCCGCGTTCCCCTGTGCGTGCTCCGCGTTCCCCTGTGCCTGCTCCGCGTTCCCCTGTGCCTGCTCCGCGTTCCCCTGTGCCTGCTCCGCGTTCCCCTGTGCCTGCTCCGCGTTCCCCTGTGCCTGCTCCGCGTTCCCCTGTGCCTGCTCCGCGTGCCCCTGTGCCTGCTCCGCGTGCCCCTGTGCCTGCTCCGCGTTCCCCTGTGCGTGCTCCGCGTTCCCCTGTGCCTGCTCCGCGTTCCCCTGTGCCTGCTCCGCGTTCCCCTGTGCCTGCTCCGCGTTCCCCTGTGCCTGCTCCGCGTTCCCCTGTGCCTGCTCCGCGTTCCCCTGTGCCTGCTCCGCGTGCCCCTGTGCCTGCTCCGCGTGCCCCTGTGCCTGCTCCGCGTTCCCCTGTGCCTGCTCCGCGTTCCCCTGTGGCTGCTCCGCGTTCCCCTGTGCCTGCTCCGCGTTCCCCTGTGGCTGCTCCGCGTTCCCCTGTTCAAGCTCCGCGTTCCCCTGTTCAAGCTCCGCGTTCCCCTCTACCTGCTCCGCGTTCCCCTCTACCGGCTCCGCGTTCCCCTCGACCGGCTCCGCGTTCCCCTGTACCGGCTCCGCGTTCCCCTGTACCGGCTCCGCGTTCCCCTGTACCGGCTCCGCGTTCCCCTGTACCGGCTCCGCGTGCCCCTGTACCGGCTCCGCGTTCCCCTGTACCGGCTCCGCGTTCCCCTGTACCTGTTCCGTGAACCCCTGTTACTGCTCCGTGTTCCCCTGTACCTGCTCCTTGTTCCCCTGTACCTGCTCTGTGATCTCCTGTACCTGCTCCGCGTTCCCCTCTACCGGCTCCGCGTTCCCCTCTACCGGCTCCGCGTTCCAGTGTACCTGCTCCGCTTTCCCCTGTGCCTGCTCCGCGTTCCCCTCTACCGGCTCCGCGTTCCCCTCTACCGGCTCCGCGTTCCAGTGTACCTGCTCCGCTTTCCCCTGTGCCTGCTCCGCGTTCCCCTCTACCTGCTCCGCGTTCCCCTCTACCTGCTCCGCGTTCCCCTCTACCGGCTCCGCGTTCCCCTCTACCGGCTCCGCGTTCCAGTGTACCTGCTCCGCTTTCCCCTGTGCCTGCTCCGCGTTCCCCTCTGCCTGCTCCGCGTTCCCCTCTGCCTGCTCCGCGTTCCCCTGTGCCTGCTCCGCGTTCCCCTGTGCGTGCTCCGCGTTCCCCTGTGCCTGCTCCGCGTTCCCCTGTGCCTGCTCCGCGTTCCCCTGTGCCTGCTCCGCGTTCCCCTGTGCCTGCTCCGCGTTCCCCTGTGCCTGCTCCGCGTTCCCCTGTGCCTGCTCCGCGTGCCCCTGTGCCTGCTCCGCGTGCCCCTGTGCCTGCTCCGCGTTCCCCTGTGCCTGCTCCGCGTTCCCCTGTGGCTGCTCCGCGTTCCCCTGTGCCTGCTCCGCGTTCCCCTGTGGCTGCTCCGCGTTCCCCTGTTCAAGCTCCGCGTTCCCCTGTTCAAGCTCCGCGTTCCCCTCTACCTGCTCCGCGTTCCCCTCTACCGGCTCCGCGTTCCCCTCGACCGGCTCCGCGTTCCCCTGTACCGGCTCCGCGTTCCCCTGTACCGGCTCCGCGTTCCCCTGTACCGGCTCCGCGTTCCCCTGTACCGGCTCCGCGTGCCCCTGTACCGGCTCCGCGTTCCCCTGTACCGGCTCCGCGTTCCCCTGTACCGGCTCCGCGTTCCCCTGTACCTGTTCCGTGAACCCCTGTTACTGCTCCGTGTTCCCCTGTACCTGCTCCTTGTTCCCCTGTACCTGCTCTGTGATCTCCTGTACCTGCTCCGTGTTCCGCTCTACCTGCCCCGTGTTCCGCTCTACCTGCTCCGTGTTCCCATCTACCTGCTCCGTGTTCCCCTCTACCTGCTCCGTGTTCACCTGTACCTGCTCCCTGTTCCCTTGTACTTGTTCCGTGTTTCCCTGTACGTGCTCCGTGTTCCCCATTACCTGCTCCGTGTTCCCCTGTACCTGCTCCGTGTTCACCTGTACCTGCTCCGTGTTCACCTGTACCTGCTCCCTGTTCCCATGTACTTGTTCCGTGTTTCCCTGTATGTGCTCCGTGTTCCCCATTACCTGCTCCCTGTTCCCCTGTACCTGCTCCGTGTTCCCCTGTACCTGCTCCGTGTTCCCCTGTACCTGCTCCGTGTTCCCCTGTACCTGCTCCGTGTTCCCCTGTACCTGCTCCGTGTTCCCCTGTACATGCTCCGTGTTCCCCTGCACCTGCTCCGTGTTCCCCTGCACCTGCTCCGTGTTCCCCTGCACCTGCTCCGTGTTTCCCTGCCCCTGCTCCGTGTTTCCCTGCACCTGCTCCGAGTTCCCCTGCACCTGCTCCGAGTTCCCCTGCACCTGCTCCGAGTTCCCCTGCACCTGCTCCGTGTTCCAGTGCACCTGCTCCGTGTTCCCCTGTAGCTGCTCCGTGTTCCCCTGTAGCTGCTCCGTGTTCCCCTGTAGCTGCTCCGTGTTCCCCTGTAGCTGCTCCGTGTTCCCGTTTAACTGTCCCGCGTTCCCTTGTACCTGCTCCGTTTTCCCGTGTAACTGCTACGTGTTCCCTTGTCCCTTTCCCGTGTACCTGCTCCGTGTCCCCTGTACCTGCTCCGTGTTCCCCTGTACCTGCTCCGTGTTCCCCTGTACCTGCTCTGTGTTCCCCTGTACCTGCTCCGTGTTCCCCTGTACCGGCTCCGTGTTCCCCTGTACCGGCTCCGTGTTCCCCTGTACCTGCTCCGTGTTACCCTGTACCTGCTCCGCGTTCCCCTGTACCTGCTCCGTGTTCCAGTGTACCTGCCCCGTGTTCCCCTGCACCTGCTCCGTGTTCCCCTGCACCTGCTCCGTGTTTCCCTGCACCTGCTCCGTGTTCCCATGCACCTGCTCCGTGTTCCCCTGCACCTGCTCCTTGTTCCCCTGCACCTGCTCCGTGTTCCCCTGCACCTGCTCCGTGTTCCCCTGCACCTGCTCCGTGTTCCCCTGCACCTGCTCCGTGTTCCCCTGCACCTGCTCCGTGTTCCCCTGCACCTGCTCCGTGTTCCCCTGCACCTGCTCCGTGTTCCCCTGCACCTGCTCCGTGTTCCCCTGCACCTGCTCCGTGTTCCCCTGCCCCTGCTCCGTGTTCCCCTGCCCCTGCTCCGTGTTCCCCTGCCCCTGCTCCGTGTTCCCCTGTCCCTGCTCCGTGTTCCCTGCTCCGTGTTCCCCTGTACTTGCTCCGCGTTCCCCTCTACCTGCTCCGCGTTCCCCTGTACCTGCGCCGTGTTCCCCCATGCGTGCTCCGTGTTCCCCTGTACCTGCTCCGTGTTCCCCTGTGCCTGCTCCGTGTTCCCCTGTGCCTGCTCCGTGTTCCCCTGTGCCTGCTCCGTGTTCCCCTGTGCCTGCTCCGTGTTCCCCTGTGCCTGCTCCGTGTTCCCCTGTGCCTGCTCCGTGTTCCCCTGCCCCTGCTCCGTGTTCCCCTGCCCCTGCTCCGTGTTCCCCTGCCCCTGCTCCGTGTTCCCCTGTCCCTGCTCCGTGTTCCCTGCTCCGTGTTCCCCTGTACTTGCTCCGCGTTCCCCTCTACCTGCTCCGCGTTCCCCTGTACCTGCGCCGTGTTCCCCCATGCGTGCTCCGTGTTCCCCTGTACCTGCTCCGTGTTCCCCTGTGCCTGCTCCGTGTTCCCCTGTGCCTGCTCCGTGTTCCCCTGTGCCTGCTCCGTGTTCCCCTGTGGCTGCTCGGTGTTCCCCTGTGCCTGCTCCGTGTTCCCCTCTGCCTGCGCCGTTTTCCCCTCTGCCTGCTCCGTGTTCTCCTGTACCTGCTCCGTGTTCCCCTCTACCTGCTCCGTGTTCCCCTCTACCTGCCCCGTGTTCCCCGGTACCTGCCCCGTGTTCCCATCTACCTGCTCCGTGTTCCCCTCTACCTGCTCCATGTTCCCCTCTGCCTGCCCCGTGTTCCCCGGTACCTGCCCCGTGTTCCCCTCTACCTGCTCCTTGTTCACCTGTACCTGCTCCCTGTTCCCTTGTACTTGGTCCGTGTTTCCCTGTATGTGCTCCGTGTTCCCCTGTACCTGCTCCGTGTTCCCCATTACCTGCTCCCTGTTCCCTTGTACTTGTTCCGTGTTTCCCTGTATGTGCTCCGTGTTCCCCTCTACCTGCTCCGTGTTCCCCTCTACCTGCTCCGTGTTCCCCTGTACCTGCTCCGTGTTCCCCTGTACCTGCTCCGTGTTCCCCTGTACCTGCTCCGTGTTCCCCTGTACCTGCTCCGTGTTCCCCTGTACCTGCTCCGAGTTCCCCTGTACCTGCTCCGCGTTCCCTTGCACCTGCTCCGTTTTCCGGTGTAACTGCGACGTGTTCCCTTGTCCCTTTCCCGTGTAACTGCTCTGTGTCTGCTGTACCTGCTCCGTGTTCCCGTGTACCTGCTCCGTTTTCCCCTGTACCTGCTCCGTGTACCCGTGTACCTGCTCCGTGTTCCCGTAACCGGTTCCGTGCTTCCCTGTACCTGCTCCCTGTTTCGCTGTACCTCCTGCGTGTTCCCCTGTACCTGCTGCATTTTCCCGTGTACTTGCTCCGTGTTCCCGTGTACCTGCTCCCCGTTTCCCTGTACCTGCTCCCCGTTTCCCTGTACCTGCTCCCCGTTTCCCTGTTCCTGCTCAGTGTTCCCCTGTAACTGCTCCTTGTTCCCCTGTACCTGCTCCATGTTCCCCTGTACCTGCTCCGTGTTCCCCTGTACCTGCTCCGTGTTCCCCTGTACCTGCTCCGTATTCCCCTGTACCTGCTCCGTGTTCCCCTGTACCTGCTCCGTGTTCCCCTGTACCTGCTCCGTCTTCCCCTGTACCTGCTCCGTCTTCCCCTGTACCTGCTCCGTGTTCCCCTGTATCTGCTCCTTGTTCCCCTGTACCTGCTCCGTCTTCCCCTGTACCTGCTCCGTGTTCCCCTGTATCTGCTCCTTGTTCCCCTGTACCTGCTCCGTGTTCCCCTGTACCTGCTCCGTCTTCCCCTGTACCTGCTCCGTCTTCCCCTGTACCTGCTCCGTGTTCCCCTGTATCTGCTCCTTGTTCCCCTGTACCTGCTCCTTGTTCCCCTGTACCTGCTCCTTGTTCCCCTGTACCTGCTCCGTGTTCCCCTGTACCTGCTCCGTGTTCCCCTGTACCTGATCCGTGAGCCCCTGTACCTGCTCCGTGCTTCCCTGTACCTCCTGCGTGTTCCCCGTACCTGCTCCGCGTTCCCCTGAGCCTGCTCCGCGTTTCCCTGTACCTGTTCCGTGTTCCTAGTACCTGCTCCGTGTTCCCCTCTACCTGCTCCATGTTCCCCTCTGCCTGCTCCGTGTTCCCCTCTGCCTGCTCCGTGTTCCCCTCTGCCTGCTCCGTGTTCCCCTCTGCCTGCTCCGTGTTCCCCTCTGCCTGCTCCGTGTTCCCCTCTGCCTGCTCCGTGTTCCCCTCTGCCTGCTCCGTGTTCCCCTCTGCCTGCTCCGTGTTCCCCTCTGCCTGTTCCGTGTTCCCCTCTGCCTGCTCCGTGTTCCCCTCTGCCTGCTCCGTGTTCCCCTCTGCCTGCTCCGTGTTCCCCTGTGGCTGCTCGGTGTTCCCCTGTGCCTGCTCCGTGTTCCCCTGTGCCTGCTCCGCGTTCCCCTGTGCCTGCTCCGCGTGCCCCTGTGCCTGCTCCGCGTTCCCCTGTGCCTGCTCCGCGTTCCCCTGTGGCTGCTCCGCGTTCCCCTGTGCCTGCTCCGCGTTCCCCTGTGGCTGCTCCGCGTTCCCCTGTTCAAGCTCCGCGTTCCCCTCTACCTGCTCCGCGTTCCGCTCTACCGGCTCCGCGTTCCCCTCTGCCTGCTCCGTGTTCCGCTCTGCCTGCTCCGTGTTCCCATCTACCTGCTCCGTGTTCCCCATTACCTGCTCCGTGTTCCCCTGTACCTGCTCCGTGTTCCCCTGTACCTGCTCCGTGTTCCCCTCTTCCTGCTCCGTGTTCACCTGTACCTGCTCCCTGTTCCCTTGTACTTGTTCCGTGTTTGCCTGTACGTGCTCCGTGTTCCCCTGTGCCTGCTCCGTGTTCCCCTGTGCCTGCTCCGTGTTCCCCTGTGCCTGCTCCGTGTTCCCCTGTGCCTGCTCCGTGTTCCCCTGCGCCTGCTCTGTGTTCCCCTGCACCTGCTCCGTGTTTCCCTGCCCCTGCTGCGTGTTTCCCTGCACCTGCTCCGAGTTCCCCTGCACCTGCTCCGTGTTCCCCTGTACCTGCTCCGTGTTCCCGTGTACCTGCTCCGTGTTCCCGTTTAACTGCCCCGCGTACCCTTGTACCTGCTCCGTTTTCCCGTGTAACTGCTACGTGTTCCCTTGTCCCTTTCCCGTGTACCAGCTCCGTGTCCCCTGTACCGGCTCCGTGTTCCCCTGTACCTGCTCCGTGTTTCGCTGTCCCTGCTCCGTGTTCCCCTGTACTTGCTCCGCGTTCCCCTCTACCTGCTCCGCATTCCCCTGTACCTGCGCCGTGTTCCCCCATGCATGCTCCTTGTTCCCCTGTGCCTGCTCCGTGTTCCCCTGTGCCTGCTCCGTGTTCCCCTGTGCCTGCTCCGTGTTCCCCTGTGCCTGCTCCGTGTTCCCCTGTGCCTGCTCCGTGTTCCCCTGTGTTCCCCTGTGGCTGCTCGGTGTTCCCCTGTGCCTGCTCCGTGTTCCCCTCTGCCTGCGCCGTGTTCCCCTCTGCCTGCTCCGTGTTCTCCTGTACCTGCTCCGTGTTCCCCTCTACCTGCCCCGTGTTCCCCGGTACCTGCCCCGTGTTCCCATCTACCTGCTCCGTGTTCCCCTCTACCTGCTCCTTGTTCACCTGTACCTGCTCCCTGTTCCCTTGTACTTGGTCCGTGTTTCCCTGTATGTGCTCCGTGTTCCCCTGTACCTGCTCCGTGTTCCCCATTACCTGCTCCCTGTTCCCTTGTACTTGTTCCGTGTTTCCCTGTACTTGCTCCGTGTTCCCCTGTACCTGCTCCGAGTTCCCCTGTACCTGCTCCGAGTTCCCCTGTACCTGCTCCGCGTTCCCTTGTACCTGCTCCGTTTTCCGGTGTAACTGCTACGTGTTCCCTTGTCCCTTTCCCGTGTAACTGCTCTGTGTCTGCTGTACCTGCTCTGTGTTCCCGTGTACCTGCTCCGTTTTCCCCTGTGCCTGCTCCGTGTACCCGTGTACCTGCTCCGTGATCCCCTTTACCTGCTCCGTGCTTCCCTGTACCTCCTGCGTGTTCCCCTGTACCTGATCCGTGTTCCCCTGTACCTGATCCGTGTTCCCCTGTACCTGCTCCGTGTTCCTAGTACCTGCTCCGTGTTCCCCTCTACCTGCTCCGTGTTCCCCTCTACCTGCTCCGTGTTCCCCTCTGCCTGCTCCGTGTTCCCCTCTGCCTGCTCCGTGTTCCCCTCTGCCTGCTCCGTGTTCCCGTCCGCCTGCTCCGTGTTCCCCTCCGCCTGCTCCGTGTTCCCCTCCGCCTGCTCCGTGTTCCCCTCTGCCTGCTCCGTGTTCCTCTCCACCTGCTCCGTGTTCCCCTGCGCCGGATCCGTGTTCCCCTGCGCCGGATCCGTGTTCCCCTACGCCGGCTCCGTGTTCCCCTGCGCCGGCTCCGTGTTCCCCTGCGCCGGCTCGGTGTTCCCCTGCGCCGGCTCGGTGTTCCCCTGCGCCGGCTCCGTGTTCCCCTGCGCCGGCTCCGTGTTCCCATGCGCCTGCTCCGTGTTCCCCTCTGCCTGCTCCGTGTGCCCCTGTACCTGCTCCCTGTTCATGCTCCGTGTAACCCTCTACCTGCTCCGTGTTCCCCTCTACCGGCTCCGTGTTCCCCTCTACCGGCTCCGTGTTCCCCTCCACCGGCTCCGTGTTCCCCTCTACCGGCTCCGTGTTCCCCTGTACCTGCTCCGTGTTCCCCTGTACCTGCTCCGTGTTCCCCTGTACCTGCTCCGTGTTCCCCTGCACCTGCTTCGTGTTCCCCTGCACCTGCTGCGTGTTCCCCTGCACCTGCTGCGTGTTCCCCTGCACCTGCTCCGTGTTCCCCTGCACCTGCTCCGTGTTTCCCTGCCCCTGCTGCGTGTTTCCCTGCACCTGCTCCGAGTTCCCCTGCACCTGCTCCGTGTTCCCCTGTACCTGCTCCGTGTTCCCGTGTACCTGCTCCGTGTTCCCGTTTAACTGCCCCGCGTACCCTTGTACCTGCTCCGTTTTCCCGTGTAACTGCTACGTGTTCCCTTGTCCCTTTCCCGTGTACCAGCTCCGTGTCCCCTGTACCGGCTCCGTGTTCCCCTGTACCTGATCCGCGTTCCCCTGTACCTGCTCCGTGTTACCCTGTACCTGCTCCGCGTTCCCCTGTACCTGCTCCGTGTTCCAGTGTACCTGCCCCGTGTTCCCCTGCACCTGCTCCGTGTTTCCCTGCACCTGCTCCGTGTTCCCCTGCACCTGCTCCGTGTTCCCCTGCACCTGCTCCGTGTTCCCCTGCACCTGCTCCGTGTTCCCCTGCACCTGCTCCGTGTTCCCCTGCACCTGCTCCGTGTTCCCCTGCACCTGCTCCGTGTTCCCCTGCACCTGCTGCGTGTTCCCCTGCACCTGCTGCGTGTTCCCCTGCACCTGCTCCGTGTTCCCCTGCACCTGCTCCGTGTTCCCCTGCCCCTGCTCCGTGTTCCCCTGCACCTGCTCCGTGTTCCCCTGCCCCTGCTCCGTGTTCCCCTGTACTTGCTCCGCGTTCCCCTCTACCTGCTCCGCATTCCCCTGTACCTGCGCCGTGTTCCCCCATGCATGCTCCTTGTTCCCCTGTGCCTGCTCCGTGTTCCCCTGTGCCTGCTCCGTGTTCCCCTGTGCCTGCTCCGTGTTCCCCTGTGCCTGCTCCGTGTTCCCCTGTGCCTGCTCCGTGTTCCCCTGTGTTCCCCTGTGGCTGCTCGGTGTTCCCCTGTGCCTGCTCCGTGTTCCCCTCTGCCTGCGCCGTGTTCCCCTCTGCCTGCTCCGTGTTCTCCTGTACCTGCTCCGTGTTCCCCTCTACCTGCCCCGTGTTCCCCGGTACCTGCCCCGTGTTCCCATCTACCTGCTCCGTGTTCCCCTCTACCTGCTCCTTGTTCACCTGTACCTGCTCCCTGTTCCCTTGTACTTGGTCCGTGTTTCCCTGTATGTGCTCCGTGTTCCCCTGTACCTGCTCCGTGTTCCCCATTACCTGCTCCCTGTTCCCTTGTACTTGTTCCGTGTTTCCCTGTACTTGCTCCGTGTTCCCCTGTACCTGCTCCGAGTTCCCCTGTACCTGCTCCGAGTTCCCCTGTACCTGCTCCGCGTTCCCTTGTACCTGCTCCGTTTTCCGGTGTAACTGCTACGTGTTCCCTTGTCCCTTTCCCGTGTAACTGCTCTGTGTCTGCTGTACCTGCTCTGTGTTCCCGTGTACCTGCTCCGTTTTCCCCTGTGCCTGCTCCGTGTACCCGTGTACCTGCTCCGTGATCCCCTTTACCTGCTCCGTGCTTCCCTGTACCTCCTGCGTGTTCCCCTGTACCTGATCCGTGTTCCCCTGTACCTGATCCGTGTTCCCCTGTACCTGCTCCGTGTTCCTAGTACCTGCTCCGTGTTCCCCTCTACCTGCTCCGTGTTCCCCTCTACCTGCTCCGTGTTCCCCTCTGCCTGCTCCGTGTTCCCCTCTGCCTGCTCCGTGTTCCCCTCTGCCTGCTCCGTGTTCCCCTCTGCCTGCTCCGTGTTCCCGTCCGCCTGCTCCGTGTTCCCCTCCGCCTGCTCCGTGTTCCCCTCCGCCTGCTCCGTGTTCCCCTCTGCCTGCTCCGTGTTCCTCTCCACCTGCTCCGTGTTCCCCTGCGCCGGATCCGTGTTCCCCTGCGCCGGATCCGTGTTCCCCTACGCCGGCTCCGTGTTCCCCTGCGCCGGCTCCGTGTTCCCCTGCGCCGGCTCGGTGTTCCCCTGCGCCGGCTCGGTGTTCCCCTGCGCCGGCTCCGTGTTCCCCTGCGCCGGCTCCGTGTTCCCATGCGCCTGCTCCGTGTTCCCCTCTGCCTGCTCCGTGTGCCCCTGTACCTGCTCCCTGTTCATGCTCCGTGTAACCCTCTACCTGCTCCGTGTTCCCCTCTACCGGCTCCGTGTTCCCCTCTACCGGCTCCGTGTTCCCCTCCACCGGCTCCGTGTTCCCCTCTACCGGCTCCGTGTTCCCCTGTACCTGCTCCGTGTTCCCCTGTACCTGCTCCGTGTTCCCCTGTACCTGCTCCGTTTTCCCCTGTACCTGCTCCGCGTTCCCCTGTACCTGCTCCGCGTTCCCGTGTACCTGCTTCGCTTTCCCGTGTAACTGCTACGCGCTCCCTTGTCCCTTTCCTGTGTACCTGCTCCGTGTCCCCTGTACCTACTCCGTGTTCCCCTGTACCTGCTCCGTGTACCCCTGTCCCTGCTCCGTGTTCCCCTGTCCCTGCTCCGTGTTCCCCTGTCCCTGCTCCGTGTACCCGTGTACCTGCTCCGTGTTCCCGTAACCGGTTCCGTGCTTCCCTGTACCTGCTCCCTGTTTCGCTGTACCTCCTGCGTGTTGCCCTGTACCTGCTGCATTTTCCCGTGTACTTGCTCCGTGTTCCCGTGTCCCTGCTCCCCGTTTCCCTGTACCTGCTCCGTGTTCCCCTGTACCTGCTCCGTGTTCCCCTGTACCTGCTCCGTGTTCCCCTGTACCTGCTCCGTGTTCCCCTGTACCTGCTCCGTGTTCCCCTGTACCTGCTCCGTGTTCCCCTGTACCTGCTCCGTGATCCCCTGTACCTGCTCCGTGCTTCCCTGTACCTCCTGCGTGTTCCCCTGTACCTGCTCCGTGTTCCCCTGTACCTGCTCCGCGTTCCCCTGTACCTGTTCCGTGTTCCAATACCTGCTCCGTGTTCCCCTCTGCCTGCTCCGTCTTCCCCTCTGCCTGCTCCGTGTTCCCCTCTGCCTGCTCCGTGTTCCCCTCTGCCTGCTCCGTGTTCCCCTCTGCCTGCTCCGTGTTCCCGTCAGCCTGCTCCGTGTTCCCCTCCGCCTGCTCCGTGTTCCCCTCCGCCTGCTCCGTGTTCCCCTGCGCCTGCTCCGTGTTCCCCTGCGCCGGCTCCGTGTTCCCCTGCGCCGGCTCCGTGTTCCCCTCTGCCTGCTCCGTGTGCCCCTGTACCTGCTCCCTGTTCATGCTCCGTGTAACCCCCTACCTGCTCCGTGTTCCCCTCTACCGGCTCCGTGTTCCCCTCTACCGGCTCCGTCTTCCCCTCTACCGGCTCCGTGTTCCCCTGTACCGGCTCCGTGTTCCCCTGTACCGGCTCCGTGTTCCCCTGTACCGGCTCCGTGTTCCCCTCTACCTGCTCCGTGTTCCCCTCTCTCTGCTCCGTGTTCCCCTCTCTCTGCTCCGTGTTCCCCTGTACCTGCTCCGTGTTCCCCTGTACCTGCTCCGTGTTCCCCTGTACCTGCTCCGTGTTCCCCTGTACCTGCTCCGTGTTCCCCTCTACCTTCTCCATGTTCCCCTCTACCTGCTCCGTGTTCCCCTCGACCTGCTTCGTGTTCCCCTCTACCTGCTCCGTGTTCCAGTGTGCCTGCTCCTTGTTCCCCTGTGCCTGCTCCTTGTTACCCTGTGCCTGCTCCGTGTTCCCCTGTGCCTGCTCCGTGTTCCAGTGTGCCTGCTCCTTGTTCCCCTGTACCTGCTCCGCGTTCCCTTGTACCTGCTCCGTTTTCCCGTGTAACTGCTACGCGTTCCCTTGTCCCTTTCCCGTGTACCTGCTCCGTGTCCACTGTACCTGCTCCGTGTTCCCCTGTACCTTCTCCGTGTTCCCCTGTACCTGCTCCGTGTTCCCCTCTACCTGCTCCGTGTTCCCCTGTACCTGCTCCGTTTTCCCCTGTACCTGCTCCGCGTTCCCCTGTACCTGCTCCGCGTTCCCCTGTACCTGCTCCGCGTTCCCGTGTACCTGCTCTGCTTTCCCGTGTAACTGCTACGCGTTCCCTTGTCCCTTTCCCGTGTACCTGCTCCGTGTCCCCTGTACCTACTCCGTGTTCCCCTGTACCTGCTCCGTGTTCCCCTGTCCCTGCTCCGTGTTCCCCTGTCCCTGCTCCGTGTTCCCCTGTCCCTGCTCCGTGTTCCCCTGTCCCTGCTCCGTGTTCCCCTGTCCCTGCTCCGTGTTCCCCTGTCCCTGCTCCGTGTTCCTAGTACCTGCTCCGTGTTCCTAGTACCTGCTCCGTCTTCCCCTCAACCTGCTCCGTCTTCCCCTGTCCCTTCTCCGTCTTCCGCTGTCCCTTCTCCGTGTTCCCCTGTACCTGCTCCGTAATCTGCTGTACCTGCTCCGTGTTCCCGTGTGCCTGCTCCGTGTTCCCGTGTGCCTGCTCCGTGTTCCCTTAACCGGCTCCGTGCTTCCCTGTACCTGCTCCCTGTTTCCCTGTACCTCCTGCGTGTTCCCCTGTACCTGCTGCATTTTCCCGTGTACTTGCTCCGTGTTCCCGTGTAACTGCTCCCTGTTTCCCTGTACATGCTGCTTTTTCCCCTGTACATGCTCCTTGTTCCCCTGTACCTGCTCCGTGTTCCCCTGTACCTGCTCCGTGTTCCCCTGTACCTGCTCCGTGTTCCCCTCTACCTGCTCCGTGTTCCCCTCTACCTGCTCCGTGTTTCCCTGTACCTGCTCCGTGTTCCAGTGTACCTGCTCCTTGTTCCCCTGTGCCTGCTCCTTGTTCCCCTGTGCCTGCTCCGTGTTCCCCTGTGCCTGCTCCGTGTTCCCGTGTGCCTGCTCCGTTTTCCCCTGTACCTGCTCCGTTTTCCCCTGCACCTGCTCCGCGTTCCCGTGTACCTGCTCCGCGTTCCCTTGTACCAGCTCCGTTTTCCCGTGTAACTGCTACGCGTTCCCTTGTCCCTTTCCCGTGTACCTGCTCCGTGTCCACTGTACCTGCTCCGTGGTCCCGTGTACCTGCTCCGTGTTCCCCTGTACCTGCTCCGTGTTCCCCTGCACCTGCTCCGTGTTCCCCTGCCCCTGCTCCGTGTTCCCCTGCCCCTGCTCCGTGTTCCCCTGCCCCTGCTCCGTGTTTCCCTGTCCCTGCTCCGTGTTCCCTGCTCCGTGTTCCCCTGTACTTGCTCCGCGTTCCCCTCTACCTGCTCCGCGTTCCCCTGTACCTGCGCCGTGTTCCCCCATGCGTGTTCCGTGTTCCCCTGTACCTGCTCCATGTACCCCTGTGCCTGCTCCGTGTTCCCCTGTGCCTGCTCCGTGTTCCCCTGTGCCTGCTCCGTGTTCCCCTGTGCCTGCTCCGTGTTCCCCTGTGCCTGCTCCGTGTTCCCCTGTGGCTGCTCGGTGTTCCCCTGTGGCTGCTCGGTGTTCCCCTGTGCCTGCTCCGTGTTCCCCTCTGCCTGCGCCGTGTTCCCCTCTGCCTGCTCCGTGTTCTCCTGTACCTGCTCCGTGTTCCCCTCTACCTGCCCCGTGTTCCCCGGTACCTGCCCCGTGTTCCCATCTACCTGCTCCGTGTTCCCCTCTACCTGCTCCGTGTTCCCCTCTGCCTGCCCCGTGTTCCCATCTACCTGCTCTGTGTTCCCCTCTACCTGCTCCTTGTTCACCTGTACCTGCTCCCTGTTCCCTTGTACTTGTTCCGTGTTTCCCTGTATGTGCTCCGTGTTCCCCTCTACCTGCTCCGTGTTCCCCTCTACCTGCTCCGTGTTCCCCTGTACCTGCTCCGTGTTCCCCTGTACCTGCTCCGTGTTCCCCTGTACCTGCTCCGTGTTCCCCTGTACCTGCTCCGTGTTCCCCTGTACCTGCTCCGAGTTCCCCTGTACCTGCTCCGCGTTCCCTTGCACCTGCTCCGTTTTCCGGTGTAACTGCTACGTGTTCCCTTGTCCCTTTCCCGTGTAACTGCTCTGTGTCTGCTGTACCTGCTCCGTGTTCCCGTGTACCTGCTCCGTTTTCCCCTGTACCTGCTCCGCGTACCCGTGTACCTGCTCCGTGTTCCCGTAACCGGTTCCGTGCTTCCCTGTACCTGCTCCCTGTTTCGCTGTACCTCCTGCGTGTTCCCCTGTACCTGCTGCATTTTCCCGTGTACTTGCTCCGTGTTCCCGTGTACCTGCTCCCCGTTTCCCTGTACCTGCTCCGTGTTCCCCTGTACCTGCTCCTTGTTCCCCTGTACCTGCTCCGTATTCCCCTGTACCTGCTCCGTGTTCCCCTGTACCTGCTCCGTGTTCCCCTGTACCTGCTCCGTCTTCCCCTGTACCTGCTCCGTCTTCCCCTGTACCTGCTCCGTGTTCCCCTGTACCTGCTCCGTGTTCCCGTGTACCTGCTCCTTGTTACCCTGTACCTGCTCCGTGTTCCCCTGTACCTGCTCCGCGTTTCCCTGTACCTGTTCCGTGTTCCTAGTACCTGCTCCGTGTTCCCCTCTACCTGCTCCGTGTTCCCCTCTGCCTGCTCCGTGTTCCCCTCTGCCTGCTCCGTGTTCCCCTCTGCCTGCTCCGTGTTCCCCTCTGCCTGCTCCGTGTTCCCCTCTGCCTGCTCCGTGTTCCCCTCTACCTGCTCCTTGTTCCCCTCTGCCTGCTCCGTGTTCCCCTCTGCCTGCTCCGTGTTCCCCTCTGCCTGCTCCGTGTTCCCCTCTGCCTGCTCCGTGTTCCCCTCTGCCTGCTCCGTGTTCCCCTCTGCCTGCTCCGTGTTCCCCTCTGCCTGCTCCGTGTTCCCCTCTGCCTGCTCCGTGTTCCCCTCTGCCTGCTCCGTGTTCCCCTCTGCCTGCTCCGTGTTCCCCTCTGCCTGCTCCGTGTTCCCCTCTGCCTGCTCCCTGTTCCCCTCTGCCTGCTCCGTGTTCCCCTCTGCCTGCTCCGTGTTCCCCTCTGCCTGCTCCGTGTTCCCCTCTACCTGCTCCTTGTTCCCCTCTGCCTGCTCCGTGTTCCCCTCTGCCTGCTCCGTGTTCCCCTCTGCCTGCTCCGTGTTCCCCTCTGCCTGCTCCGTGTTCCCCTCTGCCTGCTCCGTGTTCCCCTCTGCCTGCTCCGTGTTCCCCTCTGCCTGCTCCGTGTTCCCCTCTGCCTGCTCCGTGTTCCCCTCTGCCTGCTCCGTGTTCCCTTCTGCCTGCTCCGTGTTCCCCTCTGCCTGCTCCGTGTTCCCCTCTGCCTGCTCCGTGTTCCCCTCTGCCTGCTCCGTGTTGCCCTGTGGCTGCTCGGTGTTCCCCTGTGGCTGCTTGGTGTTCCCCTGTGCGTGCTCCGCGTTCCCCTGTGCCTGCTCCGTGTTCCCCTCTGCCTGCTCCGTGTTCCCCTCTGCCTGCTCCGTGTTCCCCTCTGCCTGCTCCGTGTTGCCCTGTGGCTGCTCGGTGTTCCCCTGTGGCTGCTTGGTGTTCCCCTGTGCGTGCTCCGCGTGCCCCTGTGCCTGCTCCGCGTTCCCCTGTGCCTGCTCCGCGTTCCCCTGTGGCTGCTCCGCGTTCCCCTGTTCAAGCTCCGCGTTCCCCTGTTCAAGCTCCGCGTTCCCCTCTACCTGCTCCGCGTTCCCCTCTACCGGCTCCGCGTTCCCCTCTGCCTGCTCCATGTTCCCCTCTGCCTGCTCCGTGTTCCCCTCTGCCTGCTCCGTGTTCCCCTCTGCCTGCTCCGTGTTCCCCTCTGCCTGCTCCGTGTTCCGCTCTGCCTGCTCCGTGTTCCCATCTACCTGCTCCGTGTTCCCCAGTACCTGCTCCGTGTTCCCCTGTACCTGCTCCGTGTTCCCCTCTTCCTGCTCCGTGTTCACCTGTACCTGCTCCCTGTTCCCTTGTACTTGTTCCGTGTTTGCCTGTACGTGCTCCGTGTTCCCCTGTGCCTGCTCCGTGTTCCCCTGTGCCTGCTCCGTGTTCCCCTGTGCCTGCTCCGTGTTCCCCTGTGCCTGCTCCGTGTTCCCCTGCGCCTGCTCTGTGTTCCCCTGCACCTGCTCCGTGTTTCCCTGCCCCTGCTCCGTGTTTCCCTGCACCTGCTCCAAGTTCCCCTGCACCTGCTCCGTGTTCCCCTGTACCTGCTCCGTGTTCCCGTGTACCTGCTCCGTGTTCCCGTTTAACTGCCCCGCGTACCCTTGTACCTGCTCCGTTTACCCGTGTAACTGCTACGTGTTCCCTTGTCCCTTTCCCGTGTACCAGCTCCGTGTCCCCTGTACCGGCTCCGTGTTTCCCTGTACCTGCTCCGTGTTTCCCTGTCCCTGCTCCGTGTTCGCCAGTACCTGATCCGCGTTCCCCTGTACCTGCTCCATGTTACCCTGTACCTGCTCCGCGTTCCCCTGTACCTGCTCCGTGTTCCAGTGTACCTGCCCCGTGTTCCCCTGCACCTGCTCCGTGTTTCCCTGCACCTGCTCCGTGTTCCCCTGCACCTGCTCCGTGTTCCCCTGCACCTGCTCCGTGTTCCCCTGCACCTGCTCCGTGTTCCCCTGCACCTGCTCCGTGTTCCCCTGCACCTGCTCCGTGTTCCCCTGCACCTGCTCCGTGTTCCCCTGCACCTGCTCCGTGTTCCCCTGCACCTGCTTCGTGTTCCCCTGCACCTGCTGCGTGTTCCCCTGCACCTGCTGCGTGTTCCCTGCACCTGCTCCGTGTTCCCCTGCACCTGCTCCGTGTTCCCCTGCCCCTGCTCCGTGTTCCCCTGCACCTGCTCCGTGTTCCCCTGCCCCTGCTCCGTGTTCCCCTGTCCCTGCTCCGTGTTCCCTGCTCCGTGTTCCCCTGTACTTGCTCCGCGTTCCCCTCTACCTGCTCCGCGTTCCCCTGTACCTGCGCCGTGTTCCCCCATGCGTGCTCCGTGTTCCCCTGTGCCTGCTCCGTGTTCCCCTGTGCCTGCTCCGTGTTCCCCTGTGCCTGCTCCGTGTTCCCCTGTGCCTGCTCCGTGTTCCCCTGTGCCTGCTCCGTGTTCCCCTGTGTTCCCCTGTGGCTGCTCGGTGTTCCCCTGTGCCTGCTCCGTGTTCCCCTCTGCCTGCGCCGTGTTCCCCTCTGCCTGCTCCGTGTTCTCCTGTACCTGCTCCGTGTTCCCCTGTACCTGCCCCGTGTTCCCCGGTACCTGCCCCGTGTTCCCATCTACCTGCTCCGTGTTCCCCTCTACCTGCTCCTTGTTCACCTGTACCTGCTCCCTGTTCCCTTGTACTTGGTCCGTGTTTCCCTGTATGTGCTCCGTGTTCCCCTGTACCTGCTCCGTGTTCCCCATTACCTGCTCCCTGTTCCCTTGTACTTGTTCCGTGTTTCCCTGTACTTGCTCCGTGTTCCCCTGTACCTGTCCGAGTTCCCCTGCACCTGCTCCGAGTTCCCCTGTACCTGCTCCGCGTTCCCTTGTACCTGCTCCGTTTTCCGGTGTAACTGCTACGTGTTCCCTTGTCCCTTTCCCGTGTAACTGCTCTGTGTCTGCTGTACCTGCTCCGTGTTCCCGTGTACCTGCTCCGTGATCCCCTTTACCTGCTCCGTGCTTCCCTGTACCTCCTGCGTGTTCCCCTGTACCTGATCCGTGTTCCCCTGTACCTGATCCGTGTTCCCCTGTACCTGCTCCGTGTTCCTAGTACCTGCTCCGTGTTCCCCTCTACCTGCTCCGTGTTCCCCTCTACCTGCTCCGTGTTCCCCTCTGCCTGCTCCGTGTTCCCCTCTGCCTGCTCCGTGTTCCCCTCTGCCTGCTCCGTGTTCCCCTCTGCCTGCTCCGTGTTCCCGTCCGCCTGCTCCGTGTTCCCCTCCGCCTGCTCCGTGTTCCCCTCCGCCTGCTCCGTGTTCCTCTCCACCTGCTCCGTGTTCCCCTGCGCCGGCTCGGTGTTCCCCTGCGCCGGCTCCGTGTTCCCATGCGCCTGCTCCGTGTTCCCCTCTGCCTGCTCCGTGTGCCCCTGTACCTGCTCCCTGTTCATGCTCCGTGTAACCCTCTACCTGCTCCGTGTTCCCCTCTACCGGCTCCGTGTTCCCCTCTACCGGCTCCGTGTTCCCCTCTACCGGCTCCGTGTTCCCCTCTACCGGCTCCGTGTTCCCCCCTACCGGCTCCGTGTTCCCCTGTACCGGCTCCGTGTTCCCCTGTACCTGCTCCGTTTTCCCCTGTACCTGCTCCGCGTTCCCCTGTACCTGCTCCGCGTTCCCGTGTACCTGCTTCGCTTTCCCGTGTAACTGCTACGCGCTCCCTTGTCCCTTTCCTGTGTACCTGCTCTGTGTCCCCTGTACCTACTCCGTGTTCCCCTGTACCTGCTCCGTGTTCCCCTGCCCCTGCTCCGTGTTCCCCTGTCCCTGCTCCGTGTTCCCCTGTCCCTGCTCCGTGTACCCGTGTACCTGCTCCGTGTTCCCGTAACCGGTTCCGTGCTTCCCTGTACCTGCTCCCTGTTTCGCTGTACCTCCTGCGTGTTCCCCTGTACCTGCTGCATTTTCCCGTGCACTTGCTCCGTGTTCCCGTGTCCCTGCTCCCCATTTCCCTGTACCTGCTCCGTGTTCCCCTGTACCTGCTCCTTGTTCCCCTGTACCTGCTCCTTGTTCCCCTGTACCTGCTCCGTGTTCCCCTGTACCTGCTCCGTGTTCCCCTGTACCTGCTCCGTGTTCCCCTGTACCTGCTCCGTGATCCCCTGTACCTCCTGCGTGTTCCCCTGTACCTGCTCCGTGTTCCCCTGTACCTGCTCCGCGTTCCCCTGTACCTGTTCCGTGTTCCTAGTACCTGCTCCGTGTTCCCCTCTGCCTGCTCCGTGTTCCCCTCTGCCTGCTCCGTGTTCCCCTCTGCCTGCTCCGTGTTCCCGTCTGCCTGCTCCGTGTTCCCCTCTGCATGCTCCGTGTTCCTGTCTGCCTGCTCCGTGTTCCCCTCCGCCTGCTCCGTGTTCCCCTCCGCCTGCTCCGTGTTCCCCTGCGCCTGCTCCGTGTTCCCCTGCGCCGGCTCCGTGTTCCCCTGCGCCGGCTCCGTGTTCCCCTCTGCCTGCTCCGTGTGCCCCTGTACCTGCTCCCTGTTCATGCTCCGTGTAACCCCCTACCTGCTCCGTGTTCCCCTCTACCGGCTCCGTGTTCCCCTCTACCGGCTCCGTGTTCCCCTCTACCGGCTCCGTGTTCCCCTGTACCGGCTCCGTGTTCCCCTGTACCGGCTCCGTGTTCCCCTGTACCGGCTCCGTGTTCCCCTGTACCGGCTCCGTGTTCCCCTCTACCTGCTCCGTGTTCCCCTCTCTCTGCTCCGTGTTCCCCTCTCTCTGCTCCGTGTTCCCCTGTACCTGCTCCGTGTTCCCCTGTACCTGCTCCGTGTTCCCCTGTACCTGCTCCGTGTTCCCCTGTACCTGCTCCGTGTTCCCCTCTACCTGCTCCGTGTTCCCCTCTACCTGCTCCGTGTTCCCCACTACCTGCTCCGTGTTCCCCTCGACCTGCTCCGTGTTCCCCTCTACCTGCTCCGTGTTCCCCTGTACCTGCTCCGCGTTCCCTTGTACCTGCTCCGTTTTCCCGTGTAACTGCTACGCGTTCCCTTGTCCCTTTCCCGTGTACCTGCTCCGTGTCCACTGTACCTGCTCCGTGTTCCCCTGTACCTTCTCCGTGTTCCCCTGTACCTGCTCCGTGTTCCCCTGTACCTGCTCCGTGTTCCCCTGTACCTGCTCCGTTTTCCCCTGTACCTGCGCCGTGTTCCCCCATGCGTGCTCCGTGTTCCCCTGTGCCTGCTCCGTGTTCCCCTGTGCCTGCTCCGTGTTCCCCTGTGCCTGCTCCGTGTTCCCCTGTGCCTGCTCCGTGTTCCCCTGTGCCTGCTCCGTGTTCCCCTGTGTTCCCCTGTGGCTGCTCGGTGTTCCCCTGTGCCTGCTCCGTGTTCCCCTCTGCCTGCGCCGTGTTCCCCTCTGCCTGCTCCGTGTTCTCCTGTACCTGCTCCGTGTTCCCCTGTACCTGCCCCGTGTTCCCCGGTACCTGCCCCGTGTTCCCATCTACCTGCTCCGTGTTCCCCTCTACCTGCTCCTTGTTCACCTGTACCTGCTCCCTGTTCCCTTGAACTTGGTCCGTGTTTCCCTGTATGTGCTCCGTGTTCCCCTGTACCTGCTCCGTGTTCCCCATTACCTGCTCCCTGTTCCCTTGTACTTGTTCCGTGTTTCCCTGTACTTGCTCCGTGTTCCCCTGTACTTGCTCCGTGTTCCCCTGTACCTGCTCCGAGTTCCCCTGTACCTGCTCCGAGTTCCCCTGTACCTGCTCCGCGTTCCCTTGTACCTGCTCCGTTTTCCGGTGTAACTGCTACGTGTTCCCTTGTCCCTTTCCCGTGTAACTGCTCTGTGTCTGCTGTACCTGCTCCGTGTTCCCGTGTACCTGCTCCGTTTTCCCCTGTGCCTGCTCCGTGTACCCGTGTACCTGCTCCGTGATCCCCTTTACCTGCTCCGTGCTTCCCTGTACCTCCTGCGTGTTCCCCTGTACCTGATCCGTGTTCCCCTGTACCTGATCCGTGTTCCCCTGTACCTGCTCCGTGTTCCTAGTACCTGCTCCGTGTTCCCCTCTACCTGCTCCGTGTTCCCCTCTACCTGCTCCGTGTTCCCCTCTGCCTGCTCCGTGTTCCCCTCCGCCTGCTCCGTGTTCCCCTCCGCCTGCTCCGTGTTCCCCTCCGCCTGCTCCGTGTTCCCCTCCGCCTGCTCCGTGTTCCCCTCCGCCTGCTCCGTGTTCCTCTCCACCTGCTCCGTGTTCCCCTGCGCCGGCTCGGTGTTCCCCTGCGCCGGCTCGGTGTTCCCCTGCGCCGGCTCCGTGTTCCCCTGCGCCGGCTCCGTGTTCCCATGCGCCTGCTCCGTGTTCCCCTCTGCCTGCTCCGTGTGCCCCTGTACCTGCTCCTTGTTCATGCTCCGTGTAACCCTCTACCTGCTCCGTGTTCCCCTCTACCGGCTCCGTGTTCCCCTCTACCGGCTCCGTGTTCCCCTCTACCGGCTCCGTGTTCCCCTCTACCGGCTCCGTGTTCCCCTGTACCGGCTCCGTGTTCCCCTGTACCTGCTCCGTGTTCCCCTGTACCTGCTCCGTGTTCCCCTGTACCTGCTCCGTTTTCCCCTGTACCTGCTTCGCGTTCCCCTGTACCTGCTCCGCGTTCCCGTGTACCTGCTTCGCTTTCCCGTGTAACTGCTACGCGCTCCCTTGTCCCTTTCCTGTGTACCTGCTCCGTGTCCCCTGTACCTACTCCGTGTTCCCCTGTACCTGCTCCGTGTTCCCCTGCCCCTGCTCCGTGTTCCCCTGTCCCTGCTCCGTGTTCCCCTGTCCCTGCTCCGTGTACCCGCGTACCTGCTCCGTGTTCCCGTAACCGGTTCCGTGCTTCCCTGTACCTGCTCCCTGTTTCGCTGTACCTCCTGCGTGTTCCCCTGTACCTGCTGCATTTTCCCGTGTACTTGCTCCGTGTTCCCGTGTCCCTGCTCCCCGTTTCCCTGTACCTGCTCCGTGTTCCCCTGTACCTGCGCCTTGTTCCCCTGTACCTGCTCCTTGTTCCCCTGTACCTGCTCCTTGATCCCCTGTACCTGCTCCGTGTTCCCCTGTACCTGCTCCGTGTTCCCCTGTACCTGCTCCGTGTTCCCCTGTACCTGCTCCGTGCTTCCCTGTACCTCCTGCGTGTTCCCCTGTACCTGCTCCGTGTTCCCCTGTACCTGCTCCGCGTTCCCCTGTACCTGCTCCGCGTTCCCCTGTACCTGTTCCGTGTTCCTAGTACCTGCTCCGTGTTCCCCTCTGCCTGCTCCGTGTTCCCCTCTGCCTGCTCCGTGTTCCCCTCTGCCTGCTCCGTGTTCCCCTCTGCCTGCTCCGTGTTCCCCTCTGCCTGCTCCGTGTTCCCGTCAGCCTGCTCCGTGTTCCCCTCCGCCTGCTCCGTGTTCCCCTGCGCCTGCTCCGTGTTCCCCTGCGCCGGCTCCGTGTTCCCCTGCGCCGGCTCCGTGTTCCCCTCTGCCTGCTCCGTGTGCCACTGTACCTGCTCCCTGTTCATGCTCCGTGTAACCCCCTACCTGCTCCGTGTTCCCCTCTACCGGCTCCTTGTTCCCCTCTACCGGCTCCGTGTTCCCCTGTACCGGCTCCGTGTTCCCCTGTACCGGCTCCGTGTTCCCCTGTACAGGCTCCGTGTTCCCCTCTACCTGCTCCGTGTTCCCCTCTCTCTGCTCCGTGTTCCCCTCTCTCTGCTCCGTGTTCCCCTGTACCTGCTCCGTGTTCCCCTCTACCTGCTCCGTGTTCCCCTGTACCTGCTCCGTGTTCCCCTCTACCTGCTCCGTGTTCCCCTCTACCTGCTCCGTGTTCCCCACTACCTGCTCCGTGTTCCCCTCGACCTGCTCCGTGTTCCCCTCTACCTGCTCCGTGTTCCCCTCTACCTGCTCCGTGTTCCCCTCTACCTGCTCCGTGTTCCAGTCTGCCTGCTCCTTCTTCCCCTGCGCCTGCTCCTTGTTCCCCTGTGCCTGCTCCGTGTTCCCCTGTGCCTGCTCCGTTTTCCCGTGCCTGCTCCGTGTTCCCCTGTACCTGCTCCGTGTTCCAGTGTGCCTGCTCCTTGTTCCCCTGTACCTGCTCCGCGTTCCCTTGTACCTGCTCCGTTTTCCCGTGTAACTGCTACGCGTTCCCTTGTCCCTTTCCCGTGTACCTGCTCCGTGTCCACTGTACCTGCTCCGTGTTCCCCTGTACCTTCTCCGTGTTCCCCTGTACCTGCTCCGTGTTCCCCTGTACCTGCTCCGTGTTCCCCTGTACCTGCTCCGTTTTCCCCTGTACCTGCTCCGCGTTCCCCTGTACCTGCTCCGCGTTCCCCTGTACCTGCTCCGCTTTCCCGTGTAACTGCTACGCGTTCCCTTGTCCCTTTCCCGTGTACCTGCTCCGTGTCCCCTGTACCTACTCCGTTTTCCCCTGTACCTGCTCCGTGTTCCCTTGTCCCTGCTCCGTGTTCCCCTGTCCCTGCTCCGTGTTCCCCTGTCCCTGCTCCGTGTTCCCCTGTCCCTGCTCCGTGTTCCCCTGTCCCTGCTCCGTGTTCCCCTGTCCCTGCTCCGTGTTCCTAGTACCTGCTCCGTGTTCCTAGTACCTGCTCCGTCTTCCCCTCAACCTGCTCCGTCTTCCCCTGTCCCTTCTCCGTCTTCCGCTGTCCCTTCTCCGTGTTCCCCTGTACCTGCTCCGTAATCTGCTGCACCTGCTCCGTGTTCCCGTGTGCCTGCTCCGTGTTCCCGTGTGCCTGCTCCGTGTTCCCTTAACCGGCTCCGTGCTTCCCTGTACCTGCTCCCTGTTTCCCTGTACCTCCTGCGTGTTCCCCTGTACCTGCTGCATTTTCCCGTGTACTTGCTCCGTGTTCCCGTGGACCTGCTCCCTGTTTCCCTGTACCTGCTCCGTGTTCCCCTGTACCTGCTCCGTGTTCCCCTGTACCTGCTCCGTGTTCCCCTGTACCTGCTCCGTGTTCCCCTGTACCTGCTCCGTGTTCCCCTCTACCTGCTCCGTGTTCCCCTCTACCTGCTCCGTGTTACCCTGTACCTGCTCCGTGTTCCAGTGTACCTGCTCCTTGTTCCCCTGTGCCTGCTCCTTGTTCCCCTGTGCCTGCTCCGTGTTCCCCTGTGGCTGCTCCGTGTTCCCGTGTGCCTGCTCCGTTTTCCCCTGTACCTGCTCCGTTTTCCCCTGTACCTGCTCCGCGTTCCCGTGTACCTGCTCCGCGTTCCCTTGTACCAGCTCCGTTTTCCCGTGTAACTGCTGCGTGTTCCCTTGTCCCTTTCCCGTGTGCCTGCTCCGTGTCCACTGTACCTGCTCCGTGGTCCCGTGTACCTGCTCCGTGTTCCCCTGTACCTGCTCCGTGTTCCCCTGTACCTGCTCCGTGGTCCCCTGTACCTTCTCCGTGTTCCCCTGTACCTGCTCCGTTTTCCCCTGTACCTGCTCCGCATTCCCCTGTACCTGCTCCGCGTTCCGGTGTACCTGCTTAGCTTTCCCGTGTAACTGCTACGCGTTCCCTTGTCCCTTTCCCTGTACCTGCTCCGTTTTCCCCTGTACCTGCTCCGTGTTCCCGTGTGCCTGCTCCGTGTTCCCGTAACCGGCTCCGTGCTTCCTTGTACCTGCTCCCTGTTTCCCTGTACCTCCTGCGTGTTCCCCTGTACCTGCTGCATTTTCCCGTGTACTTGCTCCGTTTTCCCGTGTACTTGCTCCGTGTTCCCGTGTACCTGCTCGCTGTTTCCCTGTACATGCTGCTTGTTCCCCTGTACATGCTCCTTGTTCCCCTGTACCTGCTCCGTGTTCCCCTGTACCTGCTCCGTGTTCCCCTTTACCTGCTCCGTGTTCCCCTGTACCTGCTCCGTGTTCCCATGTTCCTGCTCCGTGTTCCCATGTACCTGCTCCGTGTTCCCATGTACCTGCTCCATGTTCCCATTTACCTGCTCCGTGTTCCGCTGTACCTGCTCCGTGTTCCCCTGTACCTGCTCCGTGTTCCTTATACGTGATCCGTGTTCCCCTCTACCTGCTCTGTGTTCCCCTCTACCTGCTCCGTGTCCCCCTCTACCTGTTCCGTGTTCCCCTCTACCTGTCCCGTGTTCCCCTCTGCCTGCTCCGTGTTCCCCTGTACCTGCTCCGTGTTTCCCTGTACCTGCTCCGTGTTTCCCTGTACCTGCTCCGTGTTCCCCTGTACCTCCTGCGTGTTCCCCTGTACCTGCTGCATTTTCCCGTGTACTTGCTCCGTGTTCCCGTGTACCTGCTCCCTGTTTCCCTGTACATGCTGCTTGTTCCCCTGTACATGCACCTTGTTCCCCTGTACCTGCTGCGTGTTCCCCTGTACCTGCTCTGTGTTCCCCTCTACCTGCTCCGTGTACCCCTCTACCTGTTCCGTGTTCCCCTCTACCTGTCCCGTGTTCCCCTCTGCCTGCTCCGTGTTCCCCTGTACCTGCTCCGTGTTCCCCTGTACCTGCTCCGTGTTCCCATGTACCTGCTCCGTGTTCCCATGTACCTGCTCCGTGTTCCCATTTGCCTGCTCCGTGTTCCCCTGTGCCTGCTCCGTGTTCCCCTGCGCTTGCTCCGTGTTCCCCTGCGCCTGCTCCGTGTTCCCCTGCGCCTGCTCCGTGTTCCCCTGCGCCTGCTCCGTGTTCCCCTGCGCCTGCTCCGTGTTCCCCTGCGCCTGCTCCGTGTTCCCCTGTGCCTGCACCTGCTCTGTGTTCCCATGTACCTGCTCTGTGTTCCCCTGTACCGGCTCCGTGTTCCCCTGTACCGGCTCCGTGTGCCCCTGTGCATGCTCCGTGTTCACCTGTACATGCTCCGTGTTCCCCTGTCCCAAGTACGCGTTCCCCTCTACCTGCTCCGCGTTCCCCTCTAACTGCTCCGTGTTCCCCTGGACCTGCTCCGTGTTCCCCTGTACCTGCTCCGTGTTCCCCTGTACCGGCTCCGTTTTCCCCCTGTAACTGCTCCGTGTGCCCCTGTACCTCCTCCGTGTTCCCCTGTATCTCCTCCGTGTTCCCCTGTACCTGCTCCGTGTTCCCCTGTACCGGCTCCGTGTTCCCCTGTAACGGCTCCGTGTTACCCTGCACCTGCTCCGTGTTCACCTGTACCTGCTCCGTGTTCTCCTGTGCCTGCTCCGTGTTACCCTGTACCTGCTCTGTGTTCCCATGTACCTGCTCTGTGTTCCCCTGTTCAAGCTCCGTGTTCCAGTCCAACTGCTCCGTGTTCCCCCGCTACCGGCTCCCTGTTCCCAGCTACCGGCTCCGTGTTCCCCTGTACCGGCTCCGTGTTCCCCTGTGCCTGCTCCGTGTTCACTTGTACCTGCTCTGTGTTCCCCTGTACCTGCTCCGTGTTCCCCTGTAACTGCTCCGTGTTCCCCTGTACCTGCTCCGTGTTCCCCTGTACCTGCTCCGTGTTCCCCTGTACCTGCTCCGTGTTCCACTGTACCTGCTCCGTGTTCGCCTGTACCTGCTCCGTGATCTCCTGTACCTGCTCCGTGCTTCCCTGTACCTCCTGCGTGTTCACCTGTACCTGCTCCGTGTTCTCCTGTGCCTGCTCCGTGTTACCCTGTACCTGCTCTGTGTTCCCATGTACCTGCTCTGTGTTCCCCTGTTCAAGCTCCGTGTTCCAGTCCAACTGCTCCGTGTTCCCCCGCTACCGGCTCCGTGTTCCCCTGTACCGGCTCCGTGTTCCCCTGTGCCTGCTCCGTGTTCACTTGTACCTGCTCCGTGTTCCCCTGTACCTGCTCCGTGTTCCCCTGTAACTGCTCCGTGTTCCCCTGTACCTGCTCCGTGTTCCCCTGTACCTGCTCCGTGTTCCCCTGTACCTGCTCCGTGTTCCACTGTACCTGCTCCGTGTTCGCCTGTACCTGCTCCGTGATCCCCTGTACCTGCTCCGTGCTTCCCTGTACCTCCTGCGTGTTCCCCTGTACCTGCTCCGTGTTCCTCTGTACCTGCTCCGTGTTCCCCTGTACCTTCTCCGCTGCTCCGTGTTCCCCTCTGCCTGCTCCCTGTTCCCGTCTGCCTGCTCCGTGTTCCCCTCTGCCTGCTCCGTGTTCCCCTCTGCCTGCTCCGTGTTCCCCTCTGCCTGCTCCGTGTTCCCCTCTGCCTGCTCCGTGTTCCCCTGCGCCGGCTCCGTGTTCCCCTGCGCCGGCTCCGTGTTCCCCTGCGCCGGCTCCGTGTTCCCCCGCGCCGGCTCCGTGTTCCCCTCTGCCTGCTCCGTGTGCCCCTGTACCTGCTCCCTGTTCATGCTCCGTGTAACCCTCTACCTGCTCCGTGTTCCCCTCTACCTGCTCCGTGTTCCCCTCTACCGGCTCCGTGTTCCCCTCTACCGGCTCCGTGTTCCCCTCTTCCGGCTCCGTGTTCCCCTCTACCGGCTCCGTGTTCCCCTCTACCGGCTCCGTGTTCCCCTCTACCGGCTCCGTGTTCCCCTCTACCGGCTCCGTGTTCCCCTGCACCTGCTCCGTGTTCCCCTGCACCTGCTGCGTGTTCCCCTGCACCTGCTCCGTGTTCCCCTGCACCTGTTCCGTGTTCCCCTGCACCTGCTCCGTGTTCCCCTGCCCCTGCTCCGTGTTCCCCTGCACCTGCTCCGTGTTCCCCTGTCCCTGCTCCGTGTTCCCCTGTCCCTGCTCCGTGTTCCCTGCTCCGTGTTCCCCTGTACTTGCTCCCCGTTCCCCTCTACCTGCTCCGCGTTCCCCTGTACCTGCGCCGTGTTCCCCCATGCGTGCTCCGTACTCCCCTGTACCTGCTCCGTGTTCCCCTGTGCCTGCTCCGTGTTCCCCTGTGCCTGCTCCGTGTTCCCCTGTGCCTGCTCCGTGTTCCCCTGTGGCTGCTTGGTGTTCCCCTGTGCCTGCTCTGTGTTCCCCTCTGCCTGCGCCGTGTTCCCCTCTGCCTGCTCCGTGTTCTCCTGTACCTGCTCCGTGTTCCCCTCTACCTGCCCCGTGTTCCCTGGTACCTGCCCCGTGTTCCCATCTACCTGCTCCGTGTCCCCCTCTACCTGCTCCTTGTTCACCTGTACCTGCTCCCTGTTCCCTTGTACTTGGTCCGTGTTTCCCTGTATGTGCTCCGTGTTCCCCTGTACCTGCTCCGTGTTCCCCATTACCTGCTCCCTGTTCCCTTGTACTTGTTCCGTGTTTCCCTGTACCTGCTCCGTGTTCCCCTGTACCTGCTCCGAGTTCCCCTGTACCTGCTCCGTGTTCCCATGTACCTGCTCCGTGTTCCCATGTACCTGCTCCGTGTTCCCATTTGCCTGCTCCGTGTTCCCCTGTGCCTGCTCCGTGTTCCCCTGCGCTTGCTCCGTGTTCCCCTGCGCCTGCTCCGTGTTCCCCTGCGCCTGCTCCGTGTTCCCCTGCGCCTGCTCCGTGTTCCCCTGCGCCTGCTCCGTGTTCCCCTGCGACTGCTCCGTGTTCCCCTGCGCCTGCTCCGTGTTCCCCTGCGCCTGCTCCGTGTTCCCCTGTGCCTGCACCTGCTCTGTGTTCCCATGTACCTGCTCTGTGTTCCCCTGTACCGGCTCCGTGTTCCCCTGTACCGGCTCCGTGTGCCCCTGTGCATGCTCCGTGTTCACCTGTACATGCTCCGTGTTCCCCTGTCCCAAGTACGCGTTCCCCTCTACCTGATCCGCGTTCCCCTCTAACTGCTCCGTGTTCCCCTGGACCTGCTCCGTGTTCCCCTGTACCTGCTCCGTGTTCCCCTGTACCGGCTCCGTTTTCCCCCTGTAACTGCTCCGTGTGCCCCTGTACCTCCTCCGTGTTCCCCTGTATCTCCTCCGTGTTCCCCTGTACCTGCTCCGTGTTCCCCTGTACTGGCTCCGTGTTCCCCTGTAACGGCTCCGTGTTACCCTGCACCTGCTCCGTGTTCACCTGTACCTGCTCCGTGTTCTCCTGTGCCTGCTCCGAGTTACCCTGTACCTGCTCTGTGTTCCCATGTACCTGCTCTGCGTTCCCCTGTTCAAGCTCCGTGTTCCACTCCAACTGCTCCGTGTTCCCCCGCTACCGGCTCCCTGTTCCCAGCTACCGACTCCGTGTTCCCCTGTACCGGCTCCGTGTTCCCCTGTGCCTGCTCCGTGTTCACTTGTACCTGCTCCGTGTTCCCCTGTACCTGCTCCGTGTTCACCTGTAACTGCTCCGTGTTCCCCTGTACCTGCTCCGTGTTCCCCTGTACCTGCTCCGTGTTCCACTGTACCTGCTCCGTGTTTGCCTGTACCTGCTCCGTGATCCCCTGTACCTGCTCCGTGCTTCCCTGTACCTCCTGCGTGTTCCCCTGTACCTGCTCCGTGTTCCTCTGTACCTGCTCCGTGTTCCCCTGTACCTTCTCCGCTGCTCCGTGTTCCCCTCTGCCTGCTCCCTGTTCCCTTCTGCCTGCTCCGTGTTCCCCTCTGCCTGCTCCGTGTTCCCCTCTGCCTGCTCCGTGTTCCCCTCTGCCTGCTCCGTGTTCCCCTCTGCCTGCTCCGTGTTCCCCTGCGCCGGCTCCGTGTTCCCCTGCGCCGGCTCCGTGTTCCCCTGCGCCGGCTCCGTGTTCCCCCGCGCCGGCTCCGTGTTCCCCTGCGCCGGCTCCGTGTTCCCCTGCCCCAGCTCCGTGTTCCCATGCGCCTGCTCCGTGTTCCCCTCTGCCTGCTCCGTGTGCCCCTGTACCTGCTCCCTGTTCATGCTCCGTGTAACCCTCTACCTGCTCCGTGTTCCCCTCTACCTGCTCCGTGTTCCCCTCTACCGGCTCCGTGTTCCCCTCTACCGGCTCCGTGTTCCCCTCTTCCGGCTCCGTGTTCCCCTCTACCGGCTCCGTGTTCCCCTCTACCGGCTCCGTGTTCCCCTCTACCGGCTCCGTGTTCCCCTCTACCGGCTCCGTGTTCCCCTCTACCGGCTCCGTGTTCCCCTGCACCTGCTCCGTGTTCCCCTGCACCTGCTGCGTGTTCCCCTGCACCTGCTCCGTGTTCCCCTGCACCTGTTCCGTGTTCCCCTGCACCTGCTCCGTGTTCCCCTGCCCCTGCTCCGTGTTCCCCTGCACCTGCTCCGTGTTCCCCTGTCCCTGCTCCGTGTTCCCCTGTCCCTGCTCCGTGTTCCCTGCTCCGTGTTCCCCTGTACTTGCTCCCCGTTCCCCTCTACCTGCTCCGCGTTCCCCTGTACCTGCGCCGTGTTCCCCCATGCGTGCTCCGTACTCCCCTGTACCTGCTCCGTGTTCCCCTGTGCCTGCTCCGTGTTCCCCTGTGCCTGCTCCGTGTTCCCCTGTGCCTGCTCCGTGTTCCCCTGTGGCTGCTTGGTGTTCCCCTGTGCCTGCTCTGTGTTCCACTCTGCCTGCGCCGTGTTCCCCTCTGCCTGCTCCGTGTTCTCCTGTACCTGCTCCGTGTTCCCCTCTACCTGCCCCGTGTTCCCTGGTACCTGCCCCGTGTTCCCATCTACCTGCTCCATGTCCCCCTCTACCTGCTCCTTGTTCACCTGTACCTGCTCCCTGTTCCCTTGTACTTGGTCCGTGTTTCCCTGTATGTGCTCCGTGTTCCCCTGTACCTGCTCCGTGTTCCCCATTACCTGCTCCCTGTTCCCTTGTACTTGTTCCGTGTTTCCCTGTACCTGCTCCGTGTTCCCCTGTACCTGCTCCGAGTTCCCCTGTACCTGCTCCGCGTTCCCATGTACCTGCTCCGTGTTCCCATGTACCTGCTCCGTGTTCCCATTTGCCTGCTCCGTGTTCCCCTGTGCCTGCTCCGTGTTCCCCTGCGCTTGCTCCGTGTTCCCCTGCGCCTCCTCCGTGTTCCCCTGTATCTCCTCCGTGTTCCCCTGTACCTGCTCCGTGTTCCCCTGTACTGGCTCCGTGTTCCCCTGTAACGGCTCCGTGTTACCCTGCACCTGCTCCGTGTTCACCTGTACCTGCTCCGTGTTCTCCTGTGCCTGCTCCGTGTTACCCTGTACCTGCTCTGTGTTCCCATGTACCTGCTCTGCGTTCCCCTGTTCAAGCTCCGTGTTCCACTCCAACTGCTCCGTGTTCCCCCGCTACCGGCTCCCTGTTCCCAGCTACCGGCTCCGTGTTCCCCTGTACCGGCTCCGTGTTCCCCTGTGCCTGCACCGTGTTCACTTGTACCTGCTCCGTGTTCCCCTGTACCTGCTCCGTGTTCCCCTGTAACTGCTCCGTGTTCCCCTGTACCTGCTCCGTGTTCCCCTGTACCTGCTCCGTGTTCCACTGTACCTGCTCCGTGTTCGCCTGTACCTGCTCCGTGATCCCCTGTACCTGCTCCGTGCTTCCCTGTACCTCCTGCGTGTTCCCCTGTACCTGCTCCGTGTTCCTCTGTACCTGCTCCGTGTTCCCCTGTACCTTCTCCGCTGCTCCGTGTTCCCCTCTGCATGCTCCCTGTTCCCGTCTGCCTGCTCCGTGTTCCCCTCTGCCTGCTCCGTGTTCCCCTCTGCCTGCTCCGTGTTCCCCTCTGCCTGCTCCGTGTTCCCCTCTGCCTGCTCCGTGTTCCCCTGCGCCGGCTCCATGTTCCCCTGCGCCGGCTCCGTGTTCCCCTGCGCCGGCTCCGTGTTCCCCCGCGCCGGCACCGTGTTCCCCTGCGCCGGCTCCGTGTTCCCCTGCCCCGGCTCCGTGTTCCCATGCGCCTGCTCCGTGTTCCCCTCTGCCTGCTCCGTGTGCCCCTGTACCTGCTCCCTGTTCATGCTCCGTGTAACCCTCTACCTGCTCCGTGTTCCCCTCTACCTGCTCCGTGTTCCCCTCTACCGGCTCCGTGTTCCCCTCTACCGGCTCCGTGTTCCCCTCTTCCGGCTCCGTGTTCCCCTCTACCGGCTCCGTGTTCCCCTCTACCGGCTCCGTGTTCCCCTCTACCGGCTCCGTGTTCCCCTGCACCTGCTCCGTGTTCCCCTGCACCTGCTGCGTGTTCCCCTGCACCTGCTCCGTGTTCCCCTGCACCTGTTCCGTGTTCCCCTGCACCTGCTCCGTGTTCCCCTGCCCCTGCTCCGTGTTCCCCTGCACCTGCTCCGTGTTCCCCTGTCCCTGCTCCGTGTTCCCCTGTCCCTGCTCCGTGTTCCCTGCTCCGTGTTCCCCTGTACTTGCTCCCCGTTCCCCTCTACCTGCTCCGCGTTCCCCTGTACCTGCGCCGTGTTCCCCCATGCGTGCTCCGTACTCCCCTGTACCTGCTCCGTGTTCCCCTGTGCCTGCTCCGTGTTCCCCTGTGCCTGCTCCGTGTTCCCCTGTGCCTGCTCCGTGTTCCCCTGTGGCTGCTTGGTGTTCCCCTGTGCCTGCTCTGTGTTCCCCTCTGCCTGCGCCGTGTTCCCCTCTGCCTGCTCCGTGTTCTCCTGTACCTGCTCCGTGTTCCCCTCTACCTGCCCCGTGTTCCCTGGTACCTGCCCCGTGTTCCCATCTACCTGCTCCGTGTCCCCCTCTACCTGCTCCTTGTTCACCTGTACCTGCTCCCTGTTCCCTTGTACTTGGTCCGTGTTTCCCTGTATGTGCTCCGTGTTCCCCTGTACCTGCTCCGTGTTCCCCATTACCTGCTCCCTGTTCCCTTGTACTTGTTCCGTGTTTCCCTGTACCTGCTCCGTGTTCCCCTGTACCTGCTCCGAGTTCCCCTGTACCTGCTCCGCGTTCCCATGTACCTGCTCCGTGTTCCCATGTACCTGCTCCGTGTTCCCATTTGCCTGCTCCGTGTTCCCCTGTGCCTGCTCCGTGTTCCCCTGCGCTTGCTCCGTGTTCCCCTGCGCCTGCTCCGTGTTCCCCTGCGCCTGCTCCGTGTTCCCCTGCGCCTGCTCCGTGTTCCCCTGCGCCTGCTCCGTGTTCCCCTGCGACTGCTCCGTGTTCCCCTGCGCCTGCTCCGTGTTCCCCTGCGCCTGCTCCGTGTTCCCCTGTGCCTGCACCTGCTCTGTGTTCCCATGTACCTGCTCTGTGTTCCCCTGTACCGGCTCCGTGTTCCCCTGTACCGGCTCCGTGTGCCCCTGTGCATGCTCCGTGTTCACCTGTACATGCTCCGTGTTCCCCTGTCCCAAGTACGCGTTCCCCTCTACCTGATCCGCGTTCCCCTCTAACTGCTCCGTGTTCCCCTGGACCTGCTCCGTGTTCCCCTGTACCTGCTCCGTGTTCCCCTGTACCGGCTCCGTTTTCCCCCTGTAACTGCTCCGTGTGCCCCTGTACCTCCTCCGTGTTCCCCTGTATCTCCTCCGTGTTCCCCTGTACCTGCTCCGTGTTCCCCTGTACTGGCTCCGTGTTCCCCTGTAACGGCTCCGTGTTACCCTGCACCTGCTCCGTGTTCACCTGTACCTGCTCCGTGTTCTCCTGTGCCTGCTCCGTGTTACCCTGTACCTGCTCTGTGTTCCCATGTACCTGCTCTGCGTTCCCCTGTTCAAGCTCCGTGTTCCACTCCAACTGCTCCGTGTTCCCCCGCTACCGGCTCCCTGTTCCCAGCTACCGGCTCCGTGTTCCCCTGTACCGGCTCCATGTTCCCCTGTGCCTGCTCCGTGTTCACTTGTACCTGCTCCGTGTTCCCCTGTACCTGCTCCGTGTTCACCTGTAACTGCTCCGTGTTCCCCTGTACCTGCTCCGTGTTCCCCTGTACCTGCTCCGTGTTCCACTGTACCTGCTCCGTGTTCGCCTGTACCTGCTCCGTGATCCCCTGTACCTGCTCCGTGCTTCCCTGTACCTCCTGCGTGTTCCCCTGTACCTGCTCCGTGTTCCTCTGTACCTGCTCCGTGTTCCCCTGTACCTTCTCCGCTGCTCCGTGTTCCCCTCTGCCTGCTCCCTGTTCCCTTCTGCCTGCTCCGTGTTCCCCTCTGCCTGCTCCGTGTTCCCCTCTGCCTGCTCCGTGTTCCCCTCTGCCTGCTCCGTGTTCCCCTCCGCCTGCTCCGTGTTCCCCTGCGCCGGCTCCGTGTTCCCCTGCGCCGGCTCCGTGTTCCCCTGCGCCGGCTCCGTGTTCCCCCGCGCCGGCTCCGTGTTCCCCTGCGCCGGCTCCGTGTTCCCCTGCCCCAGCTCCGTGTTCCCATGCGCCTGCTCCGTGTTCCCCTCTGCCTGCTCCGTGTGCCCCTGTACCTGCTCCCTGTTCATGCTCCGTGTAACCCTCTACCTGCTCCGTGTTCCCCTCTACCTGCTCCGTGTTCCCCTCTACCGGCTCCGTGTTCCCCTCTACCGGCTCCGTGTTCCCCTCTTCCGGCTCCGTGTTCCCCTCTACCGGCTCCGTGTTCCCCTCTACCGGCTCCGTGTTCCCCTCTACCGGCTCCGTGTTCCCCTCTACCGGCTCCGTGTTCCCCTCTACCGGCTCCGTGTTCCCCTGCACCTGCTCCGTGTTCCCCTGCACCTGCTGCGTGTTCCCCTGCACCTGCTCCGTGTTCCCCTGCACCTGTTCCGTGTTCCCCTGCACCTGCTCCGTGTTCCCCTGCCCCTGCTCCGTGTTCCCCTGCACCTGCTCCGTGTTCCCCTGTCCCTGCTCCGTGTTCCCCTGTCCCTGCTCCGTGTTCCCTGCTCCGTGTTCCCCTGTACTTGCTCCCCGTTCCCCTCTACCTGCTCCGCGTTCCCCTGTACCTGCGCCGTGTTCCCCCATGCGTGCTCCGTACTCCCCTGTACCTGCTCCGTGTTCCCCTGTGCCTGCTCCGTGTTCCCCTGTGCCTGCTCCGTGTTCCCCTGTGCCTGCTCCGTGTTCCCCTGTGGCTGCTTGGTGTTCCCCTGTGCCTGCTCTGTGTTCCACTCTGCCTGCGCCGTGTTCCCCTCTGCCTGCTCCGTGTTCTCCTGTACCTGCTCCGTGTTCCCCTCTACCTGCCCCGTGTTCCCTGGTACCTGCCCCGTGTTCCCATCTACCTGCTCCATGTCCCCCTCTACCTGCTCCTTGTTCACCTGTACCTGCTCCCTGTTCCCTTGTACTTGGTCCGTGTTTCCCTGTATGTGCTCCGTGTTCCCCTGTACCTGCTCCGTGTTCCCCATTACCTGCTCCCTGTTCCCTTGTACTTGTTCCGTGTTTCCCTGTACCTGCTCCGTGTTCCCCTGTACCTGCTCCGAGTTCCCCTGTACCTGCTCCGCGTTCCCATGTACCTGCTCCGTGTTCCCATGTACCTGCTCCGTGTTCCCATTTGCCTGCTCCGTGTTCCCCTGTGCCTGCTCCGTGTTCCCCTGCGCTTGCTCCGTGTTCCCCTGCGCCTCCTCCGTGTTCCCCTGTATCTCCTCCGTGTTCCCCTGTACCTGCTCCGTGTTCCCCTGTACTGGCTCCGTGTTCCCCTGTAACGGCTCCGTGTTACCCTGCACCTGCTCCGTGTTCACCTGTACCTGCTCCGTGTTCTCCTGTGCCTGCTCCGTGTTACCCTGTACCTGCTCTGTGTTCCCATGTACCTGCTCTGCGTTCCCCTGTTCAAGCTCCGTGTTCCACTCCAACTGCTCCGTGTTCCCCCGCTACCGGCTCCCTGTTCCCAGCTACCGGCTCCGTGTTCCCCTGTACCGGCTCCGTGTTCCCCTGTGCCTGCACCGTGTTCACTTGTACCTGCTCCGTGTTCCCCTGTACCTGCTCCGTGTTCCCCTGTAACTGCTCCGTGTTCCCCTGTACCTGCTCCGTGTTCCCCTGTACCTGCTGCGTGTTCCACTGTACCTGCTCCGTGTTCGCCTGTACCTGCTCCGTGATCCCCTGTACCTGCTCCGTGCTTCCCTGTACCTCCTGCGTGTTCCCCTGTACCTGCTCCGTGTTCCTCTGTACCTGCTCCGTGTTCCCCTGTACCTTCTCCGCTGCTCCGTGTTCCCCTCTGCATGCTCCCTGTTCCCGTCTGCCTGCTCCGTGTTCCCCTCTGCCTGCTCCGTGTTCCCCTCTGCCTGCTCCGTGTTCCCCTCTGCCTGCTCCGTGTTCCCCTCTGCCTGCTCCGTGTTCCCCTGCGCCGGCTCCATGTTCCCCTGCGCCGGCTCCGTGTTCCCCTGCGCCGGCTCCGTGTTCCCCCGCGCCGGCACCGTGTTCCCCTGCGCCGGCTCCGTGTTCCCCTGCCCCGGCTCCGTGTTCCCATGCGCCTGCTCCGTGTTCCCCTCTGCCTGCTCCGTGTGCCCCTGTACCTGCTCCCTGTTCATGCTCCGTGTAACCCTCTACCTGCTCCGTGTTCCCCTCTACCTGCTCCGTGTTCCCCTCTACCGGCTCCGTGTTCCCCTCTACCGGCTCCGTGTTCCCCTCTTCCGGCTCCGTGTTCCCCTCTACCGGCTCCGTGTTCCCCTCTACCGGCTCCGTGTTCCCCTCTACCGGCTCCGTGTTCCCCTCTACCGGCTCCGTGTTCCCCTCTACCGGCTCCGTGTTCCCCTGCACCTGCTCCGTGTTCCCCTGCACCTGCTTCGTGTTCCCCTGCACCTGCTCCGTGTTCCCCTGCACCTGTTCCGTGTTCCCCTGCACCTGCTCCGTGTTCCCCTGCCCCTGCTCCGTGTTCCCCTGCACCTGCTCCGTGTTCCCCTGTCCCTGCTCCGTGTTCCCCTGTCCCTGCTCCGTGTTCCCTGCTCCGTGTTCCCCTGTACTTGCTCCCCGTTCCCCTCTACCTGCTCCGCGTTCACCTGTACCTGCGCCGTGTTCCCCCATGCGTGCTCCGTACTCCCCTGTACCTGCTCCGTGTTCCCCTGGGCCTGCTCCGTGTTCCCCTGTGCCTGCTCCGTGTTCCCCTGTGCCTGCTCCGTGTTCCCCTGTGCCTGCTCCGTGTTCCCCTGTGGCTGCTTGGTGTTCCCCTGTGCCTGCTCTGTGTTCCCCTCTGCCTGCGCCGTGTTCCCCTCTGCCTGCTCCGTGTTCTCCTGTACCTGCTCCGTGTTCCCCTCTACCTGCCCCGTGTTCCCTGGTACCTGCCCCGTGTTCCCATCTACCTGCTCCGTGTCCCCCTCTACCTGCTCCTTGTTCACCTGTACCTGCTCCCTGTTCCCTTGTACTTGGTCCGTGTTTCCCTGTATGTGCTCCGTGTTCCCCTGTACCTGCTCCGTGTTCCGCATTACCTGCTCCCTGTTCCCTTGTACTTGTTCCGTGTTTCCCTGTACCTGCTCCGTGTTCCCCTGTACCTGCTCCGAGTTCCCCTGTACCTGCTCCGCGTTCCCATGTACCTGCTCCGTGTTCCCATGTACCTGCTCCGTGTTCCCATTTGCCTGCTCTGTGTTCCCCTGTGCCTGCTCCGTGTTCCCCTGCGCTTGCTCCGTGTTCCCCTGCGCCTGCTCCGTGTTCCCCTGCGCCTGCTCCGTGTTCCCCTGCGCCTGCTCCGTGTTCCCCTGCGCCTGCTCCGTGTTCCCCTGCGACTGCTCCGTGTTCCCCTGCGCCTGCTCCGTGTTCCCCTGCGCCTGCTCCGTGTTCCCCTGTGCCTGCACCTGCTCTGTGTTCCCATGTACCTGCTCTGTGTTCCCCTGTACCGGCTCCGTGTTCCCCTGTACCGGCTCCGTGTGCCCCTGTGCATGCTCCGTGTTCACCTGTACATGCTCCGTGTTCCCCTGTCCCAAGTACGCGTTCCCCTCTACCTGATCCGCGTTCCCCTCTAACTGCTCCGTGTTCCCCTGTACCTGCTCCGAGTTCCCCTGTACCTGCTCCGAGTTCCCCTGTACCTGCTCCGCGTTCCCATGTACCTGCTCCGTGTTCCCATGTACCTGCTCCGTGTTCCCATTTGCCTGCTCCGTGTTCCCCTGTGCCTGCTCCGTGTTCCCCTGCGCTTGCTCCGTGTTCCCCTGCGCCTGCTCCGTGTTCCCCTGCGCCTGCTCCGTGTTCCCCTGCGCCTGCTCCGTGTTCCCCTGCGCCTGCTCCGTGTTCCCCTGCGACTGCTCCGTGTTCCCCTGCGCCTGCTCCGTGTTCCCCTGCGCCTGCTCCGTGTTCCCCTGTGCCTGCACCTGCTCTGTGTTCCCATGTACCTGCTCTGTGTTCCCCTGTACCGGCTCCGTGTTCCCCTGCGCCTGCTCCGTGTTCCCCTGCGCCTGCTCCGTGTTCCCCTGCGACTGCTCCGTGTTCCCCTGCGCCTGCTCCGTGTTCCCCTGCGCCTGCTCCGTGTTCCCCTGTGCCTGCACCTGCTCTGTGTTCCCATGTACCTGCTCTGTGTTCCCCTGTACCGGCTCCGTGTTCCCCTGTACCGGCTCCGTGTGCCCCTGTGCATGCTCCGTGTTCACCTGTACATGCTCCGTGTTCCCCTGTCCCAAGTACGCGTTCCCCTCTACCTGCTCCGCGTTCCCCTCTAACTGCTCCGTGTTCCCCTGGACCTGCTCCGTGTTCCCCTGTACCTGCTCCGTGTTCCCCTGTACCGGCTCCGTTTTCCCCCTGTAACTGCTCCGTGTGCCCCTGTACCTCCTCCGTGTTCCCCTGTATCTCCTCCGTGTTCCCCTGTACCTGCTCCGTGTTCCCCTGTACCGGCTCCGTGTTCCCCTGTAACGGCTCCGTGTTACCCTGCACCTGCTCCGTGTTCACCTGTACCTGCTCCGTGTTCTCCTGTGCCTGCTCCGTGTTACCCTGTACCTGCTCTGTGTTCCCATGTACCTGCTCTGCGTTCCCCTGTTCAAGCTCCGTGTTCCAGTCCAACTGCTCCGTGTTCCCCCGCTACCGGCTCCCTGTTCCCAGCTACCAGCTCCGTGTTCCCCTGTACCGGCTCCGTGTTCCCCTGTGCCTGCTCCGTGTTCACTTGTACCTGCTCCGTGTTCCCCTGTACCTGCTCCGTGTTCCCCTGTACCTGCTCCGTGTTCCCCTGTACCTGCTCCGTGTTCCACTGTACCTGCTCCGTGTTCGCCTGTACCTGCTCCGTGATCCCCTGTACCTGCTCCGTGCTTCCCTGTACCTCCTGCGTGTTCCCCTGTACCTGCTCCGTGTTCCTCTGTACCTGCTCCGTGTTCCCCTGTACCTGCTCCGCTGCTCCGTGTTCCCCTCTGCCTGCTCCCTGTTCCCGTCTGCCTGCTCCGTGTTCCCCTCTGCCTGCTCCGTGTTCCCCTCTGCCTGCTCCGTGTTCCCCTCCGCCTGCTCCGTGTTCCCCTCCGCCTGCTCCGTGTTCCCCTGCGCCGGCTCCGTGTTCCCCTGCGCCGGCTCTGTGTTCCCCTGCGCCGGCTCCGTGTTCCCCTGCGCCGGCTCCGTGTTCCCCTGCCCCGGCTCCGTGTTCCCATGCGCCTGCTCCGTGTTCCCCTCTGCCTGCTCCGTGTGCCCATGTACCTGCTCCCTGTTCATGCTCCGTGTAACCCTCTACCTGCTCCGTGTTCCCCTCTACCTGCTCCGTGTTCCCCTCTACCGGCTCCGTGTTCCCCTCTACCGGCTCCGTGTTCCCCTCTACCGGCTCCGTGTTCCCCTCTACCGGCTCCGTGTTCCCCTGCACCTGCTCCGTGTTCCCCTGCACCTGCTGCGTGTTCCCCTGCACCTGCTCCGTGTTCCCCTGCACCTGTTCCGTGTTCCCCTGCACCTGCTCCGTGTTCCCCTGCCCCTGCTCCGTGTTCCCCTGCACCTGCTCCGTGTTCCCCTGTCCCTGCTCCGTGTTCCCCTGTCCCTGCTCCGTGTTCCCTGCTCCGTGTTCCCCTGTACTTGCTCCCCGTTCCCCTCTACCTGCTCCGCGTTCACCTGTACCTGCGCCGTGTTCCCCCATGCGTGCTCCGTACTCCCCTGTACCTGCTCCGTGTTCCCCTGTGCCTGCTCCGTGTTCCCCTGTGCCTGCTCCGTGTTCCCCTGTGCCTGCTCCGTGTTCCCCTGTGCCTGCTCCGTGTTCCCCTGTGGCTGCTTGGTGTTCCCCTGTGCCAGCTCTGTGTTCCCCTCTGCCTGCGCCGTGTTCCCCTCTGCCTGCTCCGTGTTCTCCTGTACCTGCTCCGTGTTCCCCTCTACCTGCCCCGTGTTCCCTGGTACCTGCCCCGTGTTCCCATCTACCTGCTCCGTGTCCCCCTCTACCTGCTCCTTGTTCACCTGTACCTGCTCCCTGTTCCCTTGTACTTGGTCCGTGTTTCCCTGTATGTGCTCCGTGTTCCCCTGTACCTGCTCCGTGTTCCCCATTACCTGCTCCCTGTTCCCTTGTACTTGTTCCGTGTTTCCCTGTACCTGCTCCGTGTTCCCCTGTACCTGCTCCGAGTTCCCCTGTACCTGCTCCGCGTTCCCATGTACCTGCACCGTGTTCCCATGTACCTGCTCCGTGTTCCCATTTGCCTGCTCTGTGTTCCCCTGTGCCTGCTCCGTGTTCCCCTGCGCTTGCTCCGTGTTCCCCTGCGCCTGCTCCGTGTTCCCCTGCGCCTGCTCCGTGTTCCCCTGCGCCTGCTCCGTGTTCCCCTGCGCCTGCTCCGTGTTCCCCTGCGACTGCTCCGTGTTCCCCTGCGCCTGCTCCGTGTTCCCCTGCGCCTGCTCCGTGTTCCCCTGTGCCTGCACCTGCTCTGTGTTCCCATGTACCTGCTCTGTGTTCCCCTGTACCGGCTCCGTGTTCCCCTGTACCGGCTCCGTGTGCCCCTGTGCATGCTCCGTGTTCACCTGTACATGCTCCGTGTTCCCCTGTCCCAAGTACGCGTTCCCCTCTACCTGATCCGCGTTCCCCTCTAACTGCTCCGTGTTCCCCTGTACCTGCTCCGAGTTCCCCTGTACCTGCTCCGAGTTCCCCTGTACCTGCTCCGCGTTCCCATGTACCTGCTCCGTGTTCCCATGTACCTGCTCCGTGTTCCCATTTGCCTGCTCCGTGTTCCCCTGTGCCTGCTCCGTGTTCCCCTGCGCTTGCTCCGTGTTCCCCTGCGCCTGCTCCGTGTTCCCCTGCGCCTGCTCCGTGTTCCCCTGCGCCTGCTCCGTGTTCCCCTGCGCCTGCTCCGTGTTCCCCTGCGACTGCTCCGTGTTCCCCTGCGCCTGCTCCGTGTTCCCCTGCGCCTGCTCCATGTTCCCCTGTGCCTGCACCTGCTCTGTGTTCCCATGTACCTGCTCTGTGTTCCCCTGTACCGGCTCCGTGTTCCCCTGCGCCTGCTCCGTGTTCCCCTGCGCCTGCTCCGTGTTCCCCTGCGACTGCTCCGTGTTCCCCTGCGCCTGCTCCGTGTTCCCCTGCGCCTGCTCCGTGTTCCCCTGTGCCTGCACCTGCTCTGTGTTCCCATGTACCTGCTCTGTGTTCCCCTGTACCGGCTCCGTGTTCCCCTGTACCGGCTCCGTGTGCCCCTGTGCATGCTCCGTGTTCACCTGTACATGCTCCGTGTTCCCCTGTCCCAAGTACGCGTTCCCCTCTACCTGCTCCGCGTTCCCCTCTAACTGCTCCGTGTTCCCCTGGACCTGCTCCGTGTTCCCCTGTACCTGCTCCGTGTTCCCCTGTACCGGCTCCGTTTTCCCCCTGTAACTGCTCCGTGTGCCCCTGTACCTCCTCCGTGTTCCCCTGTATCTCCTCCGTGTTCCCCTGTACCTGCTCCGTGTTCCCCTGTACCGGCTCCGTGTTCCCCTGTAACGGCTCCGTGTTACCCTGCACCTGCTCCGTGTTCACCTGTACCTGCTCCGTGTTCTCCTGTGCCTGCTCCGTGTTACCCTGTACCTGCTCTGTGTTCCCATGTACCTGCTCTGTGTTCCCCTGTTCAAGCTCCGTGTTCCACTCCAACTGCTCCGTGTTCCCCCGCTACCGGCTCCCTGTTCCCAGCTACCGGCTCCGTGTTCCCCTGTACCGGCTCCGTGTTCCCCTGTGCCTGCTCCGTGTTCACTTGTACCTGCTCCGTGTTCCCCTGTACCTGCTCCGTGTTCCCCTGTACCTGCTCCGTGTTCCACTGTACCTGCTCCGTGTTCGCCTGTACCTGCTCCGTGATCCCCTGTACCTGCTCCGTGCTTCCCTGTACCTCCTGCGTGTTCCCCTGTACCTGCTCCGTGTTCCTCTGTACCTGCTCCGTGTTCCCCTGTACCTGCTCCGCTGCTCCGTGTTCCCCTCTGCCTGCTCCCTGTTCCCGTCTGCCTGCTCCGTGTTCCCCTCTGCCTGCTCCGTGTTCCCCTCTGCCTGCTCCGTGTTCCCCTCCGCCTGCTCCGTGTTCCCCTCCGCCTGCTCCGTGTTCCCCTGCGCCGGCTCCGTGTTCCCCTGCGCCGGCTCTGTGTTCCCCTGCGCCGGCTCCGTGTTCCCCTGCGCCGGCTCCGTGTTCCCCTGCCCCGGCTCCGTGTTCCCATGCGCCTGCTCCGTGTTCCCCTCTGCCTGCTCCGTGTGCCCATGTACCTGCTCCCTGTTCATGCTCCGTGTAACCCTCTACCTGCTCCGTGTTCCCCTCTACCTGCTCCGTGTTCCCCTCTACCGGCTCCGTGTTCCCCTCTACCGGCTCCGTGTTCCCCTCTACCGGCTCCGTGTTCCCCTCTACCGGCTCCGTGTTCCCCTGCACCTGCTCCGTGTTCCCCTGCACCTGCTGCGTGTTCCCCTGCACCTGCTCCGTGTTCCCCTGCACCTGTTCCGTGTTCCCCTGCACCTGCTCCGTGTTCCCCTGCCCCTGCTCCGTGTTCCCCTGCACCTGCTCCGTGTTCCCCTGTCCCTGCTCCGTGTTCCCCTGTCCCTGCTCCGTGTTCCCTGCTCCGTGTTCCCCTGTACTTGCTCCCCGTTCCCCTCTACCTGCTCCGCGTTCACCTGTACCTGCGCCGTGTTCCCCCATGCGTGCTCCGTACTCCCCTGTACCTGCTCCGTGTTCCCCTGTGCCTGCTCCGTGTTCCCCTGTGCCTGCTCCGTGTTCCCCTGTGCCTGCTCCGTGTTCCCCTGTGCCTGCTCCGTGTTCCCCTGTGGCTGCTTGGTGTTCCCCTGTGCCTGCTCTGTGTTCCCCTCTGCCTGCGCCGTGTTCCCCTCTGCCTGCTCCGTGTTCTCCTGTACCTGCTCCGTGTTCCCCTCTACCTGCCCCGTGTTCCCTGGTACCTGCCCCGTGTTCCCATCTACCTGCTCCGTGTCCCCCTCTACCTGCTCCTTGTTCACCTGTACCTGCTCCCTGTTCCCTTGTACTTGGTCCGTGTTTCCCTGTATGTGCTCCGTGTTCCCCTGTACCTGCTCCGTGTTCCCCATTACCTGCTCCCTGTTCCCTTGTACTTGTTCCGTGTTTCCCTGTACCTGCTCCGTGTTCCCCTGTACCTGCTCCGAGTTCCCCTGTACCTGCTCCGCGTTCCCATGTACCTGCTCCGTGTTCCCATGTACCTGCTCCGTGTTCCCATTTGCCTGCTCTGTGTTCCCCTGTGCCTGCTCCGTGTTCCCCTGCGCTTGCTCCGTGTTCCCCTGCGCCTGCTCCGTGTTCCCCTGCGCCTGCTCCGTGTTCCCCTGCGCCTGCTCCGTGTTCCCCTGCGCCTGCTCCGTGTTCCCCTGCGACTGCTCCGTGTTCCCCTGCGCCTGCTCCGTGTTCCCCTGCGCCTGCTCCGTGTTCCCCTGTGCCTGCACCTGCTCTGTGTTCCCATGTACCTGCTCTGTGTTCCCCTGTACCGGCTCCGTGTTCCCCTGTACCGGCTCCGTGTGCCCCTGTGCATGCTCCGTGTTCACCTGTACATGCTCCGTGTTCCCCTGTCCCAAGTACGCGTTCCCCTCTACCTGATCCGCGTTCCCCTCTAACTGCTCCGTGTTCCCCTGTACCTGCTCCGAGTTCCCCTGTACCTGCTCCGAGTTCCCCTGTACCTGCTCCGCGTTCCCATGTACCTGCTCCGTGTTCCCATGTACCTGCTCCGTGTTCCCATTTGCCTGCTCCGTGTTCCCCTGTGCCTGCTCCGTGTTCCCCTGCGCTTGCTCCGTGTTCCCCTGCGCCTGCTCCGTGTTCCCCTGCGCCTGCTCCGTGTTCCCCTGCGCCTGCTCCGTGTTCCCCTGCGCCTGCTCCGTGTTCCCCTGCGACTGCTCCGTGTTCCCCTGCGCCTGCTCCGTGTTCCCCTGCGCCTGCTCCATGTTCCCCTGTGCCTGCACCTGCTCTGTGTTCCCATGTACCTGCTCTGTGTTCCCCTGTACCGGCTCCGTGTTCCCCTGCGCCTGCTCCGTGTTCCCCTGCGCCTGCTCCGTGTTCCCCTGCGACTGCTCCGTGTTCCCCTGCGCCTGCTCCGTGTTCCCCTGCGCCTGCTCCGTGTTCCCCTGTGCCTGCACCTGCTCTGTGTTCCCATGTACCTGCTCTGTGTTCCCCTGTACCGGCTCCGTGTTCCCCTGTACCGGCTCCGTGTGCCCCTGTGCATGCTCCGTGTTCACCTGTACATGCTCCGTGTTCCCCTGTCCCAAGTACGCGTTCCCCTCTACCTGCTCCGCGTTCCCCTCTAACTGCTCCGTGTTCCCCTGGACCTGCTCCGTGTTCCCCTGTACCTGCTCCGTGTTCCCCTGTACCGGCTCCGTTTTCCCCCTGTAACTGCTCCGTGTGCCCCTGTACCTCCTCCGTGTTCCCCTGTATCTCCTCCGTGTTCCCCTGTACCTGCTCCGTGTTCCCCTGTACCGGCTCCGTGTTCCCCTGTAACGGCTCCGTGTTACCCTGCACCTGCTCCGTGTTCACCTGTACCTGCTCCGTGTTCTCCTGTGCCTGCTCCGTGTTACCCTGTACCTGCTCTGTGTTCCCATGTACCTGCTCTGTGTTCCCCTGTTCAAGCTCCGTGTTCCACTCCAACTGCTCCGTGTTCCCCCGCTACCGGCTCCCTGTTCCCAGCTACCGGCTCCGTGTTCCCCTGTACCGGCTCCGTGTTCCCCTGTGCCTGCTCCGTGTTCACTTGTACCTGCTCCGTGTTCCCCTGTACCTGCTCCGTGTTCCCCTGTACCTGCTCCGTGTTCCCCTGTACCTGCTCCGTGTTCCCCTGTACCTGCTCCGTGTTCGCCTGTACCTGCTCCGTGATCCCCTGTACCTGCTCCGTGCTTCCCTGTACCTCCTGCGTGTTCCCCTGTACCTGCTCCGTGTTCCTCTGTACCTGCTCCGTGTTCCCCTGTACCTGCTCCGCTGCTCCGTGTTCCCCTCTGCCTGCTCCCTGTTCCCGTCTGCCTGCTCCGTGTTCCCCTCTGCCTGCTCCGTGTTCCCCTCTGCCTGCTCCGTGTTCCCCTCCGCCTGCTCCGTGTTCCCCTCCGCCTGCTCCGTGTTCCCCTGCGCCGGCTCCGTGTTCCCCTGCGCCGGCTCTGTGTTCCCCTGCGCCGGCTCCGTGTTGCCCTGCGCCGGCTCCGTGTTCCCCTGCCCCGGCTCCGTGTTCCCATGCGCCTGCTCCGTGTTCCCCTCTGCCTGCTCCGTGTGCCCATGTACCTGCTCCCTGTTCATGCTCCGTGTAACCCTCTACCTGCTCCGTGTTCCCCTCTACCTGCTCCGTGTTCCCCTCTACCGGCTCCGTGTTCCCCTCTACCGGCTCCGTGTTCCCCTCTACCGGCTCCGTGTTCCCCTCTACCGGCTCCGTGTTCCCCTGCACCTGCTCCGTGTTCCCCTGCACCTGCTGCGTGTTCCCCTGCACCTGCTCCGTGTTCCCCTGCACCTGTTCCGTGTTCCCCTGCACCTGCTCCGTGTTCCCCTGCCCCTGCTCCGTGTTCCCCTGCACCTGCTCCGTGTTCCCCTGTCCCTGCTCCGTGTTCCCCTGTCCCTGCTCCGTGTTCCCTGCTCCGTGTTCCCCTGTACTTGCTCCCCGTTCCCCCCTACCTGCTCCGCGTTCCCCTGTACCTGCGCCGTGTTCCCCCATGCGTGCTCCGTATTCCCCTGTACCTGCTCCGTGTTCCCCTGTGCCTGCTCCGTGTTCCCCTGTGCCTGCTCCGTGTTCCCCTGTGCCTGCTCCGTGTTCCCCTGTGGCTGCTCGGTGTTCCCCTGTGCCTGCTCCGTGTTCTCCTCTGCCTGCGCCGTGTTCCCCTCTGCCTGCTCCGTGTTCTCCTGTACCTGCTCCGTGTTCCCCTCTACCTGCCCCGTGTTCCCCGGTACCTGCCCCGTGTTCCCATCTACCTGCTCCGTGTTCCCCTCTACCTGCTCCTTGTTCACCTGTACCTGCTCCCTGTTCCCTTGTACTTGTTCCGTGTTTCCCTGTACCTGCTCCGTGTTCCCCTGTACCTGCTCCGTGTTCCCCATTACCTGCTCCCTGTTCCCTTGTACTTGTTCCGTGTTTCCCTGTACCTGCTCCGTGTTCCCCTGTACCTGCTCCGAGTTCCCCTGTACCTGCTCCGTGTTCCCTTGTACCTGCTCCGTTTTCCGGTGTAACTGCTACGTGTTCCCTTGTCCCTTTCCCGTGTAACTGCTCTGTGTCTGCTGTACCTGCTCCGTGTTCCCGTGTACCTGCTCCGTTTTCCCCTGTACCTGCTCCGTGTACCCGTGTACCTGCTCCGTGTTCCCGTAACCGGTTCCGTGCTTCCCTGTACCTGCTCCCTGTTTCGCTGTACCTCCTGCGTGTTCCCCTGTACCTGCTGCATTTTCCCGTGTACTTGCTCCGTGTTCCCGTGTACCTGCTCCCCGTTTCCCTGTACCTGCTCCCCGTTTCCCTGTTCCTGCTCCGTGTTCCCCTGTACCTGCTCCTTGTTCCCCTGTACCTGCTCCTTGTTCCCCTGTACCTGCTCCGTGTTCCCCTGTACCTGCTCCGTGTTCCCCTGTACCTGCTCCGTGTTCCCCTGTACCTGCTCCGTGTTCCCCTGTACCTGCTCCGTGTTCCCCTGTACCTGCTCCGTGTTCCCCTGTACCTGCTCCGTGATCCCCTGTACCTGCTCCGTGCTTCCCTGTACCTCCTGCGTGTTCCCCTGTACCTGATCCGTGTTCCCCTGTACCTGCTCCGTGTTTCCCTGTACCTGCTCCGCGTTCCCCTGTACCTGCTCCGCGTTTCCCTGTACCTGTTCCGTGTTCCTAGTACCTGCTCCGTGTTCCCCTCTACCTGCTCCGTGTTCCCCTCTGCCTGCTCCGTGTTCCCCTCTGCCTGCTCCGTGTTCCCCTCTGCCTGCTCCGGGTTCCCCTCTGCCTGCTCCGTGTTCCCCTCTGCCTGCTCCGTGTTCCCGTCTGCCTGCTCCGTGTTCCCCTCTGCCTGCTCCGTGTTCCCCTCTACCGGCTCCGTGTTCCCCTCTACCGGCTCCGTGTTCCCCTCTACCGGCTCCGTGTTCCCCTCTACCGGCTCCGTGTTCCCCTCTACCGGCTCCGTGTTCCCCTGTACCGGCTCCGTGTTCCCCTGTACCGGCTCCGTGTTCCCCTGTCCCGGCTCCGTGTTCCCCTGTACCTGCTCCGTGTTCCCCTCTACCTGCTCCGTGTTCCCCTCTACCTGCTCCGTGTTCCCCTCTACCTGCTCCGTGTTCCCCTCTACCTGCTCCGTGTTCCCCTGTGCCTGCTCCGTGTTCCCCTTTGCCTGCTTCGTTTTCCCCTGTGCCTGCTCCGTTTTCCCCTGTTCCTGCTCCGCGTTCCCGTGTACCTGCTCCGCGTTCCCCTGTACCTGCTCCGTTTTCCCGTGTAACTGCTACGCGTTCCCTTGTCCCTTTCCCGTGTACCTGCTCCGTGTCCACTGTACCTGCTCCGTGTTCCCCTGTACCTGCTCCGTGTTCCCCTCTACCTGCTCCGTGTTCCCCTCTACCTGCTCCGTGTTCCCCTCTACCTGCTCCGTGTTCCAGTGTGCCTGCTCCTTGTTCCCCTGTGCCTGCTCCGTGTTCCCCTGTGCCTGCTCCGTTTTCCCGTGCCTGCTCCGTGTTCCCCTCTACCTGCTCCGTGTTCCAGTGTGCCTGCTCCTTGTTCCCCTGTACCTGCTCCGCGTTCCCTTGTACCTGCTCCGTTTTCCCGTGTAACTGCTACGCGTTCCCTTGTCCCTTTCCCGTGTACCTGCTCCGTGTCCACTGTACCTGCTCCGTGTTCCCCTGTACCTTCTCCGTGTTCCCCTGTACGTGCTCCGTGTTCCCCTGTACCTGCTCCGTTTTCCCCTGTACCTGCTCCGCGTTCCCCTGTACCTGCTCCGCGTTCCCGTGTACCTGCTCCGCTTTCCCGTGTAACTGCTACGCGTTCCCTTGTCCCATTCCCGTGTACCTGCTCCGTGTCCCCTGTACCTACTCCGTGTTCCCCTGTACCTGCTCCGTGTTCCCCTGTCCCTGCTCCATGTTCCCCTGTCCCTGCTCCGTGTTCCCCTGTCCCTGCTCCATGTTCCCCTGTCCCTGCTCCGTGTTCCCCTGTCCCTGCTCCGTGTTCCCCTGTCCCTGCTCCGTGTTCCCCTGTCCCTGCTCCGTGTTCCCCTGTCCCTGCTCCGTGTTCCCCTGTCCCTACTCCGTGTTCCTAGTACCTGCTCCGTGTTCCTAGTACCTGCTCCGTCTTCCCCTGTACCTGCTCTGTCTTCCCCTGTCCCTTCTCCGTCTTCCCCTGTCCCTTCTCCGTGTTCCCCTGTACCTGCTCCTTGTTCCCCTGTACCTGCTCCGTGTTCCCCTGTACCTGCTCCGTGTTCCCCATTACCTGCTCCCTGTTCCCTTGTACTTGTTCCGTGTTTCCCTGTACCTGCTCCGTGTTCCCCTGTACCTGCTCCGAGTTCCCCTGTACCTGCTCCGCGTTCCCATGTACCTGCTCCGTGTTCCCATGTACCTGCTCCGTGTTCCCATTTGCCTGCTCTGTGTTCCCCTGTGCCTGCTCCGTGTTCCCCTGCGCTTGCTCCGTGTTCCCCTGCGCCTGCTCCGTGTTCCCCTGCGCCTGCTCCGTGTTCCCCTGCGCCTGCTCCGTGTTCCCCTGCGCCTGCTCCGTGTTCCCCTGCGACTGCTCCGTGTTCCCCTGCGCCTGCTCCGTGTTCCCCTGCGCCTGCTCCGTGTTCCCCTGTGCCTGCACCTGCTCTGTGTTCCCATGTACCTGCTCTGTGTTCCCCTGTACCGGCTCCGTGTTCCCCTGTACCGGCTCCGTGTGCCCCTGTGCATGCTCCGTGTTCACCTGTACATGCTCCGTGTTCCCCTGTCCCAAGTACGCGTTCCCCTCTACCTGATCCGCGTTCCCCTCTAACTGCTCCGTGTTCCCCTGTACCTGCTCCGAGTTCCCCTGTACCTGCTCCGAGTTCCCCTGTACCTGCTCCGCGTTCCCATGTACCTGCTCCGTGTTCCCATGTACCTGCTCCGTGTTCCCATTTGCCTGCTCCGTGTTCCCCTGTGCCTGCTCCGTGTTCCCCTGCGCTTGCTCCGTGTTCCCCTGCGCCTGCTCCGTGTTCCCCTGCGCCTGCTCCGTGTTCCCCTGCGCCTGCTCCGTGTTCCCCTGCGCCTGCTCCGTGTTCCCCTGCGACTGCTCCGTGTTCCCCTGCGCCTGCTCCGTGTTCCCCTGCGCCTGCTCCATGTTCCCCTGTGCCTGCACCTGCTCTGTGTTCCCATGTACCTGCTCTGTGTTCCCCTGTACCGGCTCCGTGTTCCCCTGCGCCTGCTCCGTGTTCCCCTGCGCCTGCTCCGTGTTCCCCTGCGACTGCTCCGTGTTCCCCTGCGCCTGCTCCGTGTTCCCCTGCGCCTGCTCCGTGTTCCCCTGTGCCTGCACCTGCTCTGTGTTCCCATGTACCTGCTCTGTGTTCCCCTGTACCGGCTCCGTGTTCCCCTGTACCGGCTCCGTGTGCCCCTGTGCATGCTCCGTGTTCACCTGTACATGCTCCGTGTTCCCCTGTCCCAAGTACGCGTTCCCCTCTACCTGCTCCGCGTTCCCCTCTAACTGCTCCGTGTTCCCCTGGACCTGCTCCGTGTTCCCCTGTACCTGCTCCGTGTTCCCCTGTACCGGCTCCGTTTTCCCCCTGTAACTGCTCCGTGTGCCCCTGTACCTCCTCCGTGTTCCCCTGTATCTCCTCCGTGTTCCCCTGTACCTGCTCCGTGTTCCCCTGTACCGGCTCCGTGTTCCCCTGTAACGGCTCCGTGTTACCCTGCACCTGCTCCGTGTTCACCTGTACCTGCTCCGTGTTCTCCTGTGCCTGCTCCGTGTTACCCTGTACCTGCTCTGTGTTCCCATGTACCTGCTCTGTGTTCCCCTGTTCAAGCTCCGTGTTCCACTCCAACTGCTCCGTGTTCCCCCGCTACCGGCTCCCTGTTCCCAGCTACCGGCTCCGTGTTCCCCTGTACCGGCTCCGTGTTCCCCTGTGCCTGCTCCGTGTTCACTTGTACCTGCTCCGTGTTCCCCTGTACCTGCTCCGTGTTCCCCTGTACCTGCTCCGTGTTCCCCTGTACCTGCTCCGTGTTCCCCTGTACCTGCTCCGTGTTCGCCTGTACCTGCTCCGTGATCCCCTGTACCTGCTCCGTGCTTCCCTGTACCTCCTGCGTGTTCCCCTGTACCTGCTCCGTGTTCCTCTGTACCTGCTCCGTGTTCCCCTGTACCTGCTCCGCTGCTCCGTGTTCCCCTCTGCCTGCTCCCTGTTCCCGTCTGCCTGCTCCGTGTTCCCCTCTGCCTGCTCCGTGTTCCCCTCTGCCTGCTCCGTGTTCCCCTCCGCCTGCTCCGTGTTCCCCTCCGCCTGCTCCGTGTTCCCCTGCGCCGGCTCCGTGTTCCCCTGCGCCGGCTCTGTGTTCCCCTGCGCCGGCTCCGTGTTGCCCTGCGCCGGCTCCGTGTTCCCCTGCCCCGGCTCCGTGTTCCCATGCGCCTGCTCCGTGTTCCCCTCTGCCTGCTCCGTGTGCCCATGTACCTGCTCCCTGTTCATGCTCCGTGTAACCCTCTACCTGCTCCGTGTTCCCCTCTACCTGCTCCGTGTTCCCCTCTACCGGCTCCGTGTTCCCCTCTACCGGCTCCGTGTTCCCCTCTACCGGCTCCGTGTTCCCCTCTACCGGCTCCGTGTTCCCCTGCACCTGCTCCGTGTTCCCCTGCACCTGCTGCGTGTTCCCCTGCACCTGCTCCGTGTTCCCCTGCACCTGTTCCGTGTTCCCCTGCACCTGCTCCGTGTTCCCCTGCCCCTGCTCCGTGTTCCCCTGCACCTGCTCCGTGTTCCCCTGTCCCTGCTCCGTGTTCCCCTGTCCCTGCTCCGTGTTCCCTGCTCCGTGTTCCCCTGTACTTGCTCCCCGTTCCCCCCTACCTGCTCCGCGTTCCCCTGTACCTGCGCCGTGTTCCCCCATGCGTGCTCCGTATTCCCCTGTACCTGCTCCGTGTTCCCCTGTGCCTGCTCCGTGTTCCCCTGTGCCTGCTCCGTGTTCCCCTGTGCCTGCTCCGTGTTCCCCTGTGGCTGCTCGGTGTTCCCCTGTGCCTGCTCCGTGTTCTCCTCTGCCTGCGCCGTGTTCCCCTCTGCCTGCTCCGTGTTCTCCTGTACCTGCTCCGTGTTCCCCTCTACCTGCCCCGTGTTCCCCGGTACCTGCCCCGTGTTCCCATCTACCTGCTCCGTGTTCCCCTCTACCTGCTCCTTGTTCACCTGTACCTGCTCCCTGTTCCCTTGTACTTGTTCCGTGTTTCCCTGTACCTGCTCCGTGTTCCCCTGTACCTGCTCCGTGTTCCCCATTACCTGCTCCCTGTTCCCTTGTACTTGTTCCGTGTTTCCCTGTACCTGCTCCGTGTTCCCCTGTACCTGCTCCGAGTTCCCCTGTACCTGCTCCGTGTTCCCTTGTACCTGCTCCGTTTTCCGGTGTAACTGCTACGTGTTCCCTTGTCCCTTTCCCGTGTAACTGCTCTGTGTCTGCTGTACCTGCTCCGTGTTCCCGTGTACCTGCTCCGTTTTCCCCTGTACCTGCTCCGTGTACCCGTGTACCTGCTCCGTGTTCCCGTAACCGGTTCCGTGCTTCCCTGTACCTGCTCCCTGTTTCGCTGTACCTCCTGCGTGTTCCCCTGTACCTGCTGCATTTTCCCGTGTACTTGCTCCGTGTTCCCGTGTACCTGCTCCCCGTTTCCCTGTACCTGCTCCCCGTTTCCCTGTTCCTGCTCCGTGTTCCCCTGTACCTGCTCCTTGTTCCCCTGTACCTGCTCCTTGTTCCCCTGTACCTGCTCCGTGTTCCCCTGTACCTGCTCCGTGTTCCCCTGTACCTGCTCCGTGTTCCCCTGTACCTGCTCCGTGTTCCCCTGTACCTGCTCCGTGTTCCCCTGTACCTGCTCCGTGTTCCCCTGTACCTGCTCCGTGATCCCCTGTACCTGCTCCGTGCTTCCCTGTACCTCCTGCGTGTTCCCCTGTACCTGATCCGTGTTCCCCTGTACCTGCTCCGTGTTTCCCTGTACCTGCTCCGCGTTCCCCTGTACCTGCTCCGCGTTTCCCTGTACCTGTTCCGTGTTCCTAGTACCTGCTCCGTGTTCCCCTCTACCTGCTCCGTGTTCCCCTCTGCCTGCTCCGTGTTCCCCTCTGCCTGCTCCGTGTTCCCCTCTGCCTGCTCCGGGTTCCCCTCTGCCTGCTCCGTGTTCCCCTCTGCCTGCTCCGTGTTCCCGTCTGCCTGCTCCGTGTTCCCCTCTGCCTGCTCCGTGTTCCCCTCTACCGGCTCCGTGTTCCCCTCTACCGGCTCCGTGTTCCCCTCTACCGGCTCCGTGTTCCCCTCTACCGGCTCCGTGTTCCCCTCTACCGGCTCCGTGTTCCCCTGTACCGGCTCCGTGTTCCCCTGTACCGGCTCCGTGTTCCCCTGTCCCGGCTCCGTGTTCCCCTGTACCTGCTCCGTGTTCCCCTCTACCTGCTCCGTGTTCCCCTCTACCTGCTCCGTGTTCCCCTCTACCTGCTCCGTGTTCCCCTCTACCTGCTCCGTGTTCCCCTGTGCCTGCTCCGTGTTCCCCTTTGCCTGCTTCGTTTTCCCCTGTGCCTGCTCCGTTTTCCCCTGTTCCTGCTCCGCGTTCCCGTGTACCTGCTCCGCGTTCCCCTGTACCTGCTCCGTTTTCCCGTGTAACTGCTACGCGTTCCCTTGTCCCTTTCCCGTGTACCTGCTCCGTGTCCACTGTACCTGCTCCGTGTTCCCCTGTACCTGCTCCGTGTTCCCCTCTACCTGCTCCGTGTTCCCCTCTACCTGCTCCGTGTTCCCCTCTACCTGCTCCGTGTTCCAGTGTGCCTGCTCCTTGTTCCCCTGTGCCTGCTCCGTGTTCCCCTGTGCCTGCTCCGTTTTCCCGTGCCTGCTCCGTGTTCCCCTCTACCTGCTCCGTGTTCCAGTGTGCCTGCTCCTTGTTCCCCTGTACCTGCTCCGCGTTCCCTTGTACCTGCTCCGTTTTCCCGTGTAACTGCTACGCGTTCCCTTGTCCCTTTCCCGTGTACCTGCTCCGTGTCCACTGTACCTGCTCCGTGTTCCCCTGTACCTTCTCCGTGTTCCCCTGTACGTGCTCCGTGTTCCCCTGTACCTGCTCCGTTTTCCCCTGTACCTGCTCCGCGTTCCCCTGTACCTGCTCCGCGTTCCCGTGTACCTGCTCCGCTTTCCCGTGTAACTGCTACGCGTTCCCTTGTCCCATTCCCGTGTACCTGCTCCGTGTCCCCTGTACCTACTCCGTGTTCCCCTGTACCTGCTCCGTGTTCCCCTGTCCCTGCTCCATGTTCCCCTGTCCCTGCTCCGTGTTCCCCTGTCCCTGCTCCATGTTCCCCTGTCCCTGCTCCGTGTTCCCCTGTCCCTGCTCCGTGTTCCCCTGTCCCTGCTCCGTGTTCCCCTGTCCCTGCTCCGTGTTCCCCTGTCCCTGCTCCGTGTTCCCCTGTCCCTACTCCGTGTTCCTAGTACCTGCTCCGTGTTCCTAGTACCTGCTCCGTCTTCCCCTGTACCTGCTCTGTCTTCCCCTGTCCCTTCTCCGTCTTCCCCTGTCCCTTCTCCGTGTTCCCCTGTACCTGCTCCGTAATCTGCTGTACCTGCTCAGTGTTCCCCTAACCGGCTCCCTGTTTCCCTGTACCTGCTCCGTTTTCCCCTGTACCTGCTCCGTGTTCCCGTGTGCCTGCTCCGTGTTCCCGTAACCGGCTCCGTGCTTCCCTGTACCTGCTCCCTGTTTCCCTGTACCTCCTGCGTGTTCCCCTGTTCCTGCTGCATTTTCCCGTGTACTTGCTCCGTGTTCCCGTGTACCTGCTCCCTGTTTCCCTGTACATGCTGCTTGTTCCCCTGTACATGCTCCTTGTTCCCCTGTACATGCTCCTTGTTCCCCTGTACCTGCTCCGTGTTCCCCTGTACCTGCTCCGTGTTCCCCTCTACCTGCTCCGTGTTCCCCTCTACCTGCTCCGTGTTTCCCTGTACCTGCTCCGTGTTCCAGTGTACCTGCTCCTTGTTCCCCTGTGCCTGCTCCTTGTTCCCCTGTGCCTGCTCCGTGTTCCCGTGTGCCTGCTCCGTGTTCCCGTGTGCCTGCTCCGTTTTCCCCTGTGCCTGCTCCGTTTTCCCCTGTACCTGCTCCGCGTTCCCGTGTACCTGCTCCGCGTTCCCGTGTACCTGCTTAGCTTTCCCGTGTAACTGCTACGCGATCCCTTGTCCCTTTCCCTGTACCTGCTCCGTTTTCCCCTGTACCTGCTCCGCGTTCCCGTGTGCCTGCTCCGTGTTCCCGTAACCGGCTCCGTGCTTCCCTGCACCTGCTCCCTGTTTCCCTGTACCTCCTGCGTGTTCCCCTGTACCTGCTGCATTTTCCCGTGTGCTTGCTCCGTGTTCCCGTGTACCTGCTCCCTGTTTCCCTGTACATGCTGCTTGTTCCCCTGTACAGGCACCTTGTTCCCCTGTACCTGCTGCGTGTTCCCCTGTACCTGCTCCGTGTTCCCCTGTACCTGCTCCGTGTTCCCATGTTCCTGCTCCATGTTCCCATGTACCTGCTCCGTGTTCCCATGTACCTGCTCCGTGTTCCCATTTACCTGCTTCGTGTTCCGCTGTACCTGCTCCGTGTTCCCCTGTACCTGCTCCGTGTTCCTTATACGTGCTCCGTGTTCCCCTCTACCTGCTCCGTGTTCCCCTCTACCTGTTCCGTGTTCCCTTGTACTTGTTCCGTGTTTCCCTGTACCTGCTCCGTGTTCCCCTGTACCTGCTCCGAGTTCCCCTGTACCTGCTCCGTGTTCCCATGTACCTGCTCCGTGTTCCCATGTACCTGCTCCGTGTTCCCATTTGCCTGCTCCGTGTTCCCCTGTGCCTGCTCCGTGTTCCCCTGCGCTTGCTCCGTGTTCCCCTGCGCCTGCTCCGTGTTCCCCTGTGCCTGCTCCGTGTTCCCCTGCGCCTGCTCCGTGTTCCCCTGCGACTGCTCCGTGTTCCCCTGCGCCTGCTCCGTGTTCCCCTGCGCCTGCTCCGTGTTCCCCTGTGCCTGCACCTGCTCTGTGTTCCCATGTACCTGCTCTGTGTTCCCCTGTACCGGCTCCGTGTTCCCCTGTACCGGCTCCGTGTGCCCCTGTGCATGCTCCGTGTTCACCTGTACATGTTCCGTGTTCCCCTGTCCCAAGTACGCGTTCCCCTCTACCTGCTCCGCGTTCCCCTCTAACTGCTCCGTGTTCCCCTGGACCTGCTCCGTGTTCCCCTGTACCTGCTCCGTGTTCCCCTGTACCGGCTCCGTTTTCCCCCTGTAACTGCTCCGTGTGCCCCTGTACCTCCTCCGTGTTCCCCTGTATCTCCTCCGTGTTCCCCTGTACCTGCTCCGTGTTCCCCTGTACCGGCTCCGTGTTCCCCTGTAACGGCTCCGTGTTACCCTGCACCTGCTCCGTGTTCACCTGTACCTGCTCCGTGTTCTCCTGTGCCTGCTCTGTGTTACCCTGTACCTGCTCTGTGTTCCCATGTACCTGCTCTGTGTTCCCCTGTTCAAGCTCCGTGTTCCACTCCAACTGCTCCGTGTTCCCCCGCTACCGGCTCCCTGTTCCCAGCTACCGGCTCCGTGTTCCCCTGTACCGGCTCCGTGTTTCCCTGTGCCTGCTCCGTGTTCACTTGTACCTGCTCCGTGTTCCCCTGTACCTGCTCCGTGTTCCCCTGTAACTGCTCCGTGTTCCCCTGTACCTGCTCCGTGTTCCCCTGTACCTGCTCCGTGTTCCCCTGTACCTGCTCCGTGTTCCACTGTACCTGCTCCGTGTTTGCCTGTACCTGCTCCGTGATCCCCTGTACCTGCTCCGTGCTTCCCTGTACCTCCTGCGTGTTCCCCTGTACCTGCTCCGTGTTCCTCTGTACCTGCTCCGTGTTCCCCTGTACCTGCTCCGCTGCTCCGTGTTCCCCTCTGCCTGCTCCCTGTTCCCGTCTGCCTGCTCCGTGTTCCCCTCTGCCTGCTCCGTGTTCCCCTCCGCCTGCTCCGTGTTCCCCTCCGCCTTCTCCGTGTTCCCCTGCGCCGGCTCCGTGTTCCCCTGCGCCGGCTCCGTGTTCCCCTGCGCCGGCTCCGTGTTCCCCTGCGCCGGCTCCGTGTTCCCCTGCCCCGGCTCCGTGTTCCCATGCGCCTGCTCCGTGTTCCCCTCTGCCTGCTCCGTGTGCCCCTGTACCTGCTCCCTGTTCATGCTCCGTGTAACCCTCTACCTGCTCCGTGTTCCCCTCTACCTGCTCCGTGTTCCCCTCTACCGGCTCCGTGTTCCCCTCTACCGGCTCCATGTTCCCCTCTACCGGCTCCGTGTTCCCCTCTACCGGCTCCGTGTTCCCCTCTCCCGGCTCCGTGTTCCCCTCTACCGGCTCCGTGTTCCCCTCTACCGGCTCCGTGTTCCCCTGCACCTGCTCCGTGTTCCCCTGCACCTGCTGCGTGTTCCCCTGCACCTGCTCCGTGTTCCCCTGCACCTGTTCCGTGTTCCCCTGCACCTGCTCCGTGTTCCCCTGCCCCTGCTCCGTGTTCCCCTGCACCTGCTCCGTGTTCCCCTGTCCCTGCTCCGTGTTCCCCTGTCCCTGCTCCGTGTTCCCTGCTCCGTGTTCCCCTGTACTTGCTCCCCGTTCCCCCCTACCTGCTCCGCGTTCCCCTGTACCTGCGCCGTGTTCCCCCATGCGTGCTCCGTATTCCCCTGTACCTGCTCCGTGTACCCCTGTGCCTGCTCCGTGTTCCCCTGTGCCTGCTCCGTGTTCCCCTGTGCCTGCTCCGTGTTCCCCTGTGCCTGCTCCGTGTTCCCCTGTGGCTGCTCGGTTATCCCCTGTGCCTGCTCCGTGTTCCCCTCTGCCTGCGCCGTGTTCCCCTCTGCCTGCTCCGTGTTCTCCTGTACCTGCTCCGTGTTCCCCTCTACCTGCCCCGTGTTCCCCGGTACCTGCCCCGTGTTCCCATCTACCTGCTCCGTGTTCCCCTCTACCTGCTCCTTGTTCACCTGTACCTGCTCCCTGTTCCCTTGTACTTGGTCCGTGTTTCCCTGTATGTGCTCCGTGTTCCCCTGTACCTGCTCCGTGTTCCCCATTACCTGCTCCCTGTTCCCTTGTACTTGTTCCGTGTTTCCCTGTACCTGCTCCGTGTTCCCCTGTACCTGCTCCGAGTTCCCCTGTACCTGCTCCGTGTTCCCTTGTACCTGCTCCATTTTCCGGTGTAACTGCTACGTGTTCCCTTGTCCCTTTCCCGTGTAACTGCTCTGTGTCTGCTGTACCTGCTCCGTGTTCCCGTGTACCTGCTCCGTTTTCCCCTGTACCTGCTCCGTGTACCCGTGTACCTGCTCCGTGTTCCCGTAACCGGTTCCGTGCTTCCCTGTACCTGCTCCCTGTTTCGCTGTACCTCCTGCGTGTTCCCCTGTACCTGCTGCATTTTCCCGTGTACTTGCTCCGTGTTCCCGTGTACCTGCTCCCCGTTTCCCTGTACCTGCTCCCCGTTTCCCTGTTCCTGCTCCGTGTTCCCCTGTACCTGCTCCTTGTTCCCCTGTACCTGCTCCTTGTTCCCCTGTACCTGCTCCGTGTTCCCCTGTACCTGCTCCGTGTTCCCCTGTACCTGCTCCGTCTTCCCCTGTACCTGCTCCGTCTTCCCCTGTACCTGCTCCGTCTTCCCCTGTACCTGCTCCGTCTTCCCCTGTCCCTGCTCCGTGTTCCCCTGTACCTGCTCCGTGTTCCCCTGTACCTGCTCCGTGATCCCCTGTACCTGCTCCGTGCTTCCCTGTACCTCCTGCGTGTTCCCCTGTACCTGATCCATGTTCCCCTGTACCTGCTCCGTGTTTCCCTGTACCTGCTCCGCGTTCCCCTGTACCTGCTCCGCGTTTCCCTGTACCTGTTCCGTGTTCCTAGTACCTGCTCCGTGTTCCCCTCTACCTGCTCCGTGTTCCCCTCTGCCTGCTCCGTGTTCCCCTCTGCCTGCTCCGTGTTCCCCTCTGCCTGCTCCGTGTTCCCGTCTGCCTGCTCCGTGTTCCCCTCTACCGGCTCCGTGTTCCCCTCTACCGGCTCCGTGTTCCCCTCTACCGGCTCCGTGTTCCCCTGTACCGGCTCCGTGTTCCCCTGTACCGGCTCCGTGTTCCCCTGTAACGGCTCCGTGTTCCCCTGTACCGGCTCCGTGTTCCCCTGTACCGGCTCGTGTTCCCCTGCACCTGCTCCGTGTTCCCCTCTACCTGCTCCGTGTTCCCCTCTACCTGCTCCGTGTTCCCCTCTACCTGCTCCGTGTTCCACTGTGCCTGCTCCGTGTTCCCCTTTGCCTGCTCCGTTTTCCCCTGTGCCTGCTCCGTTTTCCCCTGTTCCTGCTCCGCGTTCCCGTGTACCTGCTCCGCGTTCCCTTGTACCTGCTCCGTTTTCCCGTGTAACTGCTACGCGTTCCCTTGTCCCTTTCCCGTGTACCTGCTCCGTGTCCACTGTACCTGCTCCGTGTTCCCCTGTACCTGCTCCGCGTTCCCCTGTACCTGCTCCGCGTTCCCGTGTACCTGCTTCGCTTTCCCGTGTAACTGCTACGCGTTCCCTTGTCCCTTTCCCGTGTACCTGCTTCGTGTCCCCTGTACCTACTCCGTGTTCCCCTGTACCTGCTCCGTGTTCCCCTGTCCCTGCTCCGTGTTCCCCTGTCCCTGCTCCGTGTTCCCCTGTCCCTGCTCCGTGTTCCCCTGTCCCTGCTCCGTGTTCCCCTGTCCCTGCTCCGTGTTCCCCTGTCCCTGCTCCGTGTTCCCCTGTCCCTGCTCCGTGTTCCCCTGTCCCTGCTCCGTGTTCCCCTGTCCCTGCACCGTGTACCCGTGTACCTGCTCCGTGTTCCCGTAACCGGTTCCGTGCTTCCCTGTACCTGCTCCCTGTTTCGCTGTACCTCCTGCGTGTTCCCCTGTACCTGCTGCATTTTCCCGTGTACTTGCTCCGTGTTCCCGTGTCCCTGCTCCCCGTTTCCCTGTACCTGCTCCGTGTTCCCCTGTACCTGCTCCTTGTTCCCCTGTACCTGCTCCTTGTTCCCCTGTACCTGCTCCTTGTTCCCCTGTACCTGCTCCGTGTTCCCCTGTACCTGCTCCGTGTTCCCCTGTACCTGCTCCGTGATCCCCTGTACCTGCTCCGTGCTTCCCTGCACCTCCTGCGTGTTCCCCTGTACCTGCTCCGTGTTCCCCTGTACCTGCTCCGTGATCCCCTGTCCCTGCTCCGCGTTCCCCTGTACCTGCTCCGTGTTTCCCTGTACCTGTTCCGTGTTCCTAGTACCTGCTCCGTGTTCCCCTCTGCCTGCTCCGTGTTCCCCTCTGCCTGCTCCGTGTTCCCCTCTGCCTGCTCCATTTTCCCCTCTGCCTGCTCCGTGTTCCCCTCTGCCTGCTCCGTGTTCCCCTCTGCCTGCTCCGTGTTCCCCTCTGCCTGCTCCGTGTTCCCCTCTGCCTGCTCCGTGTTCCCCTCTGACTGCTCCGTGTTCCCGTCTGCCTGCTCCGTGTTCCCCTCTGCCTGCTCCGTGCTCCCGTCTGCCTGCTCCGTGTTCCCCTGCGCCTGCTCTGTGTTCCCCTGCGCCGGCTCCGTGTTCCCCTGCGCCGGCTCCGTGTTCCCCTGCGCCTGCTCCGTGTTCCCCTGTGCCTGCTCCGTGTTCCCCTGCGCCTGCTCCGTGTTCCCCTGCGACTGCTCCGTGTTCCCCTGCGCCTGCTCCGTGTTCCCCTGCGCCTGCTCCGTGTTCCCCTGTGCCTGCACCTGCTCTGTGTTCCCATGTACCTGCTCTGTGTTCCCCTGTACCGGCTCCGTGTTCCCCTGTACCGGCTCCGTGTGCCCCTGTGCATGCTCCGTGTTCACCTGTACATGTTCCGTGTTCCCCTGTCCCAAGTACGCGTTCCCCTCTACCTGCTCCGCGTTCCCCTCTAACTGCTCCGTGTTCCCCTGGACCTGCTCCGTGTTCCCCTGTACCTGCTCCGTGTTCCCCTGTACCGGCTCCGTTTTCCCCCTGTAACTGCTCCGTGTGCCCCTGTACCTCCTCCGTGTTCCCCTGTATCTCCTCCGTGTTCCCCTGTACCTGCTCCGTGTTCCCCTGTACCGGCTCCGTGTTCCCCTGTAACGGCTCCGTGTTACCCTGCACCTGCTCCGTGTTCACCTGTACCTGCTCCGTGTTCTCCTGTGCCTGCTCTGTGTTACCCTGTACCTGCTCTGTGTTCCCATGTACCTGCTCTGTGTTCCCCTGTTCAAGCTCCGTGTTCCACTCCAACTGCTCCGTGTTCCCCCGCTACCGGCTCCCTGTTCCCAGCTACCGGCTCCGTGTTCCCCTGTACCGGCTCCGTGTTTCCCTGTGCCTGCTCCGTGTTCACTTGTACCTGCACCGTGTTCCCCTGTACCTGCTCCGTGTTCCCCTGTAACTGCTCCGTGTTCCCCTGTACCTGCTCCGTGTTCCCCTGTACCTGCTCCGTGTTCCCCTGTACCTGCTCCGTGTTCCACTGTACCTGCTCCGTGTTTGCCTGTACCTGCTCCGTGATCCCCTGTACCTGCTCCGTGCTTCCCTGTACCTCCTGCGTGTTCCCCTGTACCTGCTCCGTGTTCCTCTGTACCTGCTCCGTGTTCCCCTGTACCTGCTCCGCTGCTCCGTGTTCCCCTCTGCCTGCTCCCTGTTCCCGTCTGCCTGCTCCGTGTTCCCCTCTGCCTGCTCCGTGTTCCCCTCCGCCTGCTCCGTGTTCCCCTCCGCCTTCTCCGTGTTCCCCTGCGCCGGCTCCGTGTTCCCCTGCGCCGGCTCCGTGTTCCCCTGCGCCGGCTCCGTGTTCCCCTGCGCCGGCTCCGTGTTCCCCTGCCCCGGCTCCGTGTTCCCATGCGCCTGCTCCGTGTTCCCCTCTGCCTGCTCCGTGTGCCCCTGTACCTGCTCCCTGTTCATGCTCCGTGTAACCCTCTACCTGCTCCGTGTTCCCCTCTACCTGCTCCGTGTTCCCCTCTACCGGCTCCGTGTTCCCCTCTACCGGCTCCGTGTTCCCCTCTACCGGCTCCGTGTTCCCCTCTACCGGCTCCGTGTTCCCCTCTCCCGGCTCCGTGTTCCCCTCTACCGGCTCCGTGTTCCCCTCTACCGGCTCCGTGTTCCCCTGCACCTGCTCCGTGTTCCCCTGCACCTGCTGCGTGTTCCCCTGCACCTGCTCCGTGTTCCCCTGCACCTGTTCCGTGTTCCCCTGCACCTGCTCCGTGTTCCCCTGCCCCTGCTCCGTGTTCCCCTGCACCTGCTCCGTGTTCCCCTGTCCCTGCTCCGTGTTCCCCTGTCCCTGCTCCGTGTTCCCTGCTCCGTGTTCCCCTGTACTTGCTCCCCGTTCCCCCCTACCTGCTCCGCGTTCCCCTGTACCTGCGCCGTGTTCCCCCATGCGTGCTCCGTATTCCCCTGTACCTGCTCCGTGTACCCCTGTGCCTGCTCCGTGTTCCCCTGTGCCTGCTCCGTGTTCCCCTGTGCCTGCTCCGTGTTCCCCTGTGCCTGCTCCGTGTTCCCCTGTGCCTGCTCCGTGTTCCCCTGTGGCTGCTCGGTTATCCCCTGTGCCTGCTCCGTGTTCCCCTCTGCCTGCGCCGTGTTCCCCTCTGCCTGCTCCGTGTTCTCCTGTACCTGCTCCGTGTTCCCCTCTACCTGCCCCGTGTTCCCCGGTACCTGCCCCGTGTTCCCATCTACCTGCTCCGTGTTCCCCTCTACCTGCTCCTTGTTCACCTGTACCTGCTCCCTGTTCCCTTGTACTTGGTCCGTGTTTCCCTGTATGTGCTCCGTGTTCCCCTGTACCTGCTCCGTGTTCCCCATTACCTGCTCCCTGTTCCCTTGTACTTGTTCCGTGTTTCCCTGTACCTGCTCCGTGTTCCCCTGTACCTGCTCCGAGTTCCCCTGTACCTGCTCCGTGTTCCCTTGTACCTGCTCCATTTTCCGGTGTAACTGCTACGTGTTCCCTTGTCCCTTTCCCGTGTAACTGCTCTGTGTCTGCTGTACCTGCTCCGTGTTCCCGTGTACCTGCTCCGTTTTCCCCTGTACCTGCTCCGTGTACCCGTGTACCTGCTCCGTGTTCCCGTAACCGGTTCCGTGCTTCCCTGTACCTGCTCCCTGTTTCGCTGTACCTCCTGCGTGTTCCCCTGTACCTGCTGCATTTTCCCGTGTACTTGCTCCGTGTTCCCGTGTACCTGCTCCCCGTTTCCCTGTACCTGCTCCCCGTTTCCCTGTTCCTGCTCCGTGTTCCCCTGTACCTGCTCCTTGTTCCCCTGTACCTGCTCCTTGTTCCCCTGTACCTGCTCCGTGTTCCCCTGTACCTGCTCCGTGTTCCCCTGTACCTGCTCCGTCTTCCCCTGTACCTGCTCCGTCTTCCCCTGTACCTGCTCCGTCTTCCCCTGTACCTGCTCCGTCTTCCCCTGTCCCTGCTCCGTGTTCCCCTGTACCTGCTCCGTGTTCCCCTGTACCTGCTCCGTGATCCCCTGTACCTGCTCCGTGCTTCCCTGTACCTCCTGCGTGTTCCCCTGTACCTGATCCGTGTTCCCCTGTACCTGCTCCGTGTTTCCCTGTACCTGCTCCGCGTTCCCCTGTACCTGCTCCGCGTTTCCCTGTACCTGTTCCGTGTTCCTAGTACCTGCTCCGTGTTCCCCTCTACCTGCTCCGTGTTCCCCTCTGCCTGCTCCGTGTTCCCCTCTGCCTGCTCCGTGTTCCCCTCTGCCTGCTCCGTGTTCCCGTCTGCCTGCTCCGTGTTCCCCTCTACCGGCTCCGTGTTCCCATCTACCGGCTCCGTGTTCCCCTCTACCGGCTCCTTGTTCCCCTGTACCGGCTCCGTGTTCCCCTGTACCGGCTCCGTGTTCCCCTGTACCGGCTCCGTGTTCCCCTGTACCGGCTCCGTGTTCCCCTGTACCGGCTCGTGTTCCCCTGTACCTGCTCCGTGTTCCCCTCTACCTGCTCCGTGTTCCCCTCTACCTGCTCCGTGTTCCCCTCTACCTGCTCCGTGTTCCCCTGTGCCTGCTCCGTGTTCCCCTTTGCCTGCTCCGTTTTCCCCTGTGCCTGCTCCGTTTTCCCCTGTTCCTGCTCCGCGTTCCCGTGTACCTGCTCCGCGTTCCCTTGTACCTGCTCCGTTTTCCCGTGTAACTGCTACGCGTTCCCTTGTCCCTTTCCCGTGTACCTGCTCCGTGTCCACTGTACCTGCTCCGTGTTCCCCTGTACCTGCTCCGCGTTCCCCTGTACCTGCTCCGTGTTCCCCTGTACCTGCTTCGCTTTCCCGTGTAACTGCTACGCGTTCCCTTGTCCCTTTCCCGTGTACCTGCTTCGTGTCCCCTGTACCTACTCCGTGTTCCCCTGTACCTGCTCCGTGTTCCCCTGTCCCTGCTCCGTGTTCCCCTGTCCCTGCTCCGTGTTCCCCTGTCCCTGCTCCGTGTTCCCCTGTCCCTGCTCCGTGTTCCCCTGTCCCTGCTCCGTGTTCCCCTGTCCCTGCTCCGTGTTCCCCTGTCCCTGCTCCGTGTTCCCCTGTCCCTGCTCCGTGTTCCCCTGTCCCTGCACCGTGTACCTGTGTACCTGCTCCGTGTTCCCGTAACCGGTTCCGTGCTTCCCTGTACCTGCTCCCTGTTTCGCTGTACCTCCTGCGTGTTCCCCTGTACCTGCTGCATTTTCCCGTGTACTTGCTCCGTGTTCCCGTGTCCCTGCTCCCCGTTTCCCTGTACCTGCTCCGTGTTCCCCTGTACCTGCTCCTTGTTCCCCTGTACCTGCTCCTTGTTCCCCTGTACCTGCTCCTTGTTCCCCTGTACCTGCTCCGTGTTCCCCTGTACCTGCTCCGTGTTCCCCTGTACCTGCTCCGTGATCCCCTGTACCTGCTCCGTGCTTCCCTGCACCTCCTGCGTGTTCCCCTGTACCTGCTCCGTGTTCCCCTGTACCTGCTCCGTGATCCCCTGTCCCTGCTCCGCGTTCCCCTGTACCTGCTCCGTGTTTCCCTGTACCTGTTCCGTGTTCCTAGTACCTGCTCCGTGTTCCCCTCTGCCTGCTCCGTGTTCCCCTCTGCCTGCTCCGTGTTCCCCTCTGCCTGCTCCGTTTTCCCCTCTGCCTGCTCCGTGTTCCCCTCTGCCTGCTCCGTGTTCCCCTCTGCCTGCTCCGTGTTCCCCTCTGCCTGCTCCGTGTTCCCCTCTGCCTGCTCCGTGTTCCCCTCTGCCTGCTCCGTGTTCCCGTCTGCCTGCTCCGTGTTCCCCTCTGCCTGCTCCGTGCTCCCGTCTGCCTGCTCCGTGTTCCCCTGCGCCTGCTCTGTGTTCCCCTGCGCCGGCTCCGTGTTCCCCTGCGCCGGCTCCGTGTTCCCCTGCGCCTGCTCCGTTTTCCCCTGCACCTGCTCCGCGTTCCCTTGTACCTGCTCCGTTTTCCCGTGTAACTGCTACGCGTTCCCTTGTCCCTTTCCCGTGTACCTGCTCCGTGTCCACTGTACCAGCTCCGCGTTCCCCTGTACCTGCTCCGCGTTCCCCTGTACCTGCTCCGCGTTCCCGTGTACCTGCTTCGCTTTCCCGTGTAACTGCTACGCGTTCCCTTGTCCCTTTCCCGTGTACCTGCTCCGTGTCCCCTGTACCTACTCCTTGTTCCCCTGTACCTGCTCCGTGTTCCCCTGTCCCTGCTCCGTGTTCCCCTGTCCCTGCTCCGTGTTCCCCTGTCCCTGCTCTGTGTTCCCCTGTCCCTGCTCCGTGTTCCCCTGTCCCTGCTCCGTGTTCCCCTGTCCCTGCTCCGTGTTCCCCTGTCCATGCTCCGTGTTCCCCTGTCCCTGCTCCGTGTTCCCCTGTCCCTGCTCCGTGTACCCGTGTACCTGCTCCGTGTTCCCGTAACCGGTTCCGTGCTTCCCTGTACCTGCTCCCTGTTTCGCTGTACCTCCTGCGTGTTCCCCTGTACCTGCTGCATTTTCCCGTGTACTTGCTCCGTGTTCCCGTGTCCCTGCTCCCCGTTTCCCTGTACCTGCTCCGTGTTCCCCTGTACCAGCTCCTTGTTCCCCTGTACCTGCTCCTTGTTCCCCTGTACCTGCTCCTTGTTCCCCTGTACCTGCTCCGTGTTCCCCTGTACCTGCTCCGTGATCCCCTGTACCTGCTCCGTGCTTCCCTGTACCTCCTGTGTGTTCCCCTGTACCTGCTCAGCGTTCCCCTGTACCTGCTCCGTGTTCCCCTGTACCTGCTCCGTGTTCCCCTGTACCTGTTCCGTGTTCCTAGTACCTGCTCCGTGTTCCCCTCTGCCTGCTCCGTGTTCCCCTCTGCCTGCTCCGTGTTCCCCTCTGCCTGCTCCGTTTTCCCCTCTGCCTGCTCCGTGTTCCCCTCTGCCTGCTCCGTGTTCCCCTCTGCCTGCTCCGTGTTCCCCTCTGCCTGCTCCGTGTTCCCCTCTGCCTGCTCCGTGTTCCCGTCTGCCTGCTCCGTGTTCCCCTGTACCTTCTCCGTGTTCCCCTGTACCTGCTCCGTGTTCCCCTGTACCTGCTCCGCGTTCCCCTGTACCTGCTCTGCGTTCCCGTGTACCTGCTTCGCTTTCCCGTGTACCTGCTCCGTGTCCCCTGTACCTACTCCGTGTTCCCCTGTACCTGCTCCGTGTTCCCCTGTCCCTGCTCCGTGTTCCCCTGTCCCTGCTCCGTGTTCCCCTGTCCCTGCTCCGTGTTCCCCTGTCCCTGCTCCGTGTTCGATTGTCCCTGCTCCGTGTTCCCCTGTCCCTGCTCCGTGTTCCCCTGTCCCTGCTCCGTGTTCCCCTGTCCCTGCTCCGTGTTTCCCTGTACCTGTTCCGTGTTCCTAGTACCTGCTCCGTGTTCCCCTCTGCCTGCTCCGTTTTCCCCTCTGCCTGCTCCGTGTTCCCCTCTGCCTGCTCTGTGTTCCCCTCTGCCTGCTCCGTGTTCCCCTCTGCCTGCTCCGTGTTCCCCTCTGCCTGCTCCGTGTTCCCCTCTGCCTGCTCCGTGTTCCCGTCTGCCTGCTCCGTGTTCCCCTCTGCCTGCTCCGTGCTCCCGTCTGCCTGCTACGTGTTCCCCTGCGCCTGCTCTGTGTTCCCCTGCGCCGGCTCCGTGTTCCCCTGCGCCTGCTCCGTTTTCCCCTGCACCTGCTCCGCGTTCCCTTGTACCTGCTCCGTTTTCCCGTGTAACTGCTACGCGTTCCCTTGTCCCTTTCCCGTGTACCTGCTCCGTGTCCACTGTACCTGCTCCGTGTTCCCCTGTACCTGCTCCGCGTTCCCCTGTACCTGCTCCGCGTTCCCGTGTACCTGCTTCGCTTTCCCGTGTAACTGCTACGCGTTCCCTTGTCCCTTTCCCGTGTACCTGCTCCGTGTCCCCTGTACCTACTCCGTGTTCCCCTGTACCTGCTCCGTGTTCCCCTGTCCCTGCTCCGTGTTCCCCTGTCCCTGCTCCGTGTTCCCCTGTCCCTGCTCCGTGTTCCCCTGTCCCTGCTCCGTGTTCCCCTGTCCCTGCTCCATGTTCCCCTGTCCCTGCTCCGTGTTCCCCTGTCCCTGCTCCGTGTTCCCCTGTCCCTGCTCCGTGTACCCGTGTACCTGCTCCATGTTCCCGTAACCGGTTCCGTGCTTCCCTGTACCTGCTCCCTGTTTCGCTGTACCTCCTGCGTGTTCCCCTGTACCTGCTGCATTTTCCCGTGTACTTGCTCCGTGTTCCCGTGTCCCTGCTCCCCGTTTCCCTGTACCTGCTCCGTGTTCCCCTGTACCCGCTCCTTGTTCCCCTGTACCTGCTCCTTGTTCCCCTGTACCTGCTCCTTGTTCCCCTGTACCTGCTCCGTGTTCCCCTGTACCTGCTCCGTGTTCCCCTGTACCTGCTCCGTGCTTCCCTGTACCTCCTGCGTGTTCCCCTGTACCTGCTCAGCGTTCCCCTGTACCTGCTCCGTGTTCCCCTGTACCTGCTCCGTGTTCCCCTGTACCTGTTCCGTGTTCCTAGTACCTGCTCCGTGTTCCCCTCTGCCTGCTCCGTGTTCCCCTCTGCCTGCTCCGTGTTCCCCTCTGCCTGCTCCGTTTTCCCCTCTGCCTGCTCCGTGTTCCCCTCTGCCTGCTCCGTGTTCCCCTCTGCCTGCTCCGTGTTCCCCTCTGCCTGCTCCGTGTTCCCCTCTGCCTGCTCCGTGTTCCCCTCTGCCTGCTCCGTGTTCCCCTCTGCCTGCTCCGTGTTCCCCTCTGCCTGCTCCGTGTTCCCGTCTGCCTGCTCCGTGTTCCCCTGCCTGCTCCGTGTTCCCCTGCGCCGGCTCCGTGTTCCCCTGCGCCGGCTCCGTGTTCCCCTGCGCCGGCTCCGTGTTCCCATGCGCCTGCTCCGTGTTCCCCTCTGCCTGCTCCGTGTGCCCCTGTACCTGCTCCCTGTTCATGCTCCGTATAACCCCCTACCTGCTCCGTGTTCCCCTCTACCGGCTCCGTGTTCCCCTCTACCGGCTCCGTGTTCCCCTCTACCGGCTCCGTGTTCCCCTCTACCGGCTCCGTGTTCCCCTCCACAGGCTCCGTGTTCCCCTGTACCGGCTCCGTGTTCCCCTGTACCGGCTCCGTGTTCCCCTGTACCGGCTCCGTGTTCCCCTCTACCTGCTCCGTGTTCCCCTCTCTCTGCCCCGTGTTCCCCTCTCTCTGCCCCGTTTTCCCCTGTCCCTGCTCCGTGTTCCCCTGTCCCTGCTCCGTGTTCCCCTGTCCCTGCTCCGTGTTCCCCTGTCCCTGCTCCGTGTACCCGTGTACCTGCTCCATGTTCCCGTAACCGGTTCCGTGCTTCCCTGTACCTGCTCCCTGTTTCGCTGTACCTCCTGCGTGTTCCCCTGTACCTGCTGCATTTTCCCGTGTACTTGCTCCGTGTTCCCGTGTCCCTGCTCCCCGTTTCCCTGTACCTGCTCCGTGTTCCCCTGTACCCGCTCCTTGTTCCCCTGTACCTGCTCCTTGTTCCCCTGTACCTGCTCCTTGTTCCCCTGTACCTGCTCCGTGTTCCCCTGTACCTGCTCCGTGTTCCCCTGTACCTGCTCCGTGCTTCCCTGTACCTCCTGCGTGTTCCCCTGTACCTGCTCAGCGTTCCCCTGTACCTGCTCCGTGTTCCCCTGTACCTGCTCCGTGTTCCCCTGTACCTGTTCCGTGTTCCTAGTACCTGCTCCGTGTTCCCCTCTGCCTGCTCCGTGTTCCCCTCTGCCTGCTCCGTGTTCCCCTCTGCCTGCTCCGTTTTCCCCTCTGCCTGCTCCGTGTTCCCCTCTGCCTGCTCCGTGTTCCCCTCTGCCTGCTCCGTGTTCCCCTCTGCCTGCTCCGTGTTCCCCTCTGCCTGCTCCGTGTTCCCCTCTGCCTGCTCCGTGTTCCCCTCTGCCTGCTCCGTGTTCCCCTCTGCCTGCTCCGTGTTCCCGTCTGCCTGCTCCGTGTTCCCCTGCCTGCTCCGTGTTCCCCTGCGCCGGCTCCGTGTTCCCCTGCGCCGGCTCCGTGTTCCCCTGCGCCGGCTCCGTGTTCCCATGCGCCTGCTCCGTGTTCCCCTCTGCCTGCTCCGTGTGCCCCTGTACCTGCTCCCTGTTCATGCTCCGTATAACCCCCTACCTGCTCCGTGTTCCCCTCTACCGGCTCCGTGTTCCCCTCTACCGGCTCCGTGTTCCCCTCTACCGGCTCCGTGTTCCCCTCTACCGGCTCCGTGTTCCCCTCCACAGGCTCCGTGTTCCCCTGTACCGGCTCCGTGTTCCCCTGTACCGGCTCCGTGTTCCCCTGTACCGGCTCCGTGTTCCCCTCTACCTGCTCCGTGTTCCCCTCTCTCTGCCCCGTGTTCCCCTCTCTCTGCCCCGTTTTCCCCTGTACCTGCCCCGTGTTCCCCTGTACCTGCTCCGTGTTCCCCTGTACCTGCTCCGTGTTCCCCTGTACCTGCTCCGTGTTCCCCTCTACCTGCTCCGTGTTCCCCTCTACCTGCTCCGTGTTCCCCTCTACCTGCTCCGTGTTCCAGTGTGCCTGCTCCTTGTTCCCCTGTGCCTGCTCCGTGTTCCCCTGTGCCTGCCCCGTGTTCCCCTGTACCTGCTCCGTGTTCCCCTGTACCTGCTCCGTGTTCCCCTGTACCTGCTCCGTGTTCCCCTCTACCTGCTCCGTGTTCCCCTCTACCTGCTCCGTGTTCCCCTCTACCTGCTCTGTGTTCCAGTGTGCCTGCTCCTTGTTCCCCTGTACCTGCTCCGCGTTGCCTTGTACCTGCTCCGTTTTCCCGTGTAACTGCTACGCGTTCCCTTGTCCCTTTCCCGTGTACCTGCTCCGTGTCCACTGTACCTGCTCCGTGTACCCCTGTACCTTCTCCGTGTTCCCCTGTACCTGCTCCGTGTTCCCCTGTACCTGCTCCGTTTTCCCCGTACCTGCTCCGCGTTCCCCTGTACCTGCTCCGCGTTCCCGTGTACCTGCTCCGCTTTCCCGTGTAACTGCTACGCGTTCCCTTGTCCCATTCCCGTGTACCTGCTCCGTGTCCGCTGTACCTGCTCCGTGTCCGCTGTACCTACTCCGTGTTCCCCTGTACCTGCTGCGTGTTCCCCTGTCCCTGCTCCGTGTTCCCCTGTCCCTGCTCCGTGTTCCCCTGTCCCTGCTCCGTGTTCCCCTGTCCCTGCTCCGTGTTCCTCTGTCCCTGCTCCGTGTTCCCCTGTCCCTGCTCCGTGTTCCCCTGTCCCTGCTCCGTGTTCCTAGTACCTGCTCCGTGTTCCTAGTACCTGCTCCGTCTTCCCCTGTACCTGCTCCGTCTTCCCCTGTCCCTTCTCCGTCTTCCCATGTCCCTTCTCCGTGTTCCCCTGTAGCTGCTCCGTAATCTGCTGTACCTGCTCAGTGTTCCCCTAACCGGCTCCCTGTTTCCCTGTACCTGCTCCGTTTTCCCCTGTACCTGCTCCGTGTTCCCGTGTGCCTGCTCCGTGTTCCCGTAACCGGCTCCGTGCTTCCCTGTACCTGCTCCCTGTTTCCCTGTACCTCCTGCGTGTTCCCCTGTTCCTGCTGCATTTTCCCGTGTACTTGCTCCGTGTTCCCGTGTACCTGCTCCCTGTTTCCCTGTACATGCTGCTTGTTCCCCTGTACATGCTCCTTGTTCCCCTGTACATGCTGCTTGTTCCCCTGTACCTGCTCCGTGTTCCCCTGTACCTGCTCCGTGTTCCCCTCTACCTGCTCCGTGTTACCCTCTACCTGCTCCGTGTTCCCCTCTACCTGCTCCGTGTTCCAGTGTACCTGCTCCTTGTTCCCCTGTGCCTGCTCCTTGTTCCCCTGTGCCTGCTCCGTGTTCCCGTGTGCCTGCTCCGTGTTCCCGTGTGCCTGCTCCGTTTTCCCCTGTGCCTGCTCCGTTTTCCCCTGTACCTGCTCCGCGTTCCCGTGTACCTGCTCCGCGTTCCCTTGTACCAGCTCCGTTTTCCCGTGTAACTGCTACGTGTTCCCTTGTCCCTTTCCCGTGTACCTGCTCCGTGTCCACTGTACCTGCTCCGTGGTCCCGTGTACTTGGTCCGTGTTCCAGTGTACCTGCTCCGTGTTCCCCTGTACCTGCTCCGTGTTCCCCTGTACCTGCTCCGTGGTCCCCTGTACCTTCTCCGTGTTCCCCTGTACCTGCTCCGTTTTCCCCTGTACCTGCTCCGCGTTCCCCTGTACCTGCTCCGCGTTCCCGTGTACCTGCTTAGCTTTCCCGTGTAACTGCTACGCGATCCCTTGTCCCTTTCCCTGTACCTGCTCCGTTATCCCCTGTACCTGCTCCGTGTTCCCGTGTGCCTGCTCCGTGTTCCCGTAACCGGCTCCGTGCTTCCCTGTACCTGCTCCCTGTTTCCCTGTACCTCCTGCGTGTTCCCCTGTACCTGCTGCATTTTCCCGTGTACTTGCTCCGTGTTCCCGTGTACCTGCTCCCTGTTTCCCTGTACATGCTGCTTGTTCCCCTGTACATGCACCTTGTTCCCCTGTACCTGCTGCGTGTTCCCCTGTACCTGCTCCGTGTTCCCCTGTACCTGCTCCGTGTTCCCATGTTCCTGCTCCATGTTCCCATGTACCTGCTCCGTGTTCCCATGTACCTGCTCCGTGTTCCCATTTACCTGCTCCGTGTTCCGCTGTACCTGCTCCGTGTTCCCCTGTACCTGCTCCGTGTTCCTTATACGTGCTCCGTGTTCCCCTCTATCTGCTCCGTGTTCCCCTCTACCTGTTCCGTGTTCCCCTCTGCCTGCTCCGTGTTCCCCTGTACCTGCTCCGTGTTTCCCTGTACCTGCTCCGTGTTTCCCTGTACCTGCTCCGTGTTCCCCTGTACCTCCTGCGTGTTCCCCTGTACCTGCTGCATTTTCCCCTGTACATGCTCCTTGTTCCCCTGTTCCATGTTCCCCTGTACCTGCTCCGTGTTCCCATGTACCTGCTCCGTGTTCCCATTTGCCTGCTCCGTGTTCCCCTGTGCCTGCTCCGTGTTGCCCTGCGCCTGCTCCGTGTTCCCCTTAGCCTGCTCCGTGTTCCCCTGCGCCTGCTCCGTGTTCCCCTGCGCCGGCTCCGTGTTCGCCTGCGCCGGCTCCGTGTTCCCCTGCGCCGGCTCCGTGTTCCCCTGTACCTGCTCCGTGTTCCCCTGTACCTGCTCCGTGTTCCCATGTTCCTGCTCCGTGTTCCCATGTACCTGCTCCGTGTTCCCATGTACCTGCTCCGTGTTCCCCTGTACCTGCTCCGTGTTCCCCTCTACCTGCTCCGTGTTCCCCTCTACCTGCTCCGTGTTCCCATGTTCCTGCTCCGTGTTCCCATGTACCTGCTCCGTGTTCCCATTTGCCTGCTCCGTGTTCCCCTGTGCCTGCTCCGTGTTCCCCTGCGCCTGCTCCGTGTTCCCCTCCGCCTGCTCCGTGTTCCCCTCCGCCTGCTCCGTGTTCCCCTGCGCCTGCTCCGTGTTCCCCTGCGCCGGCTCCGTGTTCCCCTGCGCCGTTCCGTGTTCCCCTGCCCCGGCTCCGTGTTCCCATGCGTCTGCTCCGTGTTCCCCTCTGCCTGCTCCGTGTGCCCCTGTACCTGCTCCCTGTTCATGCTCCGTGTAACCCTCTACCTGCTCCGTGTTCCCCTCTACCGGCTCCGTGTTCCCCTCTACCGGCTCCGTGTTCCCCTCTAGCGGCTCCGTGTTCCCCTCTGCCGGCTCCGTGTTCCCCTCTACCAGCTCCGTGTTCCCCTGTACCGGCTCCGTGTTCCCCTGTACCTGCTCCGTGTTCTCCTGTGCCTGCTCCGTGTTCTCCTGTGCTTGCTCCGTGTTACCCTGTACCTGCTCCGTGTTCCTGTGTGCCTGCTTCTCGTTCCCATGTCCCTGCTCCGTGTTCCCCCGCACCTGCTCTGTGTTCCCATGTACCTGCTCTGTGTTCCCCTGTTCAAGCTCCGTGTTCCACTCCAACTGCTCCGTGTTTCCCCGTTACCGGCTCCCTGTTCCCAGCTACCGGCTCCGTGTTCCCCTGTACTGGCTCCGTGTTCCCCTGTGCCTGCTCCGTGTTCACTTGTACCTGCTCCGTGTTCCCCTGTACCTGCTCCGTGTTCCCCTGTACCTGCTCCGTGTTCCCCTGTACCTGCTCCGTGTTCCCCTGTACCTGCTCCGTGATCCCCTGTACCTGCTCCGTGCTTCCCTGTACCTCCTGTGTGTTCCCCTGCACCTGCTCCGTGTTCCCCTGTACCTGCTCCGTGTTCCCCTGTACCTGCTCCGTCTTCCCCTGTCCCTTCTCCGTCTTCCCCTGTCCCTTCTCCGTCTTCCCCTGTACCTGCTCCGTAATCTGCTGTACTTGCTCAGTGTTCCCCTAACCGGCTCCCTGTCTCCCTGTACCTGCTCCGTTTTCCCCTGTACCTGCTCCGTGTTCCCGTGTGCCTGCTCCGTGTTCCCGTAACCGGCTCCGTGCTTCCCTGTACCTGCTCCCTGTTTCCCTGTACCTCCTGCGTGTTCCCCTGTACCTGCTGCATTTTCCCGTGTACTTGCTCCGTGTTCCCGTGTACCTGTTCCGTTTCCCTGTACATGCTGCTTGTTCCCCTGTACATGCTCCTTGTTCCCCTGTACCTGCTCCGTGTTCCCCTGTACCTGCTCCGTGTTCCCCTGTACCTGCTCCGTGTTCCCATGTTCCTGCTCCGTGTTCCCATGTACCTGCTCCGTGTTCCCATGTACCTGCTCCGTGTTCCCCTGTACCTGCTCCGTGTTCCTAGTACGTGCTCCGTGTTCCCCTCTAGCTGCTCCGTGTTCCCCTCTACCTGCTCCGTGTTCCCCTCTACCTGCTCCGTGTTCCCCTCTACCTGCTCCGTGTTCCCCTCTACCTGTTCCGTGTTCCCCTCTACCTGTTACGTGTTCCCCTCTACCTGCTCCGTGTTCCCCTGTACCTGCTCCGTGTTTCCCTGTAACTGCTCCGTGTTTCCCTGCACCTGCTCCGTGTTCCCCTGTACCTCCTGCGTGTTCCCCTGTACCTGCTGCATTTTCCCATGTACTTGCTCCCTGTTTCCCTGTACATGCTGCTTGTTCCCCTGTACATGCTGCTTGTTCCCCTGTACATGCTCCGTGTTCCCATATACCTGCTCCGTGTTCCCATGTACCTGCTCCGTGTTCCCATTTGCCTGCTCCGTGTTCCCCTGAGCCTGCTCCGTGTTCCCCTGCGCCTGCTCCGTGTTCCCCTGCGCCTGCTCCGTGTTCCCCTGCGCCTGCTCCGTGTTCCCCTGCGCCTGCTCCGTGTTCCCCTGCGCCTGCTCCGTGTTCCCCTGTGCCTGCACCTGCTCTGTGTTCCCATGTACCTGCTCTGTGTTCCCCTGTACCGGCTCCGTGCTCCCCTGTACCGGCTCCGTGTGCCCCTGTGCATGCTCCGTGTTCACCTGTATCTGCTACGTGTTCCCCTGTCCCTACTCCGCGTTCCCCTGTACCTGCTCCGTGTTCCCCTCTAACTGCTCCGTGTTCCCCTGGACCTGCTCCGTGTTCCCCTGTACCTGCTCCGTGTTCCCCTGTACCGGCGTCGTGTTCCCCCTGTAACTGCTCCCTGTGCCCCTGTACCTCCTCCGTGTTCCCCTGTATCTCCTCCGTGTTCCCCTGTACCTGCTCCGTGTTCCCCTGTACCGGCTCCGTGTCCCCCTGTAACGGCTGCGTGTTACCCTGCACCTGCTCCGTGTTCACCTGTACCTGCTCCGTGTTCTCCTGTGCCTGCTCCGTGTTACCCTGTACCTGCTCCGTGTTCCTGTGTGCCTGCTTCTCATTCCCATGTCCCTGCTCCGTGTTCCCCCGCACCTGCTCTGTGTTCCCATGTACCTGCTCTGTGTTCCCCTGTTCAAGCTCCGTGTTCCACTCCAACTGCTCCGTGTTTCCCCGCTACCGGCTCCCTGTTCCCAGCTACCGGCTCCGTGTTCCCCTGTACCGGCTCCGTGTTCCCCTGTGCCTGCTCCGTGTTCACTTGTACCTGCTCCGTGTTCCCCTGTACCTGCTCCGTGTTCCCCTGTACCTGCTCCGTGTTCCCCTGTACCTGCTCCGTGTTCCCCTGTACCTGCTCCGTGATCCCCTGTACCTGCTCCGTGCTTCCCTGTACCTCCTGCGTGTTCCCCTGCACCTGCTCCGTGTTCCCCTGCACCTGCTCCGTGTTCCCCTGTACCTGCTCCGTGTTCCCCTGTACCTGCTCCGTGTTCCCCTGTACCTGCTCCGCGTTCCCCTGTACCTGCTCCGCGTTTCCCTGTACCTGTTCCGTGTTCCTAGTACCTGCTCCGTGATCCCCTCTACCTGCTCCGTGTTCCCCTCTGCCTGCTCCGTGTTCCCCTCTGCCTGCTCCGTGTTCCCCGCCGCCTGCTCCGTGTTCCCCTCCGCCTGCTCCGTGTTCCCCTCCGCCTGCTCCGTGTTCCCCTCCGCCTGCTCCGTGTTCCCCTCCGCCTGCTCCGTGCTCCCCTGCGCCGGCTCCGTGCTCCCCTGCGCTGGCTCCGTGCTCCCCTGCGCCGGCTCCGTGTTCCCCTGCCCCGGCTCCGTGTTCCCATGCGCCTGCTCCGTGTTCTCCTCTGCCTGCTCCGTGTGCCCCTGTACCTGCTCCCTGTTCATGCTCCGTGTAACCCTCTACCTGCTCCGTGTTCTCCTCTGCCTGCTCCGTGTGCCCCTGTACCTGCTCCCTGTTCATGCTCCGTGTACCCCTCTACCTGCTCCGTGTTCCCCTCTACCGGCTCCGTGTTCCCCTCTACCGGCTCCGTGTTCCCCTCTACCGGCTCCGTGTTCCCCTCGACCGGCTCCGTGTTCCCCTCGACCGGCTCCGTGTTCCCCTCGACCGGCTCCGTGTTCCCCTCTACCGGCTCCGTGTTCCCCTCTACCGGCTCCGTGTTCCCCTGTACCGGCTCCGTGTTCCCCTCTACCGGCTCCGTGTTCCCCTGTACCGGCTCCGTGTTCCCCTGTACCGGCTCCGTGTTCCCCTGTACCTGCTCCGTGTTCCCCTGTACCGGCTCCGTGTTCCCCTGTACCGGCTCCGTGTTCCCCTGTACCTGCTCCGTGTTCCCCTCTCTCTGCTCCGTGTTCCCCTGTACCTGCTCCGTGTTCCCCTGTACCTGCTCCGTGTTCCCCTGTACCTGCTCCGTGTTCCCCTGTACCTGCTCCGTGCTCCCCTCTACCTGCTCCGTGTTCCCCTCTACCTGCTCCGTGTTCCCCTCTACCTGCTCCGTGTTCCCCTCTACCTGCTCCGTGTTCCAGTGTGCCTGCTCCTTGTTCCCCTGTGCCTGCTCCGTGTTCCCCTGTGCCTGCTCCTTTTTCCCGTGCCTGCTCCGTTTTCCCCTGTGCCTGCTCCGTTTTCCCCTGTACCTGCTCCGCGTTCCCGTGTACCTGCTCCGCGTTCCCTTGTACCTGCTCCGTTTTCCCGTGTAACTGCTACGCCTTCCCTTGTCCCTTTCCCGTGTACCTGCTCCGTGTCCACTGTACCTGCTCCGTGTTCCCGTGTACCTGCTCCGTGTTCCCCTGTACCTTCTCCGTGTTCCCCTGTACCTTCTCCGTGTTCCCCTGTACCTGCTCCATGTTCCCCTGCACCTGCTCCGTTTTCCCCCGTACCTGCTCCGCGTTTCCCTGTACCTGCTCCGCGTTCCCGTGTACCTGCTCCGCGTTCCCGTGTACCTGCTCCGCTTTCCCGTGTAACTGCTACGCGTTCCCCTGTCCCTTTCCCGTGTACCTGCTCCGTGTCCCCTGTACCTACTCCGTGTTCCCCTGTACCTGCTCCGTGTTCCCCTGTCCCTGCTCCGTGTTCCCCTGTCCCTGCTCCGTGTTCCCCTGTCCCTGCTCCGTGTTCCCCTGTCCCTGCTCCGTGTTCCCCTGTCCCTGCTCCGTGTTCCCCTGTCCCTGCTCCGTGTTCCCCTGTCCCTGCTCCGTGTTCCCCTGTCCCTGCTCCGTGTTCCTAGTACCTGCTCCGTCTTCCCCTGTACCTGCTCCGTCTTCCCCTGTCCCTTCTCCGTGTTCCCCTGTCCCTTCTCCGTGTTCCCCTGTACCTGCTCAGTGTTCCCCTAACCGGCTCCCTGTTTCCCTGTCCCTGCTCCGTTTTCCCCTGTACCTGCTCCGTGTTCCCGTGTGCCTGCTCCGTGTTCCCGTAACCGGCTCCGTGCTTCCCTGTACCTGCTCCCTGTTTCCCTGTACCTCCTGCGTGTTCCCCTGTACCTGCCGCATTTTCCCGTGTACTTGCTCCGTGTTCCCGTGTACCTGCTCCCTGTTTCCCTGTACATGCTGCTTGTTCCCCTGTACATCCTCCTTGTTCCCCTGTACCTGCTCCGTGTTCCCCTCTACCTGCTCCGTGTTCCCCTCTACCTGCTCCGTGTTCCCCTCTACCTGCTCCGTGTTTCCCTGTACCTGCTCCGTGTTCCAGTGTACCTGCTCCTTGTTCCCCTGTGCCTGCTCCTTGCTCCCCTGTGCCTGCTCCGTGTTCCCCTGTGCCTGCTCCGTGTTCCCCTGTGCCTGCTCCGTTTTCCCCTGTACCTGCTCCGTTTTCCCCTGTACCTGCTCCGCGTTCCCGTGTACATGCTCCGCGTTCCCTTGTACCAGCTCCATTTTCCCGTGTAACTGCTACGTGTTCCCTTGTCCCTTTCCCGTGTACCTGCTCCGTGGTCCCGTGTACCTGCTTCGTGGTCCCGTGTACCTGCTCCGTGGTCCCGTGTACCTGCTCCGTGTTCCAGTGTATCTGCTCCGCGTTCCCCTGTACCTGCTCCGTGTTCCCCTGTACCTGCTCCGTGGTCCCCTGTACCTTCTCCGTGTTCCCCTGTACCTGCTCCGTTTTCCCCTGTACCTGCTCCGCGTTCCCCTGTACCTGCTCCGCGTTCCCGTGTACCTGCTTAGCTTTCCCGTGTAATTGCTACGCGTTCCCTTGTCCCTTTCCCGTGTACCTGCTCCGTGTCCCCTGTACTTGCTCCGTGTTCCCCTGTCCCTGCTCCGTGTTCCCCTGTCCCTGCTCCGTGTTCCTAGTACCTGCTCCGTGTTCCTAGTACCTGCTCCGTCTTCCCCTGTACCTGCTCCGTCTTCCCCTGTCCCTTCTCCGTCTTCCCCTGTCCCTTCTCCGTGTTCCCCTGTACCTGCTCCGTAATCTGCTGTACCTGCTCAGTGTTCCCCTAACCGGCTCCCTGTTTCCCTGGACCTGCTCCGTTTTCCCCTGTACCTGCTCCGTGTTCCCGTGTGCCTGCTCCGTGTTCCCGTAACCGGCTCCGTGCTTCCCTGTACCTGCTCCCTGTTTCCCTGTACCTCCTGCGTGTTCCCCTGTACCTGCTCCATTTTCCCGTGTACTTGCTCCGTGTTCCCGTGTACCTGCTCCCTGTTTCCCTGTACATGCTGCTTGTTCCCCGTACCTGCTCCGTGTTCCCCTGTACCTGCTCCGTGTTCCCCTGTACCTGCTCCGTGTTCCCATGTTCCTGCTCCGTGTTCCCATGTACCTGCTCCGTGTTCCCATTTACCTGCTCCGTGTTCCGCTGTACCTGCTCCGTGTTCCCCTGTATCTGCTCCGTGTTCCTAGTACGTGCTCCGTGTTCCCCTCTACCTGCTCCGTGTTCCCCTCTACCTGTTCCGTGTTCCCCTCTACCTGTTCCGTGTTCCCCTCTACCTGTTCCGTGTTCCCCTCTACCTGCTCTGTGTTCCCCTGTACCTGCTCCGTGTTCCCCTGTACCTCCTGCGTGTTCCCCTGTACCTGCTGCATTTTCCCATGTACTTGCTCCCTGTTTCCCTGTACATGCTGCTTGTTCCCCTGTTCATGCTCCTTGTTCCCCTGCTCCGTATTCCCGTGTACCTGCTCCGTGTTCCCATGTACCTGCTCCGTGTTCCCATGTACCTGCTCCGTGTTCCCATTTGCCTGCTCCGTGTTCCCCTGCGCCTGCTCCGTGTTCCCCTGCGCCTGCTCCGTGTTCCCCTGCGCCTGCTCCGTGTTCCCCTGCGCCTGCTCCGTGTTCCCCTGCGCCTGCTCCGTGTTACCCTGCGCCTGCTCCGTGTTCCCCTGTGCCTGCACCTGCTCTGTGTTCCCATGTACCTGCTCCGTGTTCCCCTGTACCGGATCCGTGTTCCCCTGTACCGGCTCCGTGTGCCCCTGTGCATGCTCCGTGTTCACCTGTACATGCTAGGTGTTCCCCTGTCCCTGCTCCGCGTTCCCCTGTACCTGCTCCGCGTTCCCCTCTAACTGCTCCGCGTTCCCCTGGACCTGCTCTGTGTTCCCCTGTACCTGCTCTGTGTTCCCCTGTACCTGCTCCGTGTTCCCCTGTACCGGCTCCGTGTTCCCCCTGTAACTGCTCCCTGTGCCCCTGTACCTCCTCCGTGTTCCCCTGTATCTCCTCCATGTTCCCCTGTACCTGCTCCGTGTTCCCCTGTAACGGCTCCGTGTTACCCTGTACCGGCTCCGTGTTACCCTGTACCTGGTCCGTGTTCCCCTGTACCTGCTCCGTGTTCCCCTGTAACTGCTCCGTGTTCCCCTGTACCTGCTCCGCGTTCCCCTGTACCGGCTCCGCGTTCCCCTGTACCTGCTCCGTGTTTCCCTGTACCTGTTCCGTGTTCCTTGTACCTGCTCCGTGTTCCCCTCTGCCTGCTCCGTGTTCCCCTCTGCCTGCTCCGTGTTCCCCTCAGCCTGCTCCGTGTTCCCCTGCGCCTGCTCCGTGTTCCCCTGCGCCTGCTCCGTGTTCCCCTGCGCCTGCTCCGTGTTCCCCTGCGCCTGCTCCGTGTTCCCCTGCCACTGCTCCGTGTTCCCCTGCGCCTGCTCCGTGTTCCCCTGCGCCTGCTCCGTGTTCCCCTGTGCCTGCACCTGCTCTGTGTTCCCATGTACCTGCTCTGTGTTCCCCTGTACCGGCTCCGTGTTCCCCTGTACCGGCTCCGTGTGCCCCTGTGCATGCTCCGTGTTCACCTGTACATGCTCCGTGTTCCCCTGTCCCTACTCCGCATTCCCCTGTACCTGCTCCGCGTTCCCCTCTAACTGCTCCGTGTTCCCCTGTACCGGCTCCGTGTTCCCCTGTACCGGCTCCGTGTTCCCCCTGTAACTGCTCCCTGTGCCCCTGTACCTCCTCCGTGTTCCCCTGTATCTCCTCCGTGTTCCCCTGTACCTGCTCCGTGTTCCCCTGTACCGGTTCCGTGTTCCCCTGTAACGGCTCCGTGTTACCCTCTACCTGCTCCGTGTTCCCCTGTACCTGCTCCGTGTTCCCCTGTACCTGCTCCGCGTTCCCCTGTACCTGCTCCGTGTTTCCCTGTACCTGTTCCGTGTTCCTAGTACCTGCTCCGTGTTCCCCTCTGCCTGCTCCGTGTTCCCCTCTGCCTGCTCCGTGTTCCCCTCTGCCTGCTCCGTGTTCCCCTGTGCCTGCTCCGTGTTCCCCTCCGCCTGCTCCGTGTTCCCCTCCGCCTGCTCCGTGTTCCCCTCCGCCTGCTCCGTTTTCCCCTCCGCCTGCTCCGTGTTCCCCTGCGCCGGCTCCGTGTTCCCCTGCGCCGGCTCCGTGTTCCCCTGCGCCGGCTCCGTGTTCCCCTGCGCCGGCTTCGTGTTCCCCTGCCCCGGCTCCGTGTTCCCATGCGCCTGCTCCGTGTTCCCCTCTGCCTGCTCCGTGTGCCCCTGTACCTGCTCCCTGTTCATGCTCCGTGTAACCCTCTACCTGCTCCGTGTTCCCCTCTACCGGCTCCGTGTTCCCCTCTACCGGCTCCGTGTTCCCCTCTACCGGCTCCGTGTTCCCCTCTACCGGCTCCGTGTTCCCCTGTACCGGCTCCGTGTTCCCCTGTACCGGCTCCGTGTTCCCCTGTACCGGCTCCGTGTTCCCCTGTACCTGCTCCGTGTTCCCCTCTCTCTGCTCCGTGTTCCCCTGTACCTGCTCCGTGTTCCCCTGTACCTGCTCCGTGTTCCCCGGTACCTGCTCCGTGTTCCCCTGTACCTGCTCCGTGTTCCCCTCTACCTGCTCCGTGTTCCCCTCTACCTGCTCCGTGTTCCCCTCTGCCTGCTCCGTGTTCCAGTGTGCCTGCTCCTTGTTCCCCTGTGCCTGCTCCATGTTCCCCTGTACCTGCTCCGTTTTCCCGTGCCTGCTCCGTTTTCCCCTGTGCCTGCTCCGTTTTCCCCTGTACCTGCTCCGCGTTCCCGTGTACCTGCTCCGCGTTCCCTTGTACCTGCTCCGTTTTCCCGTGTAACTGCTACGCGTTCCCTTGTCCCTTTCCCGTGTACCTGCTCCGTGTCCACTGTACCTGCTCCGTGTTCCCGTGTACCTGCTCCGTGTTCCAGTGTACCTGCTCCGTGTTCCCCTGTACCTTCTCCGTGTTCCCCTGTACCTTCTCCGTGTTCCCCTGTCCCTGCTCCGTGTTCCCCTGTCCCTGCTCCGTGTTCCCCTGTCCCTGCTCCGTGTTCCTCTGTCCCTGCTCCGTGTTCCTAGTACCTGCTCCGTGTTCCTAGTACCTGCTCCGTCTTCCCCTGTACCTGCTCCGTCTTCCCCTGTCCCTTCTCCGTGTTCCCCTGTCCCTTATCCGTGTTCCCCTGTACCTGCTCAGTGTTCCCCTAACCGGCTCCATGTTTCCCTGTACCTGCTCCCTGTTTCCCTGTACCTCCTGCGTGTTCCCCTGTACCTGCCGCATTTTCCCGTGTACTTGCTCCGTGTTCCCGTGTACCTGCTCCCTGTTTCCCTGTACATGCTGCTTGTTCCCCTGTACATGCTCCTTGTTCCCCTGTACCTGCTCCGTGTTCCCCTGTACCTGCTCCGTGTTCCCCTCTACCTGCTCCGTGTTCCCCTCTACCTGCTCCGTGTTTCCCTGTACCTGCTCCGTGTTCCAGTGTACCTGCTCCTTGTTCCCCTGTGCCTGCTCCTTGTTCCCCTGTGCCTGCTCCGTGTTCCCCTGTGCCTGCTCCGTGTTCCCCTGTGCCTGCTCCGTTTTCCCCTGTACCTGCTCCGTTTTCCCCTGTACCTGCTCCGCGTTCCCGTGTACCTGCTCCGCGTTCCCTTGTACCAGCTCCGTTTTCCCGTGTAACTGCTACGCGTTCCCTTGTCCCTTTCCCGTGTACCTGCTCCGTGTCCACTGTACCTGCTCCGTGGTCCCGTGTACCTGCTCCGTGTTCCAGTGTACCTGCTCCGTGTTCCCCTGTACCTGCTCCGTGTTCCCCTGTACCTGCTCCGTGGTCCCCTGTACCTTCTCCGTGGTCCCCTGTACCTTCTCCGTGTTCCCCTGTACCTGCTCCGTTTTCCCCTGTACCTGCTCCGCGATCCCCTGTACCTGCTCCGCGTTCCCGTGTACCTGCTTAGCTTTCCCGTGTAACTGCTACGCGTTCCCTTGTCCCTTTCCCGTGTACCTGCTCCGTGTCCCCTGTACCTGCTCCGTGTTCCCCTGTACTTGCTCCGTGTTCCCCTGTCCCTGCTCCGTGTTCCCCTGTCCCTGCTCCGTGTTCCCCTGTCCCTGCTCCGTGTTCCTAGTACCTGCTCCGTGTTCCTAGTACCTGCTCCGTCTTCCCCTGTACCTGCTCCGTCTTCCCCTGTCCCTTCTCCGTCTTCCCCTGTCCCTTCTCCGTGTTTCCCTGTACCTGCTCCGTAATCACAGAAATCACAGAAATCACAGAAACCCCACAGTGCAGATAGAGGCCATTTCGGCCCATCGAGCCTGCACCGACACATATCCCACCCGATCCCTGTAACCCCTACACCAACACATATCCCACCCTATCCTCGTAACCACACATATTTAATCCCCCTAACACTAAGGGTCAATTTATCATAGCCAATCAACCTATCTGCTGTACCTGCTCAGTGTTCCCCTAACCGGCTCCCTGTTTCCCTGTACCTGCTCCGTTTTCCCCTGTACCTGCTCCGTGTTCCCGTGTGCCTGCTCCGTGTTCCCGTAACCGGCTCCGTGCTTCCCTGTACCTGCTCCCTGTTTCCCTGTACCTCCTGCGTGTTCCCCTGTACCTGCTGCATTTTCCCGTGTACTTGCTCCGTGTTCCCGTGTACCTGCTCCCTGTTTCCCTCTACCTGCTCCGTGTTCCCCTCTACCTGCTCCGTGTTTCCCTGTACCTGCTCCGTGTTTCCCTGCACCTGCTCCGTGTTCCCCTGTACCTCCTGCGTGTTCCCCTGTACCTGCTGCATTTTCCCATGTACTTGCTCCCTGTTTCCCTGTACATGCTGCTTGTTCCCCTGTACATGCTCCTTGTTCCCCTGTTCCATGTTCCCCTGTACCTGCTCCGTGTTCCCATGTACCTGCTCCGTGTTCCCCTGTACCTGCTCCGCGTTCCCCTGTACCTGCTCCGTGTTTCCCTGTACCTGTTCCGTGTTCCTAGTACCTGCTCCGTATTCCCCTCCACCTGCTCCGTGTTCCCCTCCGCCTGCTCCGTGTTCCCCTCCGCCTGCTCCGTGTTCCCCTCCGCCTGCTCCGTGTTCCCCTCCGGCTGCACCGTGTTCCCCTCCGCCTGCTCCGTGTTCCCCTCCGCCTGCTCCGTGTTCCCCTGCGCCGGCTCCGTGTTACCCTGCGCCGGCTCCGTCTTCCCCTGCGCCGGCTCCGTGTTCCCCTGCGCCGGCTCCGTGTTCCCCTGCGCCGGCTTCGTGTTCCCCTGCCCCGGCTCCGTGTTCCCATGCGCCTGCTCCGTGTTCCCCTCTGCCTGCTCCGTGTGCCCCTGTACCTGCTCCCTGTTCATGCTCCGTGTAACCCTCTACCTGCTCCGTGTTCCCCTCTACCAGCTCCGTGTTCCCCTCTACCGGCTCCGTGTTCCCCTCTACCGGCTCCGTGTTCCCCTCTACCGGCTCCGTGTTCCCCTCTACCGGCTCCGTGTTCCCCTCTACCGGCTCCGTGTTCCCCTGTACCGGCTCCGTGTTCCCCTGTACCGGCTCCGTGTTCCCCTGTACCTGCTCCGTGTTCCCCTCTCTCTGCTCCGTGTTCCCCTCTACCTGCTCCGTGTTCCCCTCTACCTGCTCCGTGTTCCCCTCTACCTGCTCCGTGTTCCCCTCTACCTGCTCCGTGTTCCCCTCTACCTGCCCCGTGTTCCAGTGTGCCTGCTCCTTGTTCCCCTGTGCCTGCTCCGTGTTCCCCTGTGCCTGCTCCGTTTTCCCCTGTGCCTGCTCCGTTTTCCCCTGTACCTGCTCCGCGTTCCCGTGTACCTGCTCCGCGTTCCCTTGTACCTGCTCCGTTTTCCCGTGTAACTGCTACGCGTTCCCTTGTCCCTTTCCCGTGTACCTGCTCCGTGTCCACTGTACCTGCTCCGTGTTCCCGTGTACCTGCTCCGTGTTCCAGTGTACCTGCTCTGTGTTCCCCTGTACCTTCTCCGTGTTCCCCTGTACCTTCTCCGTGTTCCCCTGTACCTGCTCCGTGTTCCCCTGTACCTGCTCCGTTTTCCCCTGTACCTGCTCCGTGTTCCCCTGTACCTGCTCCGTGTTCCCCTGTCCCTGCTCCGTGTTCCCCTGTCCCTGCTCCGTGTTCCCCTGTCCCTGCTCCGTGTTCCCCTGTCCCTGCTCCGTGTTCCCCTGTCCCTGCTCCGTGTTCCCCTGTCCCTGCTCCGTGTTCCCCTGTCCCTGCTCCGTGTTCTCCTGTCCCTGCTCCGTGTTCCCCTGTCCCTGCTCCGTGTTCCCCTGTCCCTGCTCCGTGTTCCCCTGTCCCTGCTCCGTGTTCCCCTGTCCCTGCTCCGTGTTCCCCTGTCCCTGCTCAGTGTTCCCCTGTCCCTGCTCCGTGTTCCAAGTACCTGCTCCGTGTTCCTAGTACCTGCTCCGTCTTCCCCTGTACCTGCTCCGTCTTCCCCTGCACCTGCTCCGTCTTCCCCTGTACCTGCTCCGTCTTCCCCTGTACCTGCTCCGTGTTCCCGTGTGCCTGCTCCGTGTTCCCGTAACCGGCTCCGTGCTTCCCTGTACCTGCTCCCTGTTTCCCTGTACCTCCTGCGTGTTCCCCTGTACCTGCCGCATTTTCCCGTGTACTTGCTCCGTGTTCCCGTGTACCTGCTCCCTGTTTCCCTGTCCATGCTGCTTGTTCCCCTGTACATGCTCCTTGTTCCCCTGTACATGCTCCGTGTTCCCCTGTACCTGCTCCGTGTTCCCCTCTACCTGCTCCGTGTTCCCCTCTACCTGCTCCGTGTTCCCCTCTACCTGCTCCGTGTTGCCCTCTACCTGCTCCGTGTTTCCCTCATCCTGCTCCGTGTTCCAGTGTACCTGCTCCTTGTTCCCCTGTGCCTGCTCCTTGTTCCCCTGTGCCTGCTCCGTGTTCCCCTGTGCCTGCTCCGTGTTCCCCTGTGCCTGCTCCTTGTTCCCCTGTGCCTGCTCCGTGTTCCCCTGTCCCTGCTCCGTGTTCCTAGTACCTGCTCCATGTTCCTAGTACCTGCCCCGTCTTCCCCTGTACCTGCTCCGTCTTCCCCTGTCCCTTCTCCGTCTTCCCCTGTCCCTTCTCCGTGTTCCCCTGTACCTGCTCCGTAATCTGCTGTACCTGGTCAGTGTTCCCCTAACCGGCTCCCTGTTTCCCTGTACCTGCTCCGTTTCCCCCTGTACCTGCTCCGTGTTCCCGTGTGCCTGCTCCGTGTTCCCGTAACCGGCTCCGTGTTCCCGTAACCGGCTCCGTGCTTCCCTGTACCTGCTCCCTGTTTCCCTGTACCTCCTGCGTGTTCCCCTGTACCTGCTGCATTTTCCCGTGTACTTGCTCCGTGTTCCCGTGTACCTGCTCCCTGTTTCCCTGTACATGCTGCTTGTTCCCCTGTACATGCTCCTTGTTCCCCTGTACCTGCTCCGTGTTCCCCTGTACCTGCTCCGTGTTCCCCTGTACCTGCTCCGTGTTCCCATGTTCCTGCTCCGTGTTCCCATGTACCTGCTCCGTGTTCCGCTGTACCTGCTCCGTGTTCCCCTGTACCTGCTCCGTGTTCCTTGTACGTGCTCCGTGTTCCCCTCTACCTGCTCCGTGTTCCCCTCTACCTGCTCCGTGTTCCCCTGTAACGGCTCCATGTTACCCTGCACCTGCTCCGTGTTCACCTGTACCTGCTCCGTGTTCCCATTTACCTGCTCCGTGTTCCGCTGTACCTGCTCCGTGTTCCCATTTACCTCCTCCGTGTTCCCCTGTATCTCCTCCGTGTTCCCCTGTATCTGCTCCGTGTTCCCCTCTACCGGCTCCGTGTTCCCCTGTAACGGCTCCGTGTTACCCTGCACCTGCTCCGTGTTCACCTGTACCTGCTCCGTGTTCTCCTGTGTCTGCTCCGTGTTACCCTGTACCTGCTCCGTGTTCCTATGTGCCTGCTTCTCGTTTCCATGTCCCTGCTCCGTGTTCCCCCGCACCTGCTCTGTGTTCCCATGTACCTGCTCTGTGTTCCCCTGTTCAAGCTCCGTGTTCCACTCCAACTGCTCCGTGTTACCCCGCTACCGGCTCCCTGTTCCCAGCTACCGGCTCCGTGTTCCCCTGTACCGGCTCCGTGTTCCCCTGTGCCTGCTCCGTGTTCACTTGTACCTGCTCCGTGTTCCCCTGTACCTGCTCCGTGTTCCCCTGTACCTGCTCCGTGTTCCCCTGTACCTGCTCCGTGTTCCCCTGTAGCTGCTCTGTGTTCCCCTGTACCTGCACCGTGTTCCCCTGTACCTGCTCCGTGTTCTCCTGTACCTGCTCCGTGTTCCCCTGTACCTGCTCCGCGTTCCCCTGTACCTGCTCCGCGTTCCCCTGTACCTGCTCCGCGTTCCTCTGTACCTGCTCCGTGTTTCCCTGTACCTGTTCCGTGTTCCAAGTACCTGCTCCGTGTTCCCCTCTGCCTGCTCCGTGTTCCCCTCTACCTGCTCCGTGTTCCCCTGTGCCTGCTCCGTGTTCCCCTCTGCCTGCTCCGTGTTCCCCTCTGCCTGCTCCGTGTTCCCCTCTGCCTGCTCCGTGTTCCCCTCTGCCTGCTCCCTGTTCCCATCTGCCTGCTCCGTGTTCCCCTCTGCCTGCTCCGTGTTCCCCTCTGCCTGCTCCGTGTTCCCCTCTGCCTGCTCCGTGTTCCCCTGCGCCGGCTCCGTGTTCCCCTGCGCCGGCTCCGTGTTCCCCTGCGCCGGCTCCGTGTTCCCCTGCGCCGGCTCCGTGTACCCATGCGCCTGCTCCGTGTTCCCCTCTGCCTGCTCCGTGTGCCCCTGTACCTGCTCCCTGTTCATGCTCCGTGTAACCCTCTACCTGCTCCGTGTAACCCTCTACCTGCTCCGTGTTCCCCTCTACCGGCTCCGTGTTCCCCTCTACCGGCTCCGTGTTCCCCTCTACCGGCTCCGTGTTCCCCTCTACCGGCTCCGTGTTCCCCTCTACCGGCTCCGTGTTCCCCTGTACCGGCTCCGTGTTCCCCTGTACCGGCTCCGTGTTCCCCTCTACCTGCTCTGTGTTCCCCTCTACCTGCTCCGTGTTCCCCTCTCTCTGCTCCGTGTTCCCCTGTACCTGCTCCGTGTTCCCCTGTACCTGCTCCGTGTTCCCCTGTACCTGCTCCGTGTTCCCCTCTACCTGCTCCGTGTTCCCCTCTACCTGTTCCGTGTTCCCCTCTACCTGCTCCGTGTTCCCCTCTACCTGCTCCGTGTTCCAGTGTGCCTGCTCCTTGTTCCCCTGTGCCTGCTCCGTGTTCCCCTGTGCCTGCTCCGTTTTCCCGTGCCTGCTCCGTTTTCCCCTGTGCCTGCTCCGTTTTCCCCTGTACCTGCTCCGCGTTCCCGTGTACCTGCTCCGTTTTCCAGTGTAACTGCTACGCGTTCCCTTGTCCCTTTCCCGTGTACCTGCTCCGTGTCCACTGTACCTGCTCCGTGTTCCCGTGTACCTGCTCCGTGTTCCCCTGTACCTGCTCCGTGTTCCCCTGTACCTTCTCCGTGTTCCCCTGTACCTGCTCCGTATTCCCCTGTACCTGCTCCGTTTTCCCCTGTACCTGCTCCGCGTTCCGCTGTACCTGCTCCGCGTTCCCCTGTACCTGCTCCGCGTTCCCGTGTACCTGCTCCGCTTTCCCGTGTAACTGCTACGCGTTCCCTTGTCCCTTTCCCGTGTACCAGCCCCGTGTCCCCTATCCCTGCTCCGTGTTCCCCTGTCCCTGCTCCGTGTTCCCCTGTCCCTGCTCCGTGTTCCCCTGTCCCTGCTCCGTGTTCCCCTGTCCCTGCTCCGTGTTCCCCTGTCCCTGCTCCGTGTTCCCCTGTCCCTGCTCCGTGTTCCCCTGTCCCTGCTCCGTGTTCCTAGTACCTGCTCCGTGTTCCTAGTGCCTGCTCCGTCTTCCCCTGTACCTTCTCCGTGTTCCCCTGTTCCTTCTCCGTGTTCCCCTGTACCTGCTCCGTAATCTGCTGTACCTGCTCAGTGTTCCCCTAACCGGCTCCCTGTTTCCCTGTACCTGCTCCGTTTTCCCCTGTACCTGCTCCGTGTTCCCGTGTGCCTGCTCCGTGTTCCCGTAACCGGCTCCGTGCTTCCCTGTACCTGCTCCCTGTTTCCCTGTACCTCCTGCGTGTTCCCCTGTCCCTGCTGCATTTTCCCGTGTACTTGCTCTGTGTTCCCATGTACCTGCTCTGTGTTCCCCTGTTCAAGCTCCGTGTTCCACTCCAACTGCTCCGTGTTCCCCCGCTACCGGCTCCCTGTTCCCAGCTACCGGCTCCGTGTTCCCCTGTACCGGCTCCGTTTTCCCCTGTGCCTGCTCCGTGTTCACTTGTACCTGCTCCGTGTTCCCCTGTACCTGCTCCGTGTACCCCTGTACCTGCTCCGTGTACCCCTGTACCTGCTCCGTGTACCCCTGTACCTGCTCCGTGTTCCCCTGTACCTGCTCCGTGTTCCCCTGTACCTGCTCCGTGATCACCTGTACCTGCTCCGTTCTTCCCTGTACCTCCTGCGTGTTCCCCTGTACCTGCTCCGTGTTCCCCTGTACCTGCTCCGTGTTCCCCTGTACCTGCTCCGCGTTCCCCTGTACCTGCTCTGTGTTTCCCTGTACCTGTTCCGTGTTCCTAGTACCTGCTCCGTGTTCCCCTCTACCTGCTCCGTGTTCCCCTCTACCTGCTCCGTGTTCCCCTCTGCCTGCTCCGTGTTCCCCTCTGCCTGCTCCGTGTTCCCCTCTGCCTGCTCCGTGTTCCCGTCCGCCTGCTCCGTGTTCCCCTCCGCCTGCTCCGTGTTCCCCTCCGCCTGCTCCGTGTTCCCCTCCGCCTGCTCCGTGTTCCCCTGCGCCTGCTCCGTGTTCCCCTGCGCCTGCTCCGTGTTCCCCTGCGCCGGCTCCGTGTTCCCCTGCGCCGGCTCCGTGTTCCCCTGCCCCGGCTCCGTGTTCCCATGCGCCTGCTCCGTGTTCCCCTCTGCCTGCTCCGTGTGCCCCTGTACCTGCTCCCTGTTCATGCTCCGTGTAACCCTCTACCGGCTCCGTGTTCCCCTCTACCGGCTCCGTGTTCCCCTCTACCGGCTCCGTGTTCCCCTCTACCGGCTCCGTGTTCCCCTCTACCGGCTCCGTGTTCCCCTCTACCGGCTCCGTGTTCCCCTCTACCGACTCCGTGTTCCCCTGTACCTGCTCCGTGTTCCCCTGCACCTGCTCCGTGTTCCCCTGCACCTGCTCCGTGTTCCCCTGCACCTGCTCAGTGTTCCCCTGCACCTGCTCCGTGTTCCCCTCTACCTGCTCCGTGTTCCCCTCTACCTGCTCCGTGTTCCAGTGTGCCTGCTTCTTGTTCCCCTGTGCCTGCTCCGTGTTCCCATGTGCCTGCTCCGTTTTCCCGTGCCTGCTCCGTTTTCCCCTGTACCTGCTCCGCGTTCCCGTGTACCTGCTCCGCGTTCCCTTGTACCTGCTCCGTTTTCCCGTGTAACTGCTACGCATTCCCTTGTCCCTTTCCCGTGTACCTGCTCCGTGTCCACTGTACCTGCTCCGTGTTCCCGTGTACCTGCTCCATGTTCCAGTGTACCTGCTCCGTGTTCCCCTGTACCTGCTCCGTGTTCCCCTGTACCTTCTCCGTGTTCCCCTGTACCTGCTCCGTGTTCCCCTGTACCTGCTCCGTTTTCCCCTGTACCTGCTCCGCGTTCCCGTGTACCTGCTCCGCGTTCCCCTGTACCTGCTCCGCTTTCCCGTGTAACTGCTACGCGTTCCCTTGTCCCTTTCCCTTGTACCTGCTCCGTGTCCCCTGTACCTACTCCGTGTTCCCCTGTCCCTGCTCCGTGTTCCCCTGTCCCTGCTCCGTGTTCCCCTGTCCCTGCTCCGTGTTCCCCTGTCCCTGCTCCGTGTTCCCCGTCCCTGCTCCGTGTTCCCCTGTCCCTGCTCCGTGTTCCCCTGTCCCTGCTCCGTTTTCCCCTGTCCCTGCTCCGTGTTCCCCTGTCCCTGCTCCGTGTTCCCCTGTCCCTTCTCCGTGTTCCTAGTACCTGCTCCGTGTTCCTAGTACCTGCTCCATCTGCCCATGTACCTGCTCCGTCTTCCCCTGTCCCTTCTCCGTGTTCCCCTGTCCCTTCTCCGTGTTCCCCTGTACCTGCTCCGTAATCTGCTGTACCTGCTCAGTGTTCCCCTAACCGGCTCCCTGTTTCCCTGTACCTGCTCCGTTTTCCCCTGTACCTGCTCCGTGTTCCCGTGTGCCTGCTCCGTGTTCCCGTAACCGGCTCCGTGCTTCCCTGTACCTGCTCCCTGTTTCCCTGTACCTCCTGCGTGTTCCCCTGTACCTGCTGCATTTTCCCGTGTACTTGCTCCGTGTTCCCGTGCACCTGCTCCCTGTTTCCCTGTACATGCTGCTTGTTCCCCAGTACATGCTCCTTGTTCCCCTGTACCTGCTCCGTGTTCCCCTGTACCTGCTCCGTGTTCCCCTGTACCTGCTCCGTGTTCCCCTCTACCTGTTCCGTGTTCCCCTCTACCTGTTCCGTGTTCCCCTCTACCTGCTCCGTGTTCCCCTGTACCTGCTCCGTGTTTCCCTGTACCTGCTCCGTGTTTCCCTGTACCTGCTCCGTGTTCCCCTGTTCCTCCTGCGTGTTCCCCTGTACCTGCTCCGTGTTCCCCTGCGCCTGCTCCGTGTTCCCCTGCGCCTGCTCCGTGTTCCCCTGCGCCTGCTCCGTGTTTCCCTGCGCCTGCTCCGTGTTCCCCTGTGCCTGCACCTGCTCTGTGTTCCCATGCACCTGCTCTGTGTTCCCCTGTACCGGCTCCGTGTGCCCCTGTGCATGCTCCGTGTTCACCTGTACATGCTCCGTGTTCCCCTGTCCCGACTCCGCATTCCCCTGTACCTGCTCCGCGTTCCCCTCTAACTGCTCCGCGTTCCCCTCTAACTGCTCCGTGTTCCCCTCTAACTGCTCCGCGTTCCCCTCTAACTGCTCCGTGTTCCCCTCTAACTGCTCCGTGTTCCCCTGGACCTGCTCCGTGTTCCCCTGTACCTGCTCTGTGTTCCCCTGTACCGGCTCCGTGTTCCCCCTGTTACTGCTCCGTGTGCCCCTGTACCTCCTCCATGTTCCCCTGTATCTCCTCCGTGTTCCCCTGTACCTGCTCCGTGTTCCCCTGTACCGGCTCCGTGTTCCCCTGTAACGGCTCCGTGTTACCCTGCACTTGCTCCGTGTTCACCTGCACCTGCTCCGTGTTCTCCTGTGCCTGCTCCGTGTTACCCTGTACCTGCTCCGTGTTCCTGTGTGCCTGCTTCTCGTTCCCATGTCCCTGCTCCGTGTTCCCCCGCACCTGCTCTGTGTTCCCATGTACCTGCTCTGTGTTCCCCTGTTCAAGCTCCGTGTTCCACTCCAACTGCTCCGTGTTCCCCCGCTACCGGCTCCCTGTTCCCAGCTACCGGCTCCGTGTTCCCCTGTACCGGCTCCGTGTTCCCCTGTGCCTGCTCCGTGTTCACTTGTACCTGCTCCGTGTTCCCCTGTACCTGCTCCGTGTTCCACTGTACCTGCTCCGTGTTCCCCTGTACCTGCTCCGTGTTCCCCTGTACCTGCTCCGTGATCACCTGTACCTGCTCCGTGCTTCCCTGTACCTCCTGCGTGTTCCCCTGTACCTGCTCCGTGTTCCCCTGTACCTGCTCCGTGTTCCCCTGTACCTGCTCCGCGTTCCCCTGTACCTGCTCCACATTCCCCTGTACCTGCTCCGTGTTTCCCTGTACCTGTTCCGTGTTCCTAGTACCTGCTCCGTGTTCCCCTCTACCTGCTCCGTGATCCCCTCTACCTGCTCCGTGTTCCCCTCTGCCTGCTCCGTGTTCCCCTCTGCCTGCTCCGTGTTCCCCTCCGCCTGCTCCGTGTTCCCCTGCGCCTGCTCCGTGTTCCCCTGCGCCTGCTCCGTGTTCCCCTGCGCCTGCTCCGTGTTCCCCTGCGCCGGCTCCGTGTTCCCCTGCGCCGGCTCCGTGTTCCCCTGCCCCGGCTCCGTGTTCCCATGCGCCTGCTCCGTGTTCCCCTCTGCCTGCTCCGTGTGCCCCTGTACCTGCTCCCTGTTCATGCTCCGTGTAACCCTCTACCGGCTCCGTGTTCCCCTCTACCGGCTCCGTGTTCCCCTCTACCGGCTCCGTGTTCCCCTCTACCGGCTCCGTGTTCCCCTCTACCGGCTCCGTGTTCCCCTGTACCGGCTCCGTGTTCCCCTCTACCGACTCCGTGTTCCCCTGTACCTGCTCCGTGTTCCCCTGCACCTGCTCCGTGTTCCCCTGCACCTGCTCCGTGTTCCCCTGCACCTGCTCAGTGTTCCCCTGCAACTGCTCCGTGTTCCCCTCTACCTGCTCCGTGTTCCCCTCTACCTGCTCCGTGTTCCAGTGTGCCTGCTTCTTGTTCCCCTGTGCCTGCTCCGTGTTCCCCTGTGCCTGCTCCGTTTTCCCGTGCCTGCTCCGTTTTCCCCTGTACCTGCTCCGCGTTCCCGTGTACCTGCTCCGCGTTCCCTTGTACCTGCTCCGTTTTCCCGTGTAACTGCTACGCGTTCCCTTGTCCCTTTCCCGTGTACCTGCTCCGTGTCCACTGTACCTGCTCCGTGTTCCCGTGTACCTGCTCCGTGTTCCAGTGTACCTGCTCCGTGTTCCCCTGTACCTGCTCCGTGTTCCCCTGTAGCTTCTCCGTGTTCCCCTGTACCTGCTCCGTGTTCCCCTGTACCTGCTCCGTTTTCCCCTGTACCTGCTCCGCGTTCCCCTGTACCTGCTCCGCTTTCCCGTGTAACTGCTACGCGTTCCCTTGTCCCTTTCCCGTGTACCTGCTCCGTGTCCCCTGTACCTACTCCGTGTTCCCCTGTCCCTGCTCCGTGTTCCCCTGTCCCTGCTCCGTGTTCCCCTGTCCCTGCTCCGTGTTCCCCTGTCCCTGCTCTGTGTTCCCCTGTCCCTGCTCCGTGTTCCCCTGTCCCTGCTCCGTGTTCCCCTGTCCCTGCTCCGTTTTCCCCTGTCCCTGCTCCGTGTTCCCCTGTCCCTGCTCCGTGTTCCCCTGTCCCTTCTCCGTGTTCCTAGTACCTGCTCCGTGTTCCTAGTACCTGCTCCGTCTGCCCATGTACCTGCTCCGTCTTCCCCTGTCCCTTCTCCGTGTTCCCCTGTCCCTTCTCCGTGTTCCCCTGTACCTGCTCCGTAATCTGCTGTACCTGCTCAGTGTTCCTCTAACCGGCTCCCTGTTTCCCTGTACCTGCTCCGTTTTCCCCTGTACCTGCTCCGTGTTCCCGTGTGCCTGCTCCGTGTTCCCGTAACCGGCTCCGTGCTTCCCTGTACCTGCTCCCTGTTTCCCTGTACCTCCTGCGTGTTCCCCTGTACCTGCTGCATTTTCCCGTGTACTTGCTCCGTGTTCCCGTGTACCTGCTCCCTGTTTCCCTGTACATGCTGCTTGTTCCCCTGTACCTGCTCCGTGTTCCCCTGTACCTGCTCCGTGTTCCCCTCTACCTGCTCCGTGTTCCCCTCTACCTGCTCCGTGTTCCCCTCTACCTGTTCCGTGTTCCCCTCTACCTGTTCCGTGTTCCCCTCTACCTGTTCCGTGTTCCCCTCTACCTGTTCCGTGTTCCCCTGTACCTGCTCCGTGTTCCCCTGTACCTGCTCCGTGTTCCCCTGTACCTGCTCCATGTTCCCCTGTACATGCTCCTTGTTCCCCTGTACCTGCTCCGTGTTCCCCTCTACCTGCTCCGTGTTCCCCTCTACCTGCTCCGTGTTCCCCTCTACCTGTTCCGTGTTCCCCTCTACCTGTTCCGTGTTCCCCTCTACCTGTTCCGTGTTCCCCTCTACCTGCTCCGTGTTCCCCTGTACCTGCTCCGTGTTTCCCTGTACCTGCTCCGTGTTTCCCTGTACCTGCTCCGTGTTCCCCTGTTCCTCCTGCGTGTTCCCCTGTACCTGCTCCGTGTTCCCCTGCGCCTGCTCCGTGTTCCCCTGCGCCTGCTCCGTGTTCCCCTGCGCCTGCTCCGTGTTTCCCTGCGCCTGCTCCGTGTTCCCCTGTGCCTGCACCTGCTCTGTGTTCCCATGCACCTGCTCTGTGTTCCCCTGTACCGGCTCCGTGTGCCCCTGTGCATGCTCCGTGTTCACCTGTACATGCTCCGTGTTCCCCTGTCCCGACTCCGCATTCCCCTGTACCTGCTCCGCGTTCCCCTCTAACTGCTCCGCGTTCCCCTCTAACTGCTCCGTGTTCCCCTCTAACTGCTCCGCGTTCCCCTCTAACTGCTCCGTGTTCCCTTCTAACTGCTCCGTGTTCCCCTGGACCTGCTCCGTGTTCCCCTGTACCTGCTCTGTGTTCCCCTGTACCGGCTCCGTGTTCCCCCTGTTACTGCTCCGTGTGCCCCTGTACCTCCTCCATGTTCCCCTGTATCTCCTCCGTGTTCCCCTGTACCTGCTCCGTGTTCCCCTGTACCGGCTCCGTGTTCCCCTGTAACGGCTCCGTGTTACCCTGCACTTGCTCCGTGTTCACCTGCACCTGCTCCGTGTTCTCCTGTGCCTGCTCCGTGTTACCCTGTACCTGCTCCGTGTTCCTGTGTGCCTGCTTCTCGTTCCCATGTACCTGCTCTGTGTTCCCCTGTTCAAGCTCCGTGTTCCACTCCAACTGCTCCGTGTTCCCCCGCTACCGGCTCCCTGTTCCCAGCTACCGGCTCCGTGTTCCCCTGTACCGGCTCCGTGTTCCCCTGTGCCTGCTCCGTGTTCACTTGTACCTGCTCCGTGTTCCCCTGTACCTGCTCCGTGTTCCACTGTACCTGCTCCGTGTTCCCCTGTACCTGCTCCGTGTTCCCCTGTACCTGCTCCGTGATCACCTGTACCTGCTCCGTGCTTCCCTGTACCTCCTGCGTGTTCCCCTGTACCTGCTCCGTGTTCCCCTGTACCTGCTCCGTGTTCCCCTGTACCTGCTCCGCGTTCCCCTGTACCTGCTCCACGTTCCCCTGTACCTGCTCCGTGTTTCCCTGTACCTGTTCCGTGTTCCTAGTACCTGCTCCGTGTTCCCCTCTACCTGCTCCGTGTTCCCCTCTACCTGCTCCGTGTTCCCCTCTGCCTGCTCCGTGTTCCCCTCTGCCTGCTCCGTGTTCCCCTCCGCCTGCTCCGTGTTCCCCTCCGCCTGCTCCGTGTTCCCCTGCGCCTGCTCCGTGTTCTCCTGCGCCTGCTCCGTGTTCCCCTGCGCCGGCTCCGTGTTCCCCTGCGCCGGCTCCGTGTTCCCCTGCGCCGGCTCCGTGTTCCCCTGCGCCGGCTCCGTGTTCCCCTGCCCCGGCTCCATGTTCCCATGCGTCTGCTCCGTGTTCCCCTCTGCCTGCTCCGTGTGCCCCTGTACCTGCTCCCTGTTCATGCTCCGTGTAACCCTCTACCGGCTCCGTGTTCCCCTCTACCGGCTCCGTGTTCCCCTCTACCGGCTCCGTGTTCCCCTCTACCGGCTCCATGTTCCCCTTTACCGGCTCCGTGTTCCCCTCTACCGGCTCCGTGCTCCCCTGTACCGGCTCCGTGCTCCCCTGTACCGGCTCCGTGTTCCCCTGTACCTGCTCCGTGTTCCCCTGCACCTGCTCCGTGTTCCCCTGCACCTGCTCCATGTTCCCCTGCACCTGCTCAGTGTTCCCCTGCACCTGCTCCGTGTTCACCTGTACCTGCTCCGTGTTCCCCTCTACCTGCTCCGTGTTCCCCTCTACCTGCTCCGTGTTCCCCTCTACCTGCTCCGTGTTCCCCTCAACCTGCTCCGTGTTCCAGTGTGCCTGCTCCTTGTTCCCCTGTGCCTGCTCCGTGTTGCCCTGTGCCTGCTCCGTTTTCCCGTGCCTGCTCCGTTTTCCCCTGTGCCTGCTCCGTTTTCCCCTGTACCTGCTCCGCGTTCCCGTGTACCTGCTCCGCGTTCCCTTGTACCTGCTCCGTTTTCCCGTGTAACTGCTACGCGTTCCCTTGTCCCTTTCCCGTGTACCTGCTCCGTGTCCACTGTACCTGCTCCGTGTTCCCGTGTACCTGCTCCGTGTTCCGCTGTACCTTCTCCGTGTTCCAGTGTACCTGCTCCGTGTTCCCCTGTACCTGCTCCGTGTTCCCCTGTACCTGCTCCGTGTTACCCTGTACCTTCTCCGTGTTCCCCTGTACCTGCTCCGTGTTCGCCTGTACCTGCTCCGTTTTCCCCTGTGCCTGCTCCGTGTTCCCCTGCGCCTGCTCCGTGTTCCCCTGCGCCTGCTCCGTGTTCCCCTGCGCCTGCTCCGTGTTCCCCTGCGCCTGCACCTGCTCTGTGTTCCCATGTACCTGCTCTGTGTTCCCCTGTACCGGCTCCGTGTGCCCCTGTGCATGCTCCGTGTTCACCTGTACATGCTCCGTGTTCCCCTGTCCCTACTCCGCATTCCCCTGTACCTGCTCCGTGTTCCCCTCTAACTGCTCCGTGTTCCCCTCTAACTGCTCCGTGTTCCCCTCTAACTGCTCCGTGTTCCCCTGGACCTGCTCCGTGTTCCCCTGTACCTGCTCTGTGTTCCCCTGTACCGGCTCCGTGTTCCCCCTGTTACTGCTCCGTGTGCCCCTGTACCTCCTCCGTGTTCCCCTGTATCTCCTCCGTGTTCCCCTGTACCTGCTCCATGTTCCCCTGTACCGGTTCCGTGTTCCCCTGTAACGGCTCCGTGTTACCCTGCACCTGCTCCGTGTTCACCTGTACCTGCTCCGTGTTCTCCTGTACCTGCTCCGTGTTCTCCTGTGCCTGCTCCGTGTTACCCTGTACCTGCTCCGTGTTCCTGTGTGCCTGCTTCTCGTTCCCATGTCCCTGCTCCGTGTTCCCCCGCACCTGCTCTGTGTTCCCATGTACCTGCTCTGTGTTCCCCTGTTCAAGCTCCGTGTTCCACTCCAACTGCTCCGTGTTCCCCCGCTACCGGCTCCCTGTTCCCAGCTACCGGCTCCGTGTTCCACTGTACCGGCTCCGTGTTCCCCTGTGCCTGCTCCGTGTTCACTTGTACCTGCTCCGTGTTCCCCTGTACCTGCTCCGTGTTCCCCTGTACCTGCTCTGTGTACCCCTGTACCTGCTCCGTGTTCCCCTGTACCTGCTCCGTGTTCCCCTGTACCTGCTCCGTGATCACCTGTACCTGCTCCGTGCTTCCCTGTACCTCCTGCGTGTTCCCCTGTACCTGCTCCGTGTTCCCCTCTACCGGCTCCGTGTTCCCCTCTACCGGCTCCGTGTTCCCCTCTACCGGCTCCATGTTCCCCTTTACCGGCTCCGTGTTCCCCTCTACCGGCTCCGTGCTCCCCTGTACCGGCTCCGTGCTCCCCTGTACCGGCTCCGTGTTCCCCTGTACCTGCTCCGTGTTCCCCTGCACCTGCTCCGTGTTCCCCTGCACCTGCTCCATGTTCCCCTGCACCTGCTCAGTGTTCCCCTGCACCTGCTCCGTGTTCACCTGTACCTGCTCCGTGTTCCCCTCTACCTGCTCCGTGTTCCCCTCTACCTGCTCCGTGTTCCCCTCTACCTGCTCCGTGTTCCCCTCAACCTGCTCCGTGTTCCAGTGTGCCTGCTCCTTGTTCCCCTGTGCCTGCTCCGTGTTGCCCTGTGCCTGCTCCGTTTTCCCGTGCCTGCTCCGTTTTCCCCTGTGCCTGCTCCGTTTTCCCCTGTACCTGCTCCGCGTTCCCGTGTACCTGCTCCGCGTTCCCTTGTACCTGCTCCGTTTTCCCGTGTAACTGCTACGCGTTCCCTTGTCCCTTTCCCGTGTACCTGCTCCGTGTCCACTGTACCTGCTCCGTGTTCCCGTGTACCTGCTCCGTGTTCCGCTGTACCTTCTCCGTGTTCCAGTGTACCTGCTCCGTGTTCCCCTGTACCTGCTCCGTGTTCCCCTGTACCTGCTCCGTGTTACCCTGTACCTTCTCCGTGTTCCCCTGTACCTGCTCCGTGTTCGCCTGTACCTGCTCCGTTTTCCCCTGTGCCTGCTCCGTGTTCCCCTGCGCCTGCTCCGTGTTCCCCTGCGCCTGCTCCGTGTTCCCCTGCGCCTGCTCCGTGTTCCCCTGCGCCTGCACCTGCTCTGTGTTCCCATGTACCTGCTCTGTGTTCCCCTGTACCGGCTCCGTGTGCCCCTGTGCATGCTCCGTGTTCACCTGTACATGCTCCGTGTTCCCCTGTCCCTACTCCGCATTCCCCTGTACCTGCTCCGTGTTCCCCTCTAACTGCTCCGTGTTCCCCTCTAACTGCTCCGTGTTCCCCTCTAACTGCTCCGTGTTCCCCTGGACCTGCTCCGTGTTCCCCTGTACCTGCTCTGTGTTCCCCTGTACCGGCTCCGTGTTCCCCCTGTTACTGCTCCGTGTGCCCCGTACCTCCTCCGTGTTCCCCTGTATCTCCTCCGTGTTCCCCTGTACCTGCTCCATGTTCCCCTGTACCGGTTCCGTGTTCCCCTGTAACGGCTCCGTGTTACCCTGCACCTGCTCCGTGTTCACCTGTACCTGCTCCGTGTTCTCCTGTACCTGCTCCGTGTTCTCCTGTGCCTGCTCCGTGTTACCCTGTACCTGCTCCGTGTTCCTGTGTGCCTGCTTCTCGTTCCCATGTCCCTGCTCCGTGTTCCCCCGCACCTGCTCTGTGTTCCCATGTACCTGCTCTGTGTTCCCCTGTTCAAGCTCCGTGTTCCACTCCAACTGCTCCGTGTTCCCCCGCTACCGGCTCCCTGTTCCCAGCTACCGGCTCCGTGTTCCACTGTACCGGCTCCGTGTTCCCCTGTGCCTGCTCCGTGTTCACTTGTACCTGCTCCGTGTTCCCCTGTACCTGCTCCGTGTTCCCCTGTACCTGCTCTGTGTACCCCTGTACCTGCTCCGTGTTCCCCTGTACCTGCTCCGTGTTCCCCTGTACCTGCTCCGTGATCACCTGTACCTGCTCCGTGCTTCCCTGTACCTCCTGCGTGTTCCCCTGTACCTGCTCCGTGTTCCCCTGTACCTGCTCCGTGTTCCCCTGTACCTGCTCCGCGTTCCCCTGTCCCTGCTCCGCGTTCCCCTGTACCTGCTCCGTGTTTCCCTGTACCTGTTCCGTGTTCCTAGTACCTGCTCCGTGTTCCCCTCTACCTGCTCCGTGTTCCCCTCTACCTGCTCCGTGTTCCCCTCTGCCTGCTCCGTGTTCCCCTCTGCCTGCTCCGTGTTCCCCTCCGCCTGCTCCGTGTTCCCCTCCGCCTGCTCCGTGTTCCCCTGCGCCTGCTCCGTGTTCCCCTGCGCCTGCTCCGTGTTCCCCTGCGCTGGCTCCGTGTTCCCCTGCGCCTGCTCCGTGTTCCCCTGCGCCTGCTCAGTGTTCCCCTAACCGGCTCCCTGTTTCCCTGTACCTGCTCCGTTTTCCCCTGTACCTGCTCCGTGTTCCCATGTGCCTGCTCCGTGTTCCCGTAACCGGCTCCGTGCTTCCCTGTACCTGCTCCCTGTTTCCCTGTACCTCCTGCGTGTTCCCCTGTACCTGCTGCATTTTCCCGTGTACTTGCTCCGTGTTCCCGTGTACCTGCTCCCTGTTTCCCTGTACATGCTGCTTGTTCCCCTGTACATGCTCCTTGTTCCCCTGTACATGCTCCTTGTTCCCCTGTACCTGCTCCGTGTTCCCCTGTACCTGCTCCGTGTTCCCCTGTACCTGCTCCGTGTTCCCATGTTCCTGCTCCGTGTTCCCATGTACCTGCTCCGTGTTCCGCTGTACCTGCTCCGTGTTCCCCTGTACCTGCTCCGTGTTCCTTGTACGTGCTCCGTGTTCCCCTCTACCTGCTCCGTGTTCCCCTCTACCTGCTCCGTGTTCCCCTGTAACGGCTCCATGTTACCCTGCACCTGCTCCGTGTTCACCTGTACCTGCTCCGTGTTCCCATTTACCTGCTCCGTGTTCCGCTGTACCTGCTCCGTGTTCCCATTTACCTCCTCCGTGTTCCCCTGTATCTCCTCCGTGTTCCCCTGTATCTGCTCCGTGTTCCCCTCTACCGGCTCCGTGTTCCCCTGTAACGGCTCCGTGTTACCCTGCACCTGCTCCGTGTTCACCTGTACCTGCTCCGTGTTCTCCTGTGTCTGCTCCGTGTTACCCTGTACCTGCTCCGTGTTCCTGTGTGCCTGCTTCTCGTTTCCATGTCCCTGCTCCGTGTTCCCCCGCACCTGCTCTGTGTTCCCATGTACCTGCTCTGTGTTCCCCTGTTCAAGCTCCGTGTTCCACTCCAACTGCTCCGTGTTACCCCGCTACCGGCTCCCTGTTCCCAGCTACCGGCTCCGTGTTCCCCTGTACCGGCTCCGTGTTCCCCTGTGCCTGCTCCGTGTTCACTTGTACCTGCTCCGTGTTCCCCTGTACCTGCTCCGTGTTCCCCTGTACCTGCTCCGTGTTCCCCTGTACCTGCTCCGTGTTCCCCTGTAGCTGCTCTGTGTTCCCCTGTACCTGCACCGTGTTCCCCTGTACCTGCTCCGTGTTCTCCTGTACCTGCTCCGTGTTCCCCTGTACCTGCTCCGCGTTCCCCTGTACCTGCTCCGCGTTCCCCTGTACCTGCTCCGCGTTCCTCTGTACCTGCTCCGTGTTTCCCTGTACCTGTTCCGTGTTCCTAGTACCTGCTCCGTGTTCCCCTCTGCCTGCTCCGTGTTCCCCTCTACCTGCTCCGTGTTCCCCTGTGCCTGCTCCGTGTTCCCCTCTGCCTGCTCCGTGTTCCCCTCTGCCTGCTCCGTGTTCCCCTCTGCCTGCTCCGTGTTCCCCTCTGCCTGCTCCCTGTTCCCATCTGCCTGCTCCGTGTTCCCCTCTGCCTGCTCCGTGTTCCCCTCTGCCTGCTCCGTGTTCCCCTCTGCCTGCTCCGTGTTCCCCTGCGCCGGCTCCGTGTTCCCCTGCGCCGGCTCCGTGTTCCCCTGCGCCGGCTCCGTGTTCCCATGCGCCTGCTCCGTGTTCCCCTCTGCCTGCTCCGTGTGCCCCTGTACCTGCTCCCTGTTCATGCTCCGTGTAACCCTCTACCTGCTCCGTGTAACCCTCTACCTGCTCCATGTTCCCCTCTACCGGCTCCGTGTTCCCCTCTACCGGCTCCGTGTTCCCCTCTACCGGCTCCGTGTTCCCCTCTACCGGCTCCGTGTTCCCCTCTACCGGCTCCGTGTTCCCCTCTACCGGCTCCGTGTTCCCCTCTACCGGCTCCGTGTTCCCCTGTACCGGCTCCGTGTTCCCCTGTACCGGCTCCGTGTTCCCCTGTACCGGCTCCGTGTTCCCCTCTACCTGCTCCGTGTTCCCCTCTACCTGCTCCGTGTTCCCCTCTCTCTGCTCCGTGTTCCCCTGTACCTGCTCCGTGTTCCCCTGTACCTGCTCCGTGTTCCCCTGTACCTGCTCCGTGTTCCCCTCTACCTGCTCCGTGTTCCCCTCTACCTGTTCCGTGTTCCCCTCTACCTGCTCCGTGTTCCCCTCTACCTGCTCCGTGTTCCAGTGTGCCTGCTCCTTGTTCCCCTGTGCCTGCTCCGTGTTCCCCTGTGCCTGCTCCGTTTTCCCGTGCCTGCTCCGTTTTCCCCTGTGCCTGCTCCGTTTTCCCCTGTACCTGCTCCGCGTTCCCGTGTCCCTGCTCCGTTTTCCCGTGTAACTGCTACGCGTTCCCTTGTCCCTTTCCCGTGTACCTGCTCCGTGTCCACTGTACCTGCTCCGTGTTCCCGTGTACCTGCTCCGTGTTCCCCTGTACCTGCTCCGTGTTCCCCTGTACCTTCTCCGTGTTCCCCTGTACCTGCTCCGTATTCCCCTGTACCTGCTCCGTTTTCCCCTGTACCTGCTCCGCGTTCCCCTGTACCTGCTCCGCGTTCCCCTGTACCTGCTCCGCGTTCCCGTGTACCTGCTCCGCTTTCCCGTGTAACTGCTACGCGTTCCCTTGTCCCTTTCCCGTGTACCTGCCCCGTGTCCCCTGTCCCTGCTCCGTGTTCCCCTGTCCCTGCTCCGTGTTCCCCTGTCCCTGCTCCGTGTTCCCCTGTCCCTGCTCCGTGTTCCCCTGTCCCTGCTCCGTGTTCCCCTGTCCCTGCTCCGTGTTCCCCTGTCCCTGCTCCGTGTTCCCCTGTCCCTGCTCGGTGTTCCTAGTACCTGCTCCGTGTTCCTAGTACCTGCTCCGTCTTCCCCTGTACCTTCTCCGTGTTCCCCTGTTCCTTCTCCGTGTTCCCCTGTACCTGCTCCGTAATCTGCTGTACCTGCTCAGTGTTCCCCTAACCGGCTCCCTGTTTCCCTGTACCTGCTCCGTTTTCCCCTGTACCTGCTCCGTGTTCCCGTGTGCCTGCTCCGTGTTCCCGTAACCGGCTCCGTGCTTCCCTGTACCTGCTCCCTGTTTCCCTGTACCTCCTGCGTGTTCCCCTGTCCCTGCTGCATTTTCCCGTGTACTTGCTCTGTGTTCCCATGTACCTGCTCTGTGTTCCCCTGTTCAAGCTCCGTGTTCCACTCCAACTGCTCCGTGTTCCCCCGCTACCGGCTCCCTGTTCCCAGCTACCGGCTCCGTGTTCCCCTGTACCGGCTCCGTTTTCCCCTGTGCCTGCTCCGTGTTCACTTGTACCTGCTCCGTGTTCCCCTGTACCTGCTCCGTGTACCCCTGTACCTGCTCCGTGTACCCCTGTACCTGCTCCGTGTACCCCTGTACCTGCTCCGTGTTCCCCTGTACCTGCTCCGTGTTCCCCTGTACCTGCTCCGTGATCACCTGTACCTGCTCCGTTCTTCCCTGTACCTCCTGCGTGTTCCCCTGTACCTGCTCCGTGTTCCCCTGTACCTGCTCCGTGTTCCCCTGTACCTGCTCCGCGTTCCCCTGTACCTGCTCCGCGTTCCCCTGTACCTGCTCTGTGTTTCCCTGTACCTGTTCCGTGTTCCTAGTACCTGCTCCGTGTTCCCCTCTACCTGCTCCGTGTTCCCCTCTACCTGCTCCGTGTTCCCCTCTGCCTGCTCCGTGTTCCCCTCTGCCTGCTCCGTGTTCCCCTCTGCCTGCTCCGTGTTCCCCTCTGCCTGCTCCGTGTTCCCGTCCGCCTGCTCCGTGTTCCCCTCCGCCTGCTCCGTGTTCCCCTCCGCCTGCTCCGTGTTCCCCTGCGCCTGCTCCGTGTTCCCCTGCGCCTGCTCCGTGTTCCCCTGCGCCGGCTCCGTGTTCCCCTGCGCCGGCTCCGTGTTCCCCTGCGCCGGCTCCGTGTTCCCCTGCCCCGGCTCCGTGTTCCCATGCGCCTGCTCCGTGTTCCCCTCTGCCTGCTCCGTGTGCCCCTGTACCTGCTCCCTGTTCATGCTCCGTGTAACCCTCTACCGGCTCCGTGTTCCCCTCTACCGGCTCCGTGTTCCCCTCTACCGGCTCCGTGTTCCCCTCTACCGGCTCCGTGTTCCCCTCTACCGGCTCCGTGTTCCCCTGTACCGGCTCCGTGTTCCCCTCTACCGACTCCGTGTTCCCCTGTACCTGTTCCGTGTTCCCTGCACCTGCTCCGTGTTCCCCTGCACCTGCTCCGTGTTCCCCTGCACCTGCTCAGTGTTCCCCTGCACCTGCTCCGTGTTCCCCTCTACCTGCTCCGTGTTCCCCTCTACCTGCTCCGTGTTCCAGTGTCCCTGCTTCTTGTTCCCCTGTGCCTGCTCCGTTTTCCCGTGCCTGCTCCGTTTTCCCCTGTACCTGCTCCGCGTTCCCGTGTACCTGCTCCGCGTTCCCTTGTACCTGCTCCGTTTTCCCGTGTAACTGCTACGCGTTCCCTTGTCCCTTTCCCGTGTACCTGCTCCGTGTCCACTGTACCTGCTCCGTGTTCCCGTGTACCTGCTCCGTGTTCCAGTGTACCTGCTCCGTGTTCCCCTGTACCTGCTCCGTGTTCCCCTGTACCTTCTCCGTGTTCCCCTGTACCTGCTCCGTGTTCCCCTGTACCTGCTCCGTTTTCCCCTGTACCTGCTCCGCGTTCCCCTGTACCTGCTCCGCTTTCCCGTGTAACTGCTACGCGTTCCCTTGTCCCTTTCCCGTGTACCTGCTCCGTGTCCCCTGTACCTACTCCGTGTTCCCCTGTCCCTGCTCCGTGTTCCCCTGTCCCTGCTCCGTGTTCCCCTGTCCCTGCTCCGTGTTCCCCTGTCCCTGCTCCGTGTTCCCCTGTCCCTGCTCCGTGTTCCCCTGTCCCTGCTCCGTGTTCCCCTGTCCCTGCTCCGTTTTCCCCTGTCCCTGCTCCGTGTTCCCCTGTCCCTGCTCCGTGTTCCCCTGTCCCTTCTCCGTGTTCCTAGTACCTGCTCCGTGTTCCTAGTACCTGCTCCGTCTGCCCATGTACCTGCTTCGTCTTCCCCTGTCCCTTCTCCGTGTTCCCCTGTCCCTTCTCCGTGTTCCCCTGTACCTGCTCCGTAATCTGCTGTACCTGCTCAGTGTTCCCCTAACCGGCTCCCTGTTTCCCTGTACCTGCTCCGTTTTCCCCTGTACCTGCTCCGTGTTCCCGTGTGCCTGCTCCGTGTTCCCGTAACCGGCTCCGTGCTTCCCTGTACCTGCTCCCTGTTTCCCTGTACCTCCTGCGTGTTCCCCTGTACCTGCTGCATTTTCCTGTGTACTTGCTCCGTGTTCCCGTGCACCTGCTCCCTGTTTCCCTGTACATGCTGCTTGTTCCCCTGTACATGCTCCTTGTTCCCCTGTACATGCTCCTTGTTCCCCTGTACCTGCTCCGTGTTCCCCTGTACATGCTCCTTGTTCCCCTGTACCTGCTCCGTGTTCCCCTGTACCTGCTCCGTGTTCCCCTGTACCTGCTCCGTGTTCCCCTCTACCTGCTCCGTGTTCCCCTCTACCTGTTCCGTGTTCCCCTCTACCTGTTCCGTGTTCCCCTCTACCTGTTCCGTGTTCCCCTCTACCTGCTCCGTGTTCCCCTGTACCTGCTCCGTGATTCCCTGTACCTGCTCCGTGTTTCCCTGTACCTGCTCCGTGTTCCCCTGTTCCTCCTGCGTGTTCCCCTGTACCTGCTCCGTGTTCCCCTGCGCCTGCTCCGTGTTCCCGTAACCGGCTCCGTGCTTCCCTGTACCTGCTCCCTGTTTCCCTGTACCTCCTGCGTGTTCCCCTGTACCTGCTGCATTTTCCTGTGTACTTGCTCCGTGTTCCCGTGCACCTGCTCCCTGTTTCCCTGTACATGCTGCTTGTTCCCCTGTACATGCTCCTTGTTCCCCTGTACCTGCTCCGTGTTCCCCTGTACCTGCTCCGTGTTCCCCTGTACCTGCTCCGTGTTCCCCTCTACCTGCTCCGTGTTCCCCTCTACCTGTTCCGTGTTCCCCTCTACCTGTTCCGTGTTCCCCTCTACCTGTTCCGTGTTCCCCTCTACCTGCTCCGTGTTCCCCTGTACCTGCTCCGTGATTCCCTGTACCTGCTCCGTGTTTCCCTGTACCTGCTCCGTGTTCCCCTGTTCCTCCTGCGTGTTCCCCTGTACCTGCTCCGTGTTCCCCTGCGCCTGCTCCGTGTTCCCCTGCGCCTGCTCCGTGTTCCCCTGCGCCTGCTCCGTGTTTCCCTGCGCCTGCTCCGTGTTCCCCTGTGCCTGCACCTGCTCTGTGTTCCCATGCACCTGCTCTGTGTTCCCCTGTACCGGCTCCGTGTGCCCCTGTGCATGCTCCGTGTTCACCTGTACATGCTCCGTGTTCCCCTGTCCCGACTCCGCATTCCCCTGTACCTGCTCCGCGTTCCCCTCTAACTGCTCCGCGTTCCCCTCTAACTGCTCCGTGTTCCCCTCTAACTGCTCCGCGTTCCCCTCTAACTGCTCCGTGTTCCCCTCTAACTGCTCCGTGTTCCCCTGGACCTGCTCCGTGTTCCCCTGTACCTGCTCTGTGTTCCCCTGTACCGGCTCCGTGTTCCCCCTGTTACTGCTCCGTGTGCCCCTGTACCTCCTCCATGTTCCCCTGTATCTCCTCCGTGTTCCCCTGTACCTGCTCCGTGTTCCCCTGTACCGGCTCCGTGTTCCCCTGTAACGGCTCCGTGTTACCCTGCACTTGCTCCGTGTTCACCTGCACCTGCTCCGTGTTCTCCTGTGCCTGCTCCGTGTTACCCTGTACCTGCTCCGTGTTCCTGTGTGCCTGCTTCTCGTTCCCATGTCCCTGCTCCGTGTTCCCCCGCACCTGCTCTGTGTTCCCATGTACCTGCTCTGTGTTCCCCTGTTCAAGCTCCGTGTTCCACTCCAACTGCTCCGTGTTCCCCCGCTACCGGCTCCCTGTTCCCAGCTACCGGCTCCGTGTTCCCCTGTACCGGCTCCGTGTTCCCCTGTGCCTGCTCCGTGTTCACTTGTACCTGCTCCGTGTTCCCCTGTACCTGCTCCGTGTTCCACTGTACCTGCTCCGTGTTCCCCTGTACCTGCTCCGTGTTCCCCTGTACCTGCTCCGTGATCACCTGTACCTGCTCCGTGCTTCCCTGTACCTCCTGCGTGTTCCCCTGTACCTGCTCCGTGTTCCCCTGTACCTGCTCCGTGTTCCCCTGTACCTGCTCCGCATTCCCCTGTACCTGCTCCACGTTCCCCTGTACCTGCTCCGTGTTTCCCTGTACCTGTTCCGTGTTCCTAGTACCTGCTCCGTGTTCCCCTCTACCTGCTCCGTGTTTACCTGTACCTGTTCCGTGTTCCTAGTACCTGCTCCGTGTTCCCCTCTACCTGCTCCGTGTTCCCCTCTACCTGCTCCGTGTTCCCCTCCGCCTGCTCCGTGTTCCCCTCCGCCTGCTCCGTGTTCCCCTCCGCCTGCTCCGTGTTCCCCTGCGCCTGCTCCGTGTTCCCCTGCGCCTGCTCCGTGTTCCCCTGCGCCTGCTCCGTGTTCCCCTGCGCCTGCTCCGTGTTCCCCTGCGCCGGCTCCGTGTTCCCCTGCCCCGGCTCCGTGTTCCCATGCGCCTGCTCCGTGTTCCCCTCTGCCTGCTCCGTGTGCCCCTGTACCTGCTCCCTGTTCATGCTCCGTGTAACCCTCTACCGGCTCCGTGTTCCCCTCTACCGGCTCCGTGTTCCCCTCTACCGGCTCCGTGTTCCCCTCTACCGGCTCCGTGTTCCCCTCTACCGGCTCCGTGTTCCCCTGTACCGGCTCCGTGTTCCCCTCTACCGACTCCGTGTTCCCCTGTACCTGCTCCGTGTTCCCCTGCACCTGCTCCGTGTTCCCCTGCACCTGCTCCGTGTTCCCCTGCACCTGCTCAGTGTTCCCCTGCACCTGCTCCGTGTTCCCCTCTACCTGCTCCGTGTTCCCCTCTACCTGCTCCGTGTTCCAGTGTGCCTGCTTCTTGTTCCCCTGTGCCTGCTCCGTGTTCCCCTGTGCCTGCTCCGTTTTCCCGTGCCTGCTCCGTTTTCCCCTGTACCTGCTCCGCGTTCCCGTGTACCTGCTCCGCGTTCCCTTGTACCTGCTCCGTTTTCCCGTGTAACTGCTACGCGTTCCCTTGTCCCTTTCCCGTGTACCTGCTCCGTGTCCACTGTACCTGCTCCGTGTTCCCGTGTACCTGCTCCGTGTTCCAGTGTACCTGCTCCGTGTTCCCCTGTACCTGCTCCGTGTTCCCCTGTACCTTCTCCGTGTTCCCCTGTACCTGCTCCGTGTTCCCCTGTACCTGCTCCGTTTTCCCCTGTACCTGCTCCGCGTTCCCCTGTACCTGCTCCGCTTTCCCGTGTAACTGCTAAGCGTTCCCTTGTCCCTTTCCCATGTACCTGCTCCGTGTCCCCTGTACCTACTCCGTGTTCCCCTGTCCCTGCTCCGTGTTCCCCTGTCCCTGCTCCGTGTTCCCCTGTCCCTGCTCCGTGTTCCCCTGTCCCTGCTCCGTGTTCCCCTGTCCCTGCTCCGTGTTCCCCTGTCCCTGCTCCGTTTTCCCCTGTCCCTGCTCCGTGTTCCCCTGTCCCTGCTCCGTGTTCCCCTGTCCCTTCTCCGTGTTCCTAGTACCTGCTCCGTGTTCCTAGTACCTGCTCCGTCTGCCCATGTACCTGCTCCGTCTTCCCCTGTCCCTTCTCCGTGTTCCCCTGTCCCTTCTCCGTGTTCCCCTGTACCTGCTCCGTAATCTGCTGTACCTGCTCAGTGTTCCCCTAACCGGCTCCCTGTTTCCCTGTACCTGCTCCGTTTTCCCCTGTACCTGCTCCGTGTTCCCGTGTGCCTGCTCCGTGTTCCCGTCACCGGCTCCGTGCTTCCCTGTACCTGCTCCCTGTTTCCCTGTACCTCCTGCGTGTTCCCCTGTACCTGCTGCATTTTCCCGTGTACTTGCTCCGTGTTCCCGTGTACCTGCTCCCTGTTTCCCTGTACATGTTGCTTGTTCCCCTGTACATGCTCCTTGTTCCCCTGTACCTGCTCCGTGTTCCCCTGTACCTGCTCCGTGTTCCCCTCTACCTGCTCCGTGTTCCCCTCTACCTGCTCCGTGTTCCCCTCTACCTGTTCCGTGTTCCCCTCTACCTGTTCCGTGTTCCCCTCTACCTGTTCCGTGTTCCCCTCTACCTGCTCCGTGTTCCCCTGTACCTGCTCCGTGTTTCCCTGTACCTGCTCCGTGTTTCCCTGTACCTGCTCCGTGTTCCCCTGTTCCTCCTGCGTGTTCCCCTGTACCTGCTCCGTGTTCCCCTGCGCCTGCTCCGTGTTCCCCTGCGCCTGCTCCGTGTTCCCCTGCGCCTGCTCCGTGTTTCCCTGCGCCTGCTCCGTGTTCCCCTGTGCCTGCACCTGCTCTGTGTTCCCATGCACCTGCTCTGTGTTCCCCTGTACCGGCTCCGTGTGCCCCTGTGCATGCTCCGTGTTCACCTGTACATGCTCCGTATTCCCCTGTACCTGCTCCGCGTTCCCCTCTAACTGCTCCGCGTTCCCCTCTAACTGCTCCGTGTTCCCCTCTAACTGCTCCGCGTTCCCCTCTAACTGCTCCGTGTTCCCCTCTAACTGCTCCGTGTTCCCCTGGACCTGCTCCGTGTTCCCCTGTACCTGCTCTGTGTTCCCCTGTACCGGCTCCGTGTTCCCCCTGTTACTGCTCCGTGTGCCCCTGTACCTCCTCCATGTTCCCCTGTATCTCCTCCGTGTTCCCCTGTACCTGCTCCGTGTTCCCCTGTACCGGCTCCGTGTTCCCCTGTAACGGCTCCGTGTTACCCTGCACTTGCTCCGTGTTCACCTGCACCTGCTCCGTGTTCTCCTGTGCCTGCTCCGTGTTACCCTGTACCTGCTCCGTGTTCCTGTGTGCCTGCTTCTCGTTCCCATGTCCCTGCTCCGTGTTCCCCCGCACCTGCTCTGTGTTCCCATGTACCTGCTCTGTGTTCCCCTGTTCAAGCTCCGTGTTCCACTCCAACTGCTCCGTGTTCCCCCGCTACCGGCTCCCTGTTCCCAGCTACCGGCTCCGTGTTCCCCTGTACCGGCTCCGTGTTCCCCTGTGCCTGCTCCGTGTTCACTTGTACCTGCTCCGTGTTCCCCTGTACCTGCTCCGTGTTCCACTGTACCTGCTCCGTGTTCCCCTGTACCTGCTCCGTGTTCCCCTGTACCTGCTCCGTGATCACCTGTACCTGCTCCGTGCTTCCCTGTACCTCCTGCGTGTTCCCCTGTACCTGCTCCGTGTTCCCCTGTACCTGCTCCGTGTTCCCCTGTACCTGCTCCGCGTTCCCCTGTACCTGCTCCACGTTCCCCTGTACCTGCTCCGTGTTTCCCTGTACCTGTTCCGTGTTCCTAGTACCTGCTCCGTGTTCCCCTCTACCTGCTCCGTGTTCCCCTCTACCTGCTCCATGTTCCCCTCTGCCTGCTCCGTGTTCCCCTCTGCCTGCTCCGTGTTCCCCTCCGCCTGCTCCGTGTTCCCCTCCGCCTGCTCCGTGTTCCCCTGCGCCTGCTCCGTGTTCTCCTGCGCCTGCTCCGTGTTCCCCTGCGCCGGCTCCGTGTTCCCCTGCGCCTGCTCCGTGTTCCCCTGCGCCGGCTCCGTGTTCCCCTGCGCCGGCTCCGTGTTCCCCTGCCCCGGCTCCGTGTTCCCATGCGTCTGCTCCGTGTTCCCCTCTGCCTGCTCCGTGTGCCCCTGTACCTGCTCCCTGTTCATGCTCCGTGTAACCCTCTACCGGCTCCGTGTTCCCCTCTACCGGCTCCGTGTTCCCCTCTACCGGCTCCGTGTTCCCCTCTACCGGCTCCGTGTTCCCCTTTACCGGCTCCGTGTTCCCCTCTACCGTCTCCGTGCTCCCCTGTACCGGCTCCGTGCTCCCCTGTACCGGCTCCGTGTTCCCCTGTACCTGCTCCGTGTTCCCCTGCACCTGCTCCGTGTTCCCCTGCACCTGCTCCATGTTCCCCTGCACCTGCTCAGTGTTCCCCTGCACCTGCTCCGTGTTCACCTGTACCTGCTCCGTGTTCCCCTCTACCTGCTCCGTGTTCCCCTCTACCTGCTCCGTGTTCCCCTCTACCTGCTCCGTGTTCCCCTCAACCTGCTCCGTGTTCCAGTGTGCCTGCTCCTTGTTCCCCTGTGCCTGCTCCGTGTTGCCCTGTGCCTGCTCCGTTTTCCCGTGCCTGCTCCGTTTTCCCCTGTGCCTGCTCCGTTTTCCCCTGTACCTGCTCCGCGTTCCCGTGTACCTGCTCCGCGTTCCCTTGTACCTGCTCCGTTTTCCCGTGTAACTGCTACGCGTTCCCTTGTCCCTTTCCCGTGTACCTGCTCCGTGTCCACTGTACCTGCTCCGTGTTCCCGTGTACCTGCTCCGTGTTCCAGTGTACCTGCTCCGTGTTCCCCTGTACCTGCTCCGTGTTCCCCTGTACCTTCTCCGTGTTCCAGTGTACCTGCTCCGTGTTCCCCTGTACCTGCTCCGTGTTCCCCTGTACCTGCTCCGTGTTACCCTGTACCTTCTCCGTGTTCCCCTGTACCTGCTCCGTGTTCGCCTGTACCTGCTCCGTTTTCCCCTGTGCCTGCTCCGTGTTCCCCTGCGCCTGCTCCGTGTTCCCCTGCGCCTGCTCCGTGTTCCCCTGCGCCTGCTCCGTGTTCCCCTGCGCCTGCACCTGCTCTGTGTTCCCATGTACCTGCTCTGTGTTCCCCTGTACCGGCTCCGTGTGCCCCTGTGCATGCTCCGTGTTCACCTGTACATGCTCCGTGTTCCCCTGTCCCTACTCCGCATTCCCCTGTACCTGCTCCGTGTTCCCCTCTAACTGCTCCGTGTTCCCCTCTAACTGCTCCGTGTTCCCCTCTAACTGCTCCGTGTTCCCCTGGACCTGCTCCGTGTTCCCCTGTACCTGCTCTGTGTTCCCCTGTACCGGCTCCGTGTTCCCCCTGTTACTGCTCCGTGTGCCCCTGTACCTCCTCCGTGTTCCCCTGTATCTCCTCCGTGTTCCCCTGTACCTGCTCCGTGTTCCCCTGTACCGGTTCCGTGTTCCCCTGTAACGGCTCCGTGTTACCCTGCACCTGCTCCGTGTTCACCTGTACCTGCTCCGTGTTCTCCTGTACCTGCTCCGTGTTCTCCTGTGCCTGCTCCGTGTTACCCTGTACCTGCTCCGTGTTCCTGTGTGCCTGCTTCTCGTTCCCATGTCCCTGCTCCGTGTTCCCCCGCACCTGCTCTGTGTTCCCATGTACCTGCTCTGTGTTCCCCTGTTCAAGCTCCGTGTTCCACTCCAACTGCTCCGTGTTCCCCCGCTACCGGCTCCCTGTTCCCAGCTACCGGCTCCGTGTTCCCCTGTACCGGCTCCGTGTTCCCCTGTGCCTGCTCCGTGTTCACTTGTACCTGCTCCGTGTTCCCCTGTACCTGCTCCGTGTTCCCCTGTACCTGCTCTGTGTACCCCTGTACCTGCTCCGTGTTCCCCTGTACCTGCTCCGTGTTCCCCTGTACCTGCTCCGTGATCACCTGTACCTGCTCCGTGCTTCCCTGTACCTCCTGCGTGTTCCCCTGTAGCTGCTCCGTGTTCCCCTGTACCTGCTCCGTGTTCCCCTGTACCTGCTCCGCGTTCCCCTGTCCCTGCTCCGCGTTCCCCTGTACCTGCTCCGTGTTTCCCTGTACCTGTTCCGTGTTCCTAGTACCTGCTCCGTGTTCCCCTCTACCTGCTCCGTGTTCCCCTCTACCTGCTCCGTGTTCCCCTCTGCCTGCTCCGTGTTCCCCTCCGCCTGCTCCGTGTTCCCCTCCGCCTGCTCCGTGTTCCCCTCCGCCTGCTCCGTGTTCCCCTGCGCCTGCTCCGTGTTCCCCTGCGCCTGCTCCGTGTTCCCCTGCGCCGGCTCCGTGTTCCCCTGCGCCTGCTCCGTGTTCCCCTGCGCCGGCTCCGTGTTCCCCTGCGCCGGCTCCGTGTTCCCCTGCGCCGGCTCCGTGTTCCCCTGCGCCGGCTCCGTGTTCCCCTGCCCCGGCTCCGTGTTCCCATGCGCCTGCTCCGTGTTCCCCTCTGCCTGCTCCGTGTGCCCCTGTACCTGCTCCCTGTTCATGCTCCGTGTAACCCTCTACCGGCTCCGTGTTCCCCTCTACCGGCTCCGTGTTCCCCTCTACCGGCTCCGTGTTCCCCTCTACCGGCTCCGTGTTCCCCTCTACCGGCTCCGTGTTCCTCTGTACCGGCTCCGTGTTCCCCTGTACCGGCTCCGTGTTCCCCTGTACCGGCTCCGTGTTCCCCTGTACCTGCTCCGTGTTCCCCTGTACCTGCTCCGTGTTCCCCTGCACCTGCTCCGTGTTCCCCTGCACCTGCTCAGTGTTCCCCTGCACCTGCTCCGTGTTCACCTGTACCTGCTCCGTGTTCCCCTCTACCTGCTCCGTGTTCCCCTCTACCTGCTCCGTGTTCCCCTCTACCTGCTCCGTGTTCCCCTCTACCTGCTCCGTGTTCCAGTGTGCCTGCTCCTTGTTCCCCTGTGCCTGCTCCGTGTTGCCCTGTGCCTGCTCCATTTTCCCGTGCCTGCTCTGTTTTCCCCTGTGCCTGCTCCGTTTTCCTCTGTACCTGCTCCGCGTTCCCGTGTACCTGCTCCGCATTCCCTTGTACCTGATCCGTTTTCCCGTGTAACTGCTACGCGTTCCCTTGTCCCTTTCCCGTGTACCTGCTCCGTGTCCACTGTACCTGCTCCGTGTTCCCGTGTACCTGCTCCGTGTTCCAGTGTACCTGCTCCGTGTTCCCCTGTACCTGCTCCGTGTTCCCCTGTACCTTCTCCGTGTTCCCCTGTACCTGCTCCGTGTTCCCCTGTCCCTGCTCCGTGTTCCCCTGTCCCTGCTCCGTGTTCCCCTGTCCCTGCTCCGTGTTCCTAGTACCTGCTCCGTCTGCCCCTGTACCTGCTCCGTCTTCCCCTGTCCCTTCTCCGTGTTCCCCTGTCCCTTCTCCGTGTTCCCCTGTACCTGCTCCGTAATCTGCTGTACCTGCTCAGTGTTCCCCTAACCGGCTCCCTGTTTCCCTGTACCTGCTCCGTTTTCCCCTGTACCTGCTCCGTGTTCCCGTGTGCCTGCTCCGTGTTCCCGTAACCGGCTCCGTGCTTCCCTGTACCTGCTCCCTGTTTCCCTGTACCTCCTGCGTGTTCCCCTGTACCTGCTGCATTTTCCCGTGTACTTGCTCCGTGTTCCCGTGTACCTGCTCCCTGTTTCCCTGTACATGCTGCTTGTTCCCCTGTACATGCTCCCTGTTCCCCTGTACATGCTTCTTGTTCCCCTGTACCTGCTCCGTGTTCACCTGTACCTGCTCCGTGTTCCCCTGTACCTGCTCCGTGTTCCCCTCTACCTGCTCCGTGTTCCCCTCTACCTGCTCCGTGTTCCCCTCTACCTGCTCCGTGTTTCCCTGTACCTGCTCCGTGTTCCAGTGTACCTGCTCCTTGTTCCCCTGTGCCTGCTCCTTGTTCCCCTGTGCCTGCTTCTTGTTCCCCATGTACCTGCACCGTTTTCCCCTGTTCCTGCTCCGCGTTCCCTTGTACCAGCTCCGTTTTCCCGTGTAACTGCTACGTGTTCCCTTGTCCCTTTCCCATGTACCTGCTCCGTGTCCACTGTACCTGCTCCGTGGTCCCGTGTACCTGCTCCGTGTTCCAGTGCACCTGCTCCGTGTTCCCCTGTACCTGCTCCGTGTTCCCCTGTACCTGCTCCGTGGTCCCCTGTACCTTCTCCGTTTTCCCCTGTACCTGCTCCGTTTTCCCCTGTACCTGCTCCGCGTTCCCCTGTACCTGCTCCGCGTTCCTGTGTACCTGCTTAGCTTTCCCGTGTAACTGCTACGCGTTCCCTTGTCCCTTTCCCGTGTACCTGCTCCGTGTCCCCTGTACTTGCTCCGTGTTCCCCTCTACCGGCTCCGTGTTCCCATGTACCGGCTCCGTGTTCCCCTGTACCGGCTCCGTGTTCCACTGTACCGGCTCCGTGTTCCCCTGTACCTGCTCCGTGTTCCCCTGTACCTGCTCCGTGTTCCCCTGCACCTGCTCCGTGTTCCCCTGCACCTGCTCAGTGTTCCCCTGCACCTGCTCCGTGTTCACCTGTACCTTCTCCGTGTTCCCCTGTACCTGCTCCGTGTTCGCCTGTACCTGCTCCGTTTTCCCCTGTGCCTGCTCCGTGTTCCCCTGCGCCTGCTCCGTGTTCCCCTGCGCCTGCTCCGTGTTCCCCTGCGCCTGCACCTGCTCTGTGTTCCCATGTACCTGCTCTGTGTTCCCCTGTACCGGCTCCGTGTGCCCCTGTGCATGCTCCGTGTTCACCTGTACATGCTCCGTGTTCCCCTGTCCCTACTCCGCATTCCCCTGTACCTGCTCCGTGTTCCCCTCTAACTGCTCCGTGTTCCCCTCTAACTGCTCCGTGTTCCCCTCTAACTGCTCCGTGTTCCCCTGGACCTGCTCCGTGTTCCCCTGTACCTGCTCTGTGTTCCCCTGTACCGGCTCCGTGTTCCCCCTGTTACTGCTCCGTGTGCCCCTGTACCTCCTCCGTGTTCCCCTGTATCTCCTCCGTGTTCCCCTGTACCTGCTCCGTGTTCCCCTGTACCGGTTCCGTGTTCCCCTGTAACGGCTCCGTGTTACCCTGCACCTGCTCCGTGTTCACCTGTACCTGCTCCGTGTTCTCCTGTACCTGCTCCGTGTTCTCCTGTGCCTGCTCCGTGTTACCCTGTACCTGCTCCGTGTTCCTGTGTGCCTGCTTCTCGTTCCCATGTCCCTGCTCCGTGTTCCCCCGCACCTGCTCTGTGTTCCCATGTACCTGCTCTGTGTTCCCCTGTTCAAGCTCCGTGTTCCTAGTACCTGCTCCGTGTTCCTAGTACCTGCTCCGTCTGCCCCTGTACCTGCTCCGTCTTCCCCTGTCCCTTCTCCGTGTTCCCCTGTACCTGCTCCGTAATCTGCTGTACCTGCTCAGTGTTCCCCTAACCGGCTCCCTGTTTCCCTGTACCTGCTCCGTTTTCCCCTGTACCTGCTCCGTGTTCCCGTGTGCCTGCTCCGTGTTCCCGTAACCGGCTCCGTGCTTCCCTGTACCTGCTCCCTGTTTCCCTGTACCTCCTGCGTGTTCCCCTGTACCTGCTGCATTTTCCCGTGTACTTGCTCCGTGTTCCCGTGTACCTGCTCCCTGTTTCCCTGAACATGCTGCTTGTTCCCCTGTACATGCTCCCTGTTCCCCTGTACATGCTCCTTGTTCCCCTGTACCTGCTCCGTGTTCCCCTGTACCTGCTCCGTGTTCCCCTGTACCTGCTCCGTGTTCCCCTCTACCTGCTCCGTGTTTCCCTGTACCTGCTCCGTGTTCCAGTGTGCCTGCTCCTTGTTCCCCTGTGCCTGCTCCTTGTTCCCCTGTGCCTGCTCCGTGTTCCCCTGTGCCTGCTCCGTGTTCCCCATGTACCTGCTCCGTTTTCCCCATGTACCTGCTCCGTTTTCCCCTGTACCTGCTCCGCGTTCCCGTGTACCTGCTCCGCGTTCCCTTGTACCAGCTCCGTTTTCCCGTGTAACTGCTACGTGTTCCCTTGTCCCTTTCCCGTGTACCTGCTCCGTGTCCACTGTACCTGCTCCGTGGTCCCGTGTACCTGCTCCGTGTTCCAGTGTACCTGCTCCGTGTTCCCCTGTACCTGCTCCGTGTTCCCCTCTACCTGCTCCGTTGTCCCCTGTACCTTCTCCGTGTTCCCCTGTACCTGCTCCGTTTTCCCCTGTACCTGCTCCGCGTTCCCCTGTACCTGCTCCGCGTTCCCGTGTACCTGCTTAGCTTTCCCGTGTAACTGCTACGCGTTCCCTTGTCCCTTTCCCGTGTACCTGCTCCGTGTCCCCTGTACTTGCTCCGTGTTCCCCTGTCCCTGCTCCGTGTTCCCCTGTCCCTGCTCCGTGTTCCCCTGTCCCTTCTCCGTCTTCCCCTGTCCCTTCTCCGTGTTCCCCTGTACCTGCTCCGTAATCTGCTGTACCTGCTCAGTGTTCCCTGAACCGGCTCCCTGTTTCCCTGTACCTGCTCCGTTTTCCCCTGTACCTGCTCCGTTTTCCCCTGTACCTGCTCCGTGTTCCCATGTGCCTGCTCCGTGTTCCCGTAACCGGCTCCGTGCTTCCCTGTACCAGCTCCCTGTTTCCCTGTACCTCCTGCGTGTTCCCCTGTACCTGCTGCATTTTCCCGTGTACTTGCTCCGTGTTCCCGTGTACCTGCTCCCTGTTTCCCTGTACATGCTGCTTGTTCCCCTGTACCTGCTCCGTGTTCCCCTGTACCTGCTCCGTGTTCCCCTGTACCTGCTCTGTGTTCCCATGGACCTGCTCCGTGTTCTCATGTACCTGCTCCGTGTTCCCATTTACCTGCTCCGTGTTCCGCTGTACCTGCTCCGTGTTCCCCTATACCTGCTCCGTGTTCCTAGTACCTGCTCCGTGTTCCTAGTACATGCTCCGTGTTCCCCTCTACCTGCTCCGTGTTCCCCTCTACATGTTCCGTGTTCCCCTCTACCTGTTCCGTGTTCCCCTCTACCTGTTCCGTGTTCCCCTCTACCTGCTCCGTGTTCCCCTGTACCTGCTCCGTGTTCCCCTGTAACGGCTCCGCGTTCCCCTGTAATGGCTCCGTGTTCCCCTGTACCGGCTCCATGTTACCCTGCACCTGCTCCGTGTTCCCCTGAACCTGCTCCGTGTTCCCGTGTGCCAGCTCCGTGTTCCCCTGTACCTGCTTCTTGTTCCCCTGTCCCTGCTCCGTGTTCCCCTGTACCTGCTCCGTGTTCCCCTGCACCTGCTCCGTGTTCCCCTCTACCTGCTCCGTGTTTCCCTGTACCTGCTCCGTGTTCCAGTGTACTTGCTCCTTGTTCCCCTGTGCCTGCTCCTTGTTCCCCTGTGCCTGCTCCTTGTTCCCCTGTGCCTGCTCCGTGTTCCCCTGTGCCTGCTCCTTGTTCCCCTGTGCCTGCTCCTTGTTCCCCTGTGCCTGCTCCGTGTTCCCCTGTGCCTGCTCCTTGTTCCCCTGTGCCTGCTCCTTGTTCCCCTGTGCCTGCTCCTTGTTCCCCTGTGCCTGCTCCGTGTTCCCCTGTGCCTGCTCCGTGTTCCCCTGTGCCTGCTCCGTTTTCCCCTGTGCCTGCTCCGTTTTCCCCTGTACCTGCTCCGCGTTCCCGTGTACCTGCTCCGCGTTCCCTTGTACCAGCTCCGTTTTCCCGTGTAACTGCTACTTGTTCCCTTGTCCCTTTCCCGTGTACCTGCTCCGTGTCCACTGTACCTGCTCCGTGGTCCCGTGTACCTGCTCCGTGTTCCAGTGTACCTGCTCCGTGTTCCCCTGTACCTGCTCCGTGTTCCCCTGTACCTGCTCCGCGTTCCCCTGTACCTGCTCCGCGTTCCCGTGTACCTGCTTAGATTTCCCGTGTAACTGCTACGCGTTCCCTTGTCCCTTTCCCGTGTACCTGCTCCGTGTCCCCTGTACCTACTCCGTGTTCCCCTGTACTTGCTCCGTGTTCCCCTGTCCCTGCTCCGTGTTCCCCTGTCCCTGCTCCGTGTTCCCCTGTCCCTGCTCCGTGTTCCTAGTACCTGCTCCGTGTTCCTCGTACCTGCTCCGTCTTCCCCTGTACCTGCTCCGTCTTCCCCTGTCCCTTCTCCGTCTTCCCCTGTCCCTTCTCCGTGTTCCCCTGTACCTGCTCCGTAATCTGCTGTGCCTGCTCAGTGTTCCCCTAACCGGCTCCCTGTTTCCCTGTACCTGCTCCGTTTTCCCCTGTACCTGCTCCGTGTTCCCATGTGCCTGCTCCGTGTTCCCGTAACCGGCTCCGTGCTTCCCTGTACCTGCTCCCTGTTTCCCTGTACCTCCTGCGTGTTCCCCTGTACCTGCTGCATTTTCCCGTGTACTTGCTCCGTGTTCCCGTGTACCTGCTCCCTGTTTCCCTGTACATGCTGCTTGTTCCCCTGTACATGCTCCTTGTTCCCCTGTACCTGCTCCGTGTTCCCCTGTACCTGCTCCGTGTTCCCCTGTACCTGCTCCGTGTTCCCATGTACCTGCTCCATGTTCCCATGTACCTGCTCCGTGTTCCCATGTACCTGCTCCGTGTTCCGCTGTACCTGCTCCGTGTTCCCCTGTACCTGCTCCGTGTTCCTAGTACGTGCTCCATGTTCCCCTCTACCTGCTCCGTGTTCCCCTCTACCTGCTCCGTGTTCCCCTCTACCTGTTCCGTGTTCCCCTCTACCTGCTCCGTGTTCCCCTCTACCTGTTCCGTGTTCCCCTCTACCTGCTCCGTGTTCCCCTCTACCTGTTCCGTGTTCCCCTCTACCTGCTCCGTGTTCCCCTCTACCTGTTCCGTGTTCCCCTCTACCTGCTCCGTGTTTCCCTGTACCTGCTCCGTGTTTCCCTGTATCTGCTCCGTGTTCCCCTGCCACTGCTCCGTGTTCCCCTGCGCCTCCTGCGTGTTCCCCTGTACCTGCTGCGTGTTCCCCTGTGCCTGCACCTGCTCTGTGTTCCCATGTACCTGCTCTGTGTTCCCCTGTACCGGCTCTGTGTTCCCCTGTACCGGCTCCGTGTGCCCCTGTGCATGCTCCGTGTTCACCTGTACATGCTCCGTGTTCCCCTGTCCCTACTCCGCATTCCCCTGTACCTGCTCCGTGTTCCCCTCTAACTGCTCCGTATTCCCCTGGACCTGCTCCGTGTTCCCCTGTACCTGCTCCGTGTACCCCTGTACCGGCTCCGTGTTCCCCCTGTAACTGCTCCCTGTGCCCCTGTACCTCCTCCGTCTTCCCCTGTATCTCCTCCGTGTTCCCCTGTACCTGCTCCGTGTTCCCCTGTACCGGTTCCGTGTTCCCCTGTAGCGGCTCTGTGTTACCCTGTACCTGCTCCGTGTTCCCCTGTACCTGCTCCGGTTCCCCTGTACCTGCTCCGCGTTCCCCTGTACCTGCTCCGCGTTCCCCTGTACCTGCTCCGCGTTCCCCTGTACCTGCTACGTGTTCCCCTGTACCTGCTCCGTGTTCCCGTGTACCTGCTCCTTGTTCCCGTGTACCTGCTCCGTGTTCCCCGTACCTGCTCATTGTTCCCGTGTACCTGCTCCCTGTTCCCGTGCACCTGCTCCTTTTGCCCGTGTTCCTGCTCCTTGTTCAAGTGTACCTGCTCCGTGTTCCCTGTACCTGCTCCGTGTTCCCTGTGCCTGCTCCGTGTTCCCTTGTACCTGCTCCGTGTTCCCCTGTACCTGCTCTGTGTTCCCCTGTACCTGCTCCGTGTTCCCCTCTACTTGTTCCGTGTTACCCTGTTCCTGGTCTGTGTTACCCTGTACCTGCTCTGCAGAGGCAGCTGGCCTGCGAGGGAGCGGGAGCGAGGGCCTGAGGATATAAAGAGTGAGGCCCGAGAGTGGAGGCAGCGGACCTGCGAGGGAGCGGGTGACTGTGGATATAAAGAGTGAGGACCGAGAGCGGAGGCAGCGGACCTGCGAGGGAGCGGGTGCCTGAGGATATAAAGAGCGAGGACCGAGAGCGGAGGCAGCGGACCTGCGAGGGAGTGGGAGCGAGAGCCTGAGGATATAAAGAGCGAGGCCCGAGAGTGGAGGCAGCAGACATGCGAGGGAGTGGGAGCGAGAGCCGAGAGGCTCGAGAACGGAGGCAGCGGACCTGCGAGGGAGTGGGAGCGAGAGCCTGAGGATATAAAGAGCGAGGCTCGAGAATGGAGGCAGCGGACCTGCGAGGGAGCAGGAGCAAGAGCCTGAGGATATAAAGAGCAAGGCCCAAGAGCGGAGGCAGCGGACCTGCGAGGGAGCGAGAGCCTGAGGATATAAAGAAAGAGGCCCGAGAGGCTTGAGAGCAGAGGCAGCAGACCTGCGAGGGAGTGGGAGCGAGAGCCTGAGGATATAAAGAGAGAAGCCCGAGAGGCTTGAGAGTCTTACCAATCTCAGAGCTCCGAGAGCGGGAGAGTGAAGTAAAAAGTAATCGAAGTGTGACGTCACCAGAAAGCAGGTAAATGATTGGTTGGTGAGTATTTCTCTCTCTCTCGTTTTTTCCAAACTTAAATTGTGTGGTTTATAGTTTCTAGGGTCTCTGTTGTGTTGCGGGGACAGCTGTTAAACAAGGGCCCTTGAGCATATCATTTAATTGTAGTGTAATTGGTGGGATTGATTTGATTTTATTTAATTTGAATTAATTAAAGGATAAGTCATGGCAGCACAGCTCGGCGCCGTGGTATACTCCTACACTATGTGGAAAATCAGGGACACTTCCTGTGTCCCTGACGACCATGTGTGCGGGAAGTGTATCCAGCTGCAACTACTGGCAGACTGCATTGCGGCGCTGGAGCTGCGAATGGATGCATACTGGAGCATTCGCAATGCTGAGGACATCGTGGAAAGCACATTTAGGGAGTTGGTCACACCGCAGTTAAAGGCTGCACAGGCAGGAAGGGAATGGGTGACCACCAGGCAGAGTAGTAGGCATAGGCAGGTAGTGCAGAGGGGTCCCCTGTGACCATCCCCCTCTCAAACAGATATACCGCTTTGGCTATTGGTGAGGGAGATGGCTTATCAGAGGAAGGCAGCAGCAGCCAACTTCCTGGCACCGTGGGTGCTTCTGCTGCACAGGACGGGAGGAACAAAGAGTGGGAGAGCTGTAGTGATAGGGAATTCTATTGTAAGGGGAATAGATCAGCGTTTCTGCGGCCGCAAACGAGACTCCAGGATGCTATGTTGCTTCCCTGGTTCAAGGGTCAAGGATGTCTCAGAGCGGCTACAGAGCATTTTGGTAGGGGAGGGTGAATAGCCAGTTGTCGTGGTGCATTTTGGTACCAACGATATAGGTAAAAACTGGGATGAGGTCATAAAAGCTGAATATAGGGAGTTAGGAGGTAAATTAAAAAATAGGACCTCAAAGGTAGTAATCTCAGGATTGCTACCAGTGCCACGTGCTAGTCAGAGTAGAAATAGAACGATATTTCAGCTGAATACGTGGCGAGAGGAATAGTGCCAGGGGGAGGGATTCAAGTTCCTGGGACATTGGAACCGGTTCTGGGGGAGGTGGGACCAGTACAAAATGGACGGTTTGCACCTGGGCAGGACTGGGACCGATGTCCTTGGGGGAGTGTTACCTAGTGCTGTGGAGGAGGGTTTAAACTAAAATAGTAGGGGGTTGGGAACCTGTGCAGGGAGACAGAGGAAAGGGAAACAAGGATAGAAGCAAAAGACAGGAAGGAGAAAAGCAAAAGTGGCAGTCAGAGTAATCAAGGGTTTAAATCAAACATGGCCACAGTAAATAACAATTCTAAAAGGTCTAAGAGTGTTTAAAAAAAACAAGCCGGAAGGCTTTGGCCTAGAAATTCGGTGGGCTGCGCCACCAGTTAGCGCCTAAAGAGGGCACTCAGTGGCTTTAGCGCCACTGGCCACGCCTCCCGCGATATTTAGCTGGGGCGCTAATGGCGGCGTTAGCCTGTTGCGCTGTGCCGCCACCGATGACGTCATCGGTGTGCGCAGCACCCCGCTACCGCCCCGATCTCGATATTCAGTAGCGACCGCCTCTGTAGCACCGTTCGCAAATCGCCCCAGGTTCACGGGGCCTACCTGTGGAGGCAGTGGCACAAATTAAGGTGGAGGTGCGGGGTGGCCGTTTTTTCGGCGGCCGACTGCCAGCACCTCCGTCCCCGGCCTCCTGATCTCCCCCCGCGGCAGTGCCGGCTGTTTTCTGAGATCCCGGCACTTCTCCTCGGTGCCGGGCTCTTTTGCCGGCACTCGCGCTGGTGCAGGCCCCTCCCCCTTAAGAATGGGAGGAAGGCCTGCAGTACTGCAGCGCGCCGTGGCGCTGCGGCACGTTGCGCTGCAATATTCAGTGTCAGCGCCCTAAGAGGGACACGGAGCACCTCGAGCCTCGCCCCGTGTCCCTCTTGGGGCATTCAAGCTGAATTTCCGGCGGTCGCAACTGCTCCAATCGCTGCGCTAATTCCGGCGCCCAGGCGAGCTTGGCACCCCGTTAGCGGCTCTACCGAATTTCTCCCCCTTTGTGTCTTAATGTGAGGAGCATTCATAATAAGGTGGATGAATTAGCTGCGCAAATAGAGGTAAACAGATATGATATGATTGGGATTACGGAAATATGGCTCTAGTGTGACCAGGGCTGGGAACTCAACATCCAGGGGTATTCAATATTCAGGAAAGACAGGCAAAAAGGAAAAGGAGGTGGGGTGGCATTGCTGGTTGAAGAGATTAACACAAGTGTAAGGAAGGATATTAGCTCTGATGATGTGGAATCTGTATGGGTAGAGCTGAGAAATACCAAGGGGCAGAAAACATTAGTGGGAGTTGTATACAGACCCCCAAACAGTAATGCTGAGGTTGGGGATGGCATTAAACAGGAAATTAGAGATGCGTGCAATAAGGGCACAGCAGTTATCATGGATGACTTTAATCTACATATAGATTGGGCTAACCAAATTAGTAACAATACTGTGGAGGAGGAATTCCTGGAGTGGAAACGGGATGGTTTCCTGGACCAATATGTCGAGGAACCAACTAGAGATCAGGCCATCTTAGACTGGGTATTATGTAATGAGAAAGGAATAATTAGCAATCTTGTGTGAGGCCCCTTGGGGCGTAGCGAACATAATATGATAGAATTCTTCATTAAGATGGATAGTGAAGTAGTTGACTCAGAGACGAGGGTCCTGAACTTAAATAAAGGAAACTACGATGGTATGAGGCACGAGATGGGTAGGATTAATTGGGGAATGTTACTCAAAGGGTTGACGGTGGATAGGCAATGGCAAACCTTTAAAGATCGCATGGATGAACTACAGAAATTGTTCATCCCTGTTTGGCATAAAAATAAAAATAAAAAGGTGAATCAACCGTGGCTAACAAGGGAAATTAGGGATAGCATAAGATCCAAGGAGAGGACATATAAATTGGCCAGAAAAAGCAGCAAACCTGAAGATTGGGAGCAGTTTAGGATTCAACAAAGGAGGACAAAGGGATTAATTAAGAGGGGGAAAATAGAGTATGAGAGTAAGCTTTCAGGGAACATAAAAACTGACTGTAAAAGCTTCTATTGATATTTGAAGAGAAAAAGATTGGTGAAGTCAAGCGTAGGTCCCTTGCAGTCAGAATCAGGGGAATTTATAATGGGGAACAAAGAAATGGCAGACCAATTAAATACATACTTTGGTTCTGTCTTCACAAAGGAGGACACAAATAACCTCCCAAAGGTGTCAGGGAACATAGGGTCTAATGAAAGGGAGGAACTGATAGAAATCAGTATTTGTAGGGAAATGGTGTTAGGGAAATTGACGTGATTGAAGGCCGATAAATCCCCAAGGCCTGATAACCTACATCCTAGGGTACTCAAGGAAGTGGCCCTAGAAATAATAGATGCATTGCTGATCATCTTCCAAAATTCTATAGACTCTGGAATAGTTCCCATGGATTGGAGGGTAGCTAATGTTACCGCACTATTCAAAAAAGGTGGTAAAGAAAAAACGGGGAATTATAGACCTGACATCGGTAGTGGGGAAAATGCAAGAGTCCATTATAAAAGATGTAATAGCAGAGCACTTGGAAAACAGTGACAGGATCGGACAAAGTCAACATGGATTTACAAAAGATAAATCATGCTTGACTAATCTACTGGAATTTTTTGAGGATGTAACTGGTAAAATAGATAAGGGAGAACCAGTGGATATGGTGTATTTGGACTTTCAGAAGGCTTTCGATAAGGTCCCGCATAAGAGATTAACGTGTAAAGTTAAAGCACATGGGATTGGGGGTGAGCTACTGTCTTGAATAGAGAACTGGTTGGCAGACAGGAAGCGAAGAGTTGGAATAAACGGGTCTTTTTCCGAGTGGCAGACAGTGACAAGTAGGGTACCGCAGGGATCGGTCCGAGGACCCCAGCTACTCTCAATATATATTAATGATCTAGATGAGGGAACTAGATGTAATATCTCCAAGTTTGCAGACGACACAAAGCTGGGTGGGCGTGTGTGCTGTGAGGAGGATGCCGAGAAACTCCAGTATGATTTGGACAGGTCGGGTGATTGGGCAGAAGCATGGCAGATGCAGTATAATGTGGATAAATGTGAGGTTATCCACTTTGGTGGCAAAAACAGGAAGGCAGATTATTATCTGAACAGCAATCGATTGGGAGAAGGGGAAGTACACCGAGACCTGGGTGTCCTTGTGCACCAGTTGCTGAAGGTAAGCATTCAGATGCAGCAGGCGGTTAAGAAGGCAAATGGTATGTTGGCCTTCGTAGCGAGAGGTTTCGAGTACAGGAACAAGGATGTCTTGCTGCAGCTGTACAGGGCCTTGGTGAGACCACACCTTGAGCATTGTGTGCAGTTTTGGTCACCTTATCTGAGGAAGGATGTTCTTGCCATAGAGGGAGTGCAGCGAAGATTCACCAGACTGATACCTGGGATGGCAGGAATGACGTATGAGGAGAGATTGGGTCGATTGGGCTTATACTCGCTGGAGTTTAGAAGAATGAGAGGGGATCTCATTGAAACTTATAAAATTCAAACAGGACTAGACAGACTAGATGCAGGAAGGATGTTCCCGATGGCCGGGGAGTCCAGAACCAGGGGTCACAGTCTAAGGATAAGGGGTAAGCCATTTAGGACTGAGATGAGGAAGAATTTCTTCACCCACAGAGTGGTGAACCTGTGGAATTCCCTACCGCAAAAGGCAGTTGAGGCCAGTTCATTAAATATATTCAAGAAGGAGTTAGATATATTTCTTAAGGCTAAAGGGATCAACGAATATGGGGAGAAAGCAGGGACAGGGTACTGAATTTGAATGATCAGCCATGATCTCATTGAATGGCTGAGCAGGCTCGAGATGCCGAATGGCCTACTCCTGCTCCGATCTTCTATGTTTCTATGTTTCCCCTGTACCTGCTCCGTGTTCCCCTGTACCTGCTCCGTGTTCCCCTCTACCAGCTCCGTGTTCCCCTCTACCAGCTCCGTGTTCCCCTCTACCAGCTCCGTGTTCCCCTGTACCTGCTCCGTGTTCCCCTGTACCTGCTCTGTGTTCCCCTGTACTTGTTCCTTGCTCCCCTGTACCTGCTCCGTGATTCCCTGTACCTGCTCCGTGTTCCCCTGTTCCTGCTCCGTGTTCCCATGTCCCTGCTCCGTGTTCCCATGTACCTGATTCTTGTTCCTCTGCACCAGATCCTTGTTCTCCTGTACCTGATCCGTGTTCTCCTGTACCTGATCCGTGTTCTCCTGTACCTGTTCCATGTTTCCGTGTACCTGCTCCCTTTTTCCCTGCACCTGCTATGTGTCCCCTGTTCCTGCTCCGTGTTCCTCTGTACCTGCTCCATGTTTCTGTGTACCTGCTCCGTGTTCCTCTGTACCTGCTCCGTGTTTGAATATACCTGCTCCGTGTTCCCTGTACCTGCTCCGTGTTCCCCTGTACCTGCTCCGTGTTCCCCTGTACCTGCTCCGTGTTCCCCTGTACCTGCTCCGTGTTCCCCTGTACCTGCTCCGTGTTCCCCTGTAATTGCTCCGTGTTCCTGTGTACCTGCTCCGTGTTCCCCTGTTCCTGCTCCGTGTTCCCCTGTACCTGCTACGTGTTCCCCTGTTCCTGCTCCGCGTTCCCCTGTACTTTCTCTGTGTTCCCTTGTACCTGCTCCGTGTTCCCCTGTACCTGCTCCGTATTCCCCTGTACCTGCTCCGTGTTCACCTGTACCTGATCCGTGTCCTCCTGTAACAGTTCCGTGTTCCCCTGTACTTTCTCCGTGTTCCCCTGTACTTTCTCCGTGTTCCCCTGTACATTCTCCGTGTTCCCCTGCACCTGCTCCGTGTTCCCCTGCACCTGCTCCGTGTTCCCCTGCACCTGCTCCGTGTTCCCGTGTACCTGCTCCGTGTTCCCGTGTACCTGCTCCGTGTACCCTGCACCTGATCCTTTTTCCCCTGCACCTGATCCTTGTTCCCCTGCTCCTGATCCGTGTTCCCCTGCACCTAATCCGTGTCCTCCTGTCCCTGTTCTGTGTCTCCTGTTCCTGCTCCGTGTTCCCGTGCACCTGCTCCGTGTTCCCCTGTACCTGCTCCGTGCTCCCCAGTACCGGCTCCGTGTTCCCCTGTACCTGCTCCGTGTTCACCTGTACTTTCTCCATGTTCCCCTGTACTTTCTCCGTGTTCCCCTGTACCTGCTCTGTGTTCCCCTGTACCTGCTACGTGTTACCCTGTACCTGCTACGTGTTCCCATGTGCCTGCTCCGTGTTCTCCTGTACCTGCTCTGTGTTCCCATTTACCTGCTCCGTGTTCCCGTGTACCTGCTCCCTTTCCCCATGTACCTGCTCCTTGTTCCCCTGTGCCTGTTCCGTGTTCCCCTGTAACTGCTCCGTGTTTACGTGTGCCTGCTCCGTCTTCACCTGCACCTGCTCCGTGTTCCCCTGCACCTGCTCCGTGTTCCCCTGCACCTGCTCCGTGTTGCCTTGCACCTGCTCCGTGTTGCGCTGCACCTGCACCGTGTTGCCCTGCACCTGCTCCGTGTTCCCCTGTACCTGCACCGTGTTCCCCTGTACCTGCTCCGTGTTCCCCTGTACCTGCTCCGTGTTCCCTTGTACCTGCTCCGTGTTCCCCTGCACCTGCTCCGTGCTCCCCTGTACCTGCTCTGTGTTCCCCTGCACCTGCTCCGTGTTCCTGTGTACCTAATCCGTGATCCCCCCTGTACCTGCTCCTTGTTCCCCTGTACTTGCACCGTGTTCCCGTGTACCTGCTCCGTGTTCCCCTGTACCTGCTACGTGTTCCCCTGTACCTGCTACGTGTTCCCCTTTACCTGCTACGTGTTCCCCTTTACCTGCTATGTGTTCACCTGTGCCTGCTCCGTGTTCCCGTGTACCTGCTCCGTGTTCCCCTGTACCTGCTCCGTGTTCCCCTGTACCTACTCCGTGTTCCCCTGCACCTGCTCCGTGTTCCCCTGCACCTGCTCCGTGTTCCCCTGCACCTGCTCCGTGTTCCACTGCACCTGCTCCGTGTTCCCCTGCACCTGCTCCGTGTTCCCCTGCACCTGCTCCGTGTTCCCCTGCACCTGCTCCGTGTTCCCCTGCACCTGCTCCGTGTTCCCCTGCACCTGCTCCGTGTTCCCCTGCACCTGCTCCGTGTTACCCTGCACCTGCTCCGTGTTCCCCTGCTCCTGCTCCGTGTTCCCGTGTACCTGCTCCGTGTTCCTTGTTCCCCTGTATTTGCTCCGTGTTCCCTTGTACCTGCCCCGTGTTCCTGCTCCGTGTTCCCCTGTACCTGCTCCGTGTTCCCCTGTACCTGCTCCGTGTTCCCCTGTACCTGCTCCGTGTTCCCCTGTACCTGCTCCGTGCTCCCCTGTACCTGCTCCGTGCTCCCCTGTACCTGCTCTGTGCTCCCCTACGCCTGCTCCGTGTTCCTGTGTAGCTAATCCGTGATCCCCCCGTACCTGCTCCGTCTTCCCCTGTACCTGCTCAGTGTTCCCCTGTACCTGATCCGTGTTCCCCTGCACCTGATCCTTGTTCCCCTGCTCCTGATCCATGTTCCCTTGCACCTGATCCGTGTCCCCTGTTCCTGCTCCATGTTCCCATGTGCGTGCTCCGTGTTCCACTGTAGCTGCACAATGTTCCCGTGTATCTGCTCCGTGTTCCCCTATACCTGCCCCGTGTTCCCCTGTACCTGTTCCCCTGTACCTGCTACGTGTTCACCTGTACCTGATCCATGTCCTCCATGTCCCCTTTTCCTGCTCCGTGTTCCCCTGTACCTGATCCTTGTTCACCTGCACCTGATCCATGTTCCCCTGTACCTGCTCCGTGTTCCCGTGTACCTGCTCCTTGTTTCCCTGTACCTGCTCCGTGTTTCCCTGTACCCGCTCCGTCTTCCCCTGTACCTGATCCTTGTTGTCCTGCACTTGATCCGTGTTCACCTGTACCTGCTACGTGTTCACCTGTGCCTGCTCCATGTTCCCGTGTACCTGCTCCATGTTTCCGTGTACCTGCTCCTTGTTTCCGTGTACCTGCTCCGTGTTCCCCTGTACCTGCTCCGTGCTCCCCTGTACCTGCTCCGTGCTCCCCTGTACCTGCTCCGTGCTCCCCTGTACCTGCTCTGTGCTCCCCTACACCTGCTCCGTGTTCCTGTGTAGCTAATCCGTGATCCCCCCTGTACCTGATCCGTGTTCCCCTGTACCTGCTCAGTGTTCCCGTGTACCTGCTCCATTTTCCCATGTACCTGCTCCTTGTTCCCCTGTACCTGCTCCCTGTTCCCCTGTACCTGGTCCGTGCTCCCCTGTACCTGCTCCGTGTTCCCCTGTGCCTGCTCCGTGTTCCCCTGTGCCCGCTCCGTGTTCCCCTGTGCCCGCTCCGTGTTCCCCTGTGCCCGCTTCGTGTTTCCATGTACCCGCTCCGTGTTCTCCTGTTCCTGCTCCGTGTTCCCCTGTACCTGCTCCGTGTTTCCGTGTGCCTGCTACGTGTTCCCCTGTACCTTCTCCATTTACCCCTGTACCTGCTCCGTGTACCCCTGTACCTGCACAGTGTTCCTGTGTATCTGCTCCGTGCTCCCCTGCACCTGCTCCTTGTTTCGCTGTACCTGCTCCGTGTTCCCCTGTACCTGCTCTGTGTTCCCCTGTTCCCGCTCTGTGTTCCCGTGTACCCGCTCCGTGTTCCCCTGTACCTGATCCTTGTTGCCCTGCACTTGATCCGTGTTCACCTGTAACTGCTCCGTGTCCTCCTGTACCTGCTCCGTGTCCCCTGTTCCTGCTCCGTGTTCCGCTGTATCTGCTCCGTGTTCCCCTGTGCCTGCTCCATGTTTCCGTGTACCTGCTCCGTGTTCCTCTGTACCCTTGTCCGTGTTCCCCTGTACCCTTCTCCGTGTTCCCGTGTAGCTGCTCCGTGTTCCCCTGTACCTGCTCCGTGTTCCCCTGTACCTGCACAGTTTTCCCCTGTACCTGCTCCGTGTTGCCCTATACCTGCTCCGTGCTCCCCTGCACCTGCTCCGTGTTCCCGTGTACCTAATCCGTGAACCCCCCTGTACCTACTCCGTGTTCCCTGTTCCTGCTCTGTCGTCCCATTCACCTGCTCCGTGTTTCCCTGTACCTGAGCCTTTTTCCCGTGTACCTGCTCCGTGTTCCCCTGTACCTGCTCCGTGTTCCCGTGTACCTGCTCCCTGTTCCCCTGTACCTGCTCCATGTTCCCCTGTACCTGCTCCATGTTCCTCTGTTCCTGCTCCGTGTTCCCCTATACCTGCCCCGTGTTCCCCTGTACCTGTTCCCCTGTACCTGCTACGTGTTCACCTGTACCTGATCCGTGTCCTCCGTGTCCCCTTTTCCTGCTCGGTGTTCCCCTGTACTTTCTCCGTGTTCCCCTGTGCCTGTTCCATGTTCCCCTGTACCTGCTCCGTGTTTCCGTGTGCCTGCTCCGTGTTCCCCTCTTCCTGCTCCGTGTTCCCCTGTTCCTGCTCCGTGTTCCCGTGTACCTGCTCTGTGTTCCCCTGTACCTGCTCTGTGTTCCCCTGTACCTGCTCCGTGTTTCTGTGTGCCTGCTCCGTGTTTCTGTGTGCCTGCTCCGTGTTCCCCTGTACCTGCTCCGTGTTCCCCTGTGCCTGATCCGTGTTCCCCTGTGCCTGCTCCGTGTTCCCCTGTGCCTGCTCTGTGTTCCTGTGTACCTGCTCCGTGTTCCCCTGTACCTGATCCGTGTTCCCCTGCAACTGATCCGTGTTCCCCTGCACCTGCTCCGTGTTGCATTGTACCTGCTCCTTGTTCCCCTGTACCTGCTTACTGGTCCCCTGTACCTGCTCTGTGTAGCCCTGTACCTGCACAGTGTTCCTGTGTATCTGCTCCGTGCTCCCCTGTACCTGCTACGTGTTCACCTGTACCTGATCCGTGTCCTCCGTGTCCCCTTTTCCTGCTCGGTGTTCCCCTGTACTTTCTCCGTGTTCCCCTGTGCCTGTTCCATGTTCCCCTGTACCTGCTCCGTGTTTCCGTATGCCTGCTCCGTGTTCCCCTGTACCTGCTCCGTTTTCCCCTGTACCTGCTCCGTATTCCCCTGTACCTGCTACGTGTTCATCTGTGCCTGCTCCATGTTCCTGTGTACCTGCTCCTTGTTTCCGTGTACCTGCTCCGTGTTCCCCTGTACCTGCTCCGTGTTCCCCTGTACCCTTCTCTGTGTTCCCCTGTACCTGCTCTTTGTTCCCCTGTACCTGCTCCGTGTTCCCCTGCACCTGCTCCATGTTCCCATGTACCTGCTCCGTGTTCCCCTGCACCTGATCCTTGTTCCCCGCTCCTGATCCGTGTTCCACTGCACCTGATCCGTGTCCTCCTGTACCTGTTCCATGTCTCCTGTTCCTGCTCTGTCTTCCCCTGTGCCAGCTCCGTGTTCCCCTGTGCCTTCTCTGCGTTTCCGTGTACCTGCTCCGTGTTCTCCTGTACCTGCTCCGTGTTCCCTTTTACCTACTCCGTGTTCCTCTGTACCTGCTCTGTGTTCCCCCCTACCAGCTCTGTGTTCCCTTGTACCTGCTCTGTGTTCCCCTAACCGTCTCTGTGTTCCCCTAACCGTCTCTGTGTTCCCCTAACCGTCTCTGTGTTCCCCTGTGCCTACTCCAGGTTCCCCTGTACTTGCTCCGTGTTCCCCTGTACCTGCTCCGTGTTCCCCTGTACCTGCTCCGTGTTCCCATAAATCTGCACCGTGTTCCCATGTACCTGCTCCGTGTTTCCCTGTACCTGCTCCGTGTTCCCGTGTACCTGCTCCATTTTCCCATGTACCTGCTCTGTGTTCCCCTGTACCTGCTCTGTGTTCCCCTGTACCTGCTCTGTGTTCCCCTGTACCTGCTCTGTGTTCCCCTGTACCTGCTCTGTGTTTTTGTGTGCCTGCTCCGTGTTTCTGTGTGCCTGCTCCGTGTTCCCCTGTACCTGCTCCGTGGTCCCCTGTACCTGCTCCGTGTTCCCCTGTACCTGCTCCGTGTTCCCCTGTACCTGGTCCATGCTCCCCTGTACCTGCTCCATGTTCCCCTGTGCCTGATCCGTGTTCCCCTGTGCCTGATCCGTGTTCCCCTGTGCCTGCTCCGTGTTCCTCTGTGCCTGCTCCGTGTTCCCCTGTGCCTGCTCCGTGTTCCCCTGTGCCTGCTCCGTGTTCCCCTGTGCCTGCTCCGTGTTCCCCTGTGCCTGCTCCGTGTTCCCGTGTGCCTGCTCCGTGTTCCCCTGTACCTGATCCGTGTTCCCCTGTACCTGATCCGTGTTCCCCTGCAACTGATCCGTGTTCCCCTGCACCTGCTCCGTGTTGCATTGTACCTGCTCCTTGTTCCCCTGTACCTGCTTACTGGTCCCCTGTACCTGCTCTGTGTACCCCTGTACCTGCACAGTGTTCCTGTGTATCTGCTCCGTGCTCCCCTGTACCTGCTACGTGTTCACCTGTACCTGATCCGTGTCCTCCGTGTCCCCTTTTCCTGCTCGGTGTTCCCCTGTACTTTCTCCGTGTTCCCCTGTGCCTGTTCCATGTTCCCCTGTACCTGCTCCGTGTTTCCGTATGCCTGCTCCGTGTTCCCCTGTACCTGCTCCGTTTTCCCCTGTACCTGCTCCGTGTTCCCCTGTTCCTGCTCCATGTTCCCCTGTTCCTGCTCCGTGTTCCCGTGTACCTGCTCCATGTTCCCCTGTACCTGATCCTTGTTCACCTGCACCTGATCCATTTTCCCCTGTACCTGCTACGTGTTCACCTGTGCCTGCTCCATGTTCCTGTGTACCTGCACCTTGTTTCCGTGTACCTGCTCCGTGTTCCCCTGTACCTGCTCCGTGTTCACCTGTACCTGATCCGTCTCCTCCTGTACCTGTTCCGTGTCCCCTGTTCCTGCTCCGTGTTCCCCTGTACTTTCTCCGTGTTCCCCTGTACCTGCTCCGTGTTCCCCTGTACCTGCTCCGTGTTCTCCTGTACCTGCTACGTGTTCTCCTGTACCTGCTATGTGTTCCGCTGTACCTGCTACGCGTTCCGCTGTACCTGCTACGCGTTCACTTGTGCCTGCTCCATCTTCCCGTGTACCTGCTCCATGTTTCCGTGTACCTGCTCCCTGTTCCCCTGTACCTGCTCCATGTTCCCCTGTACCTGTTCCGTGTTCCCGTGTACCTGCTCCGTGTTCCCCTGCACCTGATCCTTGTACCCCTGCTCCTGATCCCTGTTCCCCTGCACCTAATCCGTGTCCCCTGTTCCTGCTCTGTGTTCCCCTGTACTTCACCCGTGTTCCCCTGTACCTGCTCCGTGTTTCCGTGTACCTGCTCCGTGTTCCCGTATACCTGCTCCGTGTTCCACTGTACCTGCTCCGTGTTCCACTGTACCTGCTACGTGTTCCCCTGTACCTTCTCCATTTACCCCTGTACCTGCTCCGTGTACCCCTGTACCTGCACAGTGTTCCTGTGTATCTGCTCCGTGCTCCCCTGCACCTGCTCCTTGTTTCCCTGTACCTGCTCTGTGTTCCCCTGTACCTGCTCTGTGTTCCCCTGTTCCCGCTCTGTGTGCCCGTGTACCCGCTCCGTGTTCCCCTGTACCTGATCCTTGTTGCCCTGCACTTGATCCGTGTTCACCTGTAACTGCTCCGTGTCCTCCTATACCTGTTCCGTGTCCCCTGTTCCTGCTCCGTGTTCCGCTGTATCTGCTCCGTGTTCCCCTGTGCCTGCTCCATGTTTCCGTATACCTGCTCCGTGTTCCCCTGTACCTTCTCCGTGTCCCCGTGTACCTGCTCCGTGTTCCCTTGTACCTGCTCCGTGTTCCCGTGTACGTGCTGTGTGTTCCCGTGTACGTGCTCCATGTTCCCGTGTACCTGCTCCGTGTTCCCGTGTACCTGCTCCGTGTTCCCGTGTACCTGCTCCGTGTTCCCCTGTACCTGCACAGTTTTCCCCTGTACCTGCTCCGTGTTGCCCTATACCTGCTCCGTGCTCCCCTGCACCTGCTTTGTGTTCCCGTGCACATAATCCGTGAACCCCCCTGTACCTACTCCGTGTTCCCCTGTTCCTGCTCTGTCTTCCCGTGCACCTGCTCCGTGTTTCTGTGTGCCTGCTCTGTGTTCCCCTGTTCCTGCTCCGTGTTCCCCTGTTCCTGCTCCGTGTTCCCCTGTGCCTGCTCCGTGTTCCCCTGTGCCTGCTCCGTGTTCCCCTGTGCCTGCTCCGTGTTTCCGTGTACCTGCTCCGTGTTCCCCTGTACCTGCTCCGTGTTCCCCTGTACCTGCTCCGTGTTTCCATGTGCCTGATCCGTGTTCCCCTGTACCTGATCCGTGTTCCCCTGCTCCTGATCCGTGTTCCCCTGCACCTGATCCGTGTTCCCCTGTACCTGCTCCGTGTTGCACTGTACCTGCTCGGTGTTCCCCTGTACTTTCTCCGTGTTCCCCTGTGCCTGTTCCATCTTCCCCTGTACCTGCTCCGTGTTTCCGTGTGCCTGCTCCATGTTCCCCTGTTCCTGCTCCGTGTTCCCCTGTACCTGATCCTTGTTCACCTGCACCTGATCCATGTACGCCTGGAGCTGCTACGTGTTCACCTGTGCCTGCTCCATGTTCCCGTGTACCTGCTCCTTGTTTCCGTGTACCTGATCCGTCTCCTCCTGTATCTGTTCCGTGTCCCCTGTTCCTGCTCCGTGTTCCCCTGTACCTGCTCCGTGTTCCCCTGTACCTGCTCCGTGTTCCCCTGTACCTGCTCCGTGTTCCCCTGTACCTGCTCCGTGTTCCCCTGTACCTGCTCCGTGTTCCCCTGTACTTTCTCCGTGTTCCCCTGTACTTTCTCCGTGTTCCCCTGTACCTGCTCGGTGTTCTTCTGTGCCTGCTCCGTGTTCCCCTGTACCTGCTCCGTGTTCCCCTGCAGCTGCTCCGTGTTCCCGTGTACCTGCTCCGTGTTCCCCTGCACCTGATCCTTGTACCCCTGCTCCTGATCCCTGTTCCCCTGCACCTAATCCGTGTCCCCTGTTCCTGCTCTGTGTTCCCCTGTACTTCACCCGTGTTCCCCTGTACCTGCTCCGTGTTTCCGTGTACCTGCTCCGTGTTCCCGTATACCTGCTCCGTGTTCCACTGTACCTGCTCCGTGTTCCACTGTACCTGCTACGTGTTCCCCTGTACCTTCTCCATTTACCCCTGTACCTGCTCCGTGTACCCCTGTACCTGCACAGTGTTCCTGTGTATCTGCTCCGTGCTCCCCTGCACCTGCTCCTTGTTTCCCTGTACCTGCTCTGTGTTCCCCTGTACCTGCTCTGTGTTCCCCTGTTCCCGCTCTGTGTGCCCGTGTACCCGCTCCGTGTTCCCCTGTACCTGATCCTTGTTGCCCTGCACTTGATCCGTGTTCACCTGTAACTGCTCCGTGTCCTCCTATACCTGTTCCGTGTCCCCTGTTCCTGCTCCGTGTTCCGCTGTATCTGCTCCGTGTTCCCCTGTGCCTGCTCCATGTTTCCGTATACCTGCTCCGTGTTCCCCTGTACCTTCTCCGTGTCCCCGTGTACCTGCTCCGTGTTCCCTTGTACCTGCTCCGTGTTCCCGTGTACGTGCTGTGTGTTCCCGTGTACGTGCTCCATGTTCCCGTGTACCTGCTCCGTGTTCCCGTGTACCTGCTCCGTGTTCCCGTGTACCTGCTCCGTGTTCCCCTGTACCTGCACAGTTTTCCCCTGTACCTGCTCCGTGTTGCCCTATACCTGCTCCGTGCTCCCCTGCACCTGCTTTGTGTTCCCGTGCACATAATCCGTGAACCCCCCTGTACCTACTCCGTGTTCCCCTGTTCCTGCTCTGTCTTCCCGTGCACCTGCTCCGTGTTTCTGTGTGCCTGCTCTGTGTTCCCCTGTTCCTGCTCCGTGTTCCCCTGTTCCTGCTCCGTGTTCCCCTGTGCCTGCTCCGTGTTCCCCTGTGCCTGCTCCGTGTTCCCCTGTGCCTGCTCCGTGTTTCCGTGTACCTGCTCCGTGTTCCCCTGTACCTGCTCCGTGTTCCCCTGTACCTGCTCCGTGTTTCCATGTGCCTGATCCGTGTTCCCCTGTACCTGATCCGTGTTCCCCTGCTCCTGATCCGTGTTCCCCTGCACCTGATCCGTGTTCCCCTGTACCTGCTCCGTGTTGCACTGTACCTGCTCGGTGTTCCCCTGTACTTTCTCCGTGTTCCCCTGTGCCTGTTCCATCTTCCCCTGTACCTGCTCCGTGTTTCCGTGTGCCTGCTCCATGTTCCCCTGTTCCTGCTCCGTGTTCCCCTGTACCTGATCCTTGTTCACCTGCACCTGATCCATGTACGCCTGGAGCTGCTACGTGTTCACCTGTGCCTGCTCCATGTTCCCGTGTACCTGCTCCTTGTTTCCGTGTACCTGATCCGTCTCCTCCTGTATCTGTTCCGTGTCCCCTGTTCCTGCTCTGTGTTCCCCTGTACCTGCTCCGTGTTCCCCTGTACCTGCTCCGTGTTCCCCTGTACCTGCTCCGTGTTCCCCTGTACCTGCTCCGTGTTCCCCTGTACCTGCTCCGTGTTCCCCTGTACTTTCTCCGTGTTCCCCTGTACTTTCTCCGTGTTCCCCTGTACCTGCTCGGTGTTCTTCTGTGCCTGCTCCGTGTTCCCCTGTACCTGCTCCGTGTTCCCCTGCAGCTGCTCCGTGTTCCCGTGTACCTGCTCCGTGTTCCCCTGCACCTGATCCTTGTACCCCTGCTCCTGATCCCTGTTCCCCTGCACCTAATCCGTGTCCCCTGTTCCTGCTCTGTGTTCCCCTGTACTTCACCCGTGTTCCCCTGTACCTGCTCCGTGTTTCCGTGTACCTGCTCCGTGTTCCCGTATACCTGCTCCGTGTTCCACTGTACCTGCTCCGTGTTCCACTGTACCTGCTACGTGTTCCCCTGTACCTTCTCCATTTACCCCTGTACCTGCTCCGTGTACCCCTGTACCTGCACAGTGTTCCTGTGTATCTGCTCCGTGCTCCCCTGCACCTGCTCCTTGTTTCCCTGTACCTGCTCTGTGTTCCCCTGTACCTGCTCTGTGTTCCCCTGTTCCCGCTCTGTGTGCCCGTGTACCCGCTCCGTGTTCCCCTGTACCTGATCCTTGTTGCCCTGCACTTGATCCGTGTTCACCTGTAACTGCTCCGTGTCCTCCTATACCTGTTCCGTGGCCCCTGTTCCTGCTCCGTGTTCCGCTGTATCTGCTCCGTGTTCCCCTGTGCCTGCTCCATGTTTCCGTATACCTGCTCCGTGTTCCCCTGTACCTTCTCCGTGTCCCCGTGTACCTGCTCCGTGTTCCCTTGTACCTGCTCCGTGTTCCCGTGTACCTGCTCCGTGTTCCCGTGTACCTGCTCCGTGTTCCCCTGTACCTGCACAGTTTTCCCCTGTACCTGCTCCGTGTTGCCCTATACCTGCTCCGTGCTCCCCTGCACCTGCTTTGTGTTCCCGTGCACATAATCCGTGAACCCCCCTGTACCTACTCCGTGTTCCCCTGTTCCTGCTCTGTCTTCCCGTGCACCTGCTCCGTGTTTCTGTGTGCCTGCTCTGTGTTCCCCTGTTCCTGCTCCGTGTTCCCCTGTTCCTGCTCCGTGTTCCCCTGTGCCTGCTCCGTGTTCCCCTGTGCCTGCTCCGTGTTCCCCTGTGCCTGCTCCGTGTTTCCGTGTACCTGCTCCGTGTTCCCCTGTACCTGCTCCGTGTTCCCCTGTACCTGCTCCGTGTTTCCATGTGCCTGATCCGTGTTCCCCTGTACCTGATCCGTGTTCCCCTGCTCCTGATCCGTGTTCCCCTGCACCTGATCCGTGTTCCCCTGTACCTGCTCCGTGTTGCACTGTACCTGCTCGGTGTTCCCCTGTACTTTCTCCGTGTTCCCCTGTGCCTGTTCCATCTTCCCCTGTACCTGCTCCGTGTTTCCGTGTGCCTGCTCCATGTTCCCCTGTTCCTGCTCCGTGTTCCCCTGTACCTGATCCTTGTTCACCTGCACCTGATCCATGTACGCCTGGAGCTGCTACGTGTTCACCTGTGCCTGCTCCATGTTCCCGTGTACCTGCTCCTTGTTTCCGTGTACCTGATCCGTCTCCTCCTGTATCTGTTCCGTGTCCCCTGTTCCTGCTCCGTGTTCCCCTGTACCTGCTCCGTGTTCCCCTGTACCTGCTCCGTGTTCCCCTGTACCTGCTCCGTGTTCCCCTGTACCTGCTCCGTGTTCCCCTGTACCTGCTCCGTGTTCCCCTGTACTTTCTCCGTGTTCCCCTGTACTTTCTCCGTGTTCCCCTGTACCTGCTCGGTGTTCTTCTGTGCCTGCTCCGTGTTCCCCTGTACCTGCTCCGTGTTCCCCTGCAGCTGCTCCGTGTTCCCGTGTACCTGCTCCGTGTTCCCCTGCACTTGATCCTTGTTCCCCTGCTCCTGATCCCTGTTCCCCTGCACCTGATCCGTGTCCCCTGTTCCTGCTCTGTGTTCCCCTGTACTTGACCCGTGTTCCCCTGTACCTGCTCCGTTTTCCCGTGTACCTGCTCCGTGTTTCCGTGTACCTGCTCCGTGTTCCACTGTACCTGCTACGTGTTCCCCTGTACCTTTTCCATTTACCCCTGTACCTGCTCCGTATTCCCCTGTACCTGCACAGTGTTCCTGTGTATCTGCTCCGTGCTCCCCTGCACCTGCTCCGTGTTCCCCTGCACCTGCTCCGTGTTCCCCTGTACCTGATCCATGTTCCTCTGTTCCTGCTCCGTGTTCCCCTATACCTGCCCCGTGTTCCCCTGTACCTGTTCCCCTGTACCTGCTACGTGTTCACCTGTACCTGATCCGTGTCCTCCGTGTCCCCTTTTCCTGCTCGGTGTTCCCCTGTACTTTCTCCGTGTTCCCCTGTGCCTGTTCCATGTTCCCCTGTACCTGCTCCGTGTTTCCGTGTGCCTGCTCCGTGTTCCCCTCTTCCTGCTCCGTGTTCCCCTGTTCCTGCTCCGTGTTCCCGTGTACCTGCTCTGTGTTCCCCTGTACCTGCTCTGTGTTCCCCTGTACCTGCTCCGTGTTTCTGTGTGCCTGCTCCGTGTTTCTGTGTGCCTGCTCCGTGATCCCCTGTACCTGCTCCGTGTTCCCCTGTGCCTGATCCGTGTTCCCCTGTGCCTGCTCCGTGTTCCCCTGTGCCTGCTCTGTGTTCCTGTGTACCTGCTCCGTGTTCCCCTGTACCTGATCCGTGTTCCCCTGCAACTGATCCGTGTTCCCCTGCACCTGCTCCGTGTTGCATTGTACCTGCTCCTTGTTCCCCTGTACCTGCTTACTGGTCCCCTGTACCTGCTCTGTGTAGCCCTGTACCTGCACAGTGTTCCTGTGTATCTGCTCCGTGCTCCCCTGTACCTGCTACGTGTTCACCTGTACCTGATCCGTGTCCTCCGTGTCCCCTTTTCCTGCTCGGTGTTCCCCTGTACTTTCTCCGTGTTCCCCTGTGCCTGTTCCATGTTCCCCTGTACCTGCTCCGTGTTTCCGTATGCCTGCTCCGTGTTCCCCTGTACCTGCTCCGTTTTCCCCTGTACCTGCTCCGTATTCCCCTGTACCTGCTACGTGTTCATCTGTGCCTGCTCCATGTTCCTGTGTACCTGCTCCTTGTTTCCGTGTACCTGCTCCGTGTTCCCCTGTACCTGCTCCGTGTTCCCCTGTACCCTTCTCTGTGTTCCCCTGTACCTGCTCTTTGTTCCCCTGTACCTGCTCCGTGTTCCCCTGCACCTGCTCCATGTTCCCATGTACCTGCTCCGTGTTCCCCTGCACCTGATCCTTGTTCCCCGCTCCTGATCCGTGTTCCACTGCACCTGATCCGTGTCCTCCTGTACCTGTTCCATGTCTCCTGTTCCTGCTCTGTCTTCCCCTGTGCCAGCTCCGTGTTCCCCTGTGCCTTCTCTGCGTTTCCGTGTACCTGCTCCGTGTTCTCCTGTACCTGCTCCGTGTTCCCTTTTACCTACTCCGTGTTCCTCTGTACCTGCTCTGTGTTCCCCCCTACCAGCTCTGTGTTCCCTTGTACCTGCTCTGTGTTCCCCTAACCGTCTCTGTGTTCCCCTAACCGTCTCTGTGTTCCCCTAACCGTCTCTGTGTTCCCCTGTGCCTACTCCAGGTTCCCCTGTACTTGCTCCGTGTTCCCCTGTACCTGCTCCGTGTTCCCCTGTACCTGCTCCGTGTTCCCATAAATCTGCACCGTGTTCCCATGTACCTGCTCCGTGTTTCCCTGTACCTGCTCCGTGTTCCCGTGTACCTGCTCCGTGTTCCCGTGTACCTGCTCCATTTTCCCATGTACCTGCTCTGTGTTCCCCTGTACCTGCTCTGTGTTCCCCTGTACCTGCTCTGTGTTCCCCTGTACCTGCTCTGTGTTCCCCTGTACCTGCTCTGTGTTTTTGTGTGCCTGCTCCGTGTTTCTGTGTGCCTGCTCCGTGTTCCCCTGTACCTGCTCCGTGGTCCCCTGTACCTGCTCCGTGTTCCCCTGTACCTGCTCCGTGTTCCCCTGTACCTGGTCCATGCTCCCCTGTACCTGCTCCGTGTTCCCCTGTGCCTGATCCGTGTTCCCCTGTGCCTGATCCGTGTTCCCCTGTGCCTGCTCCGTGTTCCTCTGTGCCTGCTCCGTGTTCCCCTGTGCCTGCTCCGTGTTCCCCTGTGCCTGCTCCGTGTTCCCCTGTGCCTGCTCCGTGTTCCCGTGTGCCTGCTCCGTGTTCCCCTGTACCTGATCCGTGTTCCCCTGTACCTGATCCGTGTTCCCCTGCAACTGATCCGTGTTCCCCTGTACCTACTCCGTGTTCCCCTGTACCTGCTCCGTGTTCCCCTGTACCAACTCCGTGTTCCCCTGTACCTGCTCCGTGTTCCCCTGTACCTACTCCGTGTTCCCCTGCAACTGATCCGTGTTCCCCTGCACCTGCTCCGTGTTGCATTGTACCTGCTCCTTGTTCCCCTGTACCTGCTTACTGGTCCCCTGTACCTGCTCTGTGTACCCCTGTACCTGCACAGTGTTCCTGTGTATCTGCTCCGTGCTCCCCTGTACCTGCTACGTGTTCACCTGTACCTGATCCGTGTCCTCCGTGTCCCCTTTTCCTGCTCGGTGTTCCCCTGTACTTTCTCCGTGTTCCCCTGTGCCTGTTCCATGTTCCCCTGTACCTGCTCCGTGTTTCCGTATGCCTGCTCCGTGTTCCCCTGTACCTGCTCCGTTTTCCCCTGTACCTGCTCCGTGTTCCCCTGTTCCTGCTCCATGTTCCCCTGTTCCTGCTCCGTGTTCCCGTGTACCTGCTCCATGTTCCCCTGTACCTGATCCTTGTTCACCTGCACCTGATCCATTTTCCCCTGTACCTGCTACGTGTTCACCTGTGCCTGCTCCATGTTCCTGTGTACCTGCACCTTGTTTCCGTGTACCTGCTCCGTGTTCCCCTGTACCTGCTCCGTGTTCACCTGTACCTGATCCGTCTCCTCCTGTACCTGTTCCGTGTCCCCTGTTCCTGCTCCGTGTTCCCCTGTACTTTCTCCGTGTTCCCCTGTACCTGCTCCGTGTTCCCCTGTACCTGCTCCGTGTTCTCCTGTACCTGCTACGTGTTCTCCTGTACCTGCTATGTGTTCCGCTGTACCTGCTACGCGTTCCGCTGTACCTGCTACGCGTTCACTTGTGCCTGCTCCATCTTCCCGTGTACCTGCTCCATGTTTCCGTGTACCTGCTCCCTGTTCCCCTGTACCTGCTCCATGTTCCCCTGTACCTGTTCCGTGTTCCCGTGTACCTGCTCCGTGTTCCCCTGCACCTGATCCTTGTACCCCTGCTCCTGATCCCTGTTCCCCTGCACCTAATCCGTTTCCCCTGTTCCTGCTCTGTGTTCCCCTGTACTTCACCCGTGTTCCCCTGTACCTGCTCCGTGTTTCCGTGTACCTGCTCCGTGTTCCCGTATACCTGCTCCGTGTTCCACTGTACCTGCTCCGTGTTCCACTGTACCTGCTACGTGTTCCCCTGTACCTTCTCCATTTACCCCTGTACCTGCTCCGTGTACCCCTGTACCTGCACAGTGTTCCTGTGTATCTGCTCCGTGCTCCCCTGCACCTGCTCCTTGTTTCCCTGTACCTGCTCTGTGTTCCCCTGTACCTGCTCTGTGTTCCCCTGTACCTGCTCTGTGTTCCCCTGTTCCCGCTCTGTGTGCCCGTGTACCCGCTCCGTGTTCCCCTGTACCTGATCCTTGTTGCCCTGTACCTGATCCGTGTTCCCCTGCAACTGATCCGTGTTCCCCTGCACCTGCTCCGTGTTGCATTGTACCTGCTCCTTGTTCCCCTGTACCTGCTTACTGGTCCCCTGTACCTGCTCTGTGTACCCCTGTACCTGCACAGTGTTCCTGTGTATCTGCTCCGTGCTCCCCTGTACCTGCTACGTGTTCACCTGTACCTGATCCGTGTCCTCCGTGTCCCCTTTTCCTGCTCGGTGTTCCCCTGTACTTTCTCCGTGTTCCCCTGTGCCTGTTCCATGTTCCCCTGTACCTGCTCCGTGTTTCCGTATGCCTGCTCCGTGTTCCCCTGTACCTGCTCCGTTTTCCCCTGTACCTGCTCCGTGTTCCCCTGTTCCTGCTCCATGTTCCCCTGTTCCTGCTCCGTGTTCCCGTGTACCTGCTCCATGTTCCCCTGTACCTGATCCTTGTTCACCTGCACCTGATCCATTTTCCCCTGTACCTGCTACGTGTTCACCTGTGCCTGCTCCATGTTCCTGTGTACCTGCACCTTGTTTCCGTGTACCTGCTCCGTGTTCCCCTGTACCTGCTCCGTGTTCACCTGTACCTGATCCGTCTCCTCCTGTACCTGTTCCGTGTCCCCTGTTCCTGCTCCGTGTTCCCCTGTACTTTCTCCGTGTTCCCCTGTACCTGCTCCGTGTTCCCCTGTACCTGCTCCGTGTTCTCCTGTACCTGCTACGTGTTCTCCTGTACCTGCTATGTGTTCCGCTGTACCTGCTACGCGTTCCGCTGTACCTGCTACGCGTTCACTTGTGCCTGCTCCATCTTCCCGTGTACCTGCTCCATGTTTCCGTGTACCTGCTCCCTGTTCCCCTGTACCTGCTCCATGTTCCCCTGTACCTGTTCCGTGTTCCCGTGTACCTGCTCCGTGTTCCCCTGCACCTGATCCTTGTACCCCTGCTCCTGATCCCTGTTCCCCTGCACCTAATCCGTTTCCCCTGTTCCTGCTCTGTGTTCCCCTGTACTTCACCCGTGTTCCCCTGTACCTGCTCCGTGTTTCCGTGTACCTGCTCCGTGTTCCCGTATACCTGCTCCGTGTTCCACTGTACCTGCTCCGTGTTCCACTGTACCTGCTACGTGTTCCCCTGTACCTTCTCCATTTACCCCTGTACCTGCTCCGTGTACCCCTGTACCTGCACAGTGTTCCTGTGTATCTGCTCCGTGCTCCCCTGCACCTGCTCCTTGTTTCCCTGTACCTGCTCTGTGTTCCCCTGTACCTGCTCTGTGTTCCCCTGTTCCCGCTCTGTGTGCCCGTGTACCCGCTCCGTGTTCCCCTGTACCTGATCCTTGTTGCCCTGCACTTGATCCGTGTTCACCTGTAACTGCTCCGTGTCCTCCTATACCTGTTCCGTGTCCCCTGTTCCTGCTCCGTGTTCCGCTGTATCTGCTCCGTGTTCCCCTGTGCCTGCTCCATGTTTCCGTATACCTGCTCCGTGTTCCCCTGTACCTTCTCCGTGTCCCCGTGTACCTGCTCCGTGTTCCCTTGTACCTGCTCCGTGTTCCCGTGTACGTGCTGTGTGTTCCCGTGTACGTGCTCCATGTTCCCGTGTACCTGCTCCGTGTTCCCGTGTACCTGCTCCGTGTTCCCGTGTACCTGCTCCGTGTTCCCCTGTACCTGCACAGTTTTCCCCTGTACCTGCTCCGTGTTGCCCTATACCTGCTCCGTGCTCCCCTGCACCTGCTTTGTGTTCCCGTGCACATAATCCGTGAACCCCCCTGTACCTACTCCGTGTTCCCCTGTTCCTGCTCTGTCTTCCCGTGCACCTGCTCCGTGTTTCTGTGTGCCTGCTCTGTGTTCCCCTGTTCCTGCTCCGTGTTCCCCTGTTCCTGCTCCGTGTTCCCCTGTGCCTGCTCCGTGTTCCCCTGTGCCTGCTCCGTGTTCCCCTGTGCCTGCTCCGTGTTTCCGTGTACCTGCTCCGTGTTCCCCTGTACCTGCTCCGTGTTCCCCTGTACCTGCTCCGTGTTTCCATGTGCCTGATCCGTGTTCCCCTGTACCTGATCCGTGTTCCCCTGCTCCTGATCCGTGTTCCCCTGCACCTGATCCGTGTTCCCCTGTACCTGCTCCGTGTTGCACTGTACCTGCTCGGTGTTCCCCTGTACTTTCTCCGTGTTCCCCTGTGCCTGTTCCATCTTCCCCTGTACCTGCTCCGTGTTTCCGTGTGCCTGCTCCATGTTCCCCTGTTCCTGCTCCGTGTTCCCCTGTACCTGATCCTTGTTCACCTGCACCTGATCCATGTACGCCTGGAGCTGCTACGTGTTCACCTGTGCCTGCTCCATGTTCCCGTGTACCTGCTCCTTGTTTCCGTGTACCTGATCCGTCTCCTCCTGTATCTGTTCCGTGTCCCCTGTTCCTGCTCCGTGTTCCCCTGTACCTGCTCCGTGTTCCCCTGTACCTGCTCCGTGTTCCCCTGTACCTGCTCCGTGTTCCCCTGTACCTGTTCCGTGTTCCCCTGTACCTGCTCCGTGTTCCCCTGTACCTGCTCCGTGTTCCCCTGTACCTGCTCCGTGTTCCCCTGTACCTGCTCCGTGTTCCCCTGTACCTGTTCCGTGTTCCCCTGTACCTGCTCCGTGTTCCCCTGTACCTGCTCCGTGTTCCCCTGTACCTGCTCCGTGTTCCCCTGTACCTGTTCCGTGTTCCCCTGTACCTGCTCCGTGTTCCCCTGTACCTGCTCCTTGTTCCCCTGTACCTGCTCCGTGTTCCCCTGTACCTGCTCCGTGTTCCTCTGTACCTGCTCCGTGTTCCCCTGTACCTGCTCCGTGTTCCCCTGTACCTGCTCCTTGTTCCCCTGTACCTGCTCCGTGTTCCCCTGTACCTGCTCCGTGTTCCTCTGTACCTGCTCCGTGTTCCTCTGTACCTGCTCAGTGTTCCCCTGTACCTGTTCCGTGTTCCCCTGTACCTGCTCCGTGTTCCCCTGTACCTGCTCCGTGTTCCCCTGTACCTGCTCCTTGTTCCCCTGTACCTGCTCCGTGTTCCCCTGTACCTGCTCCGTGTTCCTCTGTACCTGCTCCGTGTTCCTCTGTACCTGCTCAGTGTTCCCCTGTACCTGCTCCGTGTTCCCCTGTACCTGATCCGTGTTCCCCTGTACCTGATCCGTGTTCCCCTGTACCTGCTCCGTGTTTCCGTGTATCTGCTCCGTTTTCCCGTGTATCTGCTCCGTGTTCCCGCGCACCTGCTCCGTGTTCCACTGTACCTGCTCCTTGTTCCCCTGTACCTGCTTCCTGGTCCCCTGTACCTGCTACGTGTTCCCCTGCATCTTCTCCATTTTCCCCTGTACCTGCTCCGTGTACCCCTGTACCTGCACAGTGTTCCTGTGTATCTGCTCCGTGCTCCCCTGCACCTGCTCCGTGTTCCCGTGCACCTAATCCGTGATCCCCCCTGTACCTGCTCCGTGTTCCCCTGTACCTGCTCCGTGTTCCCCTGTACCTGCTCCGTGTTCCCGTGTACCTGCTCCGTGTTCCCCAGTACTTGCTCCGTGTTCCCTTGTATCTTCTCCATTTTCCCCTGTACCTGCTCCGTGTTCCCCTGTTCCCGCTCGGTGTTCCCGTGTACCCGCTCCGTGTTCCCCTGTACCTGATCCTTGTTGCCCTGCACCTGATCCGTGTTCACCTGTAACTGATCCGTGTCCTCCTGTACCTGTTCCGTGTCCCCTGTTCCTGCTCCGTGTTCTCCTGTACCTGCTCCGTGTTCCGCTGTATCTGCTCCGTGTTCCCGTGTACCTGCTCCGTGTTGCCCTGTACCTGCACAGTTTTCCCCTGTACCTGCTCCATCTTTCCCTGTACCTGATTCTTGTTCCCGTCTACCTGCTCCGTGTTCCCCTGTACCTGCTCCGTGTTCCCCTGTACCTGCTCCGTGTTCCTCGGTACCTGCTCCGTGTTCCACTGTACCTGCTCCGTTTTCCCATATACCTGCTCCATGTTCCCGTGTACCTAATCCGTGATCCACCCTGTACCTGCTCTGTGTTCCCCTGTACCTGCTCCATGTTTCCGTGTGCATTCTCCGTGTCCCCTGTGCCTGCTCCGTGTTCCCCTGTGCCTGCTCAGTGTTCCCCTGTGCCTGCTCCGTGTTTCCAGGTGCCTGCTCCATGTTTCCGTGTGCCTGCTCCATGTTTCCGTGTGCCTGCTGCGTCTTCCCCTGTGCCTGCTCCGTCTTCCCCTGTGCCTGCTCCGTGTTCCCCTGTACCTGCTCCGTGTTCCCCTGTAACTGCTCCGTGTTCCCCTGTACCTGCTCCGTGTTCCCCTGTACCTGCTCCGTGTTCCTCTCTACCTGCTCCGTGTTCCTCTCTACCTGCTCCGTGTTCCTCTGTACCTGCTCCGTGTTCATCTGCACCGGCTCCGTGTTCCCCTGTACCGGCTCCGTGTTCCCCTGTGCCTGCTCCGTGTTTCCGGGTGCCTGCTCCGTGTTTCCGTGTGCCTGCTCCGTGTTCCCCTGTACCTGCTCCGTGTTTCCCTGTACCTGCTCCGTGTTCCCCTGTACCTGCTCCGTGTTCCCCTGTGCCTGCTCAGTGTTCCCCTGTGCCTGCTCCGTGTTTCCAGGTGCCTGCTCCATGTTTCCGTGTGCCTGCTCCATGTTTCCGTGTGCCTGCTGCGTCTTCCCCTGTGCCTGCTCCGTCTTCCCCTGTGCCTGCTCCGTCTTCCCCTGTACCTGCTCCGTGTTCCCCTGTAACTGCTCCGTGTTCCCCTGTACCTGCTCCGTGTTCCCCTGTACCTGCTCCGTGTTCCTCTCTACCTGCTCCGTGTTCCTCTGTACCTGCTCCGTGTTCATCTGCACCGGCTCCGTGTTCCCCTGTACCGGCTCCGTGTTCCCCTGTGCCTGCTCCGTGTTTCCGGGTGCCTGCTCCGTGTTTCCGTGTGCCTGCTCCGTGTTCCCCTGTACCTGCTCCGTGTTCCCCTGTACCTGCTCCGTGTTCCCCTGTACCTGCTCCGTGTTCCTCTGTACCTGCTCCGTGTTCCTCTCTACCTGCTCCGTGTTCCTCTGTACCTGCTCCGTGTTCATCTGCACCGGCTCCGTGTTCCCCTGTACCGGCTCCGTGTTCCCCTGTGCCTGCTCCGTGTTTCCGGGTGCCTGCTCCGTGTTTCCGTGTGCCTGCTCCGTGTTCCCCTGTACCTGCTCCGTGTTTCCCTGTACCTGCTCCGTGTTCCCCTGTACCTGCTCCGTGTTCCCCTGTACCTGCTCCGTGTTCCCCTGTACCTGCTCTGTGTTCCCCGTACCTGCTCCGTGTTCCCCTGTACCTGCTCCGTGTTCCCCTGTACCTGCTCCGTGTTCCCCTGTACCTGTCCCGTATCCCCTGTACTTTCTCCGTGTTCCCCTGTACTTTCTCCGTGTTCCCCTGTACCTGCTCGGTGTTCTTCTGTGCCTGCTCCGTGTTCCCCTGTACCTGCTCCGTGTTCCCCTGCAGCTGCTCCGTGCTCCCGTGTACCTGCTCTGTGTTCCCCTGCACTTGATCCTTGTTCCCCTGCTCCTGATCCCTGTTCCCCTGCACCTGATCCGTGTCCCCTGTTCCTGCTCTGTGTTCCCCTGTACTTGACCCGTGTTCCCCTGTACCTGCTCCGTTTTCCCGTGTACCTGCTCCGTTTTCCCGTGTACCTGCTCCGTGTTTCCGTGTACCTGCTCCGTGTTCCACTGTACCTGCTACGTGTTCCCCTGTACCTTTTCCATTTACCCCTGTACCTGCTCCGTATTCCCCTGTACCTGCACAGTGTTCCTGTGTATCTGCTCCGTGCTCCCCTGCACCTGCTCCGTGTTCCCCTGTACCTGATCCTTGTTCCCGTGTACCCGCTCCGTTTTCCCATGTACCTGCTCCGTGTTCCCCTGTACCTGCTACGTGTTCCCCGGTACCTGCTACGTGTTCCCCTGTACCTGCTCCGTGTTCGCCTGTACCTGCTCCGTGTTCCCGTGGACCTAATGTGTGATCCCCCCTATGCCTACTCCGTGTTCCCCTGTACCTGCTCCGTGTTCCCCTGTACCTGCTCCTTGTTCCCCTGTACCTGCTCCTTGTTCCCCGTACCTGCTCCGTGTTCCCCTGTACCTGCTCCGTGTTCCCCTGTACCTGCTCCGTGTTCCCCTCTACCTGCTCCTTGTTCCCCTGTACCTGCTCCGTGTTCCTCTGTACCTGCTCCGTGTTCCTCTGTACCTGGTCCGTGTTCCCCTGTACCTGATCCGTGTTCCCCTGTACCTGATCCATGTTCCCCTGTACTTGCTCCGTGTTTCCGTGTATCTGCTCCGTTTTCCCGTGTATCTGCTCCGTGTTCCCGCGCACCTGCTCCGTGTTCCACTGTACCTACTCCTTGTTCCCCTGTACCTGCTTCCTGGTCCCCTGCACCTGCTCCGTGTTCCCGTGCACCTAATCCGTGATCCCCCCTGTACCTGCTCCTTGTTCCCCTGTACCTGCTCCGTGTTCCCCTGTACCTGCTCCGTGTTCCCCTGTACCTGCTCCGTGTTCCCGTGTACCTGCTCCGTGTTCCCCAGTACTTGCTCCGTGTTCCCTTGTATCTTCTCCATTTTCCCCTGTACCTGCTCCGTGTTCCCCTGTTCCCGCTCGGTGTTCCCGTGTACCCGCTCCGTGTTCCCCTGTACCTGATCCTTGTTGCCCTGCAGCTGATCCGTGTTCACCTGTAACTGATCCGTGTCCTCCTGTACCTGTTCCGTGTCCCCTGTTCCTGCTCCGTGTTCTCCTGTACCTGCTCCGTGTTCCGCTGTATCTGCTCCGTGTTCCCGTGTACCTGCTCCGTGTTGCCCTGTACCTGCACAGTTTTCCCCTGTACCTGCTCCATCTTTCCCTGTACCTGATTCTTGTTCCCGTCTACCTGCTCCGTGTTCCCCTGTACCTGCTCCGTGTTCCCCTGTACCTGCTCCGTGTTCCTCGGTACCTGCTCCGTGTTCCACTGTACCTGCTCCGTTTTCCCATATACCTGCTCCATGTTCCCATGTACCTAATCCGTGATCCACCCTGTACCTGCTCTGTGTTCCCCTGTACCTGCTCCATGTTTCCATGTGCCTTCTCCGTGTCCCCTGTGCCTGCTCCGTGTTCCCCTGTGCCTGCTCAGTGTTCCCCTGTGCCTGCTCCGTGTTCCCCTGTGCCTGCTCCGTGTTCCCCTGTGCCTGCTCCGTGTTCCCCTGTACCTGCTCCGTGTTCCCCTGTACCTACTCCGTGTTCCCCTGTACCTGCTCCGTGTTCCTCTGTACCTGCTCCGTGTTCCTCTCTACCTGCTCCGTGTTCCTCTGTACCTGCTCCGTGTTCATCTGCACCGGCTCCGTGTTCCCCTGTACTGGCTCCGTGTTCCCCTGTGCCTGCTCCGTGTTTCCGGGTGCCTGCTCCATGTTTCCGTGTGCCTGCTCCATGTTTCCGTGTGCCTGCTCCGTCTTCCCCTGTGCCTGCTCCGTCTTCCCCTGTACCTGCTCCGTGTTCCCCTGTTCCTGCTCCGTGTTCCCGTGTACCTGCTCCATGTTCCTCTGTACCTGATCCTTGTTCCCCTGTACCTGCTCTGTGTTCCCCTGTACCTGCTCCGAGTTTCCCTGTTCCTGCTCCGTGTTCCCCGTACCTGTTCAGTGTCCCCTGTTCCTGCTCTGTGTTCTCCTATACCTGCTCTGTGTTCCGCTGTATCTGCTCCGTGTTCCCCTGTGCCTGCTCCATGTTTCCGTGTACCTGCTCCGTGTTCCCCTGTACCTGCTCCGTGTTCCCCTGTACCTGCTCCGTGTTCCCGTGTACCTGATCCGTGTTCCCGTGTACCTGATCCGTGTTCCCGTGTACCTAATCCGTGATCCACCCTGTACCTACTCCGTGTTCCCCTGTACCTGCTCTGTGTTCCCCTGTACCTACTCCGTGTTTCTGTGTGCCTGCTCCGTGTTCCCATGTACCTGCTCCATGTTCCCCTGTACCTGATCCTTGTTCCCGTGTACTTGCTCCGTGTTCCCCTGTACCTGCTCCATGTTCCCCTGTACCTGCTCCATGTTCCCCTGTCCCTGCTCCATGTTCCCCTGTACCTGCTCCTTGTTCCCCTGTACCTGCTCCGTGTTCCCCTGTACCTGCTCCGTGTTCCCCTGTACCTGCTCCGTTTTTCCCTGTACCTGCTACGTGTTCCCCTGTACCTGCTACGTGTTCCCCTGTACCTGCTCAGTGCTCCCCTGTACCTGCTACGTGTGCCCCTGTATCTGCTCCGTGTTCGCCTGTACCTGCTCCGTGTTCCCGTAGACCTAATGTGTGATCCCCCCTGTACCTGCTCCGTGTTCCCCTGTACCTGCTCCGTGTTCCCCTGTACCTGCTCCGTGTTCCCCTGTACCTGCTCCGTGTTCCTCTCTACCTGCTACGTGTTCCCCTGTACCTGCTCAGTGCTCCCCTGTACCTGCTACGTGTGCCCCTGTATCTGCTCCGTGTTCGCCTGTACCTGCTCCGTGTTCCCGTAGACCTAATGTGTGATCCCCCCTGTACCTGCTCCGTGTTCCCCTGTACCTGCTCCGTGTTCCCCTGTACCTGCTCCGTGTTCCCCTGTGCCTGCTCCGTGTTCCCCTGTGCCTGCTCCGTGTTTCCGTGTGCCTGCTCCATGTCTCCGTGTGCCTGCTCCATGTTTCCGTGTGCCTGCTCCGTCTTCCCCTGTGCCTGCTCCGTTTTCCCCTGTACCTGCTCCGTGTTCCCCTGTTCCTGCTCCGTGTTCCGCTGTATCTGGTCCGTGTTCTCCTGTGCCTGCTCCATGTTTCCGTGTACCTGCTCCGTGTTCCCCTGTACCTGCTCTGTGTTCCCCTGTACCTGATCCTTGTTCCCGTGTACCTGCTCTGTATTCCCCTGTACCTGCTCCGTGTTCGCCTGTACCTGCTCCGTGTTCCCGTAGACCTAATGTGTGATCCCCCCTGTACCTGCTCCGTGTTCCCCTGTACCTGCTCCGTGTTCCCCTGTACCTGCTCCGTGTTACCCTGTACCTGCTCCCTGTTCCTCTGTACCTGCTCCGTGTTCCTCTCTACCTGCTCCGTGTTCCTCTGTACCTGCTCCCTGTTCCTCTGTACCTGCTCCGTGTTCCTCTGCACCTGCTCCGTGTTCCCCTGTACCTGCTCCGTGTTCCCCTGTACCTGCTCAGTGTTCCCCTGTACCTGCTCCGTGTTCCCCTGTACCTGCTCCGTGTTCCCCTGTACCTGCTCCTTGTTCCCCTGTACCTGCTCCCTGTTCCCCTGTAACTGCACCGTGTTCCCCTGTACCTGATCCGTGTTCCCCTGTACCTGATCCGTGTTCCCCTGTACCTGATCCGTGTTCCCCTGTACCTGATCCGTGTTCCCCTGTACCTGATCCGTGTTCCCCTGTACCTGATCCGTGTTCCCCTGTACCTGATCCGTGTTCCCCTGTACCTGATCCGTGTTCCCCTGTACCTGCTCCGTGTTTCCGTCTACCAGCTCCGTTTTCCCGTGTACCTGCTCCGTGTTCCACTGCACCTGCTCCTTGTTCCCCTGTACCTGCTTCCTGGTCCCCTGTACCTGCTACATGTTCCCCTGTACCTTCTCCATTTTCCCCTGTACCTGCTCCGTGCACCCCTGTACCTGCACAGTGTTCCTGTGTATCTGCTCCGTGCTCCCCTGCACCTGCTCTGTGTTCCCGTGTACCTAATCCGTGATCCCCCCTGTACATGCTCCTTGTTCCCCTGTACCTGATCCGTGTCCCCTGTTCCTGCTCCGTGTACCCGTGTTATTGCTCCGTGTTCCCCTGTACCTGCTCCGTGTTTCCCTGTACCTGCTCCGTGTTCCCGTGTAATTGCTCCGTGTTCCCCTGTACCTGCTCCGTGTTCCCCTGTACCTGATCTGTGTCCCCTGTTCCTGCTCTGTGTTCCCATGTACCTGCTCCGTGTTCCACTGTAGCTTCTCCGTGTTCCCCTGTACCTGCTCCGTGTTCCCCTGTACCTGCTCCTTGTTTCCATGTGCCTGATCCGTGTTCCCGTGTACCTGCTCCGTGTTCCCCTGCACCTGATCCGTGTTCCCCTGCACCTGATCTGTGTTGCACTGTACCTGATCCGTGTTGCACTGTACCTGATCCATGTTGCACTGTACTTTCTCCGTGTTCCCCTGTGCCTGTTCCATCTTCCCCTGTACCTGCTCCGTGTTTCCGTGTGCCTGCTCCATGTTCCCCTGTTCCTGCTCCGTGTTCCCCTGTACCTGCTCCATGTTCCCCTGTTCCTGCTCCGTGTTCCTCTGTACCTGCTCCCTGTTCCTCTGTACCTGCTCCGTGTTCCTCTGCACCTGCTCCGTGTTCCCCTGTACCTACTCCGTGTTCCCCTGTTCCTGCTCCGTGTTCCCCTGTACCTGATCCTTGTTCACCTGCACCTGATCCATGTTCCCCTGTACCTGCTACGTGTTCACTTGTGCCTGCTCCATGTTCCCTTGTACCTGCTCCTTGTTTCCGTGTACCTGATCCGTCTCCTCCTGTACCTGTTCCGTGTCCCCTGTTCCTGCTCCGTGTTCCCCGTACTTTCTCCGTGTTCCCCTGTACATGCTACGCGTTCACCTGTGCCTGCTCCATGTTTCCGTGTACCTGCTCCATGTTTCCGTGTACCTGCTCCGTGTTCCCCTGTACCTGCTCCGTGTTCACCTGTACCTGTTCCGTATCCCCTGTACTTTCTCCGTGTTCCCCTGTACTTTCTCCATGTTCCCCTGTACCTGCTCGGTGTTCCCCTGTACCTGATCCTTGTTCCTCTGCTCCTGATCCCTGTTCCCCTGCACCTGATCCGTGTCCCCTGTTCCTGCTCTGTGTTCCCTTGTACTTGACCCATGTTCCCCTGTACCTGCTCCGTGTTTCCGTGTACCTGCTCCGTTTTCCCGTGTACCTGCTCAGTGTTCCCGTCTACCTGCTCCGTGTTCCACTGTACCTGCTACGCGTTCCCCTGTACCTTTTCCATTTACCCCTGTACCAGCTCCGTATACCCCTGTACCTGCACAGTGTTCCTGTGTATCTGCTCCGTGCTCCCCTGTACCTGCTCCTTGTTTCCCTGTACCTGCTCCGTGTTCCCCTGTACCTGTTCTGTGTTCCCCTGTACTTGCTCCTTGCTCCCCTCTACCTGCTCCATGTTTTCCTGTACCTACTCCTTGTTCCCGTGTACCTGCTCCGTGTTCCCCTGTACCTGCTCCGTGTTCCCCTGTACCTGCTCCGTGTTCCCGTGTACCTGCTCCGTGTTCCCCTGTACCTGCACAGTTTTCCCCTGTACCTGCTCCGTGTTCCCCTGTACCTGCTCCGTGTTCCCCTGTACCTGATCCTTAGAGTCATAGAGTCATAGAGTAATACAGCACGGATAGAGGCCCTTCGGCCCATCGTGTCCATGCCGGCCATCAAGCCCTGTCTAATCTAATCCCATATTCCAGCATTTGGCCCGTAGCCTTGTATGCTATGGCATTTCAAATGCTCATCCAAATGCTTCTTAAATGTTGTGAGGGTTTCTGCCTCCACAACCCTTTCAGGCAGTGAGTTCCAGACTCCAACCACCCTCTGGGTGAAAAAGTTCTTTCTCAAATCCCCTCTAAACCTCCCGCCCTTTACCTTGAATCTATGCCCCCTAGTTATTGACCCCTCTACTAAGGGGAAAAGCTCCTCAGCATCCATCCTATCTATGCCCCTCACAATTTTGTACACCTCAATCATGTCCCCCCTCAGCCTCCTCTGCTCCAAGGAAAACAAACCCAATCTGCCCAGTCTCTCTTCATAGCTGAAGCGCTCCAGCCCTGGTAACATCCTGGTGAACCTCCTCTGCACCCTCTCTAACGCGATCACATCTTTCCTGTAGTGTGGCGACCAGAACTGCACACAGTATTCCAGCTGTGGCCTAACCAGTGTTTTATACAGCTCCATCATAACCTCCTTGCTCTTATATTCTATGCCTCGGCTAATGAAGGCAAGTATCCCATATGCCTTTTTTACCACCTTATCCACCTGTTCCGCCGCCTTCAGGGATCTGTGTACCTGCACACCCAGATCCCTCTGACCCTCCGTCTTGCCTAGGGTCTTTCCCTTCATTGTGTATTCCCTTGCCTTGTTAGACCCCCCAAAGTGCATCACCTCGCACTTTTCCGGGTTAAATTCCATTTGCCACTGTTCCGCCCATCTGACCAACCCATCTATATCGTTCTGCAGACTGAGGCTACCCTCCTCGCTATTTACCACCCTACCAATTTTAGTATCATCCGCGAATTTACTGATCATACCCTTTACATTCATATCCAAGTCATTAATGTAGACCACAAACAGCAAGGGACCCAGCACCGATCCCTGTGGTACCCCACTGGCCACAGGTTTCCAGTCACAAAAACAACCTTCGACCATCACCCTCTGCCTTCTGCCACTAAGCCAGTTTTGTATCCAATGTGCCAAGGCACCCTGGATTCCATGGGCTCTTACCTTCTTGACCAGTCTCCTGTGCGGGACTTTATCGAAGGCCTTACTGAAATCCATGTATACCACATCCACTGCGTTACCCTCATCCACACACTTAGTCACCCCCTCAAAAAATTCAATCAAATTAGTCAGACATGATCTTCCCTTGACAAAGCCATGTTGACTATCCCTGATTAATCCTTGCCTCTCCAAGTGGAGACAAATTTTGTCCCTCAGGATTTTTTCCAGTAATTTTCCTACCACTGATGTTAGGCTCACTGGCCTGTAGTTCCCCGGTTTTTCCCTACTACCCTTCTTGAATAATGGTACTACATTAGCGGTTCTCCAGTCCTCTGGCACATCCCCTGTGGCCAGAGAGGTCCTGAATATATGTGTTAGAGCCCCCGCAATCTCCTCCTTTGCCTCACACAGCAGCCTGGGGTACATTTCATCCGGGCCTGGGGATTTATCCATTTTTAGGCCAGCTAAAACCGCCAATACCTCCTCCCTCTCGATGTTAATATGTTCGAGCATATCACAGTCCCCCCGCCCTATTTCTATGTCTACATCGTCCTTCTCCATAGTGAAAACAGATGCAAAAAATTCATTTAGAACCCCTCCTACATCTTCCGGCTCCACACACAGATTGCCACTTTTGTCCCTAATGGGCCCTATTTTTTCCCTAGTTATCCTTTTACCCTTAATATACTTATAAAACATCTTCGGATTTTCCTTTATTTTGCTCGCCAGTGTTATTTCATGGCCCCTCCTTGATCTCCTAATTTCTTTTTTAAGTATCCCCCTGCACTTTTTGTACTCCTCTAGGGCTTCCTCCGTCTTTAGCCTTTTGTATCTACCAAAAGCCCTCCTTTTTTTCCTAATCCATTCCCGTATATCCCCTGACATCCACGGTTCCCTGTGGTTTTTGGAACCACTCTTGACCTTTATGGGAACATGTTGCCCTTGTATGATCTCAATCTCCCTTCTGAAAGCCTCCCATTGCTCCGATGCGGATTTTCCTACAAGTAGCTGATCCCAGTCCATTTTGGCCAGATCCTGCCTTATCCTATTAAAATCGGCCTTCCCCCAATTTAGAACCTTTATTTCCGGCCCATCCCTGTCCTTTTCCATGACCACCTTAAATCTTACCATATTATGGTCACTATCACCAAAGTGCTCACCTACTAGCACTTTTTCCACTTGGCCGGCCACATTCCCTAGAATTAGGTCCAGTACCGCCCCCTCTCTTGTAGGACTTTCTACATGCTGGCTCAAAAAGCTCTCCTGGATGCACTTTAAGAATTCTACACCCTCTGAGCCTTTCACACTTTGACTATCCCAGTTAATATTGGGGAAGTTGAAATCCCCCATTATTATTACCCTATTATTTGCACATTTCTCTGAGATTTGCCTACATATCTGTTCCTCTATCTCCCCCTGACTGTTTGGAGGCCTATAGTACACTCCCAGCAAAGTGCTTGCCCCCTTTTTGTTTTTAAGCTCCACCCATATGGCCTCATTAGAGGACCCTGCTAATATATCATCCCTCCTTAGTGCAGTAATTGACTCCTTAATTAATATTGCGACACCCCCTCCTCTTATACCTCCCCCTCTGTCTCGCCTGAAGATTCTGTACCCCGGAATATTGAGCTGCCAGTCTTGCCCCTCCCTCAACCATGTCTCCGTGATAGCAACAATATCATACTCCCATGTGTTTATCAACACCTTCAGTTCATCCACCTTATTTGCAAGACTCCTTGCATTAAAATAGATGCCATCCAGCCTTGCCCTTATATATTTGCCCTGTCTACCAAGCTGACTTGTTTTTTCCTCCATAATTGGCAGCACATCCCCCCCTATTTCAGCTCCCCTCTGTATCCCATCCCCCTGCCAAGTTAGTTTAAACCTCCCCCAACAGTGCTAGCAAACCTCCCCGCAAGGATATTTGTCCCGCTCTGGTTCAGGTGCAACCCGTCCGACTTGTACAAGTCCCACCTTTCCCAGAAGCAGGCCCAGTGATCCAGGAAAGTAAAACCCTCCCCCCTACACCAACTCTTTAGCCACGCATTCATCTGCTCTATCCTCCCATTCCTATACTTACTAGCACGTGGCACTGGGAGTAATCCAGAGATTACACCCTTTGAGGTCCTGCCCTTTAATCTGTTACCTAGCTCCCTAAATTCTTGATGCAGGACCTCATCCCATGTTCCCCTGTACCTGCTACGTGTTCCCCTGTACCTGCTCAGTGTTCCCCTGTACCTGCTACGTGTTCCCCTGTACCTGCTCCGTGTTCGCCTGTACCTGCTCCGTGTTCCCGTAGACCTAATGTGTGATCCCCCCTGTACCTGCTCCGTGTTCCCCTGTACCTGATCCGTGTTCCCCTGCACCTGATCCGTGTTCCCCTGTACCTGCTCCGTGTTGCACTGTACCTGCTCGGTGTTCCCCTGTACTTTCTCCGTGTTCCCCTGTGCCTGTTCCATCTTCCCCTGTACCTGCTCCGTGTTTCCGTGTGCCTGCTCCATGTTCCCCTGTTCCTGCTCCGTGTTCCCCTGTACCTGATCCTTGTTCACCTGCACCTGATCCATGTTCCCCTGTACCTGCTACGTGTTCACTTGTGCCTGCTCCATGTTCCCTTGTACCTGCTCCTTGTTTCCGTGTACCTGATCCGTCTCCTCCTGTACCTGTTCCGTGTCCCCTGTTCCTGCTCCGTGTTCCCCGTACTTTCTCCGTGTTCCCCTGTACATGCTACGCGTTCACCTGTGCCTGCTCCATGTTTCCGTGTACCTGCTCCATGTTTCCGTGTACCTGTTCCGTATCCCCTGTACTTTCTCCGTGTTCCCCTGTACTTTCTCCATGTTCCCCTGTACCTGCTCGGTGTTCCCCTGTACCTGATCCTTGTTCCTCTGCTCCTGATCCCTGTTCCCCTGCACCTGATCCGTGTCCCCTGTTCCTGCTCTGTGTTCCCCTGTACTTCACCCGTGTTCCCCTGTACCTGCTCCGTGTTTCCGTGTACCTGCTCCGTTTTCCCGTGTACCTGCTCAGTGTTCCCGTCTACCTGCTCCGTGTTCCACTGTACCTGCTACGCGTTCCCCTGTACCTTTTCCATTTACCCCTGTACCTGCTCCGTATACCCCTGTACCTGCACAGTGTTCCTGTGTATCTGCTCCGTGCTCCCCTGTACCTGCTCCTTGTTTCCCTGTACCTGCTCCGTGTTCCCCTGTACCTGTTCTGTGTTCCCCTGTACTTGCTCCTTGCTCCCCTCTACCTGCTCCATGTTTTCCTGTACCTACTCCTTGTTCCCGTGTACCTGCTCCGTGTTCCCCTGTACCTGCTCCGTGTTCCCCTGTACCTGCTCCGTGTTGCCGTGTACCTGCTCCGTGTTCCCCTGTACCTGCACAGTTTTCCCCTGTACCTGCTCCGTGTTGCCCTGTTAAATGCTCCGTGTTCCCCTGTACCTGCTCCGTGTTCCCCTGTACCTGATCCTTGTTCCCGTGTACCTGCTCCGTGTCCTCCTGTACCTGCTCCGTGTCCTCCTGTACCTGCTCCGTGTTCCCCTGCACCTGCTCTGTGTTCCCATAAATCTGCACCGTGTTCCCATGTACCTGCTCCGTGTTTCCCTGTACCTGCTCCCTGGTGCCCTGTACCTGCTCTGTGTTCCCCTGTACCTGCTCTGTGTTCTCCTGTACCTACTCCGTGTTTCTGTGTGCCTGCTCCGTGTTCCCCTGTACCTGCTCCGTGTTCCCCTGTTCCTGCTCCATGTTCCCCTGTACCTGATCCTTGTTCCCGTGTACCTGCTCTGTGTTCCCCTGTACCTGCTCCATGTTTCCGTGTGCCTGCTCCGTGTCCCCTGTTCCTGCTCCGTGTTCCCCTGTACCTGCTCCGAGTTCCCGTGTACCCGCTCCTTTTTCCCCTGTACCTGCTCCTTGTTCCCCTGTACCTGCTCCGTGTTCCCCTGTACCTGCTCTGTGTTTCCCTGTACCTGCTACGTGTTCCCCTGTACCTGCTACGTGTTCCCCTGTACCTGCTACGTGTTCCCCTGTACCTGCTCCTTGTTCCCCTGTACCTGCTCCTTGTTCCCCTGTACCTGCTCCGTGTTCCCCTGTACCTGCTCTGTGTTTCCCTGTACCTGCTACGTGTTCCCCTGTACCTGCTACGTGTTCCCCTGTACCTGCTTCGTGTTCCCCTGTACCTGCTACGTGTTCCCCTGTACCTGCTCAGTGTTCCCCTGTACCTGCTACGTGTTCCCCTGTACCTGCTCCGTGTTCCCCTGTACCTGCTCCGTGTTCCCGTAGACCTAATGTGTGATCCCCCCTGTACCTGCTCCGTGTTCCCCTGTACCTGCTCCGTGTTCCCCTGTACCTGCTCCGTGTTCCTCTGTACCTGATCCGTGTTCCTCTCTACCTGCTCCGTGTTCCTCTGTACCTGCTCCCTGTTCCTCTGTACCTGCTCCGTGTTCCTCTGCACCTGCTCCGTGTTCCCCTGTACCTACTCCGTGTTCCCCTGTACCTGCTCCATGTTCCCCTGTACCTGCTCCTTGTTCCCCTGTACCTGCTCCTTGTTCCCCTGTACCTGCTCCGTGAGCCCCTGTACCTGATCCGTGTTCCCCTGTACCTGATCCGTGTTCCCCTGTACCTGCTCCTTGTTCCCCTGTACCTGCTCTGTGTTCCCCTGTACCTTCTCCGTGTTTCCATGTGCCTGCTCCGCGTCCCCTGTTCCTGATCCGTGTTCCCCTGTACCTGATCCGTGTTCCCCTGTACCTGATCCGTGTTCCCCTGTACCTGCTCCTTGTTCCCCTGTACCTGCTCCTTGTTCCCCTGTACCTGCTCCGTGTTCCCCTGTACCTGCTCCGTGTTTCCCTGTACCTGCTTCCTGGTCCCCTGTACCTGCTACATGTTCCCCTGTACCTTCTCCATTTTCCCCTGTACCTGCTCCGTGCACCCCTGTACCTGCACAGTTTTCCTGTGTATCTGCTCCGTGCTCCCCTGCACCTGCTCTGTGTTCCCGTGTACCTAATCCGTGATCCCCCCTGTACATGCTCCTTGTTCCCCTGTACCTGATCCGTGTCCCCTGTTCCTGCTCCGTGTTCCTGTGTTATTGCTCCGTGTTCCCCTGTACCTGCTCCGTGTTTCCCTGTACCTGCTCCGTGTTCCCGTGTAATTGCTCCGTGTTCCCCTGTACCTGCTCCGTGTTCCCCTGTACCTGATCTGTGTCCCCTGTTCCTGCTCTGTGTTCCCATGTACCTGCTCCGTGTTCCACTGTAGCTTCTCCGTGTTCCCCTGTACCTGCTCCGTGTTCCCCTGTACCTGCTCCGTGTTTCCATGTGCCTGATCCGTGTTCCCGTGTACCTGCTCCGTGTTCCCCTGTACCTGATCCGTGTTCCCCTGCACCTGATCCGTGTTCCCCTGCACCTGATCCGTGTTCCCCTGTACCTGCTCCGTGTTGCACTGTACCTGCTCGGTGTTCCCCTGTACTTTCTCCGTGTTCCCCTGTGCCTGTTCCATCTTCCCCCGTACCTGCTCCGTGTTCCCCTGTACCTGATCCTTGTTCACCTGCACCTGATCCATGTTCCCCTGTACCTGCTACGTGTTCACTTGTGCCTGCTCCATGTTCCCTTGTACCTGCTCCTTGTTTCCGTGTACCTGATCCGTCTCCTCCTGTACCTGTTCCGTGTCCCCTGTTCCTGCTCCGTGTTCCCCGTACTTTCTCCGTGTTCCCCTGTACATGCTACGCGTTCACCTGTGCCTGCTCCATGTTTCCGTGTACCTGCTCCATGTTTCCGTGTACCTGCTCCGTGTTCCCCTGTACCTGCTCCGTGTTCACCTGTACCTGTTCCGTATCCCCTGTACTTTCTCCGTGTTCCCCTGTACTTTCTCCATGTTCCCCTGTACCTGCTCGGTGTTCCCCTGTACCTGATCCTTGTTCCTCTGCTCCTGATCCCTGTTCCCCTGCACCTGATCCGTGTCCCCGATTCCTGCTCTGTGTTCCCCTGTACTTGACCCGTGTTCCCCTGTACCTGCTCCGTGTTTCCGTGTACCTGCTCCGTTTTCCCGTGTACCTGCTCAGTGTTCCCGTCTACCTGCTCCGTGTTCCACTGTACCTGCTACGCGTTCCCCTGTACCTTTTCCATTTACCCCTGTACCTGCTCCGTATACCCCTGTACCTGCACAGTGTTCCTGTGTATCTGCTCCGTGCTCCCCTGTACCTGCTCCTTGTTTCCCTGTACCTGCTCCGTGTTCCCCTGTACCTGTTCTGTGTTCCCCTGTACTTGCTCCTTGCTCCCCTCTAGCTGCTCCATGTTTTCCTGTACCTGCACAGTTTTCCCCTGTACCTGCTCCGTGTTGCCCTGTTAAATGCTCCGTGTTCCCCTGTACCTGCTCCGTGTTCCCCTGTACCTGATCCTTGTTCCCGTGTACCTGCTCCGTGTCCTCCTGTACCTGCTCCGTGTCCTCCTGTACCTGCTCCGTGTTCCCCTGCACCTGCTCCGTGTTCCCATAAATCTGCACCGTGTTCCCATGTACCTGCTCCGTGTTTCCCTGTACCTGCTCCCTGGTGCCCTGTACCTGCTCTGTGTTCCCCTGTACCTACTCCGTGTTTCTGTGTGCCTGCTCCGTGTTCCCCTGTACCTGCTCCGTGTTCCCCTGTTCCTGCTCCGTGTTCCCATGTACCTGCTCCATGTTCCCCTGTACCTGATCCTTGTTCCCGTGTACCTGCTGTGTGTTCCCCTGTACCTGCTCCATGTTTCCGTGTGCCTGCTCCGTGTCCCCTGTTCCTGCTCCGTGTTCCGCTGTACCTGCTCCGAGTTCCTGTGTACCCGCTCCATTTTCCCATGTACCTGCTCCGTGTTCCCCTGTACCTGCTCCGTGTTCCCCGTACCTGCTCCTTGTACCCCTGTACCTACTCCGTGTTTCTGTGTGCCTGCTCCGTGTTCCCCTGTACCTGCTCCGTGTTCCCCTGTACCTGCTCCGTGTTCCCCTGTTCCTGCTCCGTGTTCCCATGTACCTGCTCCATGTTCCCCTGTACCTGATCCTTGTTCCCGTGTACCTGCTCTGTGTTCCCCTGTACCTGCTCCATGTTTCCGTGTGCCTGCTCCGTGTCCCCTGTTCCTGCTCCGTGTTCCCCTGTACCTGCTCCGAGTTCCTGTGTACCCGCTCCATTTTCCCATGTACCTGCTCCGTGTTCCCCTGTACCTGCTCCGTGTTCCCCGTACCTGCTCCGTGTTCCCCTGTACCTGCTCCGTGTTCCTCTGTACCTGCTCCGTGTTCCTCTGTACCTGCTCCGTGTTCCCCGGTACCTGCTCCGTGTTCCCCGGTACCTGCTCCGTGTTCCCCGGTACCTGCTCCGTGTTCCCCTGTACCTTGTCCGTGTTTCCCTGTACCTGATCCGTGTTCCCCTGTACCTGATCCGTGTTCCCCTGTACTTGCTCCGTGTTTCCGTGTACCTGCTCCGTTTTCCCGTGTACCTGCTCCGTGTTCCCGTGCACCTGCTCCGTGTTCCACTGTACCTGCTCCTTGTTCCCCTGTACCTGCTTCCTGGTCCCCTGTACCTGCTACGTGTTCCCCTGTATCTTCTCCATTTTCCCCTGTACCTGCTCCGTGTACCCCTGTACCTGCACAGTGTTCCTGTGTATCTGCTCCGTGCTCCCCTGTACCTGCTCCGTGTTCCCCTGTACCTGATCCGTGTCCCCTGTTCCTGCTCCATGTTCCCATGTGCGTGCTCCGTGTTCCACTGTAGCTGCACAATGTTCCCGTGTATCTGCTCCGTGCTCCCCTATACCTGCCCCGTGTTCCCCTGTACCTGTTCCCCTGTACCTGCTATGTGTTCACCTGTACCTGAACCATGTCCTCCGTGTCCCTTTTTCCTGCTCCGTGTTCCCCTGTACTTTCTCCATGTTCCCCTGTACCTGCTCTGTGTTCCCCTGTACCTGCTCCGTGTACCCCTGTACCTGCTCCGTGTTCCCCTGTACCTGCTACGCGTTCACCTGTGCCTGCTCCATGTTCCCGTGTACCTGCTCCATGTTTCCCTGTACCTGATCCGTGTCCTCCTGTACCTGTTCCGTGTCCCCTGTTCCTGCTCTGTGTTTCCGTGTACGTTCTCCGTGTTCCCCTGTACCTGCTCCGTGTTCCCGTGTACCTGCTCCGTGTTCCCCTGTATCTTCTCCATTTTCCCATGTACCTGCTCCGTGTTCCCCTGTTCCCGCTCTGTGTTCCCGTGTACCCGCTCCGTGTTCCCCTGTACCCGATCCTTGTTCCCCTGCACCTGATCCGTGTTGCCCTGTAACTGATCCGTCTCCTCCTGTACCTGTTCCGTGTCCCCTGTTCCTGCTCCGTTTTCTCCTGTACCTGCTCCGTGTTCTGCGGTATCTGCTCCGTGTTCCCCTGTGCCTGCTCCATGTTTCCGTGTACCTGCTCCGTGTTCCTGTGTACCTGCTCTGTGTTCCCGTGTACCTGCTCCGTGTTCCCCTGTACCTGCACAGTTTTCCCCTGTACCTGCTCCATCTTTCCCTGTAGCTGATTCTTGTTCCCGTCTACCTGCTCCGTGTTCCCCTGCACCTGCTCCGTGTTCCCCTGTACCTGCTCCGTGTTCCCCTGTACCTGCTCCGTGTTCCCCTGTACCTGCTCCGGGTTCCCCTGTACCTGCTCCGTGTTCCCCTGTACCTGCTCCGTGTTCCACTGTACCTGCTCCGTTTTCCCATATACCTGCTCCGTGTTCCCCTGTACCTGCACAGTTTTCCCCTGTACCTGCACCTGCTCCGTGTTCCCGTGTACCTAATCCGTGATCCACCCTGTACCTACTCCGTGTTCCCCTGTACCTGCTCTGTGTTTCTGTGTGCCTGCTCCGTGTTCCCATGTACCTGCTCCATGTTCCCCTGTACCTGATCCTTGTTCCCGTGTACCTGCTCTGTGTTCCCCTGTACCTGCTCCATGTTTCTGCGTGCCTTCTCCGTGTCCCCTGTGCCTGCTCCGTGTTCCCCTGTGCCTGCTCCGTGTTCCCCTGTACCTGCTCCGTGTTCCCCGTACCTGCTCCGTGTTCCCCTGTACCTGCTCCTTGTTCCCCTGTACCTGCTCCCTGTTCCCCTGTACCTGCTCCGTGTTCCCCTGTACCTGCTCCGTGTTCCCCTGTACCTGCTCCGTGTTCCCCTGTGCCTGCTCCGTGTTCCCCTGTGCCTGCTCCGTGTTCCCCTGCGCCTGCTCTGTGTTTCCGTGCGCCTGCTCCGTGTTTCCGTGTGCCTGCTCCGTCTTCCCCTGTGCCTGCTCCGTCTTCCCCTGTACCTGCTCCGTCTTCCCCTGTTCCTGCTCCGTGTTCCCGTGTACCTGCTCCGTGTTCCCGTGTACCTGCTCCGTGTTCCCCTGTACCTGCTCCGTGTTCCCCTGTACCTGCTCCGTGTTCCCCTGTACCTGCTCCGTGTTCCCCTGTACCTGATGCATGTCCTCCTGTACCTGTTCCGTGTCCCCTGCACTTGCACCGTGTTCCCCTGAACCTGCTCCGTGTTCCCCTGCACCTGCTCTGTGTTCCGCTGTATCTGCTCCGTGTTCCCCTGTGCCTGCTCCGTGTTTCCGTGTACCTGCTCCGTGTTCCCGTTTACCTGATCCGTGTTCCCGTGTACCTGATCCGTGTTCCCGTGTACCTGCTCCGTGTTCCCCTGTACCTGCAAGGTTTTCCCCTGTACCTGCTCCATCTTTCCCTGTACCTGATTCTTGTTCCCGTCTACCTGCTCCGTGTCCCCTGTTCCTGCTCCATGTTCCCCTGTACCTGCTCCGTGTTCCCGTGTACCTAATCCCTGATCCACCCTGTACCTACTCCGTGTTCCCCTGTACCTGCTCTGTGTTTCTGTGTGCCTGCTCCGTGCTCCCATGTACCTGCACCATGTTCCCCTGTACCTGATCCTTGTTCCCGTGTACCTGCTCTGTATTCCCCTGTACCTGCTCCATGTTCCCCTCTACCTGCTCCGTGTTCCCCTGTACCTGCTCCGTGTTCCCCTGTACCTGCTCCGTGTTCCCCTGTACCTGCTCCGTGTTCCCCTGTACCTGCTCCGTGTTCCTCTGCACCTGCTCTGTGTTCCCCCGTACCTGCTCTGTGTTCCCCGGTACCTGCTCTGTGTTCCCCGATACCTGCTCTGTGTTCCCCGGTACCTGCTCTGTGTTCCCCTGTACCTGCTCCGTGTTCCCCTGTACCTGCTACGTGTTCCACTGTACCTGCTCCGTGTTCCCCTGTACCTGCTCCGTGTTCCCCTGCACCTGCTCCGTGTTCCCCTGTACCTGCTCCGTGTTCCCCTGTACCTGATCCATGTCTTCCTGTACCTGTTCCGTGTTCCCCTGTACCTGTTCCGTGTCCCCTGCACTTGCTCCGTGTTCCCCTGTACCTGCTCCGAGTTCCCCTGTTCCTGCTCCGTGTTCCACTGTACCTGCTCCGTGTTCCCCTGTACCTGCTCCGTGTTCCCCTGCACCTGCTCCGTGTTCCCCTGTACCTGCTCCGTGTTCCCCTGTACCTGCTCCGTGTTCCCCTCTACCTGCTCCTTGTTCCCCTGTACCTGCTCCTTGTTCCCCTGTACCTGCTCCTTGTTCCCCTGTACCTGCTCCTTGTTCCCCTGTACCTGCTCCTTGTTCCCCTGTACCTGCTCCCTGTTCCCCTGTAACTGCACCGTGTTCCCCTGTACCTTTTCTGTGTTTCCGTGTACCTGAACCGTGTTCCCCTGTACCTGATCCGTGTTCCCCTGTACCTGATCCGTGTTCCCCTGTACCTGCTCCTTGTTCCCCTGTACCTGCTCCGTGTTTCCGTCTACCAGCTCCGTTTTCCCGTGTACCTGCTCCATGTTCCACTGTACCTGTTCCTTGTTCCCCTGTACCTGCTTCCTGGTCCCCTGTACCTGCACAGTGTTCCTGTGTATCTGCTCCGTGTTCCCCTGTACCTGCTCCGTGTTCCCCTGTACCTGCTCCGCGTTCCCCTGTACCTGCTCCGTGTTCCCCTGTACCGGCTCCGTGTTCCCCTGTACCTGTTCCTTGTTCCCCTGTACCTGCTCCGCGTTCCCCTGTACCTGCTCCGTGTTCCCCTGTACCGGCTCCGTGTTCCCCTGTACCTGCTCCGTGTTCCCCTGTACCTGCTCCGTGTTCCCCTGTACCTGCTCTGTGTTCCCCTGTACCTGCTCTGTGTTCCCCTGTACCCGCTCCGTGTTCCCCTGTACCTGATCCTTGTTGCCCTGCACCTGATCCGTGTTCACCTGTACCTGATCCGTGTCCTCCTGTACCTGTTCCGTGTCCTCCTGTACCTGTTCCGTGTCCCCTGTTCCTGCTCCGTGTTTCCGTGTACCCGTGTACCTGCTCCCTGTTCCCCTGTACCTGCTCCGTGTTCCTGTGTACCTGCTCCGTGCTCCCGTGTACCTGCACAGTTTTCCCCTATACCTGCTCCGTGCTCCCCTGCACATGCTCCGTGTTCCTGTGTACCTAACCCGTGATCCCCCCTGTACCTACTCCGTGTTCCCCAGTTCCTGCTCTGTCTTCCCGTGCACCTGCTCCATCTTTCCCTGTACCTGATTCTTGTTCCCGTGTACCTGCTCCGTGTTCCCGTGTACCTGCTCCTTGTTCCCCTGTACCTGCTCCGTGTTCCCCTGTACCTGCTCTGTGTTCCCCTGTACCTGCTCCGTGTTCCCCTGTACCTGCTCCTTGTTCCCCTGTACCTGCTCCGTGTTCCCCTGTACCTGCTCCGTGTTCCCCTGTACCTGATCCGTGTCCTCCTGTACCTGCTTCCTGGTCCCCTGTACCTGCTACATGTCCCCCTGTACCTTCTCCATGTCCCCCTGTACCTTCTCCCTGTTCCCCTGTACCTGCTCCGTGTTCCCCTGTACCTGCTCCATGTTCCCGCTCCATGTTCCCATGTACCCGCTCCGTGTTCCCCTGTACCTGATCCTTGTTGCCCTGCACCTGATCCGTGTTCACCTGTACCTGTTCCGTGTCCTCCTGTACCTGTTCCATGTCCTCCTGTACCTGTTCCGTGTCACCTGTTCCTGCTCCGTGTTCCCCTGTACCTGCTCCGTGTACCCGTGCACCTGCTCCCTGTTCCCCTGTACCTGCTCCGTGTTCCCGTGTACCTGCTCCGTGCTCCCATGTACCTACTCCGTTTTCCCATGTACCTGCTCCGTGTTCCCGTGTACCTGCTCCGTGTTCCCCTGTACCTGCACAGTTTTCCCCTGTACCTGCTCCTTGTTCCCCTATACCTGCTCCGTGCTCCCCTGCACATGCTCCGTGTTCCCGTGTACCTAATCCGTGATCCCCCCTGTACCTACTCCGTGTTCCCCAGTTCCTGCTCTGTCTTCCCGTGCACCTGCTCCATCTTTCCCTGTACCTGGTGCTTGTTCCCGTGTACCTGCTCCGTGTTCCCCTGTACATGCTCCGTGTTCCCCTGTACCTGTTCCGTGTCCCCTGTTCCGGCTTCGTGTTCCCCTGTGCCTGCTCCGTGATCCCCTGTGCCTGCTCCCTGTTTCCGTGTACCTGCTCTGTGCTCCCCTGTACCAGCTCCGTGTTCCCCTGCACCAGCTCCGTGCTCCCCTGTACCAGCTCTGTGTTCCCCTGCACCTGCTCCGTGTTCCCCTGCACCTGCTCCGTGTTCCCCTGCACCTGCTCCGTGTTCCCCTGCACCTGCTCCGTGTTCCCCTGCACCTGCTCCGTGTTCCCCTGCACCTGCTCCGTGTTCCCCTGCACCTGCTCCGTGTTCCCCTGCACCTGCTCCGTGTTCCCCTGCACCTGCTCCGTGTTCCCCTGCACCTGCTCCGTGTTCCCCTGCACCTGCTCCGTGTTCCCCTGCACCTGCTCCGTGTTCCCCTGCACCTGCTCCGTGTTCCCCTGCACCTGCTCCGTGTTCCCGTGTACCTGCTCCGTGTTCCCCTGTACCTGCACAGTTTTCCCCTGTACCTGCACCTGCTCCGTGTTCCCGTGTACCTAATCCGTGATCCACCCTGTACCTACTCCGTGTTCCCCTGTACCTGCTCCGTGTTTCTGTGTGCCTGCTCCGTGTTCCCATGTGCCTGCTCCATGTTCCCCTGTACCTGTTCCTTGTTCCCGTGTACCTGCTCTGTGTTCCCCTGTACCTGCTCCATGTTTCCGCGTGCCTTCTCCGTGTCCCCTGTGCCTGCTCCGTGTTCCCCTGTGCCTGCTCCGTGTTCCCCTGTACCTGCTCCGTGTTCCCCGTACCTGCTCCGTGTTCCCCTGTACCTGCTCCTTGTTCCCCTGTACCTGCTCCGTGTTCCCCTGTACCTGCTCCGTGTTCCCCTGTACCTGCTCCGTGTTCCCCTGTACCTGCTCCGTGTTCCCCTGTGCCTGCTCCGTGTTCCCCTGTGCCTGCTCCGTGTTCCCCTGTGCCTGCTCCGTGTTCCCCTGTGCCTGCTCCGTGTTCCCCTGCGCCTGCTCTGTGTTTCCGTGCGCCTGCTACGTGTTTCCGTGTGCCTGCTCCGTCTTCCCCTGTGCCTGCTCCGTCTTCCCCTGTACCTGCTCCGTCTTCCCCTGTTTCTGCTCCGTGTTCCCGTGTACCTGCTCCGTGTTCCTGTGTACCTGCTCCGTGTTCCCCTGTACCTGCTCCGTGTTCCCCTGTACCTGATGCATGTCCTCCTGTACCTGTTCCGTGTCCCCTGCACTTGCACCGTGTTCCCCTGAACCTGCTCCGTGTTCCCCTGCACCTGCTCTGTGTTCCGCTGTATCTGCTCCGTGTTCCCCTGTGCCTGCTCCGTGTTTCCGTGTACCTGCTCCGTGTTCCCGTTTACCTGATCCGTGTTCCCGTGTACCTGATCTGTGTTCCCGTGTACCTGCTCCGTGTTCCCCTGTACCTGCAAGGTTTTCCCCTGTACCTGCTCCATCTTTCCCTGTACCTGATTCTTGTTCCCGTCTACCTGCTCCGTGTCCCCTGTTCCTGCTCCATGTTCCCCTGTACCTGCTCCGTGTTCCCGTGTACCTAATCCCTGATCCACCCTGTACCTACTCCGTGTTCCCCTGTACCTGCTCTGTGTTTCTGTGTGCCTGCTCCGTGCTCCCATGTACCTGCTCCATGTTCCCCTGTACCTGATCCTTGTTCCCGTGTACCTGCTCTGTATTCCCCTGTACCTGCTCCATGTTCCCCTCTACCTGCTCCGTGTTCCCCTGTACCTGCTCCGTGTTCCCCTGTACCTGCTCCGTGTTCCCCTGTACCTGCTCCGTGTTCCCCTGTACCTGCTCCCTGTTCCTCTGTACCTGCTCCGTGTTCCTCTGCACCTGCTCTGTGTTCCCCCGTACCTGCTCTGTGTTCCCCGGTACCTGCTCTGTGTTCCCCGGTACCTGCTCTGTGTTCCCCGGTACCTGCTCTGTGTTCCCCGGTACCTGCTCCGTGTTCCCCTGTACCTGCTACGTGTTCACCTGATCCGTCTTCCCCTGTACCTGATCCATGTCTTCCTGTACCTGTTCCGTGTTCCCCTGTACCTGTTCCGTGTCCCCTGCACTTGCTCCGTGTTCCCCTGTACCTGCTCCGTGTTCCCCTGTACCTGCTCCGTGTTCCCCTGTACCTGCTCCGTGTTCCCCTGTACCTGCTCCGTGTTCCCCTGTACCTGCTCCGTGTTCCCCTGCACCTGCTCCGTGTTCCCCTGTACCTGCTCCGTGTTCCCCTGTACCTGCTCCTTGTTCCCCTGTACCTGCTCCTTGTTCCCCTGTACCTGCTCCTTGTTCCCCTGTACCTGCTCCCTGTTCCCCTGTACCTTTTCTGTGTTTCCGTGTACCTGAACCGTGTTCCCCTGTACCTGATCCGTGTTCCCCTGTACCTGATCCGTGTTCCCCTGTACCTGCTCCTTGTTCCCCTGTACCTGATCCATGTCTTCCTGTACCTGTTCCGTGTTCCCCTGTACCTGTTCCGTGTCCCCTGCACTTGCTCCGTGTTCCCCTGTACCTGCTCCGAGTTCCCCTGTTCCTGCTCCGTGTTCCACTGTACCTGCTCCGTGTTCCCCTGTACCTGCTCCGTGTTCCCCTGCACCTGCTCCGTGTTCCCCTGTACCTGCTCCGTGTTCCCCTGTACCTGCTCCGTGTTCCCCTGTACCTGCTCCTTGTTCCCCTGTACCTGCTCCGTGTTCCCCTGTACCTGCTCCCTGTTCCCCTGTAACTGCACCGTGTTCCCCTGTACCTTTTCTGTGTTTCCGTGTACCTGAACCGTGTTCCCCTGTACCTGATCCGTGTTCCCCTGTACCTGATCCGTGTTCCCCTGTACCTGCTCCTTGTTCCCCTGTACCTGCTCCGTGTTTCCATGTGCCTGCTCCGCGTCCCCTGTACCTGCTCCGTGTTTCCGTCTACCAGCTCCGTTTTCCCGTGTACCTGCTCCGTGTTCCACTGTACCTGCTCCTTGTTCCCCTGTACCTGCTACGTGTTCCCCTGTACCTTCTCCATTTTCCCCTGTACCTGCTCCGTGTACCCCTGTACCTGCACAGTGTTCCTGTGTATCTGCTCCGTGTTCCCCTGTACCTGCTCCGCGTTCCCCTGTACCTGCTCCGTGTTCCCCTGTACCTGCTCCGTGTTCCCCTGTTCCTGCTCCGTGTTCCCGTGTATCTGCTCCATATTCCCTGTACCTGCTCTGTGTTCCCCTGTACCTGCTCTGTGTTCCCCTGTACCCGCTCCGTGTTCCCCTGTACCTGATCCTTGTTGCCCTGCACCTGATCCGTGTTCACCTGTACCTGATCCGTGTCCTCCTGTACCTGTTCCGTGTCCTCATGTACCTGTTCCGTGTCCCCTGTTCCTGCTCCGTGTTTCCGTGTACCCGTGTACCTGCTCCCTGTTCCCGTGTACCTGCTCCGTGTTCCCGTGTACCTGCTCCGTGCTCCCGTGTACCTACTCCGTTTTCCCATGTACCTGCTCCGTGTTCCCGTGTACCTGCTCCGTGTTCCCCTGTACCTGCACAGTTTTCCCCTGTACCTGCTCCTTGTTCCCCTATACCTGCTCCGTGCTCCCCTGCACATGCTCCGTGTTCCTGTGTACCTAACCCGTGATCCCCCCTGCACCTACTCCGTGTTCCCCAGTTCCTGCTCTGTCTTCCCGTGCACCTGCTCCATCTTTCCCTGTACCTGATTCTTGTTCCCGTGTACCTGCTCCGTGTTCCCGTGTACCTGCTCCGTGTTCCCCTGTAACTGATCCTTGTACCCCTGCACCTGATCCGTGTTCCCCTGTGCCTGATCAGTGTCCTCCTGTACCTGTTCCGTGTCCCCTGTACCTGCTCCTTGTTCCCCTGTACCTGCTCCGTGTTCCCCTGTACCTGCTCCGTGTTCCCCTGTACCTGATCCGTGTCCTCCTGTACCTGCTTCCTGGTCCCCTGTACCTGCTACATGTCCCCCTGTACCTTCTCCATGTCCCCCTGTACCTTCTCCCTGTTCCCCTGTACCTGCTCCGTGTTCCCCTGTACCTGCTCCGTGTTCCCCTGTACCTGCTCCATGTTCCCGCTACATGTTCCCGTGTACCCGCTCCGTGTTCCCCTGTACCTGATCCTTGTTGCCCTGCACCTGATCCGTGTTCTCCTGTACCTGTTCCGTGTCCTCCTGTACCTGTTCCGTGTCCTCCTGTACCTGTTCCGTGTCCCCTGTTCCTGCTCCGTGTTCCCCTGTACCTGCTCCGTGTACCCGTGCACCTGCTCCCTGTTCCCCTGTACCTGCTCCGTGTTCCCGTGTACCTGCTCCGTGCTCCCGTGTACCTACTCCATTTTCCCATGTACCTGCTCCGTGTTCCCGTGTACCTGCTCCGTGTTCCCCTGTACCTGCACAGTTTTCCCCTGTACCTGCTCCTTGTTCCCCTATACCTGCTCCGTGCTCCCCTGCACATGCTCCGTGTTCCCGTGTACCTAATCCGTGATCCCCCCTGTACCTACTCCGTGTTCCCCAGTTCCTGCTCTGTCTTCCCGTGCACCTGCTCCATCTTTCCCTGTACCTGGTTCTTGTTCCCGTGTACCTGCTCCGTGTTCCCCTGTACATGCTCCGTGTTCCCCTGTACCTGTTCCGTGTCCCCTGTTCCGGCTTCGTGTTCCCCTGTGCCTGCTCCGTGATCCCCTGTGCCTGCTCCCTGTTTCCGTGTACCTGCTCTGTGTTCCCCTGTACCAGCTCCGTGCTCCCCTGCACCAGCTCCGTGTTCCCCTGCACCAGCTCCGTGCTCCCCTGTACCAGCTCTGTGTTCCCCTGCACCTGCTCCGTGTTCCCCTGCACCTGCTGCGTGTTCCCCTGCACCTGCTCCGTGTTCCCCTGCACCTGCTCCGTGTTCCCCTGCACCTGCTCCGTGTTCCCCTGCACCTGCTCCGTGTTCCCCTGCACCTGCTCCGTGTTCCCCTGCACCTGCTCCGTGTTCCCCTGCACCTGCTCCGTGTTCCCCTGCACCTGCTCCGTGTTCCCCTGCACCTGCTCCGTGTTCCCCTGCACCTGCTCCGTGTTCCCCTGCACCTGCTCCGTGTTCCCCTGCACCTGCTCCGTGTTCCCCTGCACCTGCTCCGTGTTCCCCTGCACCTGCTCCGTGTTCCCCTGCACCTGCTCCGTGTTCCCCTGCACCTGCTCCGTGTCCCCTGCTCCCGCTCCATGTTCCCATGTGCGTGCTCCGTGTTCCCCTGCTCCGTGTTCCCGTGTACCTGCTTCGTGTTCCCCTGCATCTGATCCTTGTTCCCCTGCTCCTGATCCCTGTTCCCCTGCACCTGATCCGAGTCCCCTGTTCCTGCTCTGTGTTCCCCTGTACCTGCTCCGTGTTTCCGTGTACCTGCTCTGTTTTCCCGTGTACCTGATCCTTGTTGCCCTGCACCTGATCCGTGTTCACCTGTAACTGATCCGTGTCCTCCTGTACCTGATCCGTGTCCTCCTGTACCTGATCCGTGTTCCCCTGTACCTGCTCTGTGTTCCCCTGTACCTGCTTCCTGGTCCCCCGTACCTGCTCCGTGTCCCCCTGTACCTTCTCCATGTTCCCCTGTACCTGCTCCGTGCTCCCCTGTACCTGCTCCGTGTTCCCATAAATCTGCACCGTGTTCCCATGTATCTGCTCCGTGTTTCCCTGTACCTGCTTCGTGTTCCCGTGTACCTGCTCCATTTTCCCATGTACTTGCTCCTTGCTCCCCTGTACCTGCTCCGTGTTCCCATGTACCTGCTCCATGTTTCCGTGTGCCTGCTCCGTGTCCCTTGTTCCTGCTCCGTGTTCCCGTGTACCTGCTCCGTTTTCCCATGTACTTGCTGCTTGTTCCCCTGTACCTGCACCATGTTCCCCTGTACCTGCTCCGTGTTCCCCTGTGCCTGCTCTGTGTTCCCGTGTGCCTGCTCCGTGTCCCCTCTTCCTCCTCCGTATTCCCCTGTACCTGCTCCATGTTCTCGTGTAGCTGCTCCGTGTTCCCCTGTACCTGCTCCTTGTTCACCTGTACCTGCTCCTTGTTCACCTGTACCTGCTCCGTGTTCCCCTGTACCTGCTCCGTGTTCCCCTGTAACTGATCCGTCTCCTCCTGTACCTGTTCCATGTCCCCTGTACTTTCCCCATGTTCCCCTGTACTTTCCCCCTGTACCTGCTATGTGTTACCCTGTACCTGCTCCGTGTTCCCATTTACCTGCTGGGTGTTCCCGTGTACCTGTTCCCTTTTCCCATGTACCTGCTCCTTGTTCCCCTGTACCTTCTCCGTGTTCCCCTCTACCTGCTCTGTGTTCCCCTGCACCTGCTCCATGTTCCCGTGTACCTGCTCCGTGTTCCCCCGCACCTGATCCTTGTTCCCCTGCACCTGATCCGTGTCCCCTGTTCCTGCTCTGTGTTCCCTTGTACTTGATCCGTGTTCCCCGTACCTGCTCCGTGTTTCCGTGTACCTGCTCCGTTTTCCCGTGTACCTGCTCCGTGTTCCCGTGTACCTGCTCCATGTTCCACTGTACCTGCTCCGTGATCCTGTGTATCTGCTCTGTGCTCCCCTGCACCTGCTCCTTGTTTCCCTGTACCTGCTCCATGTTCCCCTGTACCTGATCCTTGTTACCCTGCACCTGATCCGTGTTCACCTGTACCTGATCCGTGTCCTCCTGTACCTGTTCCGTGTCCCCTGTTCCTGCTCCGTGTTCTCCTGCACCTGCTCCGTGTTCCGCTGTATCTGCTCCGTGTTCCCCTGTGCCTGCTCCATGTTTCCGTGTAGCTGCTCCGTGTTTCCCTGTACCCTTCTCCGTGTTTCCGTGTACCTGCTCCGTGTTCCCCTGTACCTGCTCCGTGTTGCCCTATACCTGCTCCGTGCTCCCCTGCACCTGCTCCGTGTTCCCGTGTACCTAATCCGTGAACCCCCCTGTACCTACTTCGTGTTCCCCTGTAGCTGCTCCGTATTCCACTGTACTTGCTCTGTGTTCCCCTGTACCTGCTCCGTGTTCATCTGTACCGTGTTCCCGTGTACCTGCTCAGTGTTCCCCTGTACCTGTTCCGTGTTCCCGTGTACCTACTCCGTTTTCCCATGTACCTGCTCCGTGTTCCCCTGTACCTGCACAGTTTTCCCCTGTACCTGCTCCGTGCTCCCCTGCACCTGCCCCGTCTTCCTGTGTACCTAACACGTGATCCCCCCTGTACCTACTCCGTGTCCCCCGGTTCCTGCTCTGTCTTCCCGTGCACCTGCTCCGTCTTTCCCTGTACCTGCTCCGTCTTTCCCTGTACCTGCTCCGTCTTTCCCTGTACCTGCTCCGTGTTCCCCTGTACCTGCTCCGTGTTCCCCTGTACCTGCTCCGTGTTCCCCTGTACCTGCACCGTGTTCCCCAGTACCTGCTCCGTGTTCCCCAGTACCTGCTCCGTGTTCCCCGGTACTTGCTCCCTGTTCCCCTGTACCGACTCCGTGTTCCCCTGTACCTGCTCCTTGTTTCCGTGTTCCTGCTCCGTGTTCCCCGTACCTGCTCCGTGTTCCCCTGTACCTGCTCCGTGTTCCCGTGTGCCTGCTCCGTGTCCCCTCTTCCTGCTCCGTGTTCCCCTGTACCTGCTCCGTGTTCCCGTGTACCTGCTCCGTTTTCCCGTGTACCTGCTCCTTGTTCCCCTGTACCTGCTCCGTGTTCCCCTGTACCTGCTACGTGTTACCCTGTACCTGCTACGTGTTCCCCTGTGCCTGCTACGTGTTCACCTGTGCCTGCTCCGTATTCCCGTGTGCCTGCTCCGTGTTCCCCTGCACCTGCTCCGTGTTCTCCTGCACCTGCTCCGTGTTCCGCTGTACCTGCTCCGTGTTCCCCTGCACCTGATCCTTGTTCCCCTGCACCTGATCCTTGTTCCCCTGCTCCTGATCCGTGTTCCCCTGCACCTGATCCGTGTCCTCCTGTACCTGTTCCGTGTCTCCTGTTCCTGCTCTGTGTTCTCCTGTGCCACTTCAGTGTTCCCCTGTGCCTGCTCTGGTTTGTCGTGTACCTGCTCCGTGATCCCCTGTACCTGCTCCGTGTTCCTGTGTATCTGCTCCGTGCTCCCCTGCACCTGCTCCTTGTTTCCCTGTACCTGCTCTGTGTTCCCCTTTTCCCGCTCTGTGTTCCCGTGTACCCGCTCCGTGTTCCCCTGTACCTGATCCTTGTTGCCCTGCACCTGATCCGTGTTCACCTGAACCTGATCCGTGTCCTCCTGACCTGCTTCGTGTTCCGCTGTATCTGCTCCGTGTTCCCCTGTACCCTTCTCTGTGTTCCCCTGTACCTGCTCCGTGTTGCCCTATACCTGCTCCGTGCTCCCGTGCACCTGCTCCGTGTTCCCGTGTACCTAATCCGTGAACCCCCCTGTACCTACTCTGTGTTCCCCTGTTCCTGCTCTGTCTTACCGTGCACCTGCTCCGTGTTTCCCTGTACTTGATCCTTGTTCCCGTGTACCTGCTCCGTGTTCACCTGTACCTGATCCGTGTCCTCCTGTACCTGTTCCGTGTCCCCTGTTCCTGCTCCGTGTTCCCCTGTACCTGCTCCGTGTTCCCCTGTGCCTGCTCCCTGGTTCCGTGTACCTGCTCCGTGATCCCCTGTACCTGCTCCGTGTTCCCGTGTACCTGCTCCGTGTTCCCGTGTGTACCTGTTCCGTTTTCCCATGTACCTGCTCCTTGTTCCCCTGTACCTGCTCCGTGTTCCCCTGTGCCTGCTACATGTTCCCCTGTGCCTGCTACATGTTCCCCGGTACCTGCCCCGTGTCCCCCTGTACCTGCTCCGTGTTCCCCTGTACCTGCTCCGTGTTCCCCTGTACTTGCTCCGTGTTCCCGAGTAAGTGCTCCGTGTTCCCTTGTACCTGCTCCGTGTTCCCTTGTACCTGCTCCGTGTTCCCTTGTACCTGCTCCGTGTTCCCTTGTACCTGCTCAGTGTTTCCGTGTACCTGCTCCGTGTTCCCACTCTGTGTTCCCATTTACCTGCTCCGTGTTCCCGTGTACCTGCTCCATTTTCCCATGTACCTGCTCCCTTTTACCCTGTACCTGCTACGTGTTCAACTGTACCTGATCCGTGTCCTCCTGTTCCTGCTCCGTGTTCCCCTGCATCTGCTCCGTGCTCACCTCCTCCGTGTTCCCGCGTAGCTGCTCCGTGTTCCCCAGCACCTGATCCTTGTTCCCCTGCACCTGATCCTTGTCCTGCTGTACCTGTTCCATGTCCCCTGTTCCTGCTCCGTGTTCCCCTGTGCCAGCGCCGTGTTCCCCTGTGCCTTCTCCGTGTTTCCATGTACCTGTTCCGTGTTCCTCTCTACCTTCTCCGTGTTCCCCTGTGCCTGTTCCGTGTTCCCCTGTAACTGCTCCGTGTTTCCGTGTGCCTGCTCCGTGTTCCCCTGTTCCTGCTCCGTGTTCCCCTGTTCCTGCTCCGTGTTCCCCTGCTCCTGATCCGTGTTCCCCTGTACCTGATCCCTGTCCTCCTGTACAGTTCCGTGTCCCCTGCACTTGCTCCGTGTTCCCCTGTACCTGCTCCGAGTTCCCCTGTTCCTGCTCCGTGTTCCCCCGTACCTACTCAGTGTTCCCCTGTACCTGCTCCGTGTTCCCCTGTACCTGCTCCCTCTACCCCTGTACCTGCACCGTGTTCCCCTGTACCTTCTCCGTGTTCCCTTGTTCCTGCTCCGTGCTCCCCTGCACCTGATCCTTGTTCCCCTGCACCTGATCCGTGTCCTCCTGTACCTGTTCCATGTCCCCTGTTCCTGCTCCGTGTTCCCCTGTGCCAGCTCAATGTTCCCCTGTGCCTGCTCCGTGTTTCCGTGTACCTGCTCCGTGTTCTCCTGTACCTGCTCCCTGTTCCCCTGTACCTGCTACGTGTTCACCTGTACTTGATCCGTGTCCTCCAGTACCTGTTCCATGTCCCCTGTTCCTGTTCCGTGTCCCCTGTTCCTGTTCCGTATCCCCTGTTCCTGTTCCGTGTCCCCTGTTCCTGTTCCGTGTCCCCTGTTCCTGTTCCGTGTCCCCTGTTCCTGTTCCGTGTCACCTGTTCCTGTTCCGTGTCCCCTGTTCCTGTTCCGTGTCCCCTGTTCCTGCTCCGTGTTCCCCTGTACCTGTTCCGTGTTCCCCTGTGCCTGTTCCGTGTTCCCCTGTGTCTGTTCCGTGTTCCCGTGTACCTGCTCCCTGTTCCCCTGTACCTGCTCCGTGTTCCCGTGTACCTGTTCCGTGTCCCCTGTTCCTGCTCCGTGTCCCCTGTTCCTGCTCCGTGTCCCCTGTTCCTGCTCCGTGTTCCCTGTTCCTGCTCCGTGTTCCCCTGTACCTGCTCCGTGTTCCCCTGTACCTGCTCCGTGTTCCCCTGTACCTGCTCCGTGTTCCCCTGTACCTGCTCCGTGTTCCCCTGTACCTGCACAGTTTTCCCCTGTACCTGCTCCGTGTTCCCCTGTACCTGCTCCGTGCTCCCCTTCACATGCTCCGTGTTCCCGTGTACCTAATCCGTGATCCCCCCTGTACCTACTCCGTGTTCCCCTGTTCCTGCTCTGTCTTCCCGTGCACCTGCTCCGTCTTTCCCTGTACCTGATCCTTGTTCCCGTGTACCTGCTCCGTGTTCCCGTGTACCTGCTCCGTGTTCCCCTGTACCTGATCCTTGTACCCCTGCACCTGATCCGTGTTCCCCTGTACCTGTTCCGTGTTCCCCTGTACCTGTTCCGTGTTCCCCTGTACCTGATCCCTGTCCTCCTGTACCTGTTCCGTGTCCCCTGCACTTGTTCCGTGTTCCCCTGTACCTGCTCCGAGTTCCCCTGTTCCTGCTCCGTGTTCCCCTGTACCTGCTCCGTGTTCCCCTGTACCTGCTCCTTGTTCCCCTGTACCTGCTCCCTCTACCCCTGTACTTGCACCGTGTTCCCCTGTACCTTCTCCGTGTTCCCGTGTACCTGCTCCGTGTTCCGCTGCACCTGATCCTTGTTCCCCTGCACCTGATCCGTGTCCTCCTGTACCTGTTCCATGTCCCCTGTTCCTGCTCCGTGTTCCCCTGTGCCAGCTCAATGTTCCCCTGTGCCTGCTCCGTGTTTCCGTGTACCTGCTCCGTGTTCTCCTGTACCTGCTCCCTGTTCCCCTGTACCTGCTACGTGTTCACCTGTACTTGATCCGTATCCTCCAGTACCTGTTCCGTGTCCCCTGTTCCTGTTCCGTGTCCCCTGTTCCTGTTCCATGTCCCCTTTTCCCGTTCCGTGTCCCCTGTCCCTGTTCCGTGTCCCCTGTCCCTGTTCCGTGTCCCCTGTCCCTGTTCCGTGTCCCCTGTTCCTGTTCCGTGTCCCCTGTTCCTGTTCCGTGTCCCCTGTTCCTGTTCCGTGTCCCCTGTTCCTGTTCCGTGTCCCCTGTTCCTGTTCCGTGTCCCCTGTTCCTGTTCCGTGTCCCCTGTTCCTGTTCCGTGTCCCCTGTTCCTGTTCCGTGTCCCCTGTTCCGTGTCCCCTGTTCCTGTTCCGTGTCCCCTGTTCCTGTTCCGTGTCCCCTGTTCCTGTTCCGTGTCCCCTGTTCCTGTTCCGTGTCCCCTGTTCCTGCGCCGTGTGCCCCTGTTCCTGCGCCGTGTTCCCCTGTACCTGCTCCGTGTTCCCCTGTACCTGCTCCGTGTTCCCCTGTACCTGCTCCGTGTTCCCCTGTACCTGCTCCGTGTTCCCCTGTTCCTGCTCCGTGTTCCCCTGTACCTGCTCCGTGTTCCCCTGTACCTGCTCCGTGTTCCCGTGTACCTGCTCCGTGTTCCCGTGTACCTGCTCCGTGTTCCCGTGTACCTGCTCCGTGTTCCCCTGTACCTGCTCCGTGTTCCCCTGTACCTGCTCCGTTTTCCCCTGTACCGGCTCCGTTTTCCCCTGTACCTGCTCCGTGTTTCCATGTGGCTGCTCCGTGTTCCCATGTGCCTGCTCCCTGTTCCCCTGTACCTGCTCCCTGTTCCCCTGTACCTGCTCCCTGTTCCCCTGTACCTGCTCCCTGTTCCCCTGTACCTGCTCCCTGTTCCCCTGTGCCTGCTCCGTGTTCCCCTGTTCCTGCTCCGTGTTCCCGTGTATCTGCTCCGTGTTCCCCTGTACCTGATCCTTATTCCCCTGTACCTGCTACGTGTTCAACTTTACCTGAACCGTGTCCTCCTCTACCTGCTCCGTGTTCCCCTGTATCTGCTCCGTGCTCCCCTGTATCTGCTCCGTGCTCCCCTGCACCTGCTCCGTGTTCCCCTGTATCTGCTCTGTGCTCCCCTGTATCTGCTCCGTGCTCCCCTGCACCTGCTCCGTGTTCCCCTTTACCTAATCCGTGAACCCCACTGTACCTGCTCCGTGTTCCCCTGTACCTGCTCCGTGTTCATCTGTACCGTGTTCCTGTGTACCTGCTCAGTGTTCCCCTGTACCTGCTCCGTGTTCCCGTGTACCTACTCCGTTTTCCCATGTACCAGCTCCGTGTTCCCCTCTGCCAGCTCCGTGTTCCCCTGTGCCAGCTCCGTCTTCCCCTGTGCCAGCTCCGTCTTCCCCTGTGCCAGCTCCGTGTTCCCCTGTGCCTTTTCCGTGTACCTGTTCCGTGTTCCCCTGTACCTGCTCCGTGTTCCCCTGTGCCAGCTCCGTCTTCCCCTGTGCCAGCTCCGTCTTCCCCTGTGCCAGCTCCGTGTTCCCCTGTGCCTTTTCCCATGTACCTGCTCCTTGTTCCCCTGTACCTGCTCCGTATTCCCCTGTGCCAGCTCCGTCTTCCCCTGTGCCAGCTCCGTGTTCCCCTGTGCCTTTTCCCATGTACCTGCTCCTTGTTCCCATGTACCTGCTCCGTGTTCCCCTGTACCTGCTCCGTATTCCCCTGTGCCTGCTACATGTTCCCCTGTGCCTGCTACATGTTCCCCGGTACCTGCCCCGTGTTCCCCTGTACCTGCTCCGTGTTCCCCTGTACCTGCTCCGTGTTCCCCTGTACTTGCTCCGTGTTCCCGAGTAAGTGCTCCGTGTTCCCTTGTACCTGCTCCGTGTTCCCTTGTACCTGCTCCGTGTTCCCTTGTACCTGCTCCGTGTTCCCTTGTACCTGCTCAGTGTTTCCGTGTACCTGCTCCGTGTTCCCATTTACCTGCTCCGTGTTCCCGTGTACCTGCTCCATTTTCCCATGTACCTGCTCCCTTTTACCCTGTACCTGCTACGTGTTCAACTGTACCTGATCCGTGTCCTCCTGTTCCTGCTCCGTGTTCCCCTGCATCTGCTCCGTGCTCACCTGCTCCGTGTTCCCGCGTAGCTGCTCCGTGTTCCCCAGCACCTGATCCTTGTTCCCCTGCACCTGATCCTTGTCCTGCTGTACCTGTTCCATGTCCCCTGTTCCTGCTCCGTGTTCCCCTGTGCCAGCGCCGTGTTCCCCTGTGCCTTCTCCGTGTTTCCATGTACCTGTTCCGTGTTCCTCTCTACCTTCTCCGTGTTCCCCTGTGCCTGTTCCGTGTTCCCCTGTAACTGCTCCGTGTTTCCGTGTGCCTGCTCCGTGTTCCCCTGTTCCTGCTCCGTGTTCCCCTGTTCCTGCTCCGTGTTCCCCTGCTCCTGATCCGTGTTCCCCTGCACCTGATTCCTGTTCTCCTGTACCTGTTCCGTGTTCCCCTGTACCTGATCCCTGTCCTCCTGTACAGTTCCGTGTCCCCTGCACTTGCTCCGTGTTCCCCTGTACCTGCTCCGAGTTCCCCTGTTCCTGCTCCGTGTTCCCCCGTACCTACTCAGTGTTCCCCTGTACCTGCTCCTTGTTCCCCTGTACCTGCTCCTTGTTCCCCTGTACCTGCTCCCTCTACCCCTGTACCTGCACCGTGTTCCCCTGTACCTTCTCCGTGTTCCCTTGTTCCTGCTCCGTGCTCCCCTGCACCTGATCCTTGTTCCCCTGCACCTGATCCGTGTCCTCCTGTACCTGTTCCATGTCCCCTGTTCCTGCTCCGTGTTCCCCTGTGCCAGCTCAATGTTCCCCTGTGCCTGCTCCGTGTTTCCGTGTACCTGCTCCGTGTTCTCCTGTACCTGCTCCCTGTTCCCCTGTACCTGCTACGTGTTCACCTGTACTTGATCCGTGTCCTCCAGTACCTGTTCCATGTCCCCTGTTCCTGTTCCGTGTCCCCTGTTCCTGTTCCGTATCCCCTGTTCCTGTTCCGTGTCCCCTGTTCCTGTTCCGTGTCCCCTGTTCCTGTTCCGTGTCCCCTGTTCCTGTTCCGTGTCCCCTGTTCCTGTTCCGTGTCCCCTGTTCCTGCTCCGTGTTCCCCTGTACCTGTTCCGTGTTCCCCTGTGCCTGTTCCGTGTTCCCCTGTGTCTGTTCCGTGTTCCCCTGTGTCTGTTCCGTGTTCCCGTGTCTGTTCCGTGTTCCCCTGTGCCTGTTCCGTGTTCCCCTGTGCCTGTTCCGTGTTCCCCATTCCTGCTCCGTGTTCCCGTGTACCTGCTCCCTGTTCCCCTGTACCTGCTCCGTGTTCCCGTGTACCTGTTCCGTGTCCCCTGTTCCTGCTCCGTGTCCCCTGTTCCTGCTCCGTGTCCCCTGTTCCTGCTCCGTGTTCCCTGTTCCTGCTCCGTGTTCCCCTGTACCTGCTCCGTGTTCCCCTGTACCTGCTCCGTGTTCCCCTGTACCTGCTCCGTGTTCCCCTGTACCTGCTCCGTGTTCCCCTGTACCTGCTCCGTGTTCCCCTGTACCTGCACAGTTTTCCCCTGTACCTGCTCCGTGTTCCCCTGTACCTGCTCCGTGCTCCCCTTCACATGCTCCGTGTTCCCGTGTACCTAATCCGTGATCCCCCCTGTACCTACTCCGTGTTCCCCTGTTCCTGCTCTGTCTTCCCGTGCACCTGCTCCGTCTTTCCCTGTACCTGATCCTTGTTCCCGTGTACCTGCTCCGTGTTCCCGTGTACCTGCTCCGTGTTCCCCTGTACCTGTTCCGTGTTCCCCTGTACCTGATCCCTGTCCTCCTGTACCTGTTCCGTGTCCCCTGCACTTGTTCCGTGTTCCCCTGTACCTGCTCCGAGTTCCCCTGTTCCTGCTCCGTGTTCCCCTGTACCTGCTCCGTGTTCCCCTGTACCTGCTCCTTGTTCCCCTGTACCTGCTCCCTCTACCCCTGTACTTGCACCGTGTTCCCCTGTACCTTCTCCGTGTTCCCGTGTACCTGCTCCGTGTTCCGCTGCACCTGATCCTTGTTCCCCTGCACCTGATCCGTGTCCTCCTGTACCTGTTCCATGTCCCCTGTTCCTGCTCCGTGTTCCCCTGTGCCAGCTCAATGTTCCCCTGTGCCTGCTCCGTGTTTCCGTGTACCTGCTCCGTGTTCTCCTGTACCTGCTCCCTGTTCCCCTGTACCTGCTACGTGTTCACCTGTACTTGATCCGTATCCTCCAGTGCCTGTTCCGTGTCCCCTGTTCCTGTTCCGTGTCCCCTGTTCCTGTTCCATGTCCCCTTTTCCTGTTCCGTGTCCCCTGTCCCTGTTCCGTGTCCCCTGTCCCTGTTCCGTGTCCCCTGTCCCTGTTCCGTGTCCCCTGTTCCTGTTCCGTGTCCCCTGTTCCTGTTCCGTGTCCCCTGTTCCTGTTCCGTGTCCCCTGTTCCTGTTCCGTGTCCCCTGTTCCTGTTCCGTGTCCCCTGTTCCTGTTCCGTGTCCCCTGTTCCTGTTCCGTGTCCCCTGTTCCGTGTCCCCTGTTCCTGTTCCGTGTCCCCTGTTCCTGCTCCGTGTCCCCTGTTCCTGTTCCGTGTCCCCTGTTCCTGTTCCGTGTCCCCTGTTCCTGTTCCGTGTCCCCTGTTCCTGTTCCGTGTCCCCTGTTCCTGTTCCGTGTCCCCTGTTCCTGTTCCGTGTCCCCTGTTCCTGTTCCGTGTCCCCTGTTCCTGTTCCGTGTCCCCTGTTCCTGCGCCGTGTGCCCCTGTTCCGGCTCCGTGTGCCCCTGTTCCGGCTCCGAGTTCCCCTGTTCCTGCTCCGTGTTCCCCTGTACCTGCTCCGTGTTCCCCTGTACCTGCTCCGTGTTCCCCTGTACCTGCTCCGTGTTCCCCTGTTCCTGCTCCGTGTTCCCCTGTACCTGCTCCGTGTTCCCCTGTACCTGCTCCGTGTTCCCGTGTACCTGCTCCGTGTTCCCGTGTACCTGCTCCGTGTTCCCGTGTACCTGCTCCGTGTTCCCCTGTACCTGCTCCGTTTTCCCCTGTACCGGCTCCGTTTTCCCCTGTACCTGCTCCGTGTTTCCATGTGGCTGCTCCGTGTTCCCATGTGCCTGCTCCCTGTTCCCCTGTACCTGCTCCCTGTTCCCCTGTACCTGCTCCCTGTTCCCCTGTACCTGCTCCCTGTTCCCCTGTACCTGCTCCCTGTTCCCCTGTGCCTGCTCCGTGTTCCCCTGTTCCTGCTCCGTGTTCCCGTGTATCTGCTCCGTGTTCCCCTGTACCTGATCCTTATTCCCCTGTACCTGCTACGTGTTCAACTTTACCTGAACCGTGTCCTCCTCTACCTGCTCCGTGTTCCCCTGTATCTGCTCCGTGCTCCTCTGTATCTGCTCCGTGCTCCCCTGCACCTGCTCCGTGTTCCCCTGTATCTGCTCTGTGCTCCCCTGTATCTGCTCCGTGCTCCCCTGCACCTGCTCCGTGTTCCCCTGTACCTAATCCGTGAACCCCACTGTACCTGCTCCGTGTTCCCCTGTACCTGCTCCGTGTTCATCTGTACCGTGTTCCTGTGTACCTGCTCAGTGTTCCCCTGTACCTGCTCCGTGTTCCCGTGTACCTACTCCGTTTTCCCATGTACCAGCTCCGTGTTCCCCTCTGCCAGCTCCGTGTTCCCCTGTGCCAGCTCCGTCTTCCCCTGTGCCAGCTCCGTCTTCCCCTGTGCCAGCTCCGTGTTTCCCTGTGCCTTTTCCGTGTACCTGTTCCGTGTTCCCCTGTACCTTCTCCATGTTCCCCTGTGCCTGTCCCGTGTTCCCCTGTAACTGTTCCGTGTGCCTGCTCTGTGTTCCCCTGTTCCTGCTCCGTGTTCCCCTGTTCCTGCTCTGTGTTCCCCTGTTCCTGCTCCGTGTTCCCCTGCTCCTGATCCCTATCCTCCTGCACCTGTTCCGTGTTCCCCTGTACCTGATTCATGTCCTCCTGTGCTTGTTCCGTGTCCCCTGCACTTGCTCCGTGTTCCCCTGTACCTGCTCCGAGTTCCCCTGTACCTGCTCCGTGTTCCCCTGCACCTGATCCTTGTCCTCCTGTGCCAGCTCTGTGTTCCCCTGTGCCAGCTCTGTGTTCCCCTGTGCCAGCTCTGTGTTCCCCTGTGCCAGCTCTGTGTTCCCCTGTGCCAGCTCTGTGTTCCCCTGTGCCAGCTCTGTGTTCCTCTGTGCCAGTTCTGTGTTCCCCTGTGCCAGCTCTGTGTTCCCCTGTGCCAGCTCCGTGTTCCCCTGTGCCAGCTCCGTGTTCCCCTGTGCCAGCTCCGTGTTCCCCTGTGCCAGCTCCGTGTTCCCCTGTGCCAGCTCCGTGTTCCCCTGTGCCTGCTCCGTGTTCCCCTGCACCTGCTCCGTGTTTCTGTGTGCCTGCTCCGTGTTCCCCTGTACCTGCTCCGTGTTCCCCTGTTCCTGCTTCGTGTTCCCCTGTAGCTGCTCCGTGTTTCCGTGTACCTGCTCCGTGTTTCCGTGTACTTGCTACGTGTTCCCCTGTACCAGCTCCGTGTTCCCTGTTCCTGCTCCATGTTCCTCTGTACCTGCTCCGTGTTTCCCTGTAGCTGATCCGTAATCCCCTGTACCTGCTCCGTGTTCCCCTGTACCTGCTCCGTGTTCCCCTGTACCTGCTCCGTTTTACCTTGTACCTGCTCCGTGCACCTACTCGCTGTTCCCCTGTACCTGCTCCGTGTTCCCGTGTACCTGCTCCGTGTTCCCGTGTACCGGCTCCGTGTTCCCGTGTACCGGCTCCGTGTTCCCGTGTACCTGCTCCGTGTTCCCGTGTACCTGCTCCGTGTTCCCGTGTACCTGCTCCGTGTTACCCTGTACCTGCTCCGTGCTACCCTGTACCTGCTCCGTGTTTCCATGTGCCTGCTCCATGTTCCCATGTGCCTGCTCCATGTTCCCTTGTACCTGCTCCGTGTTCCCCTGTACCTGCTCCGTGTTCCCCTGTCCCTGATTCTTCTTCCCCTGTACCTGATTCTTCTTCCCCTGTACCTGCTCTGTGTTCCCCTGTACCTGCTCCTTGTTCCCCTGTACCTGCTCCGTGTTCCCCTGAACCTGCTACATTTTCCCCGGTACCTGCTCCGTGTTACCCTGTACCTGCTCCGTGTACCCCTGTACCTGCTCCGTGTTCCCCTGTACCTGCTCCGTGTTCCCCTGTACCTGCTCCGTGCTCCCCTGTACCTGCTCCGTGTTCCCCTGTACCTGCTCTGTGTTCCCCTGTACCTGCTCTGTGTTCCCCTGCACCTGCTCCGTGTTCCCCTTCACATGCTCCGTGTTCCCATGCACCTACTCCGTGAACTCCCCCTGTACCTACTCAGTGTTCCCCTGTACCTGCTCCGTGTTGCCCTGTACCTGCTCCGTGTTCCCCTGTACCTGCTCCGTGTTCCCCTGTACTTGCTCCGTGTTCCCGAGCAAGTGCTTCGTGTTCCCTTGTACCTGCTCCGTGTTCCCTTGTACCTGCTCCGTGTTCCCATTTACCTGCTCCGTGTTCCCGTGTACATGCTCCATTTTCCCATGTACCTGCTCCCTTTTTCCCTGTACCTGCTACGTGTTCAACTTTACCTGATCCGTGTCCTCCTGTACCTGCTCCGTGTTCCCCTGCACATGCTCCGTGTTCCCATGCACCTAATCCGTGAACTCCACCTGTACCTATTCCGTGTTGCCCTGTACCTGCTCCGTGTTCCCCTGTACTTGCTCCGTGTTCCCCTGTACCTGCTCCGTGTTCCCCTGTACCTGCTCCGTGTTCCGCTGTACCTGCTCCGTGTTCCCCTGTACCTGCTCCGTGTTCCCGAGTAAGTGCTCCGTGTTCCCTTGTACCTGCTCCGTGTTCCCTTGTACCTGCTCCGTGTTCCCTTGTACCTGCTCAGTGTTTCCGTGTACCTGCTTCGTGTTCCCGCTCAATGTTCCCATTTACCTGCTCCGTGTTCCCGTGTACTTGCTCCATTTTCCCATGTACCTGCTCCCTTTTTCCCTGTACCTGCTACGTGTTCAACTGTACCTGATCCGTGTCCTCCTGTACCTGCTCCGTGTTCCCCTGTATCTGCTCCGTGCTCCCCTGCACCTGCTCCATGTTCCCGCGTACCTGCTCCGTGTTCCCCTGCACCTGATCCTTGTTCCCCTGCACCTGATCCTTGTCCTCCTGTACCTGTTCTGTGTATCCTGCTCCTGCTCCGTGTCCTCCTGTACCTGTTCCGTTTCCCCTGCACTTGCTCCATGTTCCCCTGTACCAGCTCCGAGTTCCCCTGTTCCTGCTCCGTGTTCTCCTGTACCTGCTCCGTGTTCCCCTGTACCTGCTCCTTGTTCCCCTGTACCTTCTCCGTGTTCCCCTGTACCTTCTCCGTGTTCCCTTGTTCCTGCTCCGTGCTCCCCTGCACCTGCTCCGTGTTCCCGTGTACCGGCTCCGTGTTCCCCTGTGCCAGCTCACTGTTCCCCTGTGCCTGCTCCGTGTTTCCGTGTACCTGCTCCATCTTCTCCTGTGCCAGCTCACTGTTCCCCTGTGCCTGCTCCGTGTTTCCGTGTGTCTGCTCCGTGTTCCCCTGTTCCTACTCCGTGTTCCCCTGTACCTGATCCTTGTTGCCCTGCACCTGATCCGTGTTCATCTGTAACTGATCCGTGTCCTTCTGTACCTGTTCCGTGTGCCCTGTTCCTGCTCCGTGTTCTCCTGTACCTGCTCCGTGTTCACCTGTACCTGATCCGTGTTTCGCTGTGCCTGCTCCGTGTTCCCCTGTTCCCGCTCCGTGTTACCGTGTACCCGCTCCGTGTTCCCGTGTACCCTCTCCGTGTTCCCCTGTACCTGATCCTTGTTGCCCTGCACCTGATCCGTGTTCATCTGTAACTGATCCGTGTCCTCCTGTACCTGTTCCGTGTTCCCTGTTCCTGCTCCGTGTTCTCCTGTACCTGCTCCGTGTTCTCCTGTACCTGCTCCGTGTTCTCCTGTACCTGCTCCGTGTTCCCCTGTATCTGCTCCGTGTTCCCCTGTACCTGCTCTGTGTTCCCGTGTACCTGCTCCGTGTTCCCCTGTACATGCTCCCTGTTCCCCTGTACCTGCTACGTGTTCACCGTTGCCTGATCCATGTTCCCCTGTACCTGCTCCGTGTTCCCCTGCACCTGCTCCGTGTTCCCCTGTACCTGCTGTGTGTTCCCGTGTACCTGCTCCGTTTTCCCCTCCACCTGCTCCGTGTTCCCCTCTACCTGCTCCGTGTTCCCGTGTACCTGCTCCGTGTTCCCCTGTACCTGCTCCGTGTTCCCGTGTACCCACTCCGTTTTCCCATGTACCCGCTTCCTGTTCCCCTGTACCTGCTACGTGTTCACCTGTACCTGATCCGTGTTCCCGTGTACCTGCTCCGTATTCCCCTGTACCTGCTCCGTGTTCCTGTGTACCTGCTCCGTGTTCCCTGTTCCCGCTCCGTGTTCCCCTGTACCTGTTCCGTGTTCCCCTGTACCTGTTCCGTGTTCCCCTGTACCTGCTCCGTGTTCCCCTCTACCTGCTCCGTGTTCCCCTGTACCTGCTCCGTGTTCCCCTATACCTGCTCCGTGTTCCCCTGTACCTGCTCCGTGTTCCCCTATACCTGCTCCGTGTTCCCATGTAACTGCTCCGTGTTCCGCTGTAGCTGCTGCGTGTTCCCCTGTACCTGCTCCGTGTTCCCCTGCACCTGTTCCGTGTTCCCCTGCACCTGCTCCATGTTCCCCTGCACCTGCTCCTTGTTCCCCTGTACCTGCACCGTTTTCCCATGCACCTGCTTCCTGTTCCCCTGTGCCTGCTCCGTGTTCCCCTGTACCTGCTCCGTGTTCCCGTGTACCCGCTCCGTGTTCCCGTGTACCCGCTCTCTGTTCCCCTTTACCTGATCCTTGTTGCCCTGCACCTGATCCTTGTTCCCCTGTACCTGCTCCGTGTTCCCGTGTACCTGCTCCATGTTTCCGTGTACCTGCTCCGTGTTCCCCTGTACCTGCTCCGTGTTCCCCTGTACCTGCTCCGTGTTCCCCTGTATCTGCTCCGTGTTCCCCTGTACCTGCTCCGTGTTCCCCTGTGCCTGCTCTGTGTTCCCCTGTGCCTGCTCCGTGTTCACCTGTGCCTGCTCCGTGTTCACCTGTGCCTGCTCCGTGTTCCCCTGTACCTGCTCCGTGTTCCCCTGTACCTGCTCCGTGTTCCCCTGTACGTGCTCCGTGTTCCCCTGTACCTGCTCCGTGTTCCCCTGTTCCTGCTCCGTGTTCCCCTGTACCTGCTGCGTGTTCCCCTGTACCTGCTGCGTGTTCCCCTGTACCTGCTGCGTGTTCCCCTATACCTGCTCCGTGTTCCCCTGTTCCTGCACCGTGTTCCCGTGTACCTGCTCCATGTTCCCCTGTACCTGATCCTTCTTCCCCTGCACCTGATCCGTGTCCTCCTATACCTGCTCCGTGTTCCCCTGCACCTGCTCCGTGTTCCCCTGCACCTGCTCCGTGTTCCCCTGCACCTGCTCCGTGTTCCCCTGCACCTGCTCCGTGTTCCCCTGCACCTGCTCCGTGTTCCGCTGCACCTGCTCCGTGTTCCCCTGCACCTGCTCCGTGTTCCCCTGCACCTGCTCCGTGTTCCCCTGCACCTGCTCCGTGTTCCCCTGCACCTGCTCCGTGTTCCCCTGCACCTGCTCCGTGTTCCCCTGCACCTGCTCCGTGTTCCCCTGCAACTGCTCCGTGTTCCCCTGCACCTGCTCCCTGTTCCCCTGCACCTGCTCCGTGTTCCCCTGCACCTGCTCCGTGTTTCCGTGCACCTGCTCCGTGTTTCCGTGCACCTGCTCCGTGTTCCCCTGTACCTGCTCCGTGTTCCCCTGTACCTGCTCCGTCTTCCCCTGTACCTGCTCCGTGTTCCCCTGTACCTGCTCCGTGTTCCCCTGTACCTGTTCCGTGTTCCCCTGTACCTGCTCCCTGTTCCCCTGTACCTGCTACGTCTTCCCGTGCACCTGCTCTGTCTTCCCGTGCACCTGCCCCGTGTTTCCCTGTACCTGATCCTTGTTCCCGTGTACCTGCTCCGTGTTCACCTGTACCTGATCCGGGTTCCCCTGCACCTGCTCCTTGTTCCCCTGTACCTACACCGTTTTCCCATGTACCTGCTTCCTGTTCCCCTGTGCCTGCTCCGTGTTCCCCTGTACCTGCTCCGTGTTCCCGTGTACCCGCTCCGTGTTCCCCTTTACCTGATCCTTGTTGCCCTGCACCTGATCCTTGTTCCCCTGTACCTGCTCCGTGTTCCCGTGTACCTGCTCCCTGTTTCCGTGTACCTGCTCCGTGTTCCCCTGTACCTGCTCCGTGTTCCCCTGTACCTGCTCCGTGTTCCCCTGTATCTGCTCCGTGTTCCCCTGTACCTGCTCCGTGTTCCCCTGTACCTGCTCCGTGTTCCCCTGTACCTGCTCCGTGTTCCCCTGTACCTGCTCCGTGTTCCCCTGTATCTGCTCCGTGTTCCCCTGTGCCTGCTCCGTGTTCCCCTGTGCCTGCTCTGTGTTCCCCTGTGCCTGCTCCGTGTTCACCTGTGCCTGCTCCGTGTTCACCTGTGCCTGCTCCGTGTTCCCCTGTACCTGCTCCGTGTTCCCCTGTACCTGCTCCGTGTTCCCCTGTACCTGCTCCGTGTTCCCCTGTACCTGCTCCGTGTTCCCCTGTACCTGCTCCGTGTTCCCCTGTTCCTGCTCCGTGTTCCCCTGTACCTGCTGCGTGTTCCCCTGTACCTGCTGCGTGTTCCCCTGTACCTGCTGCGTGTTCCCCTATACCTGCTCCGTGTTCCCCTGTTCCTGCACCGTGTTCCCGTGTACCTGCTCCATGTTCCCCTGTACCTGATCCTTCTTCCCCTGCACCTGATCCGTGTCCTCCTATACCTGCTCCGTGTTCCCCTGCACCTGCTCCGTGTTCCCCTGCACCTGCTCCGTGTTCCCCTGCACCTGCTCCGTGTTCCCCTGCACCTGCTCCGTGTTCCCCTGCACCTGCTCCGTGTTCCGCTGCACCTGCTCCGTGATCCCCTGCACCTGCTCCGTGTTCCCCTGCACCTGCTCCGTGTTCCCCTGCACCTGCTCCGTGTTCCCCTGCACCTGCTCCGTGTTCCCCTGCACCTGCTCCGTGTTCCCCTGCACCTGCTCCGTGTTCCCCTGCAACTGCTCCGTGTTCCCCTGCACCTGCTCCGTGTTCCCCTGCACCTGCTCCGTGTTCCCCTGCACCTGCTCCGTGTTTCCGTGCACCTGCTCCGTGTTTCCGTGCACCTGCTCCGTGTTCCCCTGTACCTGCTCCGTGTTCCCCTGTACCTGCTCCGTCTTCCCCTGTACCTGCTCCGTGTTCCCCTGTACCTGCTCCGTGTTCCCCTGTACCTGCTCCTTGTTCCCGTGTACCTGCTCCATGTTCCCCTGTACCTGCTCCCTGTTCCCCTGTACCTGCTACGTCTTCCCGTGCACCTGCTCTGTCTTCCCGTGCACCTGCCCCGTGTTTCCCTGTACCTGATCCTTGTTCCCGTGTACCTGCTCCGTGTTCACCTGTACCTGATCCGGGTTCCCCTGTAGCTGCTCCGTGTTCCCCTGTGCCTGCACCGTCTTCCCCTGTACCTGCTCCGTGTTCCCCTGTACCTGTTCCGTGTTCCCCTGTACCTGTTCCGTGTCCCCTGTAGCTGCTCCGTGTTCCCCTGTAGCTGCTCCGTGTTCCCCTGTAGCTGCTCCATGTTCCCCTCTACCTGCTCCGTGTTCCCGTGTACCTGCTCCATTTTCCCATGTACCCGGTTCCTGTTCCCCTGTGCCTGCTCCGTGTTCCCCTGTACCTGCTCCGTGTTCCTGTGTAACTGCTCCATGCTCCCCTGCACCTGCTCCGTGTTCCCGTGTACCTAATCCGTGATCCCCCCTGTACCTAATCCGTGTTCCCCTGTACCTGCTCTGTGTTCCCCTGTACCTGCTCCGTGTTCCCCTGTACCTGCTCCATGCTCCCCTGTACCTGCTCCGTGTTCCCCTGTACCTGCTCCTTGCTCCCCTGTACCTGCTCCGTGTTCCCCTGTACCTGCTCCGTGCTCCCCTGTACCTGCTCCGTGTTCCCCTGTACCTGCTCCGTGTTCCCCTGTACCTGCTCCTTGCTCCCCTGTACCTGCTCCGTGTTCCCCTGTACCTGCTCCTTGCTCCCCTGTACCTGCTCCTTGTTCCCCTGTACCTGCTCCTTGCTCCCCTGTACCTGCTCCGTGTTCCCCTGTACCTGCTCCATGTTCCCGTGTACCTAATCCGTGATCCCCCCGTACCTGATCCGTCTTCCCGTGTACCTAATCCGTGATCCCCCCGTACCTGATCCGTCTTCCCCTGTGCCTGCTCCATGTTCCCATGTCCCTGCTCCGTGTTCCCCTGTAAATGCTCCGTATTCCCGTGCACCTGCACCGTGTTCCCCTGTACATGCTGCGTGTTCCCCTGTACCTGCTACGTGTTCCCCTGTTCCTGCTCCGTGTTCCCCTGTACCTTCTCCATGTTTCCCTGTACCTGCTCCGTGTTCCCTGTAGCTGCTCCGTGTCCTCCTGTACCTGCTCCGTGTTCCACTGTACCAGGACCGTGTTCCCTTGTACCTGCTCCCTGTTCCCCTGTACCTGCTCCGTGTTCCCCTGTACATGCTCCGTATTCCCGTGCACCTGCACCGTGTTCCACTGTACCTGCACCGTGTTCCCGTGTACCTGCTCCCTGTTACCCCGTGCCTGCTCCGTGTTCTCCCGTGCCTGCTCCGTGTTCCCCCGTGCCTGCTCCATTTTCCCCTGTTCCTGCTCCGTGCTACCCTGTACCTGCTCCGTGCTACCCTGTACCTGTTCCGTGCTACCCTGTGCCTGCTCCATGTCCCCCTGTGCCTGGTCCGTGTCCCCCTGTGCCTGGTCCGTGTCCCCCTGTGCCTGGTCCGTGTTCCCCTGTGCCTGGTCCGTGTTCCCCTGTGCCTGGTCCGTGTTCCCCTGTGCCTGGTCCGTGTTCCCCTGTGCCTGGTCCGTGTTCCCCTGTGCCTGGTCCGTGTTCCCCTGCGCCTGCTCCGTGTTCCCCTGCGCCTGCTCCGTGTTCCCCTGCACCTGCTCCGTGTTCCCCTGCACCTGCTCCGTGTTCCCCTGCACCTGCTCCGTGTTCCCCTGCACCTGCTCCGTGTTCCCCTGCACCTGCTCCGTGTTCCCGTGTACCTGCTCCGTGTTCCCCTGGAGCTGCTCCGTGTTCCGCTGTACCTGCTCCGTGTTCCGCTGAACCTGCTCCGTGTTCCCCTGTACCTGCTCCGTGTTCCCCTGTACCTGCTCCGTGTTCCCCTGTACCTGCTCCGTGTTCCCCTGTACCTGCTCTGTGTTCCCCTGTACCTGCTCCGTGTTCCCGTGTACCTGCTCCGTGTTCCCCTGGAGCTGCTCCGTGTTCCGCTGTACCTGCTCCGTGTTCCGCTGAACCTGCTCCGTGTTCCCCTGTACCTGCTCCGTGTTCCCCTGTACCTGCTCCGTGTTCCCCTGTACCTGCTCCGTGTTCCCCTGTACCTGCTCCTTGTTCCCGTGTACCTGCTCCATGTTCCCCTGTACCTGCTCCGTGTTCCCCTGTACCTGCTACGTGTTCATCTGTTCCTGATCCGTGTTCCCGTGTACCTGCTCCGTATTCCCCTGTACCTGATGCGTGTTCACCTGTACCTGATCCGTGTTCCACTTTACCTGCTCCGTGTCCCCTGTTCCTGCTCCGTGTTTCCCTGCACCTGCTCCGTGTTTCCCTGCACCTGATCCTTGTTCCCGTGCACCTGCTCCGTGTTCACCTGTACCTCATCCGTGTTCCCCTGTACCTGTTCCGTGTTCCCCTGTAGCTGTTCCGTGTTCCCCTGTTCCTGCTCCGTTTTCCCCTGTTCCTGCTCCGTGTTCCACTGTACCTGCTCCGTGTTCCACTGTACCTGCTCCGTGTTCCACTCTACCTGCTCCGCGTTCACCTGTACCTGATCCGTGTTCACCTGTACCTGATCCGTGTTCCCCTGTAGCTGCTCCGTGTTCCCCTGTGCCTGCACCATGTTCCCCTTTACCTGCTCCGTGTTCCCCTGTACCTGTTCCGTGTCCCCTGTTCCTGCCCCGTGTTCCCCTATACCTGCTCCATGTTCCCCTGTTCCTGCTCCGTGTTTCCCTGCACCTGCTCCGTGTTTCCCTGCACCTGCTCCGTGTTTCCCTGCACCTGCTCCGTGTTTCCCTGCACCTGCTCCGTGTTTCCCTGCACCTGATCCTTGTTCCCATGTACCTGGTCCGTGTTCACCTGTACCTGATCCGTGTTCACCTGTAGCTGTTTAGTGTTCCCCTGTAGCTGTTCTGTGTTCTCCTGTGCCTGCTCCGTGTTCCCCTGCACCTGCTCCGTGTTCCCCTGTACCTGCTCCGTGTTCCTGTGTACCTGCTCCGTATTCCCCTGTACCTGCTCCGTGTTCCCCTATACCTGCTCCGTGTTCCCCGTACCTGCTCCATGTTCCCCTGTACCTGCTACGTGTTCACTTGTACCTGATCCGTGTTCCCCTGTACCTGCTCCTTGTTCCCCTGTACATGCTCCCTGTTCCCCTGTACCTGCTCCATGTTCCCGAGTACCCATTCCGTGATCCCCCCTTTACCGACTCCATGTTCCCCAGTACCTGCTCCGTGTTTCCCTGTACCTGCTCCGTGTTCCCGTGTAGCTACTCTGTTTTCCCATGTACCCGCTTCCTGTTCCCCTGTACCTGATCCTTGTTGCCCTGCACCTGATCCGTGTTCATCTGTAACTGATCCGTGTCCTCCTGTACCTGTTCCGTGTCCCCTGTTCCTGCTCCGTGTTCTCCTGTACCTGCTCCGTGTTCTCCTGTACCTGCTCCGTGTTCCCCTGTTCCCGCTCCGTGTTCCCGTGTACCTACCCCGTGTTCCCCTGTACCTGATCCTTGTTCCCCTGCACCTGACCCGTGTCCTCCTGTACCTGCTCTGTGTTCCCCTGGACCTGCTCCGTGTTCCCGTGTACCAACTCCGTTTTCCCATGTACCCGCTTCCTGTTCCCCTGTGCCTGCTCTGTGTTCCCCTGTAACTGCTCTGTGTTCCCCTGTCTTATGTTCATTAATAACTAGACATTCTTATTATGAACACAGCTAGCTTCTAGCTAGTCATTTATTCAGTACACGTTCTCTAGGTACAGTATCTGTAGAGATGCAACATGTGTGCTCCTGTGTGCAGGCTGCCATCTTGACTGTTGCCTTGTGGGTACTAGTGCCTCATGGGTAATGTAGTCTTAATATATATACAGCTGGGTAGTGTAGTCTTATATACAGCTATATCCAGCTCTACAGCTCCACCTAGTGTCCACTATAGAATGACATGTTATTGATCGTTACACCCTGTACCTGCTCCGTGTTCCCCTGTACCTGCTCCGTGTTCCCCTGTACCTGCTCCGTGTTCCCCTGTGCCTGCTCCGTGTTACCCTGTACCTGCTCCGTCTTCCCGTGTACCTGCTCCGTGCTCCCCTGTACCTGCTCCGTGCTCCCCTGTACCTGCTCCGTGGTCCCCTATACCTGCTCCATGCTCCCCTGCAGCTGCTCCGTGTTCCCGTGTACCTAATCCGTGATCCCCCCTGCACCTGCTCCGTGTTCCCCTGTACCTGTTCCGTGTCCCCTGTTCCTGCTCCGTGTTCCACTGCACCTGCTCCGTGTTCCCCTGTACCTGTTCCGTGTCCCCTGTACCTGCTCCGTGTTCCCCTGTACCTGCTCCGTGTTCTCCTGTACCTGCTCCGTGTTCCACTGTACCTGCACCGTGTTCCCGTGTACCTGCTCCCTGTTACCCCGTGCCTGCTCCGTGTTCTCCCGTGCCTGCTCCGTGTTCCCCCGTGCCTGCTCCATGTTCCCCTGTTCCTGCTCCGTGTTCTCCTGTACCTGCTCCATTTTCCCATGTACCTGCTCCTTGTTCCCGTGTACCTGCTCCGTGTTCCCCTGTACCTGCTCCGTGTTCCCCTGTACCTGCTCCGTGTTCCCCTGTACCTGCTCCGTGTTCCCGTGTACCTGCTCCGTGTTCCCCTGTACCTGCTCCGTGTTCCCCTGTACCTGCTCCGTGTTCCCCTGTACCTGCTCCGTGTTCCCGTTTACCTGCTCCGTGTTCCCGTTTACCTGCTCCGTGTTCCCATGTACCTGCTCCGTTTTCCCATGTACCTGCTCCTTGTTCTGCTGTACCTGATCCGTGTCCTCCTGTACCTGCTCCGTGTTCCACTGTACCAGCACCGGGTTCCCTTGTACCTGCTCCCTGTTCCCCTGTACCTGCTCCGTGTTCCCCTGTACATGCTCCGTATTCCCGTGCACCTGCACCGTGTTCCCCTGTACATGCTCCGTTTTCCCCTGTGCCTGCTCCGTGTTCCCCTGCGCCTGCTCCGTGTTCCCCTGCACCTGCTACGTGTTCCCCTGTTCCTGCTCCGTGTTCCCCTGTATCTGCTCCGTGTTCCCCTGTACCTTCTCCATGTTTCCCTGTACCTGCTCCGTGTTCCCTGTAGCTGCTCCGTGTCCTGCTGTACCTGATCCGTGTCCTCCTGTACCTGCTCTGTGTTCCACTGTCCCAGCACCGTGTTCCCTTGTACCTGCTCCCTGTTCCCCTGTACCTGCTCCGTGTTCCCGTGCACCTGCACCGTGTTCCCCTGTTCATGCTCCGTGTTCCCCTGTATCTGCTCCATTTTCCCATGTACCTGCTCCGTGTTCCCCTATACCTAATCTGTGTTCCCCCGTTCCTGCTCCGTGGACCCTGTACCTGCTCCGTGTTCCTGTGTATTTGCTCCGTGTCCCCTGTTCCTGCTCCGTGTTCCACTGTACCTGCTCCGTGTCCCCCTGTACCTGCTTCGTGTTCCCCTGTACCTGCTTCGTGTTCCCCTGTACCTGCTCCGTGTTCCCATGTACCTGCTCCGTGTTCCCCTGTACCTGCCCCATGTTCTCCTGTACTTACTCCTTGCTCCCTGTACCTGCTCCGTGTTCCCCTGTTCCTGCTCCGTGTTCCCCTGTACCTGCTGCGTGTTCCCCTGTACCTGCTCAGTGTTCCCCTGTTCCTGCTCCGTGTTCCCCAGTTCCTGCTCCGTGTTTCCCTGTACCTGCTCCGTGTTCCCCTGTTCCTGCTCCGTGTTCCCCTGTACTTGCTCCTTGCTCCCTGTAGCTGCTCCGTGTTCCCCTGTTCCTGCTCTGTGTTCCCCTGTACCTGCTCCGTGTTCCCCTGTTCCTGCTCCGTGTTCCCCTGTTCCTGCTCTGTGTTCCCCTGTTCCTGCTCCGTGTTCCCCTGTACCTGCTCCGTGTTCCCCTGTACCTGCTCCATGTTCCCGTGTACCTGCTCCATTTTCCCATGTAGCTGCTCCTTGTTCCCCTGTACCTGCTCCCTGTTCCCCTGCACCTGCTCCGTGTTCCCGTGTACCTGCTCCCTGTTCCCCTGTACCTGCTCCCTGTTCCCCTGTACCTGCTATGTGTTCAACTGTACCTGATCCGTGTCCTCCTGTACATGTTCCGTGTCCCCCCTTCCTGCTCCTTGTTCCCCTGTACCTGCTCCGTGTTCCCCTGTGCCTATTCTGTGTTCCCCTGTACCTGCTCCGCGTTCCCGTGTGCCTGCCCCGTGTTCGCCTGTAACTGCTCCGTGTTCCCCTGTACCTGCTCCGTGTTTCCCTGTACCTGCTCCGTGTTTCCCTGTACCTGCTCCGTGTTTCCCTGTACCTGCTCCGTGTTCCCCTGTACCTGCTATGTGTTCAACTGTACCTGATCCGTGTCCTCCTGTACATGTTCCGTGTCCCCCCTTCCTGCTCCGTGTTCCCCTATACCTGCTCCGTGTTCCCCTGTACCTGCTCCTTGTTCCCTTGTACCTGCTCCGAGTTCCCCTGTACCTGATCCGAGTTCCCCTGTACCTGCTCCGTGTTCCCCTGTTCCTGCTCTGTGTTCCCCTGTTCCTGCTCCGTGTTCACCTGTTCCTGCTCTGTGTTCCCCTGTTCCTGCTCCGTGTTCACCTGTTCCTGCTCCGTGTTCCCCTGTACCTGCTCCGTGTTCCCGTTTACCTGCTCCGTGTCCTCCTGTACCTGCTCCGTGTTCCCGTTTACCTGCTCTGTGTTCCTGGTTACCTGCTCTGTGTTCCCATGTACCTGCTCCATTTTCCCATGTACCTGCTCCTTGTTCTGCTGTACCTGCTCCTTGTACCCCTGTACCTGCTCCGTGTTCCCGTTTACTTGCTCCGTGTTCCCGTGTACTTGCTCCGCGTTCCCCTGTCGCTGCTCCGTGTTCACCTGTACCTGCTCCGTGTTCCCCTGTACCTGCTCCGTGTTCCCCTGTACCTGATCCGAGTTCCCCTGTGCCTATTCTGTGTTCCCCTGTACCTGCTCCATGTTCCCGTGTGCCTGCCCCGTGTTCCCCTGTAACTGCTCCGTGTTCCCCTGTACCTGCTCCGTTTTCCCCTGTACCTGCTCCGTGTTTCCCTGTACTTGCTCCGTGTTTCCCTGTACCTGCTCCGTGTTCCCCTGTTCCTGCTCCGTGTTTCCCTGTACCTGCTCCGTGTTTCCCTGTACCTGCTCCGTGTTTCCCTGTACCTGCTCTGTGTTTCCCTGCACCTGATCCGTGTCCTCCTGTACCTGCTCCGTGTTCCACTTTACCTGCACCGTGTTCCCGTGTACCTGCTCCCTGTTCCCCTGTACCTGCTCTGTGTTCCCCTGTACCCGCTCCGTATTCTCGAGCACCTGCTCCGTGTTCCCCTGTACATGCTCCGTGTTCCCCTGTACCTGCTCCGTGTTCCCCTGTACCTGCTATGTGTTCAACTGTACCTGATCCGTGTCCTCCTGTACATGTTCCGTGTCCCCTCTTCCTGCTCCGTGGTCCCCTATACCTGCTCCGTTTTCCCCTATACCTGCTCCTTGTTCCCCTGTACCTGCTCTGTGTTCCCCTGTACCTGATCCGAGTTCCCCTGTACCTGCTCCGTGTTCCCCTGTACCTGCTCCGTGTTCCCCTGTACTTGCTCCTTGCTCCCTGTAGCTGCTCCGTTTACCCCTGTTCCTGCTCCGTTTTCCCCTGTATCTGTTCCGTGTTGCCCTGTACCTTCTCCGTGTTCCCCTGTTCCTGCTCTGTTTTCCCCTGTTCCTGCTCCGTGATCCCCTGTTCCTGCTCCGTGTTCCCCTGTTCCTGCTCCGTGTTCCCCTGTTCCTGCTCCGTGTCCTCCTGTACCTGCTCCGTGTCCTCCTGTACCTGCTCCGTGTCCTCCTGTACCTGCTCCATGTTCCCGTTTACCTGCTCCGTGTTCCCGTTTACCTGCTCTGTGTTCCCATGTACCTGCTACATTTTCCCATGTACCTGCTCCTTGTTCTGCTGTACCTGCTCCTTGTTCTGCTGTACCTGCTCCTTGTACCCCTGTACCTGCTCCGTGTTCCCGTTTACTTGCTCTGTGTTCCCGTGTACTTGCTCCGCGTTCCCCTGTCGCTGCTCCGTGTTCACCTGTACCTGCTCCGTGCTCCCCTGTACCTGCTCCGTGTTCCCCTGTACCTGATCCGAGTTCCCCTGTACCTGCTCCGTTACCCTGTACTTGCTCCTTGCTCCCTGTAGCTGCTCCGTGTACCCCTGTTCCTGCTCCGTTTTCCCCTGTTCCTGCTCCGTGTTTCCCTGTACCTGCTCCGTGTTTCCCTGTACCTGCTCCGTGTTCCCCTGTACCTGCTCCGTGTTCCCCTTTACCTGCTCCGTGTTTCCCTGTACCTGCTCCGTGTTCCCCTGTACCTGCTCCGTGTTTCCCTGTACCTGCTATGTGTTCAACTGTACCTGATCCGTGTTCCCGTGTACCTGCTCCATGTTCCCGTGCCAGCTCCGTGTTCCCCTGTACCTGCTCCGTGTTCTCCTGTATTTGCTCTGTGTTCCCGTGTAAGTGCTCCGTGTTCCCCTGTACCTGCCCCGTGTTCCCCTGTACCTGCCCCGTGTTCCCCTGTACCTGCCCCGTGTTCCCCTGTTCCTGCCCCGTGTTCCCCTGTTCCTGCTCCGTGTTCCACTGTTCCTGCTCCGTGTTCCCCTGTTCCTGCTCCGTGTTCCCCTGTTCCTGCTCCGTTTTCCCCTGTTCCTGCTCCGTGTTCCCCTGTACCTGCTCCGTGTTCCGCTGTACCTGCTCCGTGTTCCGCTGTACCTGCTCCGTGTTCCCCTGTGCCTGCTCCGTGTTCCCCTGTGCCTGCTCCGTGTTCCCCTGTGCCTGCTCCGTGCTGCCCTGTGCCTGCTCCGTGTTCCCCTGTACTTGCTCCGTGTTCCCGTGTAAGTGCTCCTTGTTCCCCTATACCTATCCGTGTTCCCCCGTTCCTGCTCCGTGGACCCTGTACCTGCTCCGTGTTCCTGTGTATTTGCTCCGTGTCCCCTGTTCCTGCTCCGTGTTCCACTGTACCTGCTCCGTGTTCCACTGTACCTGCTCCGTGTTCCCATGTACCTGCTCCTTGCTCCCCTGTACCTGCTCCTTGCTCGCCTGTACCTGCTCCGTGTTCCGCTATACCTGCTCCGTGTTCCGCTATACCTGCTCCGTGTTCCCCTGTACCTGCTCCGGGTTCCACTGTACTTGCTCCTTGCTCCCTGTACCTGCTCCGTGTTCCCCTGTACATGCTCCGTGTTCCCCTGTACCTGCTCCGTGTTCCCCTCTACCTGCTCCGTGTTCCCGTGTACCTGCTCCGTGTTCCCGTGTACCTGCTCCGTGTTCCCCTCTACCTGCTCCGTGTTCCCCTCTACCTGCTCCGTGTTCCGCTGTACCTGCTCCGTGTTCCCCTGTACCTGCTCCGGGTTCCACTGTACCTGCTCCATGTTACCCTGTACCTGCTCCGTGTTCCTATTTACCTGCTCCGTGTTCCCGTGTACCTGCTCCATTTTCCCATGTACCTGCTCCCTGTTCCCCTGTACCTGCTCCGTGTTCCCCTGTTCCTGCTCCGTGTTCCCCTGTTCCTGCTCCGTGTTCCCCTGTGCCTGCTCCGTGTTCCCCTGTGCCTGCTCCGTGTTCCCCTGTGCCTGCTCCGTGTTCCCCTGTGCCTGCTCCGTGTTCCCGTGTAAGTGCTCCTTGTTCCCCTATACCTATCCGTGTTCCCCCGTTCCTGCTCCGTGGACCCTGTAACTGCTCCGTGTTCCTGTGTATTTGCTCCGTGTCCCCTGTTCCTGCTCCGTGTTCCACTGTACCTGCTCCGTGTTCCACTGTACCTGCTCCGCGTTCCCATGTACCTGCTCCTTGCTCCTCTGTACCTGCTCCTTGCTCGCCTGTACCTGCTCCGTGTTCCGCTATACCTGCTCCGTGTTCCGCTATACCGGCTCCGTGTTCCGCTATACCTGCTCCGTGTTCCCCTGTACCTGCTCCGGGTTCCACTGTTCTTGCTCCTTGCTCCCTGTAGCTGCTCCATGTTCCCCTGTTCCTGCTCCATTTTCCACTGCACCTGTCCCGTGTACCTGCTCCGTGTTCCCCTGTGCCTGCTCCGTGTTCCCCTGTGCCTGCTCCGTGTTCCCCTGTGCCTGCTCCGTGTTCCCCTGAGCCTGCCCCGTGTTCCCCTGAGCCTGCTCCATGTTCCCCTGTACCTGCTCCGTGTTTCCCTGTACCTGCTCCGCGTTCCCCTGTACCTGCTCCGTGTTCCCCTGTACCAGCTCCGTGTTCCCCTGTACCTGCTCCGGTTTCCCCTGTACCTGCTCCGTGTTCCCCTGTACCTGCTCCGTGTTCCCCTGTACCTGCTCCGTGTTCCCCTGTACCTGCTCCGTGTTCCCCTGTTCCTGTTCCGTGTTCCCCTGTCCCTGCTCCTTGTTTCCCTGTACCTGCTCCGTGTTCCCCTAGTTCCTGCTCCGTGTTTCCCTGTACCTGCTCCGTGTTCCCCTGTACCTGCTCCGTGTTCCCCTGTACCTGCTCCGTGTTCCCTGTACTTGCTCCTTGCTCCCTGTAGCAGCTCAGTGTTCCCCTGTTCCTGCTCCGTGTTCCCCTGTTCCTGCTCCGTGTTCCACTGTACCTAATCCTTGTTCCCCTGCACCTTATCCGTGTTCCCCTGCACCTTATCCGTGTTCCCCTGTACGTGATCCGTGTCCTCCTGTACCCGCTCCGTGTTCCTGTGTACCTGCTCCGTGTTCCCCTGTCCCTGCTCCGTGTTCCCCTGTACTTGCTCCGTGTTTCCGTGTACCTGCTCCGTGTTCCACTGTACCTAATCCTTGTTCCCCTGCACCTCATCCGTGTTCCCCTGTACGTGATCCGTGTCCTCCTGTACCTGTTCCGTGTCCCGTGGTCGTGCTCCGTGCTCCCCTGCACCTGCTTGTTGTTCCCGCGTACCTGCTCCGTGTTCCCGCGTACCTGCTCCGTGTTCCCGCGTACCTGCTCCATGTTCCCCTGTACCTGCTCCCTGTTTCCCTGTACCTGCTCCGTGTTACCCTGTTCCTGCTCCGTGTTCCCCCTGCACCTGCTCCGTGTTCCCATGTACCTAATCCGTGTTCCCCCCTGTACCTGCTCCGTGTTCCCCTGTGCCTGCTCCGTGTTCCCCTGTGCCTGCTCCGTGTTCCCCTGTGCCTGCTCCGTGTTCCCCTGTGCCTGCTCCGTGTTCCCCTGTGCCTGCTCCGTGTTCCCCTGTGCCTGCTCCGTGTTCCCCTGTGCCTGCTCCGTGTTCCCCTGTGCCTGCTCCGTGTTCCCCTGTGCCTGCTCCGTGTTCCCCTGTGCCTGCTCCGTGTTCCCCTGTGCCTGCTCCGTGTTCGCCTGTGCCTGCTCCGTGTTCCCCTGTGCCTGCTCCGTGTTCCCCTGTACCTGCTCCGTGTTCCCTGTACCTGCTCCTTGCTCCCTGTAGCTGCTCCGTGTTCCTGCTCCGTTTAACCCTGTTCCTGCTCCGTGTTCCACTGTACCTAATCCTTGTTCCCCTGCACCTCATCCGTGTTCCCCTGTACGTGATCCGTGTCCTCCTGTACCTGTTCCGTGTCACGTGGTCCTGCTCCGTGCTCCCCTGCACCTGCTTGTAGTTCCCCTGTACCTGCTCCGTGCTCCCCTGCACCTGCTTGTAGTTCCCCGTGCCTGCTCCGTGTTCCCCGTACCTGCTCCGTGTTCCCTTGTACTTGCTCCGTGTTCCCCTGTTCCCGCTCCGTGTTCCCCTGTTCCCGCTCCGTGTTCCCCTGTACCCGCTCCGTGTTCCCCTGTACCTGCTCCGTGTTCCCCTGTACCCGCTCCGTGTTCCCCTGTACCCGCTCCGCGTTCCCCGTGCCTGCTCCGTGTTCCCTTGTACTTGCTCCGTGTTCCCCTGTTCCCGCTCCGTGTTCCCCTGTTCCCGCTCCGTGTTCCCCTGTTCCCGCTCCGTGTTCCCCTGTACCCGCTCCGTGTTCCCCTGTACCCGCTCCGTGTTCCCCTGTACCCGCTCCGTGTTCCCCTGTACCCGCTCCGCGTTCCCCTGTTCCCGCTCCGCGTTCCCCTGTTCCCGCTCCGCGTTTCCCTGTTCCCGCTCCGTGTTCCCCTGTGCCTGCTCGGCGTTCCCCTGTGCCTGCTCCGCGTTCCCCTGTACCTGCCCCGTGTTCCCCTGTACCTGCTCCGTGTTCCCCTGAACCTGCTCCGTGTTCCCGTGCCTGCTCCGCGTTCCCCTGTGCCTGCTCCGCGTTCCCCTGTGCCTGCTCCGCGTTCCCCTGTGCCTGCTCCGCGTTCCCCTGTGCCTGCTCCGCGTTCCCCTGTGCCTGCTCCGCGTTCCCCTGTACCTGCTCCGCGTTCCCCGTACCTGCTCCGCGTTCCCCTGTACTTGCTCCGTGTTCCCCTCTACTTGCTCCTTGCTCCCTGTACCTGCTCCGTGTTCCCCTGTTCCTGCTCCGTGTTCCCCTGTTCCTGCTCCGTGTTCCCCTCTACCTGCTCCGTGTTCCCCTCTACCTGCTCCGTGTTCCCCTCTACCTGCTCCGTGTTCCCCTCTACCTGCTCCGTGTTCCCCTCTACCTGCTCCGTGTTCCCCTCTACCTGCTCCGTATTCCCCTCTACCTGCTCCGTGTTCCCCTCTACCTGCTCCGTGTTCCCCTCTACCTGCTCCGTGTTCCCCTCTACCTGCTCCGTATTCCCCTCTACCTGCTCCGTGTTCCCCTCTACCTGCTCCGTGTTCCCCTCTACCTGCTCCGTGTTCCCCTCTACCTGCTCCGTGATCCCCCGTACCTGCTCCGTGATCCCCCGTACCTGCTCCGTGATCCCCCGTAACTGCTCCGTGTGCGCCGTAACTGCTCCGTGTCCACCGTAACTGCTCCGTGTTGCCCCGTACCCGCTCCGTGTTGCCCCGCACCCGCTCCGTGTTGCCCCGCACCCGCTCCGTGTTGCCCCGCACCCGCTCCGTGTTGCCCCGCACCCGCTCCGTGTTGCCCCGCACCCGCTCCGTGTTGCCCCGCACCCGCTCCGTGTTGCCCCGCACCCGCTCCGTGTTGCCCCGCACCCGCTCCGTGTTGCCCCGCACCCGCTCCGTGTTGCCCTGCACCCGCTCCGTGTTGCCCTGTACCCGCTCCGTGTTCCCCTGTACCCGCTCCGTGTTCCCCTGTACCCGCTCGGTGTCCAGCAAAGGATGACTAAAACAATAATAAAGAGAGAGATGATGAATTATGAGGGTAATCTGGCAAGAAATATTAAAACAGATAGTAAGAGCTTCTACAGGTATATAAAAAGGAAGAGAATAGCTAAAGTAAGCATTGGTCCCCTAGAGGGTGAGACTGGGGAATTAATAATGGGGAACAGGGAAACGTTAGAGGCTCTGAACAAATATTTTGTATCTGTCTTCACTGTAGAAGACACTAACAACATCCCAATAATGGATAATCAAGGGGCCACAGGGCGGGAGGAGCTAAAGACAATCACTATCACGAAGGAAATAGGACTTGGTAAAATAATGGGACTAAAAGATGACAAGTCCCCTGGACCAGATGGCCTGCATCCCAGGGTCTTAAAAGAAGTGGCTGTAGAAATAGTGGATGCATTAGTTGCAATATACCAAAATTCCCTGGACTCTGGAGAGGTCTCAGAGGATTGGAAAACTGCTAAATGTAACACCCCTATTTAAGAAAGAGGGGAGACAGAAAGCAAGAAACTTTTGACCAGTTAGCCTAACATCTGTCATTGGAAAAATGCTGGAGTCCTTCATTAAGGAAGCAGTAGCAGGGCATTTAGAAAAACATACTGCAGTCAAACTGAGTCAGCATGGATTTAGGAAAGGGAAATCATGTTTAACAAATTTGCTGGAGTTCTTTGAGGATGTAACAAGCAGGGTGGACACGGGTGAGCCAGTGGATGTGGTGTATTTGGATTTCCAGAAGGCATTTGATAAGGTGCCACATAAAAGGTTACTGTATAAGATAAGAGCTCACGGAGTTGGGGGTAATATATTAGCATGGATAGAGAATTGGTTAACTTAAAGAAAGCAGAGTCGGGATAAATGGGTCATTTTCCGGTTGGCAAACGGTAACTAGTGGGGTGCCACAAGGATCGGTGCTGGGGCCCCAACTATTTACAATCTATATTCATGACTTGGATGAAGGGATCGAATGTAATGTAGCCAAGTTTGCGGATGATACAAAGATGGGTGGGAAAGCAAGTTGTGCAGGGGACTCAAAGAATCTGCAAAGGGATATAGACAGGCAAACATTTGGCAGATGGAGTATAATGTGGGAAAGTGCGAGGTTATCCACTTTGGCAGGAAAAATAAAAAAGCAAACTATTATTTAAATGGAGAGAGATTACAAAATGCTACAGTTCAGTGGGACCTGGGGGTCCTTGTGTATGAAACACAAAAAGTTAGCATGCAGGTACAGGAAGTAATCAAAAAGGCAAAAGGAATGTTGGCCTTTATTTTAAGGGGGTTGGAGTATAAAAGCAGGGAAGTCCTGCTACAACTGTACAGTATATGTCAGTGTTTGTGGGACTCGGGATTAGTATATGCCGGTGACAGTGAGACTCGGGATTAGTATATGTCGGTGATTGTGGGACTCGGGATTAGTATATGTCAGTGATAGTGGGACTTCGGATTCGTATATGTCGGTGATAATGGGATTTGGGATTAGTATATGTCGGTGATAATGGGACTCGGGATTAGTATCTGTCGGTGACGGTGGGACTTGGAAATAGCATATGTCGGTGACAGTGGGACTCAGGATTATTATATGTCGGTGACAGTGGGACTCCGGATTAGTATATGCCAGTGATAATGGGACTCGTGATTAGTATATGTCAGTGTCAATGGGACTCGGGATTATTATATGACGGTGACAGTGGGACTCAGGGTTAGTATATGCTGGTGATAATGGGATCGTGATTAGTATATGTCAGTGTCAATGGGACTCGGGATTATTATGTCGGTGACAGTGGGACTCAGGGTTAGTATATGCCGGTGATAATGGGACTCCTGATTAGTATAATCCTGAGTCCCCCTGTCACAGACATATACTAATCCCGTGTCCCATTATCACCGACATATACTAATCCCAAATCCCAGTACCACCGTCATATACTAACCGAGTCCCACTTTCACTGACATATACTAATCCCGAGTCCCATTATCACCGACATATACTTATCCCGAGTACCACTGTCACCGACATATACTAATCCCGAGTCCCATTATCACCGACATATGCTAATCACGAGTCACACTGTCACTGCAATTTACTAATCCCAAATCCCACCAACACCGACATATTCTAATCCGGATTCCACTAACACCGACATATACGAATCCCGAGCCCCACTGTCACCAACTTATACTAATCCCGAGTCCTACTATCAGCGACGTATACTAATCACGAATCCCGCTGTCACCGACATATTCTAATCCCGAGTCCCACTGTCACCGACATATACTAATCCCAAGTCCCAATTTCACCGACATATACTAATCCCGAGTCCCATTATCACTGACATATATTAATCCCGAGTCCCATTATCACTGACATATACTAATCCCGAGTACCACTGTCACCGAGATATACTAATTCCGAATCGCAGTATCACCGACATATACTAATCCCGAGTCGCCTTATCACCAACATACACTAATCCTGAGTCCCACCATCACCGACATATACGAATCCCAAATCCTACTGTCACCACCATATACTGATCCCGAGTCCCAATGTCCACGTCATATACTAATCGTGGGTCGCACTCTCGTCGACATATACTAATCTCGAGTCCCACCATCACCGACATATTCCAATCCAGAGTCCCACTAACACCGACATATACTAATCCCGGGTCGCTCTGTCACCGACATATACAAATCACGAGTCTGACTAACAGCGAGATATACTAATCCCAAGTCCCACTGTTACCGACCTATACTAATCCCGAGTCCCACTATCACCGACATATACTAATCCCGAGTCCCATTATAACCGGCATATACTAATCGCGAGACCCACCATCACCAATGTCTACTAATCCCGAGTCCCACTGTCACCGACATATACTGATCCCGAGTCCCAATGTCAACGTCATATACTAATCCCGGGTCCCACTCTCACCGATGTATACTGATCCCGAGTCCCAATATTACCGACATATAATAATCCCGAATTCCACTGTCACCGAAATATATTAATCCCAAATCCACCTATCACAGACATATACTAAACACGAGTCCCACTGTCATCAACATATACCAATCCCGGGTCCCACTATCACTGACATATACTAATCCCGAGTCCCACTGTCACACTGGAGCAGTAGAAGCAGGCAGGTAGTGCAGGGGACCCCTGTGGCCATCCCCCTCTCAAACAGGTACACCGATTTGGATACTGTTGAGGGGGATGACTTACCAGGGGAAGGCAGCAGCAACCAACTTCCTGGCACTGGGGGTGCTTCTGCTGCTCAGGAAGGGAGGAAAAAGAGTGGGAGAGCAATAGTGGCAGGGGATTCTATCGTAAGGGGAACAGATAGGCGTTTTTGTGGCCGTAGACATGACTCCAGGATGGTTTATTGCCTCCCTGGTGCCAGGGTCAAGGATGTCACTGAACGGCTGCAGGGCATTCTGAAGGGGGAGGGTGAACAGTCAGAGGTCGTGGTTCACATTGGGACCAACAACATGGGTAGGAAGAGGGATGAGGTTCTGCAGCAAGAATTTAGGGAGCTAGGTAGCAGATTAAAAAGCAGGACCTCAAAGGTTGGAATCTCTGGATTACTCCCGGTGCCACGTGCTGGTGAGTATATAGGAATAGGAGGATAGAGCAGATGAATGCGTGGCTAAAGAGTTGGTGCAGGAGGGAGGGTTTTAGTTTCCTGGATCACTGGGTCTGCTTCTGGGGAAGGTGGGACTTGTCCAAGTCGGACGGGTTGCACCTGAACCAGAACGGGACAAATATCCTTGCAGGGAGGTTTGCTAGTACTGTTGGGGGGGGTTTAAACTAACTTGGCAGGGGGATGGGATACAGAGTGGAGCTATAATAGGGGGTGATGTCCAGCCAAATGTAGAGGAAAAAACAAGTCAGCTTGGAAGGCAGAGCAAATATGTAACGGCACAAGGGAGTAGGGCAAGGCTGGATGGCATTTATTTTAATGCAAGGAGTCTTGCGAATAAGGTGGATGAACTGAAGGTGTTGATGAACACATGGGGGTATGATATTGTTGCTATCACGGAGACATGGTTGAGGGCGGGGCAAGACTGGCAGCTCAATATTCCGGGGTATAGAATCTTCAGGCGAGACAGGGGGGGGGGGGGGTAAAAGAGGAGCGGGTGTCGCAATATTAATTAAGGAGTCAATTACTGCTGTAAGGAGGGATGATATATTAACAGGTTCCTCTAATGAGGCCATATGGGTAGAACTTAAAAACAAAAAGGGGGCAAGCACTTTGCTGGGAGTGTACTATAGGCCCCCAAACAGTCAGGGGGAGATAGAGGAACAGATATGTAGGCAAATCTCAGAGAAGTGTGCAAATAATAGGGTAATAATAGTGGGGGATTTCAACTTCCCCAATATTAACTGGGATAGTCAGAGTGTGAAAGGCTTAGAGGGTGCAGAATTCTTAAAGTGCATGCAGAAGAGCTTTTTGAGCCAGCATGTAGAAAGTCCTACAAGAGAGGGGGCGGTACTGGACCTAATTCTAGGGAATGTGGCCGGGCAAGTGGTAGAAGTGTTAGTAGGTGAGCACTTCGGTGACAATGACCATAATTCGGTGAGATTCAAGGTAGTCATGGAAAAGGACAGAGATGGACCGGAAATAAAGGTTCTAAATTGGAGGACGGACGATTTTACTATGATAAGGCAGGATCTGGCCAAAGTGGACTGGGATCAGCTACTTGTAGGAAAATCCACATCGGAGCAATGGGAGTCTTTCAGAAAGGAAATTGAGAGAGTACAATGGCAACATGTTCCCGTAAAGGTCAAGGGTGGGACCAACAAGCCCAGGGAACCTTGGATGTCAAGGGATATACGAGAATGGATTAGGAAAAAAAGGGGGGCTTTTGGCAGATACAAGGGACTAAAGACAGAGGAAGCCCTGGAGGAGTATAAAAAGTGCAGGGGGATACTTAAAAAAGAAATTAGGAGAGCGAGGAGGGGCCATGAAATAACACTGGCGAGCAAAATAAAGGAAAATCCTAAGGTGTTTTATAAGTATATTAAGGGCAAGAGGATAACTAGGGAAAGAGTACGGCCCATTAGGGACCAAAGTGGCAATCTGTGTGTGGAGCCAGAAGATGTAGATGGGGTTTTAAATGAATTTTTTGCATCTGTGTTCAATATGGAGAAGGACGATGTAGACATAGAAATCGGGCAGGGGGACTGTGATATACTTGAACATAATAGCATCGAGAGAGAGGAGGTACTAGCGGTTTTAGCAGGCTTAAAAATGGATAAATCCCCAGGCCCAGACGAGATGTATCCCAGGCTGCTGTGTGAGGCAAAGGATGAGATTGCAGGGGCTCTGACACAAATTTTCAGAACCTCTCTGGCCACAGGGGATGTGCCAGAGGACTGGAGAACAGCTAACGTAATACCATTATTCAAGAAGGGTAGTAGGGATAAACCAGGGAATTACAGGCCAGTGAGCCTAACATCAGTGGTAGGGAAATTATTGGAAAACATTCTGAGGGACAGAATTAGTCTCCACTTGGAGAGGCAGGGATTAATCAGGGATAGTCAGCATGGCTTTGTCATGGGAAGATCATGTCTGACCAATTTGATTGAATTTTTCGAGGGGGTGACTAGGTGTGTGGATGAGGGTAGTGCAGTGGATGTGGTACACATGGATTTTAGTAAGGCTTTCGATAAAGTCCCACATAGGAGACTGATCAAGAAGGTAAGAGCCCATGGGATCCAGGGTGCCGTGACACATTGGATCCAAAACTGGCTTAGTGGCAGAAGGCAGAGGGTGATGGTCGAAGGTTGTTTTTGTGACTGGAACCCTGTGTCCAGTGGGGTACCGCAGGGATCGGTGCTGGGTCCCTTGCTGTTTGTGGTCAACATTAATGATTTGGATGTGAATGTAAAAGGTATGATCAGTAAGTTCGCAGATGACACGAAAATTGGTGGGGTGGTAAATAGCGAGGAGGGTAGCCTCAGTCTGCAGGACGATATAGATGGGTTGGTCAGATGGGCGGAACAGTGGCAAATGGAATTTAACCCTGAAAAGTGTGACGTGATGCATTTTGGAGGGACGAACAAGGCAAGGGAATACACAATGAATGGTAGGACACTAGGAAAGACAGAGGATCAGAGGGACCTTGGTGTGCATGTACATAGATCCCTGAAGGCAGCAGAACAGGTGGATAAGGTGGTTAAAAAGGCATATGGGATATTGCCTTCATTAGCCGAGGCACAGAATATAAGAGCAGGGAGGTTATGATGGAGCTGCACAAACCGATGGTGAGGCCACAGCTGGAATACTGTGTGCAGTTCTGGTTGCCACACTACAGGAAGGATGTGATTGCTTTGGAGAGGGTGCAGAGGAGATTCACCAGGATGTTACCTGGGCTGGAGCGTTTCAGCTATGAAGAAAGACTGGACAGGCTGGGGTTGTTTTCCTTGGAGCAGAGAAGGCTGAGGGCGGACCTGATTGAGGTGTACAAAATTATGAGGGGCATAGATAGGGTAGATAGAAAGGAACTTTTTCCCTTAGTGGAGGGGTCAATAACAAGGGGGCATAGATTCAAGGTAAGGGGCAGGAGGTTTAGAGGGGATTTGAGGAAGAACTTTTTCACCCAGAGGGTGGTTGGAATCTGGAACTCACTGCCTGAAAGGGTGGTAGAGGCAGGAACCCTCACAACATTCAAGAAGCATTTGGATGAGCACTTGAAATGCCATAGCATACAAGGCTATGGACCAAATGCTGGAAAATGGGATTAGATTAGACAGGGATTGATGGCCGGCGTGGACGCGATGGGCCGAAGGGCCTCTTTCTGTGCTGTATATCTCTATGACTCTGTGAGACATATACCAATCCCGAGTCCCACTGTCATCAACATATACTAATCCCAAGTCCCACTGTCACCGACATATACTGATCCCGAGTCCCACTGTCACAGACATATACTGATCCCGAGTCCCAATAAAACCGAGATATATTAATTCTGAACCCTAGTATCACCAACATATACTAATCCCGAGTCCCACTGTCACCGGCATATACTAATCCCAAATCCCACTATCACCAAAATTTACTAATCCTGAGTCCCAATAACACCGACATATACTAACCGGAGTCATACTAACACCGACACATACTAATCCTGAATCCCACTATCACTGACATATACTAATCCCGAGTCCCACTGTCACCGACATATACTAATCCCGAGTCCCACTGTCACCGACATATACTAATTGCGAGTCCCACCGTCACCGACATATACTGATCCAGTCCCAATGTTACCGTCATATACTAATCCCGGGTCCCACTTTCACCGACATATACTAATCCCGAGTCGCATTATCATCGACATATACTAATTTAGGGTCCCACTATCACCGACATATACTGATCCCGAGTCTCACTATCACTGACATATACTAATCCCAAGTCTCACTATCACTGACATATACTAATCCCGAGTCCCACTACCATCGACATATACCAATCCCCAGTCCCACTATCACCGCCATATAATAATCCCGAGTCTCAACGTCACCGGCGTATACTAATCCCGAATCCCAATGTCACCGACATATACTGATCCCGAGTCCCACTATCACCGACATATACTAATCCCAAGTCACACTAACACCGACAAATACTAATCCCGAGTCCTACTATCACCAAAATTTACTAATCCCGAGTCCCAATAACACCGACACATACTAATCCCGAGTCCCACTAACACCGACATATACTGATCCCGAGTCCCAATGTTACCATCCTATATTAATCCCAAATCCACCTATCACAGACATATACTAAACCCGAGTCCCACTGTCATCAACATATACTAATCTCGAGTCCCACTAACACCGACATATACTGATCCCGAGTCCCAATGTCACCATCCTATATTAATCCCAGGTCCCACTTTCACCGACATATACTAATCCCGAGTCCCACGGTCACCGACATATACTAATCCCGAGTCCCACTATCACTGATATATACAAATCCAGAGTCCAACACTCAGCGACATATACTAATCCCGAGTTGCACTGTCACCGATTTATATTAATCCCGAGACCACTATTATCGACTATATTAATCCAGATTACCACTGTCACCGAAATATACTAATCTCGAGTCCCATTATCACCGATATATACTAATCCTGAGTCCCACTATCACCGAAATATACTAATCCCAAGTTCCACTATCACCGATATATACTAATCCTAAGTCCCCCTATCACCGACATATACTAATCATCGACTATATTAATCCCGATTCCCACTCTGTCCGACATATATTAATCCCGAGTCCCACTGTCACAGACAAATGCTAATCCCGAATCCCACTATAACTGACATATACTAATCCCGAGTCCCCCATCACCGACATATACAATTCCCGAGTCCCACTATCACCTACATATAAAATTTCTGGGTCTCACTATCACTGACATATCCTAATCCCGAGTCCCAGTGTCACTGAACTATACTAATCCCAAATCCCACTGTCACAGACTTATAGTAATCCCGAGTCCCACTACCACCGACATATACTAATCCTGAGTTCCACTGACACCGACATATAATGGCCCAGTAATTCCGTTCCAAACACGTGAGTACGATCGGGGTACTCATGCGTCTGGCCGGAGGAAATGCCAGTTTTCAGCATGCACAGCGCATGCGGGGAAAACCGGCATTTCCTGTCCTCTGAACGAAGGGGTTTAGAGACACAGCGCGTGCGACTGCACAGGCAGCGCGTGCGCAGTAAAATTCGCCGGTTTCATTCATGCTTTCAGTGAGGTTAAGTCTTTACAACTTACACATGAAAAAAGCATGCGTACAGTTGCTCTAGAGGCTGCGGAGGAAGATGTATTTTATCGTGGAGCTTCTGAAAGGCAATATTTTTGTTTGGGAAAGGGAGGAAAGTTATTTTAAGAAATGCTGAGGTAAGTTTTAAAGTTTAATTTTTTTTTTAATGGGTTTTCAGTACTGTAGGTAGAAGGAGCAATTGTGGCTGTGTGAATTGAATTTGCTGTGTTTATTAAATGTGAAAATGACTGTTCTAAAATGAATAGTGTAACATTTCCAACATTTTTAAGAAAGAAACTTTTCATCAGTAATATATTCTTTTAAGTAATTATGTATGTATGTCCGTATATATTCCTTTACGTATATGTATGTTTGTATATATTCCTTTACTTATGTGTATGAATGTATGTATTTAATTATGATTTTCCAATAAGTTACTTTCTCTGAAAGTCATAATTAAATACATACATTCATACACATAAGTAAAGGAATATATACATACATACATATACGCAAAGGAATATATACAGACATACATACATAATTACTTAAAAGAATATATTACTGATGAAAAGTTTCTTTCTTAAAAATGTTGGAGTCATTTTCACATTTAATAAACACAGCAAATTCAATTCACATAGCCACAATTGCTCCTTCTACCTACAGTACTGAAAACCAGTTTTAAAAAACAAAAATAAACTTTAAAACTTACCTCAGCATTTCTTAAAATAACTTTCCTCCCTTTCCCAAACAAAAATATTGCCTTTCAGAAGCTCCACGATAAAATATATCTTCCTCCGCAGCCTCTGGAGCAACTGTACTCATGCTTTTTTCATGTGTAAGTTGTAAGGACTTAACCTCACTGAAAGCATGAATGAAACCGACGAATTTTACTGCGCACGCGCTGCCTGTGCAGTCGCACGCGTTCTGCCTCTGAACCCCTTCGTTCAGAGGACAGGAAATGCCGGTTTTCCCCGCATGCACCGTGCATGCTGAAAACCGGCATTTCCTCTGGCCAGACGCGTGAGTACCCCGACCATACTCACGCGTTTGGAACGGAATTACTGGGCCATTGGAAAATCATCTCGGGCTGTGAAATTGATCAGGCGGGTATGATGTATTACCAAGACGATAACGTGTTTCTCCTGCCATAGGCCGGGGTGATTTTCTAGCCAGTCGCTTCATTAAAATTACTTTAAGAACTCTTTCCATTTCTTCCTTGCAAGGACGTCTGTGTAAGCAGGAGGCCTGTGAGCGAGAAAAATGCCCGGGAACTGCTAGTAGCCAACACCTTCAGGAGCTAGTGGCGCCTTGGACCTCCCCCTCCCCCCACAAGGCAAAGAAAGGAGCAGACATAATTTTAAGTGAAGCAGTGAACTTTTATTGCATCATAAAACAGTTTTCAGGGTCAGTTTTGATGTAGATAGTTTATAACTTTAAAATGTTAACTAGCTATTTCCTGCTTTACAAGCATTTGTAAACATGAATAGTCCCGGCAAGTGGAGTCGGGGCTCCGGCTCTAAATTCTGGGTTGACATCCAGTGGGATATTTGCGTCCGTGGGTGTGGGTGGCCCCCCCTCCTCATATAGGTTGTGGGAGCCCGTAAAACCCTCCCGCCATAGGACTAACCACCCTAATGGCTGGTACAAAGATGGTTACGGTCACGGAAAGAGCGTTAATCACGGCCATAAATCGTTCCACCACTTCATACAGTTCCCCAAAGGGAACAGTGTGAAGACACGTATGACGACGACGTTGCTAAATAAATAAATGGAATGAAAAAAATTCTTTCAGGGCTTTTAAAAGTCTTTAAATTGCTTTAATTCTGTTTAAAACTGCTTCAGATTCTTCAAAATAGTGTAAATGTTTTTAAAAGTTTATAAAAGTTACCAAAAGCTTCATAAAAATACCAAAAACCTATTTAAAATGCTGCTCTGCATGTAAAAATGCTTTGCAGCTTGTGAGAAACATTGGGGGCGTGTCCTTTTAAACTGAGACCTCAAGGGGCGTGTCTCAGTTGCACAGCGCACTCCAGGCTTCGCGCTGGCTGCACTCCTGGGTGGCGTGACGTCATACGCTGCCCGGGATTCTTCGCTTTCAAAAAGGAATTCCAGGTGTCCCTGGAGGTGAACGGCAGGCGCGTCGGATAAGTGCAGATCGGGGGCTTGCACGCGCGGCAAGCCCCCGATCCGAATTTCTGCCCCATTGATCCTGAGTCCCACTGTCACTGGCATATACTAATCCCAAGTCCCACTATCTCCAATATATACTAATCCCGAGTCCCACTGTCACCGACATATATAATTCCCGAGTCCCACTATCACCGACATATACAATTCCCGAGTCCCACTCTCACCGACATATACTAATCACGAGTCCCACTGTCACCGACATATACTAATCACGAGTCCCACTATCACTGACATGTACAATTCCCGAGTCCCACTCTCACCGACATATCCTAAACCCGAGTCCCACTATATCCGACATATACTAATCCTGAGTCCCACTCTCACCGACATATCCTAAACCCGAGTCCCACTACCACCGACATAGACTAATCCTGAGTCCCACTTTCACCGTTATATACTAATCTCGAGTCCCTTAATACCGACATATACTAATCCTGAGTCCCAATATCACCGAGATCTACTAAGCTCGAGTCCCTTAACACCGACATATACTAATCCCGATACCCAATATCACTAACATATACTGATCCCGAATCCCACGGTCACTGTCTTATACTAATTCCAAGTCCCACGATCACCGACATATACTAAACCTGAAAACCACTGTCACCGACATATACTAATCCCGAGGTCCACTGTCACTGACATACACTACTCTCGAGTCCCTTAACACCGACATACACTAATCCCGAGTCCCCATTGATGTAATAAAACTCACTACGCACTTGGTTTGAGCATAAAGCAAGGCTTTAATCAAATTGTTTCAGAACATGGAGGTCTAGTTGTACTTCACTAGTTTCTTGTCTTACAAAATGACCCTGGCAAGCTGGGGCCAATGCCTGAGTATTTACACTCCTTGGACGGCGCCACCAGCTGGCCGTCCAGTGTTATTTCATAGGTAGTTTCTCGATGATGAGATTTATGACACCCCATCACCAACGTATACTAATCTCAAGTCCCACTATCACCGACGGATACTAATCCCAAGTCTCACTATCACCGACATATACAATTCCCGAGTCCCCCTATTACCAACCTATACACCTCCCGAGACCCCCTATCACTGACATATACTAATCCCGAGTCGCACTGTCACCCAATTATATTAATCCCGTACCACTATCATCGACTATATATATCCCAATTACCACTCTCACCGACATATACTAATCCCAAATGCCACTGTCACTGACATATACTAATCTCGAGTCCCACTATATCCGAAATATACTGATCCCGAGTCCCACTGTCACTGACATATGCTAATCCCGAGTCCCACTCTCACCGACATATTCTAAACCCGAGTCCCACTATCACCGACATATACTAATCCTGAGTCCCACTATCACCGACATCTACTAAGCTCGAGTCCCTTAACACCGACATATACTAATCCCGATACCGAATATCACTGACATATACTGATCCCGAATCCCACGGTCACTGTCTTATACTAATCCCGAGTCCCACGATCACTGACATTTACTAATCTCGAATCCCACTATCACCAACATATACTAAACCTGAAAACCACTGTCACCGACATATACTACTCTCGAGTCCCTTACCACCGACATATACTAATCCCGAGGTCCACTGTCACCGACATACACTACTCTCGAGTCCCTTAACACCGACATACACTAATCCTGTAGTGTCCGCCTGTAGTGTCCGTGTGTTGATAAAGACACTGAAGACAGGAGTTGGTTCATAGGTATTTACTAAGCAAAGTCTGGGGGGGGGTTCTAACGGATATACACAACATACAGGCTTATATAGCCCGAGTGGCAATTACTGGCATTACAGCACACCTGGGGCTCTGAAAGGCACATACACCACAATTCCTCCCCTTTTAGCTAACCAGTACATCATATTTTAAGTAATTATTAATTACATGTTGTATGCAAAATAATATACATTGCTGTAGTTAATTAATTATAAGTTAGTCTCTCAGGAGGCTTCCTGACTCGGTCCGGATAACGCCTCGGGGGTGTAGTAGTTTCTGGTGGTGGAGTAGGTTCTTCTGGCAAGGCTGATTCGGCTTGAATGCCAGTGTCGGGTTCATCGGGTTCCAGTATTACCGGATCGGAGGTAGATATGGGTATCTCTACTTCATCGTTAGACGTATAGAGTTGTGGTGTAGGTTGTCCCTTTTCAGATGACTTTATGATTTGGTCAGCATGGCGCCTTATTATGCTTTCTCCGATGTCCACGGTATACATCAGTGGTCCGAGTCGTGTGCAGATAGTTCCAGGCTGCCATTTCTCGGTACGGTAGTCCCGGGCCAAAACTTGTTGACCTGTCTGGAAGGTTCTAGTTGGCCTTTCATTCATGCCTTGAAACTGTCGGTTCTCCACGTCCCTTCTGATGTTGGGCTTGACCAAATCCAGCCGGCATCTTAGGTTTCTATTGAAGAACATCATGGTGGGAGTTTGGTTGGTAACCATATGTGTTGCATTCCTGTATGCGAATAAGAAGTTATCCACCTTGTGCTGAAGTTTTATGTCTTCATTACCCATGGTCTTTATGGCCTTCTTGAAGGTCTGGACAAACCTTTCAGCCAATCCATTGGTGGCGGGATGGTATGGGGCGGACGTGTAGTGCTTAACCCCATTGTTTTTTAAGAACTTCCTGAATTCTTCGGACACAAATTGCGGTCCATTATCAGAACATATCTGTTCCGGCAGCCCATTCCTGGCAAATATGGTCCTTAATACTGTGATGGTTTTTTCCGTGGTGGTGGAGGACATCTTTATTACCTCCGACCACTTGGAGTGTGCATCAACCGCGATTAAGAACATTGAGTCCATAAATGGACCAGCAAAGTCGATGTGCACCCTTTGCCAGGGAGATGAGGGCCACTCCCATGGATGTAGAGGGGCTTGTGGTGGAGCGTTTTGGACCTTCTGGCATCCTAGGCCGCTCTTGGTCATTTCTTCGATGTCTCCATCAATACCTGGCCACCATACAAACGCCCTAGCTAGGTTCTTCATTTTCACTCCACCCAGATGCCCCTCGTGAAGCTCCTTTAGCACTTTATCCTGGAGTTTGGGTGGAATCATCACTCTGGATCCACACATCAAGGTTCCTCGGCACACTGACAGCTGTTCTCTTCTTGGCGAACCACTGTTGCCAGCATTCTCGCAATGTGCTGGCCATCCCTTCACTGTTAAATCGTAGACCCATGAGAGAGTCGGGTCATTTCTCGTCTCCCTTTCAATGGCAGAATTTGTCACTGGTAGACATTCCACTATGGTAGAGTGGAACATCTCCACTGGGTCTACTGTAGGTGCCTCTTCTACCGTTGGCAACGGTAGGCGCGATAAACCGTCAGCATTCCCATGCTGTTTTGACCCTTTGTATTCTATGTTGTATTGGTGTGCCCCTAGAAAAAGGGACCACCTCTGTAGCCTTTGCGCTGTCATAATGGGAACACCTTTTTTAGGGTTGAATATGGAGATGAGGGGTTGATGGTCAGTCAACAAGGTAAATTTTTGTCCGTGTAGGTAATGGTTGAATTTCTTCACTCCCCATACCAGGCTGAGTGCTTCCCTGTTGATTTGGGCATAGTTACGCTCAGCTGAGTTTAATGAGCGTGACGCAAAAGCTATCGGCCGTTCTGAGCCATCAGAGAATTTATGGGATAATGCTGCTCCTATGCCGTAAGGGGATGCATCGCACGCCAGTCTGATTGGCAGTGATGGGTTGTAATGAGCCAAAACTTCTTCGGATGTGATTAAGTCTTTGCATTTATGGAAGGCACGTTTACAGTCTTCGTTCCATTTCCAAATCACTCCTGTTTGTAGAAGTTCATTAATAGGGTGTAGAAGAGTTGATAAGTTCGGTAAAAATTTATGATAGTAATTTATTAATCCCAGGAACAACCTTAATTGTGAAACATTTTCAGGTGCTGGGGCTTTTATAACCGCTTCAATTTTTTCAGGTGACTTATGCAACCCTTCCTTATTAATTATGTGGCCACAATATGATATCTGATTTTGGAAAAATTCGCACTTGGGGCGATTTGCTCGTAGGCCCCGTTCTTTCAGCCTAGTGAGCACCTGCTCCAAATTGGCAAGGTGCTCGTTGTCGTTTTCTCCTGTTATAAGGATGTCGTCTAGGTAGCATTGAGTCCCCGGAATCCCTTGCAGGACTTGCTCCATAGCTCTTTGCCAGATAGCTGGAGCTGATGCTACTCCAAAAACCAGTCGATTGTACTGGTACAGGCCTTTGTGTGTGTTTATCGTGAGATACTTTTTAGAGGACTCCTCAACCTCCATCTGTAGATATGCCTGTGCCAAGTCAATTTTGGTGAAACGTTTCCCTCCGGATAGTGAGGCGAAAATATCTTCTATCCTCGGAAGAGGATACTGTACTGTGTAAAGGACCGGGTTTACAGTCACCTTGAAGTCACCACAGATGCGAATTTTTCTCTGTTCTTCAGATTTATCTTTATTCAATGCTTTTTTCATGACTGGAACGATGGGTGTTGCCCATTCGCTCCAATCTATTTTGGATAATACGCCTGCTTTTTCCAAATTCTCCAGCTCTGCCTCGACTGCTGGACGTATTGCGTATGGCACCGGTCTTGCCTTAAAAAATTTGGGAATTGCTGCATCTTCCACTTTTATTGAGGCGGTGATGCCTTTCAATGTTCCTAGTTTCTCTTGAAACACTTCTTTGGCGTTGGCCAAGATGTCTTTTAATCGTTCAGGTATGATGTCATCATTGTTTTTTTCCTTACTGGTCACCGTCAGTGCCTGAATGGAGTGCCAGTCTAAACGTATCTTCCTGATCCATTCACGTCCCAACAACGGTGGACCACCATCTTGTAGAATGTATAAATACAACTTTTGTATTTCTTTGCCGTTGTATACAACAGGCACCCTTATTTTTCCTTTCGGGTATACTTTCTGCCCCGTATATATTTTTAAGATAATGGATGTGTCTTTTAGAGGTATATGCGAAAATAGCGCCTCGTAATCCCATCGATTTATTACGGTTAGAGCTGACCCTGTATCTAGCTCCATTTTAACTGGGGACCCTGCTATTGTGAGGGTAACCCTAATGGTTTGGTAATCATCTTTGGCAAGTACATTATGTAATTTGAGACAGCTTAGTCTCTTGTTTTCGAAGTTGCTATCGCTCTTCTGGTCTTCAGAGCTACTGTCCGTCATCATTTGCACCTTCCTGTACTTTATTGATTTTTTTTTTTCTGTCAGTGGATTTATTTTGTCCAGATCAGCATACCCATGCAATGCGTCCAATCTTTCCGCATTGCCTGCATGCTTTGTCCTTGAACCAGCAGTCCCTCTGGTTATGGGTGGATCTGCCGCAGCGATAACATCTTTCAAAACCCTGTGTCATTTCATGGGTGCCGAAGTCCTGTGTCTTTTGTTGTATCTCTGCAGCTCCTTTTGCTGCTGCTTCGTATGATACAGCCATACTGAAAGCTTTGTCCATTGTTAAATCTTTTTCAGAAAGCAGTCTTTTTTGTGTTCCTTCACTTAAGAGACCGCAAACGAATTTGTCTCAAAGATAATCTGATAGTCCTGCCCCGAATTGGCAGTACTTTGATAGCTTTCTTAATTCGGTTAGGTAATCAGCGTTACTTTCATTCTTGTGTTGATTTCTCTTGAAGAACTTGAATCGTTCCGCTATCCGCAGCGGTGTTGGGTTTAAGTGCTCCTGCAGGGTATCAACAATTTCTTTAAAATTCTTGTCCTTTGGTTTGGTTGGAGTGATTAAATTTCGTAACAGCCCGTATGTCTTTGCGCCCATTAAGTTCAGAAGTACTGAAGCTTTTTTTTCATCTTCTATTCCATTTGCAGTGCAATATACCTCTACTCTTTCCACGTATGTGGTCCAATCCTCTATTTTGCTATCAAAAGCATCAATATTACCAGATTTAGGCATTTCAGAAAAGATATGGCGCTTCCCGCGCTTTCCCGCCGCTGCTGCCGATAACAACGCTGTTTACTGCGGTTTCCGTTCTCTTTTTTTTAATTTACTGTTGGAGACTTGTACCCGCTGGAGGTCTGAACGCTGACCTGCTTGCCGCGCCGGCCGTCTCCTGAGTGCTTCCTCCCAGTCCGTTATTGCTTGCCTCCGATTTCGCTGCCTGTCTCAGCTGTAGAGCCAGCCGCTAGAGCCCCAGCCTGACGCCCAGGAAGGATTAGCGCAGTACCTGCCACCAGCTTGGCCAGTTGGTGAAACCACAGCTTCTCTCACTTCCTTGAGTCTTCTGGACGCCCGAGGAATCGATGTCCTTGAGGTGCTGCCGAATTGCAGGTAAGTCCGTTTCCACTTCGTCGCCACTGTAGTGTCCGTGTGTTGGTAAAGACACTGAAGACAGGAGTTGGTTCATAGGTATTTACTAAGCAAAGTCTGGGGGGGGTTCTAACGGATATACACAATGTATAGGCTTATATAGCCCGAGTGGCAATTACCGGCATTACAGCACACCTGGGGCTCTTAAAGGCACATACACCACAAATCCCGAGTCCCACTTTCACAGACATATACTAATCCCGAGTCCCACTCTCACCGACATATCCTAATCCCAAATCACACTGTCACCGACATATATTCATCCCAAGGCCCCCTATCAATGACATAAACTAATCCCGACTCACACTATCACTGACATATACTAATCCCGAGTCCACTGTCATTGACATATACTAATCCTGAGTCCCACTTTCACTGAAATATATTATTCCCGACTCCCACTATCACCAACATATACTAATCCCGATTCCCCCATCAATGACATATACTAATCCCGACTCCCACTATCACTGACATATATTCAAATCCCGAGTCCCACTGTCACCGACATATACTAATCATGAGTCCTACTATCACTGACAGATACAAATCCCGTGTACCACTAACAGTGGTATATACTAATCCCAAGTCCCCCATCACCGACATATACTAATCCCGAGTCCCACTATCACTGTCACCGACATATTCTCATCCCGAGTCCCCCTATTACTAATCCCGAATCCCACTATCATCGACATATACTAATCCCAAGTCCCACTATCTCCAATATATACTAATCCCGAGTCCCACTGTCACCGACATATATAATTCCCGAGTCCCACTATCACCGACATATACAATTCCCGAGTCCCACTCTCACCGACATATACTAATCACGAGTCCCACTGTCACCGACATATACTAATCACGAGTCCCACTATCACTGACATGTACAATTCCCGAGTCCCACTCTCACCGACATATCCTAAACCCGAGTCCCACTATATCCGACATATACTAATCCTGAGTCCCACTCTCACCGACATATCCTAAACCCGAGTCCCACTACCACCGACATAGACTAATCCTGAGTCCCACTTTCACCGTCATATACTAATCTCGAGTCCCTTAATACCGACATATACTAATCCTGAGTCCCACTATCACCGAGATCTACTAAGCTCGAGTCCCTTAACACCGACATATACTAATCCCGATACCCAATATCACTAACATATACTGATCCCGAATCCCACGGTCACTGTCTTATACTAATTCCAAGTCCCACTATCACCGACATAGACTAATCCTGAGTCCCACTTTCACCGTCATATACTAATCTCGAGTCCCAATAACACCGACGTATACTAATCGCAAGCCCCCCTATCACCAACATATAATAAGCATCGACTATATTAATCCCGATTCCCACTCTATCTGACATATACTAATCCCGAGTCCCACTGTCACAGACATATGCTAAACCTGAGTCCCACTATCACCGACATATACTATTCCAGAGTCCCACTATCACTGGCATATACTAATCCCGAATCCCACTATAAACGACATATACTAATCCCGAGTCCCCCATCACCGACATATACTAATCCCGAATCCCACTATCACCATCCTATACCAATCCTGAGTCCCACTATCACGAACATATACAGATCATGAGTCCCACCATCACCGACATATACAATTCCCGAGTCCCACTATCACCGACTTATGCTAATCCCGAGGCCCACTATCATGGCCATATACTGATCCCGAGTCCCACTACCACCGACATTTACTGATCCCGAGTCCCAGTGTCACCAAACTATACTAATCCCAAATCCCACTGTCACAGACTTATAGTAATCCCGAGTCCCACAACCACCGACATATACTAATCCTGAGTTCCACTGACACTGACATATATTAATCCCAAGTCCCACTATCTCCGATATATACGAATCCCGAGGACCACTATCACCGACATATACAATTCCCGAGTCCCACTATCACCGACATATACAATTCCCGAGTCCCACTATTACCGACATATATTAATCACGAGTCCCACTGTCACCGACATATACAATTCCCGAGTCCCACTGTCACTGATATATACTAATACCGAGTCCATCTGTCACCGACACATACTAATCACGAGTCCCAGAATCATCGACATTTACTAATCCCGAGTCCCACTGTCATCGAAATATACTAATCCCAAGTCCCATTATCACTGACATACACTAATCTCGAGTCCCACTGAAACCGACATACACTAATCCCAAATCCCATTATCACCGACATATACTGATCACGAGTCCCACTATCACAGACATTTACTAATTCGAGTCCCAATATCACTGACATATACTAACCCCGAGTCCCACTCTCACTGACATATACTAATGCCAAGTTGCACTGTCACCGACTTATATTAATCCCGATTACCACTCTCACTGACATGTACTTATCCCTATTCCTACTATCACTGAAATACACTAATCCCAAGTCCCACTGTCATAGACATATACTAATCCCGAGGTCCACTGTCACCGACATACACTACTCTCGAGCCCCTTAACACCGACATATACTAATCCCGAGTCCCATTATCACAGACATATATTAATCCCAAGGCCCCCTATCAATGACATATACTAATCCTGACTCTCACTATCACTGACATATACTAATCCCGAGTCCACTGTCATAGACATATACTAATCCCGATTCCCCCATCAATGACATATGCTAATCCCGACTCCCACTATCACTGACATATACTGCTCCCAAGTCCCACTGTCACATACATATACTAATCCTAAGTCCTACTATCATCAACATATACTAATCCCGAGTCCCACTATCACCGACATATAGTAATCCCGAGTCCCACTGCCACTGACATATACAATTCCCGAGTCCCACTATCACCGACATATACTCATCCCGAGTCCCCCTATTACTAATCCCGAATCCCACTATCATCGACGTATACTAATCCCAAGTCCCCCTATCACCGACGTATACTAATCCCAAGTCCCACTATCACCGACGTATACTAATCCCAAGTCCCACTATCATCCACTATCACAGGCATATACTAATCCTGAGTCCCACTATCAATGACATATACTAATCCAGTGTCCCACTTTCACTGACACATACTATTCCCGACTCCCACTATCACCGACATATATTAATCCCGAGTCCCCCTATCAATGACATATACTAATCCCAACTCCCACTATCACTGACATATACTAATCCCAAGTACCACTGTAATAGACATATACTAATCCCGAGTCCCACTGTCACCGACATATACTAATCCCGAGTCCCACTATCACCGACATATCCTAATCCAGAGTCCAACTATTACTAATCCCGAATCCCACTATCATCGACATATACTAATCCCGAGTCCCACTCTCACCGACATATACTAATCCCGAGTCCCACTATCACCGACAGATACAAATCTCAAGTCCCACTAACACTGACATATACTAATCCCGAGTCCCAATGCCGCTGACATATACTAATCCCGAGTCCCACTATCACTGACGTGCTAATTCCGAATCTCTCTATCTCAGCGATATACTAATCCCAAGTCCCCCTATCACCGACGTATACTAATCCCAAGTCCCACTATCACAGGCATATACTAATCCTGAGTCCCACTATCAACGACATATACTAATCTAGAGTCCCACTTTCACAGACACATACTATTCCCGACTCCCACTATCACCGACATATATTAATCCTGAGTCCCCCTATCAATGACATATACTAATCCCGAGTCCCACTGTCACCGACATATACTAATCCCAAGTACCACTGTAATAGACATATACTAATCCCGAGTCCCACTGTCACCGACATATACTAATCCCGAGTCCCACTCTCACCGACATATACTAATCCCGAGTCCCACTATCAACGACAGATACAAATCCCGAGTCCCACTAACACTGACATATAGTAATCCCGAGTCCCAATGCTGCCGACATATACTAATCCTGTACCCAACATCACAGACAAATACTAATCCCGAATCCCACTATCACAGACATATACTAATTCCAAATCCCACTATCACAGACATATACTAATTCCAAATCCCACTATCACAGACATATACTAATTCCAAATCCCACTATCACAGACATATACTAATCCTGAATCCCACTATCACAGACATATACTAATCCCAAGTCCCCCTATAACCAACGTATACTAATCCCGATTCCCAGTATCACCAACATATACTAATCCTGAGTCCCACAATCAGCGACATATACTTATCCCAAGTCCCTCTGTCACCGACATATACTAATCCCGAGTCCCACTATTACTGACATATACCAATCCCGAGTCCCAAAAACACCGACATATACTAATTGCGAGTCCCACTATCACAGACATATACTAATCCAGAGACCCACTTTCACCGACATATACTATTCCCGACTCCCACTATCACCGACATATATTAACCCCAAGTCACCCAATCAATGACCTATACTAATCCCGAGTCCCACTATCACCGACATATTCTAATCCCGAGTCCCACTGTCACCGACATATACTAATCCCGAGTCCCACTTTCACCATCATATACTAATCTCGAGTCCCTTAACACCGACATATACTAATCCCGAGTTCCAATAACACCGACATATAATAATCCCGAGTCCCAGTATCACTGACATACACTAATCCAGAGTCCCATGATCACTGACATTTACTAATCCCAAATCCCACTATCACCGACATATACTAATCCCGAGTCCCACTGTCACTGACCTATACCACTCTTGAGTCCCTTAACACCGACATATACTTATTCCAAGTCCCTCTGTCACCGATATATACTAATCTCGAGTCCCCATGTCTCTGACATATACTTAGCCCGAGTCCCACTATCGCCAACATATACTAATCCAGATTCCCAAAAACACCGACACATACTAATTGCGAGTCCAACTATCACAGACATATACTAATCCCGAGTCCCACTATCAATGACATGTACTAATCCCGACTCCCACTATCACTGACATACACTAATCGCAAGTACCACTGCAATAGACATATACTAATCCCGAACCCCGCTATCACCGACATATATTAACCCCAAGTCACCCTATCAATGACGTACTAATCCCGAGTCCCACTATCACCGACATATACTAATCCAGAGTCCCACTATCAACGACATATACTGATCAAGAGTCCCACCATCACTGACATATACTAATCCCGAGTCCCAGTATCACCTCACCGACAGATACTAATCCCAAGTCCCACTGTCATAGATGACGTAATAAAACTCACTACGCACTTGGTTTGAGTATAAAGCAAGGCTTTAATCAACTTGTTTCAGAACATGGAGGTCTAGTTGTACTTCACTAGTTCCTTGTCAAACTAAATTCCCTGGTAAGCTGGGCCCACGCCCGAGTATTTATACTCCTTGGACGGCGCCACCGGCTGGCCGTCCAGCATTATTTCATAAGTAGTTTCTTGATGATGAGATTTATAACATTCTTCCTGACTAAAAGATTTGTAACACCGACGGCTTCCTCTTAACAGATTAGGCGGACCACGAATAGCCGCAGTCTTTTAGATTTTTGTTTATGGCCAGAGGGCACGTCTCCCTGGACCGTGTCTTGGTCCCTGGGCCGCTTGATCCATACCGGTGGATCGGCAGGGCCCGTGTTGCTCTGATCGACCCAAAGGAGGCTGGGGAGATCGTGACTCCGGGTGCGGGTCCCCACAGGCGCAGAACTGGCTTTGTCCCGTTGGTTAGCTGGGGATTGACCGGCGTCCTGGCCCGGGATGGCCATCCTGCGGGGAGCGCTCGGCTCCCCGAGCGGATCCAGTGGGGCAGCCGGCAGATCCCTCGATGTCCCAGGTAGGGCGTCATCCTCGGGGGAGCGCAGAGTGTCAGCATCATCCCCGTGTGTCCATCCATCAGTTGGGTCCGCGGAACCGGCCGGACAGGGAGCCAGGTCCCTGAGTGAAACGATGGACTCCCAGCCATCCGGGTACCGCACGTGTGCGTACGTGGGGTTGACGTCTAAGTTCTACCTCGTCGACTAGAGGATCGGTTTTCGAGGACCGGACGAATCTTCGGAGCAGCACGGGGCCAGGCACTGCCAACCATGACGGTAGAGAGGTCCCATGGGTGGAGCGACACTGGAAGCTGAAGATTCGCTCGTGAGGTGTGACATTGGTAGAAGTGGAAAGGAGAGACCTGATGGAATGCAACGCGTCAGGGAGCATAGTTTCCCACTGCTGGTCTGGTAGATTGCGTGACCTCAGCGCAAGACGAACAGCGTTCCACATGATACCGTTGTATCTCTCAACCTGTCCGTTACCAATGGGATGGTACGGTGTTGTTTTACTTGTGGCGATTCCCCGTTGGGAGAGATAACTTTTGAGTTCGCGTGACATAAAGGAGGGACCCCGATCAGAGTGGATGAAATTGGCCGTACCGCAAAGGGAAAAGACTTGATCAAGGCATTTGATCACTGTGGAAGTAAGCATATTGGGACAGGGGAAAGCAAAGGGAAAGCGTGAATATTCGTCCACCATAGTCAGTAAGTAGGTGTTCCGCGTTGAGGAAGGCAATGGCCCTTTAAAGTCAATGCTGAGTCGCTGTATAGCGTGTATGAGCGAGCCAGCCGATGGATGGAAGAATTGTGGTTTTAACTCCGCACAAATTTTACAGGAGGAGCACGTTCTTTTCACATCTTCCGTAGAAAATGGGAGATTTTTAGATCGCACAAAGTGCAACATAAGGGTAACGCCAGGATGGCATAAGTCAGTATGAAGATCCGCCAGAGTGGAAGTTGACATAGAAGAGCAGAATGCCTGCGTGAGGGTATCCGGGGCCACATTCTCTTTGCCGGGTCGATAATGTATGGTGTATCCAAAGGCAGCCAATTCCATCCTCCAGAGTTGTATTTTGTTATTCTTGATCTTTGTGCGTTTCTGGTTATCCAGCATAAAGGCCACGGAGCGCTGATCGGTTATAAGTGTGAAATGGCGACAAGTGAGAAAATGACTCCATTTATGTACAGCTTTGATGATAGCCGTAGCCTCCTTGTCGACAGGAGGATAATGGAGCTCGCTACCCTGCAAAGTTCTGGACAGAAATGCAACGGGTCGACCACCTTGATTCAAGGTAGCAGAGATCGCCACCTCCGATGCATCGCACTCGACCACGAAAGGAAGATTTTCATCAATGGAACAAAGCGTGGCTTTTTCCAGTTGTCGCTTGAGGAGGTTGAAAGCTGAAATAGCCGTTGCCTCCAATGGAAATGTCTTTGCGTGAAGCAGGGGCTGGATCTTGTCGGAGAAGTGGGGTATCCATTTCGCATAATAGGCGAACATGCCGAGTGCCTGACGAAGAGAGCCGAGATTCGGAGGGGGAGGGAGCTCCTGAAGCTGACGAAGTCACTCCGGATCCGATTTGATGACACCGTTGCCCACCCAGTAGCCAAGGATGTTGACTGATGGTACTGATTTTACAGATTTGGACTCATTTAAGGTTAAGTTGCGACGACGGAGAACGTCAAAAAATTTCTGGAGGTTGGCATCATGCTCCTTTTGGTCATGACCAGCAATGGTGATATTATCCAGATGTGGAAAAGTGTCCGTTAAGTTCTCCTGTTTGACTCGGCTGTCCATTGCCCGTTGAAAGATGGCCACCCCATTGGTGACCCTAAATGGAAGGCGACAAAACTGGTAAAGCCGACCATTGGCCTCAAAGGCTGTATACTTTGTGTCAGAGTCCTTTAACGGTGCTTGATGATATGCGCTCTTTAAATCAAAAGTTGAAAATACCTTGTAGTTGGCAAGGTTATTGACCATGTCATCGATGCATGGTCGTGGGTAGACATCCAGGTCGGTATACTTGTTAATAGTTTGTGAGGAATCGATGCAAAGTCATTTCTTGTGTTGCTTCAGAGGATTTTTAACAATGACGACTTGAGCCCGCCAGGAAGATGAACATGGCTCAATGATACCGTCAGCTAGAAGGCGAAAGATTTCTGCCTCGATAAAGGCTTGATCATCTTGGCTGAAACGTTGTGATTTAGTGACTATGGGCTTACATCGGGAGGAAAGATTGGCAAACAAGGAGGGCTCGTCGAGCAAAGCCGCCGAAAGCGCACAAAACAGTACTTTGGAAATAGTAAGCTCTGGCTTTGACCCTCCAAACTCGAAAGTGAGTTTTTTGTGTTGTTTCTGGAAATCCTGTCCCAGGAGCACATCACTGCATAGGTTCTTGAGCACCCCGAGCCGGGTGGAGAAATAAGTGCGGCCATTGAGGATAAGGTCGACAAGACAAAAGCCAGAAGAATTGGTGGTCAGTGTCATCAGAGCCATTCCAATTTCCCTGTCCGAAGGGTTTAACTTACTGATAGCCTGCTCACTAATGAAGCTGTCAGAGCTGCATGAGTCGATTAGTGCACTCAGAATGTGTCCATTTACCGAAACCTTCGTGGCTGCATGGGACAGACTTTGGGGGAAAAACAGCTATGATAGGAGGAGGGGCAGTTTTACCCTTTACAGCTGTAACCTTAGTAGTGGTTCTTGGGGGAGGAGCAGTTTTATAGATTGCAGCTGTAACCTTAGTAGTGGCTCTTGGGGGAGGAGCAGTTTTTTTGATAGCTGCAAAACTAACAGGAGCTCTCGACTGGTATACCTTAGAAAAGTGGCCTTTCTTACTAACAGTGGCTCTTGACTGGCATACCTTAGAAAAGTGACCTTTCTTGCTGCAATGATTGCAGGTTGCGTAATGAGCAGGACAACATTTTCTATAATGGAACGCACCTCCACAGAAGAAACACTTCCTCCGGATTGCCAAGATGCCGCTAGGGTGGGGTCATCATCAGTGTAGGTTTCTAGGGTAGGGTTGCCATCAGCCAGGTTGGAGTCGTCATCTGTGAGGGCTTCCGCCCGAGGCCTATAGAAGGAGTCACTAAAAGTGATAGTAGCAGCCCGTGCATGTGGTGAAAGATAGGTATCTGCATTCATCTTTGCTAAGTCCAGAGAACATGCCTGGTCATAGGCAGCCTGTAACTTGAGGGTTTTATTCTCCAACAGACGCTGACGTATGAAGGGAGACGCAATCCCATTAATAAAGGAATCACGAATTAACTCCTCCTGGTACTGCTCAGCTGTAACAGCTTTAAGATTACAATCCTTGCTGAGCCTGCGAAGTTTCTGAAGGAATTCATCAAGTGATTCCCCGGGTTGTTGTCGAGTTGTGGCCAGCAGATGCCAAGCAAAAATTTCATTTGGGGACTTGACATATAGCTGCTGTTGTATTTGGATAGTGGCATCATAGTCTACACAGTCTTCGATATAATCAAACACATGAGGGGATACATAATTGGCAAGTATCTCTAATTTATCAGGAACATTCTCACCACACACCCTGAGGAAGTTGCTGAAAGTACGATACCAGTGTTTCCATACCTTAGCAGTTGGAAGTGAATTCGGGTCCAGGTCAAGACAGGCGGGGCTGAGTAGTTTCTCCATGATGGATCGATTACTTGTCTGAGTTCCCTTCTACGGTTCAAGTCATAGTTGGCTGTTCCCGAAATCCGCCAAAGCGTGGAGTCGATATCAAGTTGATTAAATTGACGTAATAAAACTCACTACGCACTTGGTTTGAGCATAAAGCAAGGCTTTAATCAACTTGTTTCAGAACATGGAGGTCCAGTTGTACTTCACTAGTTCCTTGTCTTACAAAATGTCCCTGGAGAGCTGGGCCCACGCCTGAGTATTTATACTCCTTGGACAGCGCCACCAGCTGGCCGTCCAGCGTTATTTCATAAGTAGTTTCTTGATGATGAGATTTCTAACAATAGACATATACTAATCCCGAGTCCCACTGTCACCGACATGTAATAATCCGAGACCCACTATCACCGACATATTCTAATCCCGACTCCCACTGTCACCGACATATACTAACCCCGAGTCCCACTTTCACCGTCATATACTAATCTTGAGTCCCTTAACACTGACATATACTAATCCCGAGTTCCAATATCACCGACATATACTAATCCCGAGTCCCAATGTCACCGACATATACTAATCCCGAGTCGCACTCTCACCAATATATACTACTCTCGAGTCCCTTAACACCGACATATACTAATCCCGAATCCCACTATCACTGACATATACTAATCCTGATTCCCACTGTCACTGACATATACTAACCCCGAATCCCGCTATCACCGACATATACTAATCCTGAGTCCCACTATCACCGACATATACTAATCCCGAGTCCCATTCTCACCGACATATACTAATCCCGAGACCCACTATCAATGACAGATATAGATCCCGAGTCCCAATAACACTGACATATACTAATCCCGAATCCTACTATCACCGACATATACTAATTCCGAATCCCACTATCACTGACATATAGTAATCCCGAGTCCCACTGTCATCGACATATACAATTCCCGAGTCCCACTATCACTGACATATACTAATCCCGAGTCCCACTGTCATAGACATATATTAATCCTGAGTCCCACTGTCACCGACATATACTAATCCCGAGTCCCACTATCACCGACATATTCTAATCCCGAGTCCCACTATCACTGACATATAGTAATCCCGAGTCCCACTGTCATCGACATATACAATTCCCGAGTCCCACAGTCACCGACATATTCTATCCCGAGTCCCACTATCACCGACATATACTAATCCCGAGCCCCACAGTCACCGACATATACTAATCCTGAGTCCCACTTTCACCGTCATATACTAATCTCGAGTCCCTTAACACCAACATATACTAATCCCGAGTGCCACTATCACCGACATATACCAATCCCGAGTCCCCCCATCACTGACGTATACAAATCCCGAGTCCCACTCTCACCGACAAATACTAATCCCGAGTCCCATTGTCACAGATACAAATCCCGAATCCCACTATCACCGACATTTACTAATCGCGAGTCCCCCTATCAATGACATATACTTATCCCGACTCCCACTATCACTGACATATACTAATCCCAAATCCCACTGTCATAGACATACACTAATCCTGAGTCCCACTGTCACCGACATATGACTTATACTAATCCCGAGTCCCAATGTCACTGACCTATACTAATCCCGAGTCCCAATGTCACCGACATATGACTTATACTAATCCCGAGTCCCAATATCACTGACATACACTAATCCCGAGTCCCACTATCACCGACATATACAATTCCCGAGTCCCACTATTACCGACATATACTAAACCCGAGTCCGTCTGTCACCGACATATACTAATCCCGAGTCCCACTATCACCAACATATACTAATCCCGAGTCAGTCTGTCACCGACATATACTATTCCAGAGTCCCACTATCACGGACATATACTAATACCGAGTCCCACTATCACCGACATATACTCATCCCGAGTCCCACTATCACTGAAATATACAGATCCAGAGTCCCACTCTCACCAACATATAATAATCCTGAGTCGCACTGTCTCCGACTTATATTAATCCCGAGACCCATTGTCACAGACATATACTCATCCTGAGTCCCACTATCAGCGACATATACTAATCCCGAATCCCACTATCCTGACATATACTATTCCTGAATCCCACAATCACTGATATAAATTAATCCCAAGTCCAAATATCACCGACATTTACTAATCCCGAGTCCCACTGTCACTGACATATACTAATCCCGAGTCTCATATCATCAATGCATACTAAATCCAAGTACCAGTATCACCGACATATACTAATACCGTGTTCCAATATCAACGACATATACTGATCCGGGGTCCCTCTATCAGCAACATATATTAACCCCGAATCCCACTATCACCATCATATACTAAACCCGAGGCTAACTATCACCGACATATACTAATCTCGAGCCCCTTAACACCGACATATACTAATCCGGAGTCCCAATAGCACCGAAATGTACTAATCTCGAGTCCCTGTGCTGGTGAAGGGGTCTCTGATATTACACTGTGCTGGTGAAGGGGTCTCTGATATTACACTGTGCTGGTGAATGGGTCTCTGATATTACACTGTGCTGGTGAAGGGGTCTCTGATATTAAACTGTGCTGGTGAAGGGGTCTCTGATATTACACTGTGCTGGTGAAGGGGTCTCTGATATTACACTGTGCTGGTGAAGGGGTCTCTGATATTACACTGTGCTGGAGAAGGGGTCTCTGATATTACACTGTGCTGGTGAAGGGGTCTCTGATATTACACGGTGCTGGTGAAGGGGTCTCTGATATTACACTGTGCTGGTGAGGGGGTCTCTGATATTACATTGTGCTGGTGAAGGGGTCTCTGATATTACACGGTGCTGGTGAAGGGGTCTCTGATATTACACTGTGCTGGTGAAAGGGTCTCTGATATTACATTGTGCTGGTGAAGGGGTCTCTGATATTACACTGTGCTGGTGAAGGGGTCTCTGATATTACACTGTGCTGGTGAAGGGGTCTCGGATATTACACTGTGCTGGTGAAGGGGTCTCTGATATTACACTGTGCTGGTGGAGGGGCCTCTGATATTACACTGCGTTGGTGAAGGGGTCTCTGATATTACACTGCGCTGGTGAAGGGGTCTCTGATATGACACTGTGCTGGTGAAGGGGTCTCTGATATTACACTGTGCTGGTGAATGGGTCTCTGATATTACACTGTGCTGGTGAAGGGGTCTCTGATATTACACTGTGCTAGTGAAGGGGTCTCTGATATTACACTGTGCTAGTGAAGGGGTCTCTGATATTACACTGCGCTGGTGAAGGGGTCTTTGATATGACACTGTGCTGGTGAATGGGTCTCTGATATTACACTGTGCTGGTGAAGGGGTCTCTGATATTACACTGTGCTGGTGAAAGGGTCTCTGATATTACACTGTGCTGGTGAAGGGGTCTCTGATATTACACAGTGCTGGTGAAGGGGTCTCTGATATTGCACTGTGCTGGTGAAAGGGTCTCTGATATTACACTGTGCTGGTGAAGGGGTCTCTGATATTACACAGTGCTGGTGAAGGGGTCTCTGATATTACACTGTGCTGGTGAAAGGGTCTCTGATATTACACTGAGCTGGTGAAGGGGTCTCTGATATTACACTGTGCTGGTGAAGGGGTCTCTGATATTACACTGAGCTGGTGAAGGGGTCTCTGATATTACACTGTGCTAGTGAAGGGGTCTCTGATATTACACTGTGCTGGTGAAGGGGTCTCTGATATTACATGGTGCTGGTGAAGGGGTCTCTGATATTACACTGTGCTGGTGAAGGGGTCTCTGATATTACACTGTGCTAGTGAAGGGGTCTCTGATATTACACTGTGCTGGTGAAGGGGTCTCTGATATTACACTGTGCTGGTGAAGGGGTCTCTGATATTACACTGTGCTGGTGAAGGGGTCTCTGATATTACACTGTGCTGGTGAAGGGGTCTCGGATATTACACTGTGCTGGTGAAGGGGTCTCTGAAATTACACTGTGCTGGTGAAGGGGTCTCTGATATTACACTGCGCTGGTGAAGGGGTCTCTGATATTACACTGTGCTGGTGAAGGGGTCTCTGATATTACACTGCGCTGGTGAAGGGGTCTCTGATATTACACTGTGCTGTTGAAGGGGTCTCTGATATTACACTGTGCTGGTGAAGGGGTCTCTGATATTACACTGTGCTGGTGAAGGGGTCTCTGATATTACACTGCGCTGGTGAAGGGGTCTCTGATATTACACTGTGCTGGTGAAGGGGTCTCTGATATTACACTGTGCTGGTGAAGGGGTCTCTGATATTACACTGCGCTGGTGAAGGGGTCTCTGATATTACACTGTGCTGGTGAAGGGGTCTCTGATATTACACTGTGCTGGTGAAGGGGTCTCTGATATTACACTGAGCTGGTGAAGGGGTCTCTGATATTACACTGAGCTGGTAAAGAGGTCTCTGATATTACACTGAGCTGGTGAAGGGGTCTCTGATATTACACAGTGCTGGTGAAGGGGTCTCTGAAATTACACTGTGCTGGTGAAGGGGTCTCTGATATTACACTGTGCTGGTGAAAGGGTCTCTGATATTGCACTGTGCTGGTGAAGGGGTCTCTGATATTACACTGAGCTGGTAAAGGGGTCTCTGATATTACACTGTGCTGGTGAAGGGGTCTCTGATATTGCACTGTGCTGGTGAAGGGGCCTCTGATATTACACTGTGCTGGTGAGGGGGTCTCTGATATTACACTGCACTGGTGAAGGGGTCTCTGATATTGCACTGTGCTGGTGAAGGGGTCTCTGATATTACACTGTGCTGGTGAAGGGGTCTCTGATATTACACTGTGCTGGTGAAGGGGTCTCTGATATTACACTGTGCTGGTGAAGGGGTCTCTGATATTACACTGTGCTGGTGAAGGGGTCTCGGATATTACACTGCGCTGGTGAAGAGGTCTCTGATATTGCACTGTGCTGGTGAAGGGGTCTCTGATATTACACTGTGCTGGTGAGGGGGTCTCTGATATTGCACTGTGCTGGTGAAGGGGTCTCTGATATTACACTGTGCTGGTGAGGGGGTCTATGATAGTAAAGGGGGTAAAAGCAGGAATAAATTGTCACAAAACATATTTAAAAGTTCTTTACCTGAATGCACGCAGCATTCGTAACAAAATAGACGAGTTGACGGTACAAATAACTACACATGGGTATGATCTGGTGGCCATTACAGAAACATGGCTGCAAGGTGACCATGACTGGGAACTAAATATCCAGGGGTATTTGACAATTAGGAAGGACAGACAGGAAGGAAAGGGAGGTGGGGTGGCTATGTTAATAAAGGATGGAATCACTGCAATAGTGAGAAATGATATTGCGTCAAAGGATCAGGATAGTGAAACAGTTTGGGTGGAGATAAGGAATAATAAGGGGACAAAGTCACTAGTGGGCATAGTCTATAGGCCTCCTAACAGTTGCAACTCTATTGGTCGGAGTATAAATCAAGAAATAGTTGGGGCTTGTAATAAGGGAACAGCTATAATCATGGGGGATTTTAACTTTCATATTGACTGGACAAATCAAATTGGGCAGGCAGCCTTGAGGAAGACTTCATAGAGTGCATTAGGGACGGGTTCCTTGAGCAGTATGTTACTGAACCAACCAGGGGGCAGACAATCTTAGATCTGGTCCTGTGTAACGTGGCAGGATTAATAAAAAATGTCCTAGTAAAGGATCCCCTTGGAATGAGTGACCATAACATGGTTGAAGTCCAAATTCAGTTGGAGGGTGAGAGCGTTGGATCTCAAACCAGCGTACTAAGCTTAAATAAAGGGGACTATGAAGGTATGAGAGCAGAGTTGACTAAAATGGACTGGGAAAATAGATTAAGGTGTAAGACAGTACATGAGCAGTGGTGTACATTCAAGGAGATATTTCACAACTTTCAAGAAAAATATATTCCACTGAGGAAAAAGGGGCGTAAAAGAAAAGACAGCCATCCGTGGCTAAGTAAAGTAATAAAGGATAGTATCTGACTGAAAACAAGGACATATAAAGTAGCCAAATCTAGTGGGAGAATAGAAGATTGGGAAGCATTTAAAAGCCAGCAAAGAATAACTAAAAGATTAATTAAGAAAGGGAAGATAGATTATGAAAGTAAACTAGCAAAAAATATAAAAACAGATAGCAAGAGTTTCTACAGTTATATAAAAAGAAAAAAGGTGGCTGAAGTGAATGTTGGTCCCTTAGAGGACGAGACCGGGAAATTCGTGGTGGGGAACATGGAGATGGCAAAAACGCTGAACAAATATTTTGTATCAGTCTTTACAGTAGAGGACACTAAAAATATCCCAACACTGGACAAACAGGGAGCTATGGGGGGGAGGAGCTAAACACGATTAAAATATTAAGGACGTGGTACTCGGTAAGACAATGGGACTAAAGGCGGATAAATCCCCTGGACCTGATGGCTTACATCCTAGGGTCTTGAGAGAAGTTGCAGTAAGGATTGCAGATGCATTGGTGGTAATTTTCCAAAACTCCCTTGATTCAGGAAAGGTCCCAGCAGATTGGAAAACTGCTGATGTAACGCCCTTATTTAAAAAGGGAGGGAGACAAAAGGCTGGAAACTATGGAGCAGTGAGCCTAACATCTGTGGTTGGTAAAATGTTGGAGTCCATTATTAAGGAAGCAGTAACAGGACATTTGGATAAGCATAATTGAATCGGACAGAGTCAGCATGGTTTTATGAAGGGGAAGTCATGTTTGACAAATTTGCTCGAATTCTTTGAGGACGTAACAAACAGGGTGGATAAAGGGGAACCAGTGGATGTGGTGTATTTGGACTTCCAAAAGGCATTTGACAAGGTGCCACACAAAAGATTATTGCACAAGATTAAAAAATCATGGGATTGGGGGTAATATACTGGCATGGGTGGAAGATTGGCTATCTAACAGGAAACAGAGATTTGGGATAAATGGTTCATTCTCGGGTTGGCAATCAGTAACTAGTGGTGTTCTGCAGGGGTCAGTGCTGGGACCCCAACTCTTTACAATCTATATTAACGATTTGGAGGAAGGGACCGAGTGCAACGTATCCAAGTTTGCCGACGATATAAAGATGGGAGGGAAAGCAGTGAGTGAGGAGGACATAAAAAACCAAGTGAGTGGGCAGAAATTTGGCAGATGGAATATAATGTTAGAAAGTGTAAGGTTATGCACTTAGGCAGAAAAAAATCAAAGAGCAAGTTATTATCTAAATGGAGAGAAACTGCAAAGTGCTACAGTACAAAGGGATCTGAGGACCTGGTGCATGAAACACAGAAGGTTAGTATGCAGGTATAGCAGGTGATCAGGAAGACCAATGGAATCTTGGCTTTTCTTGCAAGGGGGATGGAGTATAAAAGCAGGGAAGTCTTGCTTCAGTTATACAGGGTACTGGTGAGGCCACACCTGGAATACTGCGTACAGTTTTGGTTTCCATATTTAAGAAAAGATATACTTGCTCTCGAGGCAGTTCAAAGAAGGTTCACTCGGTTGATTCCGGAGATGAGGGGGTTGACTTATGAGGAAAGGTTGAGTAGGTTGGGCCTCTACTCATTGGAATTCAGAAGAATGAGAGGCGATCTTATCGAAACATGTAAGATTGTGAGGGGGCTTGATCGGGTGGATGCGGTGAGGATGTTTCCACTGATGGGTGAGACGAGAACTAGGGGGCATAATCTTAGAATAAGGGGCTGCCCTTTCAAAACTGAGATGAGGAGAAACTTCTTCACTCAGAGGGCAGTAAATCTATGGAATTTACTACCTCAGAGCTGTGGAAGCTGCGACATTAAATAAATTCAAAACAGAGATAGACGGTTTCCTAGCTGTTCGGGGGCGGCAGCGAGGAGGAGCTCGGGAGAAAAGCCGGCGCAAGCAGCGAGGCCCGACCAGTTCGGGGGCGGCAGCGAGGCGAGGAGGAGCTCGGGAGAAAAGCCGGCGCAAGCAGCGAGGCCCGACCAGTTCGGAGGCGGCAGCGAGGCGAGGAGGAGCTCGGGAGAAAAGCCGGCGCAAGCAGCGAGGCCCGACCAGTTCGGGGGCGGCAGCGAGGCAAGGAGGAGCTCGGGAGAAAAGCCGGCGCAAGCAGCGAGGCCCGACCAGTTCGGAGGCGGCAGCGAGGCGAGGAGGAGCTCGGGAGAAAAGCCGGCGCAAGCACCGAGGCCCGACCAGTTCGGGGGCGGCAGCGAGGCGAGGAGGAGCTCGGGAGAAAAGCCGGCGCAAGCAGCGAGGCCCGACCAGTTCAGGGGCGGCAGCAAGGCGAGGAGGAGCTCGGGAGAAAAGCCGGCGCAAGCAGCGAGGCATACCAACTCAGCAGCGGGGAGAGAGGTAAAAAGTAATCAGTGTGTGACGTCACCAGGGAGCAGGTAGGTGATTGGTTGGTGAGTATTTCTCTTTTTTCAATACAAGCTTGAATTCTGTGGTGTTAAATTTCTGTGGTGTAGTGGGGATAGTTGGTAAATAAAGCGCCCTAGAGTATACCTGTAACTGGGGTATTGAATAAATTTTTAAATTAATTAAAGGAGTAAGTCATGGCAGGAGAGTTCAGACCCGTGTTCTGCTCCTCTTGCTCCATGTGGGAAGTCAGGGATGCTGCCAGTGTCCCTGATGACCATGTGTGCGGGAAATGCATCCAGCTGCAGCTACTTGTAGACCGCATTGCGGCGCTCGAGCTGCGGGTGGATGAATTTTGGAGCATGCGCGATGCTGAGAGGCTCGTGGATAGCACGTTTAGCGAGTTGTTCACGCCTCAGGGTAGGGCAACACGGGGTGACCATCAGGCGGAGCAACAAAGGCAGGCAGGTAGTGCAGGGAACCCCTGCGGACATCCCCCTTTCAAACAAGTATACCGCTTTGGATACTGTTGAGGGGGATGACTCACCAGGGGAAGGCAGCAGCAGCCAACTTCCTGGCACTGGGGGTGCTCCTGCTGCCCAGGAAGGGGGGAAAAAGAGTGGGAGAGCAATAGTGGTAGGGGATTCTATAGTAAGGGGAACAGATAGGCGTTTCTGTGGCCGTAGACGTGAATCCAGGATGGTTTGTTGCCTCCCTGGTGCCAGGGTCAAGGATGTCACTGAGCGGCTGCAGGGCATTCTGGAGGGGGAGGGTGAACAGCCAGTGGTCGTGGTCCACATTGGTACCAACGACATAGGTAAAAAGAGGGATGAGGTCCTGCAGCAAGAATTTAGGGAGCTAGGTGAAGGATTAAAGAGCAGGACCTCAAGGGTTGTAATCTCTGGATTACTCCCGGTGCCACGTGCTAGTGAGTATCGGAATGGGAGGATAGAACAGATGAATGCGTGGCTAAAGGGATGGTGCAGGAGGGAGGGCTTTAGTTTCCTGGATCACTGGGTCTGCTTCTGGGACAGGTGGGACTTGTACAAGTCGGACGGTTTACACCTGAACCAGAGGGGGACCAATATCCTTGCGGGGAGGTTTGCTAGCACTGCTGGGGGGGGGGTTTAAACTAACTCGGCAGGGGGATGGGATACAGAGTGGAGCTATAGTAGGGGGTGATGTACAGCCAAATACGGAGGAAAAAACAAGTCAGCAGGGAAGGCAGAGCAAAGTTGTGAAGGCAAAAGGGAATATGGCAGGGCTGGAAGACATTTATTTTAATGCAAGGAGTCTTGCAAATAAGGTGGATGAACTGAAGTTGCTGTTGAACACATGGGAGTACGATATTGTTGCTATCACGGAGACATGGTTGAGGGAGGGTCAGGACTGGCAGCTGAATATTCCGGGGTATAGAATCTTCAGGCGAGACAGAGGGGGGTGTAAAAGGGGAGGGGGTGTTGCAATATTAATTAAGAGTCAATTACTGCTGTAAGGAGGGATGATATATTAGCGGGTTCCTCTAATGAGGCCATATGGGTAGAACTTAAAAACAAAAAGGGGTCAAGCACTTTGCTGGGAGTGTACTTTAGGCCCCCAAACAGTCAGGGGGAGATAGAGGAACAGATATGTAGGCAAATCTCAGAAAAGTGTGAAAATAATAGGGTAATAATAGTGGGGGATGTCAACTTCCCCAATATAAATTGGGATAGTCAGAGTGTGAAAGGCTTAGAGGGTGCAGAATTCTTAAAGTGCATCCAGGAGAGCTTTTTGAGCCAACATGCAGAAAGTCCTACAAGAGAGGGGGCGGTACTGGAACTAATTCTAGGGAATGTAGCCGGGCAGGTGGTGGAAGTGTCTGTAGGAGAGCATTTTGGCGATAGTGACCATAATTCAGTGAGATTTAAGGTGGTCATGGAAAAAGACAAAGACGGCCCGGAAATAAGGGTTCTAAATTGGGGGAAGGCCGATTTTAATAAGATAAGGCAGGATCTGGCCAAAGTGGACTGGGAGCAGCTACTTATAGGAAAATCCACATCAAAACAGTGGGAGGCTTTCAGAAGGGAAATAGAGAGAGTACAACGCCAACATGTTCCTGTAAAGGTCAAGGGTGGGACCAACAAGCAAAGGGAACCTTGGCTGACAAGGGATATACAAAAATGCATTAGGAAAAAAAGGGGGGCTTTTGGCAGTTACAAAAGACAAAAGACGGAGGAAGCCCTAGAGGAGTATAAAAGGTGCAGGGGCATACTTAAAAAGGAAATTAGGAGGGCGAGGAGGGGCCATGAAATAACACTGGCGAGCAAAATAAAGGAAAATCCTAAGATGTTTTATAAGTATATTAAGGGCAAGAGGATAACCAGGGAAAGGGTAGGGCCCATTAGGGACCAAAGTGGCAAGCTGTGTGTAGAGCCAGATGAAGTAGGTGGGGTTTTAAATGAATTTTTTGCCTCTGTGTTCACTATGGAGAAAGACGATGTAGACATAGAAGTCGGGCAAGGGGACTGTGACATGCTTGAACATATTAGCATCGAGAGGGAGGAGGTACTAGCAGTTTTAGCAGGCCAAAAAGTGGATAAATCCCCAGGCCCGGACGAGATGTATCCCAGGCTGTTGTGTGAGGCAAAGGAGGAGATTGCAGGGGCTCTGACACAAATTTTCAGAACCTCTCTGGCCACAGGGGATGTACCAGAGGACTGGAGAACAGCTAACGTAGTACCATTATTCAAGAAGGGTAGCAGGGATAAACCAGGGAATTACAGGCCAGTGAGCCTAACATCTGTGGTAGGGAAATTATTGGAAAAAATTCTGAGGGACAAAATTAGTCTCCACTTGGAGAGGCAAGGATTAATCGGGGATAGTCAGCATGGCTTTGTCAAGGGTAAATCATGTCTGACCAATCTGATTGAATTTTTCGAGGGGGTGACTAGGTGTGTGGATGAGGGAAGTGCTGTGGATGTGGTTTACATGGACTTCAGTAAAGCTTTTGACAAAGTCCCGCATAGGAGACTGGTCAAGAAGGTAAGAGCCCATGGGATCCAGGGGGCCTTGGCGCGTTGGATCCTAAACTGGCTGAGTGGCAGGGGGCAGAGGGTGATGGTCGAAGGTTGCTTTTGTGACTGGAAGCCTGTGTCCAGTGGGGTACCTCAGGGATCGGTGCTGGGTCCCTTGCTGTTTGTGATCTACATTAATGATTTGGATGAGAATGTAAAGGGTATGATCAGTAAGTTCGCAGATGACACGAAAATTGGTGGGGTGGTAAATTGCGAGGAGGAAAGCCTCAGGCTACAGGATGATATTAACGGATTGGTCAGATGGGCGGAAAAGTGGCAAATGGAATTTAACCCTGAAAAGTGCGAGGTGATGCATTTTGGACGGACAAATAAGGCAAGGGAATACACAATGAGTGGTAGGACCCTAGGAAGTACAGAGGGTCAGAGGGACCTTGGTGTACATGTACATAGATCCCTGAAGGCAGCGGAACAGGTAGATAAGGTGGTTAAAAAGGCATATGGGATACTTGCCTTTATTAGCAGAGGCATAGAATATAAGAGCAGGGAGGTTATGATGGAGCTGTACAAAACGCTGGTGAGGCCACAGCTGGAGTACTGTGTGCAGTTCTGGTCGCCTCACTATAGGAGGGATGTGATTGCTTTGGAGAGGGTGCAGAGGAGATTCACCAGGATGTTACCTGGGATGGAGCGCCTCAGCTATGAAGAAAGACTAAACAGGCTGGGGTTGTTTTCCTTGGAGCAAAGGAGGCTGAGGGGGGACCTGATTGAGGTGTACAAAATGATGAGGGGCATAGATAGGGTAGATGAAGAGGAACTTTTCCCCTTAGTAGGGGGGTTAATAACAAGGGGGCATAGATTCAGGGTAAGGGGCAGGAGATTTAGAGGGGATTTGAGGAGGAACTTTTTCACCCAGAGGGTGGTTGGAAGCTGGAACTCACTGCCTGAAAGGGTGGTAGAGGCAGGAACCCTCACAACATTCAAGAAGCATTTGGATGGGCACTTGAAATGCCATTGCATACAAGGCTATGGACCAAATGCTGGAAAATGGGGTTAGACTGGACAGGGATTGATGGACGGCGCAGACACGATGGGCCGAAGGGCCTCTTTGTGCGCTGTAAAACTCTATGGCCTAGATTTTCAGTAGCTTGCGCCAGCAGTTAGCGCCTTAATAGAAGTGATTTCCGGGCGCTATGCGTGTAGCGCCCGGGCGCAGCGCAGTTTGCGCTCCGCCCCAAATTAAGTTGCCCGTTAGCGCCGGCGCAAAGTTTAGCGCCCGCCCGGATGCGCGCGCAGAAAATGACGTCACATCCTCGTGCAACGCCCTTTGGCCGCCCCGATTGCAAACTTCAGTCGGACCGCCCCATTGTGCGGCGGGCGGCCGGAGCGTTTGGAAAAAGGAACGCAACACAACCAGCGCGGGCCCCGGGGGGCGCTAATTAAAGGGAACGTCCTCTCCAGTATAAAGGCCATCCTTTTTTCAGAAAACAGTCTTGTGCAACGCATTTCTGGAGACACAACAAGGAGGATAGCTAACTGGTTTCAAGCAGCAAGAGGCAGGTATTTTTGGACTCAGGCAATAGCGCTGCAAGTGGCCATTTGGAAATTAGACTGTTTGCCAGGATTTGATGGGGGCTGCATGGGGTGCCAACGCGCAGCTGCAGCGCCATATCCGTAGGGCTCGCAGACGCATTGTGAGAGGGGCAGCCCTGGCTAGAGGCAGAGGGGGCTACAGGCGTCGGCCACGTAGGCCTTACCCAGTCAGGCTATACCGCCAGCAGCGCTCCTACCTAAACATGAGTGCCGCGCGATGTGTTAGAAGGCTCCGATTCCGAAAGGAGGTGATTGCAGAGATCTGCCACCTGCTTCGCCGAGATCTGCGGCCAAAGCTCAGGTGCAGGGCGTCTCTGTCGGTGGAAGTGAAGGTGACGGTGGCATTGAACTTCTATGCCACCGGCTCCTTCCAATACGCTGCTGGGGACATAGCAAACATCTCCCAGTATGGCGCGCATCGCTGCATCCGCCACGTGACCGAAGCACTGTTCAGAAGGAGAAGCCAATTCATCTCCTTCCCCATGGCCCTCGAGAGCCAGCATCAGCGCGCATTGGGATTTGCCAGACTCGGGGAATTCCCCTTGGTGCAGGGCGCCATTGACTGTACGCATGTGGCTTTGCGGGCCCCTCTGGAGCATGGCGAGCAGTATCGCAACAGGAAGGGCTACCATTCTCTGAATGTGCAGCTGGTATGTGACCACAAGCAGCGCATCATGGCAGTCAATGCCAGCTTCCCAGGCAGCAGCCACGATGCCTTTATCCTGCGGCAGAGTACTGTGCATGACATGTTCCAGGCACAGCCTTCCCCAAGAGGATGGCTCATCGGGGACAAAGGCTATCCTTTGTGCACCTGGCTCATGACCCCGCTTCGCGCGCCCAGGACCGCTGCTGAAGAGGCCTACAACGAGAGCCATCAAACCACCCGCAACATCATCGAGCTAACTATTGGGGTCCTCAAGCAGCGGTTCCGCTGCCTTGATCGCTCCGGAGGAGCTCTCCAGTATTCGCCGGACCGGGTCTCCCAATTTGTGGTGGTTTGCTGCATGCTACACAACCTGGCTATCCGCAGGACTCAGGCACTGCCACCTGACGTTGGACCAGCACCTCAGGAGGAGGAGCAGGAGGAGCATGAGGAGGAGGAGGAGGAGCAGGAGTACGTTCCCAGGAGGGAGCGACCAGGGCCAAGGGCCGCACGACGCCACCTTATTACACGGTACTTCTAAGCCCCCTGTCAGGGAATGGCCAGGGGCCATGAGGGAAGATGAATGCAGCCGCTCCGCAAGCCCTCAGCCGGCGAAGCCAACAAACACTAAGAAGAACAACCATGGAGACTGCATGAATAAAGATAATTTTTTATTGCACAAAAATGAAAAGCCCTTCCCACATGGATCCCCAAAAACAATAAACGGGCCCCACAAAAAGCCCAACAAACGACTCACTCGCACAAACTGGGGAGGAGCCACTCCACCTTTATTGAAACCGGGCCTCAACGTCGGCCTAACGCAAAAAATAAGCCCTCCAAAAGCACAACCATGGGCAAAATAAAGATGGCCACCGCCATATTAAAGGAAAGCTGGCCACACCCTCTACTGAGTGGCCCGCGAGGGCGAGACCTTGGCCAGCATTTTGCCTCCCCTGCCCTGCCTGCTGCTCCTTCGCAAGCTCTGCCCAGTGGCTGCTGCGAGGCTGGGGGAAGGCGCCTGAGGCTCAGATGCCCTTCCGCCAGATGCCGCTGGGGGGCGGCCTACACGGCGTTTGGGCCTCGAGGGGCCGTCTGCTGAGTGGCGCACCTGAGCCTGGCCACCATCAGCTGCAGCCGCTTGCCGTCGACGCCCCAGAGGGGGAATGGCGGCGACGGATGGCGCAATGTGGGCCAGCTGGCGTCTGGGATGCGCTGGCTGGTGCTGTGGCGCGGTGGCACTCGGCCGGGCCCGCACTGCAGGATCCGCAGCAATCAGCCGACGGGCGGCTTGCTGGGATGGTCCAGCGCGGCGCCTGCCCTGGCGATGCCTGCCTGAGACAGCGCGTGTGGCAGCAGTGAGTGGCCCTGTGGTCCTGGTGTGCGCGCGCATCACATCCGCCAGGGTCTTGACGGCATCAGTTAGCATGCGGCCAGTCGCGGCAGTTGCTGCCCCGAACTCGCGCACACTGGTCGCCAGCGACTCGATGGCCTCAGGCATGCGCCCCACCACGCTCATGAGCTCCGTGTGGCGCCGGTCCGAGTCGTCGGCCATCTGATCCAGCTTCCGCACCTCCTCCGAAGTGAAGGTGTCCGGACTGGAGTCGCGACTCTCCCGCTGGGGAGGAGGGGGCCGAACTAGGGGACCCTTGCCGCGTTGGTGACGGCGAGTGTGCCGAGCAGCAGCACTCCCCTCTGATCCTTCCCCCCTTTGGGGGGAAGGCCGCGGGCCACGCGCACGGCTGCTGGGTGGCTGGACGCCACTGGTCCCAGAAGCTGCATTGCCCTGCGACAGTTCCTCCAGGCACTCGTTCAGTGAGGAGGTGTCAAGCATTTCCTCCTCTCCTGCGGGACGTGACTGTTCCCCCGAAGGTCCGGCTTGCTCCTCCTCCTCCTCCTGGTCGGAGGTGCTGTCACTGGCAGCCTCAGGGTCCTGGTCGTCACCAGCTGAAAGCAGGAATGCACAAGAGTAGCTTCAGAGTGAGGAGACGGCGTCAGCGAGGGAGTTAGGACTGGTGGGATTCAGCGCATTGCTGGGACAGTGGCAAAGGAGGTAGCTCGGATGGGCCAGTGCGACGCGAGAGGGCCAAAAGGCGAGGTCCTTACCATTGCCGGGCAGTGGAGGGTCGGATACACCGCACGCTGTGGGGACAATCACACGGGCTCCCATGAGCACACACACGCGCTCCTCCAGCCGAGTGAGCTTCTGCAGCTTGGCGCGGCCACCCCTGGCACGGGCCTGGCGATTAAACGCTACTTTAGCCTGCAAGAGAAAGGACGGGCTGTAAGTGCGCAGTGAAGCCCTGATGTAGTGTGCACTGCCTCCCATGGTGGAATAGCTTGGACAGAGTGAAGCCCTGATGTAATGTGCACTGCTTCCCATGGTGGAATAGCTTGGACAGAGTGAAGCCCTGATGTAGTGTGCACTGCCTCCCATGGTGGAATAGCTTGGACAGAGTGAAGCCCTGATGTACTGTCCACTGCCTCCCATGGTGGAATAGCTTGGCCAAAGTGTAGAGTGCCGAATGGCCATTTGATGCTCATGACTGTCCCAATGCTGCTGGCTGAGGGCTGGCCAATAGGACTTTCAGGTCCCTTTGCCCATCATGTCAGGTGTACATGCAAGAATGAGGAGGAGACTGGAAAGGCTACTCACCCTCACAATCCTGGTCAGATCGTTGTATTTCTTACGGCATTGTTTGTGGGTCCTGGGGGCCTCGCCGGTGAACGTCACCCTCTGGGCGATCTGCTTCCAGGCTTTGGTGTAGTCGTGGTGGGTTGGATTCCTCCCACTCTCTGGAAACAAGATCTTGCGCCTCACCTCCAGAGCTGTGACCATTATGTCCAGATCACCCTCTGAGAAGCGCAGGGCACGCTGACGGGCCTTCTCTGGCGTTGCCATGACTCCCTGGGGCTGAGCAGTAGTGTTGAGGCCTCTTTGCAAGGCTGCAGTGTGCAGGGCGTGGCAGCAGACCAATTCGTCCCTTCCCCCTTTAAGAGCTGGTCGGCACCACGGGGTCTGCTGTCAGTGCAAAAATGACCGCACCCGTGCTGCGCCCCGCCTGGGCGCTATCCCTCTGGACCGCCGGCTTAGCGCCTAAAGGTAGGAGTGCAACGCCTCTTTTAGCGCTCCACCACTCTCTTAGGGCGAAGCCACTGAATTTCCGGCAACGGGGCGCTACTTTGGGGCGGGCGCTAACTTCGGGCGGGCGCTAAGGTTAGCGCCCCAAAACTGTCTGTACTGAAAATCTAGCCCTATGACTCTATAAGGGAATTAGGGGATACGGGGAGCGGGCAGGGAAGTGGACGTGAATCTAGGTTCGGATCAGCCATGATCCTATTGAATGGCGGAGCAGGCCCAATGGGCCGTATGGCCTGCTCCTGCTCCGACTTATGTTTTATTTATTACACTGTGCTGGTGAAGGGGTCTCTGATATTACACTGTGCTGGTGAAGGGGTCTCTGATATTACACTGTGCTGGTGAAGGGGTCTCTGATATTACACTCTGCTGGTGAAGGGGTCTCTGATATTACACTGTGCTGGTGAAGGGGTCTCTGATATTACACTGTGCTGGTGAAGGGGTCTCTGATATGACACTGTGCTGGTGAAGAGGTCTCTGATATTACACTGCGCTGGTGAAGGGGTCTCTGATATTACACTGTGCTGGTGAAGAGGTCTCTGATATTACACTGTGCTGGTGAAGGGGTCTCTGATGTTAGACTGAGCTGGTGAAGGGGTCCCTGGTGCTATATAAATGCAAGCTGCTGTTGTTGCAGCTTTAGAAATAACTGAAGTCACCTTTCAGACTAAATACTAGACGGCAATCAGTCACTCACTCCCAACTCCATCCTAAACCCTGGCATCCTTCAATGTATTGTATTGAACGCAACCCAAGGAGCTGAGCACCTTATCCATGATACTGAAGAGAACATAAGAAATAGGAGCAGCAGTCGACTATACGGCCCCTCGAGCCTGCTCCGCCATACAGCCCCTCGAGCCTGCTCCGCCATACGGCCCCTCGAGCCTGCTCCGCCATGCGGCCCCTCGAGCCTGCTCCGCCATGCGGCCCCTCGAGCCTGCTCCGCCATGCGGCCCCTCGAGCCTGCTCCGCCATGCGGCCCCTCGAGCCTGCTCCGCCATTCAATAAGATCATGGCTGATCATTGACCTCAACTCCACCTTCCCGCCTGATCCCGATATCCCTTAATTGCCCTAGAGTCCAAAACTCTATCTATCTCAGCCTTGAATATACTCAAAGACTCAGCATTCACAGCCCTCTGGGGCAGAGAATTCCAAAGATTCACAACCCTCTAAGTGAAGAAATTTCTCCTCATCTCAGTCCTAAATAGCCTACCCCTTATCCTGAGACTATGCCCCCTAGTCTAGACACTCCAGCCAGGGGAAACAACCTCTCAGCATCTACCCTGTCAATCCCCTTCAGAATCTTGTATGTTTCAATGAGATCACCTCTCATTCTTCTAAACTCCAGAGAGTATAGGCCTATTCTACACAATCTCTCATCATAGGACAACCCTCTCATACCAAGAATTAATCTAGTGAACCTTTGTTGCACCGCCTCCAAGGCAAGTATATCCTTCCTTAGATAAGACCAAAACTGTGCACTGTACTCCAGGTGTGGTCTCACCAAAGCCCTGTACAATTGTAGCAAGACTTCCTTACTCTTATACTCCAACCCGCTTGCAATAAAGGCCAACATGCCATTTGCCTTCCTAATTGCTTGCTGTACCTGCATGCTAACTTTCTGTGTTTCTTGCACAAGGACACCCAAATCTCTCTGAACACCAACATTTGAAGGTTTCTCACCATTTAAAACATATTCTGTTTTTCTATTCTTCCTACCAAAGTGAATAACCTCACATTTCCCTACATTATGCTCCATCTGCCACCTTACTGCCCACTCACTTAGTCTATCTATATCCCTTTGCAGACTCTTTGTGTTCTCCTCACAGCTTACTGTCCCACCTAGCTTTGTATCGTCAGCAAACTTGGATACATTACACTCGGTCCCTTCATCTAGGTCAATAGGCAATAGGACTGTCCCCAGACTGTCGATGCTAAATAATTACATGCTCAAATGATGCACATTGACTATGATACTGTTCCCTTTTAAAATCTAAGGCTATTAGTTGACTGCCAAACTGATAGCTTGGATTTCCTTTGACTTCTTCGAGCCTGTCTTAAAGGAGGCCCGTTGCTAGGCTGACAATTTCATGCTGGTTTTCTCTTAAATGAGCAAAGGTGAAGTAAATTGGTAAAAAAAAACCTTTAACGATGAACTTTCGCCTCAGTCCAAATCTTCAAACTGAACATGTAGAATGCTCAGGGACATTCTTTCCTCAGCCTAGGATAGCTTGTACTTAGAACCATAGGAGGTATTTAAAATGTTTAAGGGTTTTAATAGGGAAGTTATGGAGAAACTATTTTGTCTGGCGTGGAAATTCAGATAAGGCCCAATCTTACAATTAGAGCTAGGAGCGCAATCAGGAAGCGCTTTTTCACTCCGAGTAGTAGAAATGTGGAGCTCTCTCTCCTGAAAGGCTGTGGATGCTGGAGCACAATTGACGCTTTCAAGACTGAGCTCAATAGATTTTTGTTAGTTAAGCGTATCAAGGGATATGGAGCAAAGGTGTGTTGATGGAGTTGAGACACAGATCAGCCATGATCTAATTGAATGGCAGAACAGGCTCGAGGGGCTGAATGGCCTCCTCCTGTTCCTATGTTTCCATGTTTCTAATTCTGACCTTGTGTGATAATGTACAACAGTTAATAGTGATTCGACAGCCTGTTTTACATCCCTCCTTATTTTTATTTCCATTGAAGGGAGAGATGTACAGAGGTATTTATGCTCAAAACAATCTGGTTCAACAAAACTTTAAAGAGGACTAAATAGGAACGTGTTGGAAAATCAGTGATATGTAAAGGTTCCTGTAACACAGTGTGAAAACATCATCAGTAAATAAATCTCCACCACAATCTGATAAACTGCAACAAAACGTGACCTCATTCTTAGAAGCAAGGTATTAATAACCATCAACTCGATGTCTGCACTCAAACATTAAATACTTCAACTAAATAATTCATCTTCTGTACAGCACACATTCACCTGTGGAAGGCTCAACCCAGTTCATAACTTAACTCAACACGATTGGAGCTGGTGCAGCATGACAGGCCTCCCAGGCATATAATCACTTCTTAACCGCACGATTTACCTTGGCTGGCTCAGAGGTTCTCTGCCTCATGTGGCTCTCAGACAAGAAATCAGAAAACCTGACCAGGACCTAGTCGGCAGCCTCTAGTGGAAGATTTCAACAACTGCATTGTCACACAGAGATAAAGGCCTAGAAATTCGGCTGCGCAAAGCCCATTTTTCGGGCGCTAGACGGCCTCCCAAGCCTCCAACATGGCGGGCAGGAAGCGTGCATTCATTACGGGCTGGAAGTGTGTTGCCCGCCATATTGGTAAAGTCATGTGGTGCCCGCCATATTGGTAAAGTTGTGTGGTGCCCATGCCTAAAAGAGGCGTTAGCTGCTTTCAATATGCAAGTAAAGGGGCCTAATGCCTGTTTGAGGCCCCGCCCACTGGAAGTTGGTTTGCCCTGTGCACTCAGGTCGATGCAAACCTGGTTTTCCCAACAGGCGGCCCTTAAAGGGGCCGCAACCAGCAAGGTGTGTTGCTGCCTGCCACCACTCCCCACCAGGCCTCCCACCACTATTTGCTGGCGCTGCAGCTCCCTCCCGACTTTCTCACTCCATCTTCCTGTTCGCTCTACTTCCCTCGCTTACCTGAGGACCACAGCGACACCAGCAGCAGCCTGGATCTTCAATCGTGTCTTGCCTGTTGCCTCTTGGCAGCTCAATCTAAAGTGATGTGAAGCGCCTTGGGACATTTTACTGTGTTAAAGGTGCAAGTTGTTGTTATAAAAACGGGCTGAGGCCTAATATCGGGAGGGGGGGGTGACTGCTTGGGCCTCACCATCAATGTTCCCTCTAATTTTTTTGGGGGGCCGCGTAGTCCCTTTAACAGGCAGCGCAGTCCATTCAAAATCCCGCGCTTGTGCGGTTTTTCCATTTAAAAGCCGATGAGCCGACTGTGCGGGCCCTCCAGAGCGCTCCACGGCCGCACAGCTTAAAGGGAACATTGCTCACCATTCAGGCGCAGGAATTGGGCCAACATTTTTGATTTGGCCGTGCGAGAGACGTCATGGAAGAATTGTGTTCCATCTTTTGGAGCAAGACCTGGTATCCCTGTTGTTCCATCATCGCTCCAATGATGGTAACAGTAAAGTGATGTCGTTGGGACTGGCTGGGTCCTCAGAGATACAAATAACCCGCTTGAAAGGTGGCCACCTATTCCATTCCCTCCTCCTGGCAACTGAGCTTCCGACCACATATCCGCGCCTTAAGTAAGACCACCTACTTCCACCTCCATAACACCACCCGTCTCCGCCCCGTCTCCACTCATCTGCTGCTGAAACCCTCATCCATGCCTTTGTCACCTCTATTCCAACGCTCTCCTGGCCGGCCTCCCATCTTCCGCCCTACATAAACTTGTGCTCATCCAAAACTCTGCTGCCGTGTCCTAACTCGCACCAAATCCCATTCACCCATCAGTGTCTGTGCTCGCTGACGTACATTGGCTCCCGGTCCGGCACCATCTCAATTTTAAAATTCTTATCCTTATTTTCAAATCCATCCATTGCCTCGCCCCTGCAGCATCCTCCAGCTCTACAAGCTTTTGAGATCTCTGTGAACCTCCAATTTTGCGCAGCCCTGATTTTAATCCTTCCACCATTGGTGGCCGTGCCTTCAGCTGCCAAGGCCCTAACCTCTGGAATTCCCTCCCTAAACCTCTCCATCTCTCTACTTCTCTCTCCTCCTTTAAGACGCTCCTTAAAACATAGAAACATAAAAACATAGAAGATAGGAGCAGGAGTAGGCCATTCGGCCCTTCGAGCCTGCTCCGCCATTCAACGAGATCATGGCTGATCATCCAAACCCTAGCACCCGGTCCCTACACCGACAGCCATCCCACCCAAGCCCTATCCCCGTAACCCCACGTATTTAATCCCCCCTAACACTAAGGGCCAATTTTTATCATGGCCAATCAACCTAACCCGCACATCTTTGGACTGTGGGAGGAAACTGGAGCACCCGGAGGAAACCCACGCAAACACGGGGAGAATGTGCAAACTCCACACAGACAGTCACCCGAGGCCGGATTTGAACCCGGGTCCCTGGCGCTGTGAGGCAACAGTGCTAACCACTATGCCACCGTGCTGCCCTCTTTGACCAAGCTTTTAGTCACCTGTCCTAATATCTCGTGGCTCGGTGTCAAATTTTGATTGAGGAGGCTCCTGTGAAGCACCTAGGGACATTTTACTAAGTTAAAGGTGCTATATAAATGCAAGTTGTTGTTGTTCATCACATTACGACGCAACCCCTGAAACACTCAGTAAAGAAAACCTACATGAGAGTGACAGGGTCTTAATCTAATGGACATCCAAGGGCCAATTATCCCAGCTTGGGCTGCCAGTGAGGAGCCTTGCCCGCTGACAACACACATCAGCAAACTGCTGGCATGCCCACCATGTTCCATTGAGTCATTTTGATGAAGTGGGCAGTGCCCAGTCTGCGTAGACATCAGGGGAAGGCTGCCCGGCAACAGGGCAAACTCAGCAAATGACCAGCTTAGAGTGCTGGAACAAGTGCTCTCCCTGGGATCGAGTGGCATGAAATTTATTTCTGTTCGGTCCCACTTGTGGCCAAAAAGGGGACCTATGCCTTCCTTTCCACAGGCGCCTGTGCCACTGGGTGTTATAGAGGTGTACCTGGCAGGATTCCCAGGAATGCCCCCAGGCATATCCCCAAACTGAGGTCCAGATGTGAGGGCGCGGGGCAACGGTGACAGAGGTGCTCGTGGCCACCACCCCCCCCCCCCGACCTCATTGCATATCACTGCTGATCAACTCTTGGCATGGAAACCCAGCAGAACTGGATTCCATCCTAACTTCTAGCTCCTCCGCCAGAACTCAACCTCAAGAAGGACTATCTCTCATAATTCTGATTCAAAACCTGCCTGCATCTCTGTGTTTTTATCTCCCTCTGTTCATGGGCAGACAAGGCTCAGAGACTTTCCAACATAATGGGTGTGAGGTGTTCTTCGATTACCTCGACAAGCTTATTATTTACAGTCTATGAGGAAATAACACCAGGACACAGGAAGGTTGGACTGCAGGGAAAGCATATAAAATAGGTAATCAAGGAGTTAGCTTAAATGTCAGGAGGTATTTCTTTTCGCAGAGTTGTTGGCCTCTGGAACAGTCTACCTGAAGTGGCTACGGAATCACAGCAGTCCTTCAAAAGTGAACTTCAAGGCTCTTGAATTAGCTATAGGTTTTTACCCTCTGGCTTTCTGTCTCTCCCAGGGGATTCCATGGCCAACAGTTAGCTCCATGGTATGATGATCATACTATGTCTGAATGGAGTGAGCTCGTTGGGCCTGATGGTCTTTTTCAGCCCTTCCTTTTGTATGTTTGCGTGCACAAAGGCATAATGGCCTAGGGTTGTCTTGATTTCTGAATGTCCTACCCCTCCCGCATTGGAGAAGGCCTCACCTCCCAATCTGTGCTATGCACTGAAAGCAGTGCAAAGGTAGCAAATTCATCACATGAGGAAGAATGGGTGTGACTCCACATACAGGGCTAGAAATTCAAGTACTCACTACCACGCCGTATCGCCAAGAAATGGCGCTAAAATGGCGGCCGCCGCTCTTTCGCCAGCTGGTGGTGGTTCCCTCGGCGGCTGCCATATTGCTCTCCCCCTTTGCGCTGCCGGTAACTGGCAACACCCTGGAAAAAAATGGTGGCATGGTGACGTCAATTGGCGTGCAATGCTGACTTAACATCACCAATGCGAACTTCGACCCTAGCGTTGAATTCAGTCGCTGGGTCCTAAGCACGCCAGGGTGCAAGCAGGCTGACAGTGTTGATGTCTGCAGCTCTTAAAGGGACACATGGAATCATCTGCCTGCAGTCCCACTGGCTGGGCAGGCTGCCTCCTCTTGTTGATTCACTGGCTGGGCAGGCTGCCTCCTCTTGTTGACCCACTGGCTGGGCAGGCTGCCTCCTCTTGTTGACCCACTGGCTGGGCAGGCTGCCTCCTCTTGTTGACCCACTGGCTGGGCAGGCTGCCTCCTCTTGTTAATTCACTGGCTGGGCAGGCTGCCTCCTCTTGTTGACCCACTGGCTGGGCAGGCTGCCTCCTCTTATTGACCCACTGGCTGGGCAGGCTGCCTCCTCTTGTTGATTCACTGGCTGGGCAGGCTGCCTCCTCTTGTTGATTCACTGGCTGGGCAGGCTGCCTCCTCTTGTTGACCCACTGGCTGGGCAGGCTGCCTCCTCTTGTTGACCCACTGGCTGGGCAGGCTGCCTCTTTTTGACCCACTGGCTGGGCAGGCTGCCTCCTCTTGTTGATTCACTGGCTGGGCAGGCTGCCTCCTCTTGTTGATTCACTGGCTGGGCAGGCTGCCTCCTCTTGTTGACCCACTGGCTGGGCAGGCTGCCTCCTCTTATTGACCCACTGGCTGGGCAGGCTGCCTCCTCTTGTTGATCCACTGGCTGGACAGGCTGCCTCTTTTTGACCCACTGGCTGGGCAGGCTGCCTCCTCTTGTTGACCCACTGGCTGGGCAGGCTGCCTCCTCTTGTTGATCCACTGGCTGGGCAGGCTGCCTCCTCTTGTTGACCCACTGGCTGGGCAGGCTGCCTCCTCTTGTTGACCCACTGGCTGGACAGGCTGCCTCTTTTTGACCCACTGGCTGGGCAGGCTGCCTCCTCTTGTTGACCCACTGGCTGGGCAGGCTGCCTCCTCTTGTTGACCCACTGGCTGGGCAGGCTGCCTCCTCTTGTTGACCCACTGGCTGGACAGGCTGCCTCTTTTTGACCCACTGGCTGGGCAGGCTGCCTCCTCTTGTTGACCCACTGGCTGGGCAGGCTGCCTCCTCTTGTTGACCCACTGGCTGGACAGGCTGCCTCTTTTTGACCCACTGGCTGGGCAGGCTGCCTCCTTTTGTTGACCCACTGGCTGGACAGGCTGCCTCCTCTTGTTGACCCACTGGCTGGGCAGGCCAATTTTGGGTGTGTGAAATGAGGAAGGCACAAGGGTGGAGTTGTGCTGACGGGAGGGTGGGAAAGCAAGAGGTGCATGCCTGAAGGAGGATAACGTATGAGGATACCAGCAGCTTGTATCCTTTCATCCCCGCCGCTGGCCAAGGGCTCAACCATGCCCCTGCCAAGAATGGCCTGCACCGGCTCCTCCAAGGGGGTGAAGTGAGACTAGGAATGGGAGATGCACCTTGTCATTGGTGCAGATTGTTGGTAGGTGAGTGATTGGCGGGGTGGGGGGGGAGTTGTACATTGAGCAGTGTGTGATGTTCGTGGTGCATTTGGTAGGAGACAGCTTTTGAAATGCATTCACTGACCTTGACCACTGGTCTGAGGTCATGAAGCTTTTTTGGGCACTGGAGCCAGGTGGTGGGAGCAACACTGCTGGCAGTGACGGCCTTGGTGATTTGGTCCTACATCATTCTTTCTGGAGGATCTCCTGGCCCCCTGTGGGTAGAGGACCTCTATTGCAGTGTTGACCCCCCTGCACAAAGCTGGAGTGCTGAGTGCGAGACCCTCGCTGCCCCTTCCCTGGATTGCTGAGCCATTTGTGTTAGTGCTGCGGCAGTTTTCCCATCTGTTGAGGTTAGGAAGGTAACAGCTGAATATTCACATTTGGAACTTCTTTTAAATATTGAATATTTCTTAAAAGGCAGAGTCAAAAACTGCATTGTTTCACTGTAATTTTTTTGTATTGCTTCAGTGCGCATGGCCCCTTTAATTCTCAGACCTCTTCATTGCCCACAATTCCCTGTGAGCTCCACAGCTTCGCTCCCAGAGGCTGTGGGAAGCTGGAACACCGGACCTGGACAGGAACTTCGTCCCGGATCCTCCAGCAATGCCACCAGGACGATGTTGCACGGAAGCTGAGTGCTGCGCCACCTATCTCCACGCCCCCAGACCAATTTCACTCGCTTAGCGTTGCGGCCATTTCCAGCAGCCGTTAACTTTGCTGGCGAACACAAATTTCCCCCCACAGTCTTTCCACGGTGCCGTACATGAGGGAGGGAATGTAAGAGGAAGGAGGCTGGTGATTGATAATTGTAAAGAGAAGCTCACTGAAATTAATTTGTTTTCATTTAAATTTTTAATAACCTGCAAGTTATGGATAATGATGAGGTCAACGGGTTATTTAATTTGGGACTGTGACTACAGAACTAAAGCTGTGATTCTGTGACACAAGCACAAAATTAACACATCTCAAGCAAGGCTTGAGACTGAATGGACCTGTGGCCCTACAGGAGAGTGGAGATGTAGAACAAACTCATGGCAGACACTGGGCCAAATCACAGGTGTAGAACGGGAGTGTGGCTTATTAGATTATATGAATTAATATAGAGAGATATAATCAAATACAGAGTATCTGCTCTGACGAAAGATCATCGACCTGAAACTCTCTCTCTCTCTCTCTCTCTCCAGTGATGCTGCCTGACCTGCTGAGTGTTTCCAGCATTTTCTGTTTTTATTTCAGATTTCCACAGTATTTTGCCTTTGTAATCAAATACAGTGTATGACATGATGATTGCTGAGTTCCTGGGGTCATAGGACTGTCATTGTAGGAAGGCACTGGATTAAGGATAAATAAATGAGGGTGTGGGGTTGGATGGATATATCGGGTTCTTCTAAAGTTATCGTTGGGACAAATGCTGTAGAACGTTTCCTCAGAGGGCTCTGGGGATTGGATAGAGTCCATGAGAGTGGATTGTGTAACGGCCGATAGAAAGAGATTAAACAAGGTGGAGTCCATGATAGAGTTGACAGGATATGGTCTGTGAAAAGAGATTGAATTGAGTAGATTCATGATGGAGCAAATTGTACATGGTTTGTAGAAGAAGATTAGATGAGGTAGAGTCCAGAATAGAGTGGATTATACATGGAATGTGGTAGGAGATGAAATAGGGTAGAGTCCAGAATGGTAAAAGATTAGATGAGGTCGAGTCCTGGATAGACTGTATTGTGCATGGGCCATGGTAGGAGATTAGATGGGATGGAGTGATAGATGGTGTTTTGTAAATGGTTTGTGGAAAGAGTGAGCTTGAGGTGCTGAATGTCATTTTCTCACTCCACATGGCCTTGATATATGATTTTATAAAGTGTTTACCAGTGAAATTAATAACTGTCCATTTCTTGTTTCCTTTTGCTTCCTGGGATGGATCGCAAGTAGCAGAGGCCAGTGAAGCAGTCCCTGAGTACCTCGGTTTGCCGGGAGTCGCACTGGAAGTGTCTGATCCTCTCTCTCCTGATGTATGGATGCCTGGGGGCGGTAGCCTGGTGCCAGTTAACCCGGGTCACCAAACTGAGCTTCGACAGCTCCCTGAAAGGGAAGTCCATGATCTACCACGACAGCCCCTGCTCCAATGGGTACATTTACATCCCCTTGGCCTTCCTCATGATGCTCTACCTGGTCTATCTGGTGGAGTGCTGGCACTGCCACGCCCGCAGCGAGCTCCAGTACAAAGCGGACATCGACAGCGTCTACGAGCGCATCGGCTGCATGCAGCAGGCCACGCCCTGCATCTGGTGGAAGGCCATCAGCTACCACTTTGTGCGGCGCACGCGCCAGGTGACCCGCTACCGCAACGGCGACGCCTACACCACCACCCAGGTCTACCACGAGCGGGTCAACACGCACGTGGCCGAGGCCGAGTTCGAGTACGCCCGCTGCGGCGTGCGGGACGTGTCGAAGGAGCTGCGGGGCCTGGAGCGCCACCCGGCCACCAGGCTGCGTTTCACCAAGTGCTTCAGCTTCGCCAATACCGAGTCGGAGAACTCCTACCTGAACCAGCGGGCCCACTTTTTCAGTGAGATTGAGGGTCTGGACGACTACATGGAGGCTCGGGAGGGGATGCAGCTCAAGAACGTGGACTTCAAGGACTACATGATGGTCTACGTCAACCCCGACAGCCTCCCCTGGTACATTTCACACTACGCCTTCTGGGTGGCGGGCCTGCTCATGCTTTCTTGGCCTCTGAGGGTCCTGGTGGAGTACCGGACTGCCTACGTCCACTATCACGTGGAGAAGCTCTTCGGCCTGGAGTACACGGCAATGACCCCGACCGAGGAGACGGGCCTGTGCTCCCCGGTGGCCCGGGTGGGCACCGTGGACAGCACCGAGCTGGAGTGGCACATCCGCAGCAACCGGCAGCTCATACCCAGCTACTCGGAGGCCGTGCTGATGGACCTGGCCTCCTTGTCCATCTGCAACGGCTACTCGGCTTGTGGCATCGTCCGCACGGACTGCGACGGGAGGTCCAGCAGCTCCTCCATCTTCTCCCGCAACGTGGGCCGCAGCCAGTCACGCTTCTCCCTCGACACCAGCCGCTTCTCGCTCTGCCGGGTGCACGGCTCCCGCAGGACTGGCCTGTGGCGCAGCCGCAGTAGCAACCTCAACGAGCGCTGCCGCGACGAGCAGTGCCACTCCTACTCCAGCCAGCTGGCGGTCAGCGAGAACCCGCCCAACTACCACGACGCCCGCTTCTTCCCAGTGCTGATCGTCCACCGGCCCTGTCAGGGGCGTGAGGGGGAGGGGCGCAGGTATTACATCCGAAGGAACTCCTGCCTCGAAACGTCTTTGTGACCTCCTGCGCTTGGTCCTGTCCTACATTGGCTCCCAGACCCCTAAAGCCTCCAATGTAAAATTCTCATCATCCTGTTCAAGTTCCTCCATGGCCTCGCGCCCTCCCTATTTCTGTAGCTTCCTCCTCCAAACCCTGCAGCCCTCCGAGATCTCTGCGCTCCTCCAATTCCGGCCTCTTGTTTACCTCCACTTCCTTTGCTCCACCTCTGTTGGCCGTGCCTTCAGCTGTCTCGGTCCTAAGTTCTGGAATTCCCTCCCTAAACCTCTCCGCCTCTCTCCTCCTTTAAGACCCTCCTTAAAACCTACCTCTTTGACCAAACCTTTGGTTACCTGTCCTAATATATCTTTCTGTGGCTCGGTGTCATTTTGTTTGTCTACGCTCCTGTGAAGCACCTTGGGACGTTTTCCTACTTGAAATGCACTATATAAATGCAAGTTGTTGCTGTGGATCCATTGAGGACGAGCAAGATTGGCCTACACCAGGGTTCGTGGTCTTCCTGAGATGGCAATGACTATTAGCGCACACTCCTATCTGCAGGGTTCAGCCACAGACTTCAACCCCAGGAAGAGCTGCGAGATTGTGAGAACCTTCGGGTTGGCTTTTATAAGCTGTTGCCAGTTAACTCACAAAAGATTCGAACACTAATTTTCCAATTCAATTGTTTTGAACAATAGATGGCTGGGAGTGAAAAAAAGTGAAGGTGAGGGAAACTCATTCCCAAACCTGCGATTTGTACACGTCTGCATTCAGAGGGAATTTTGGCCAAAAGGGATGGACTGTATGCATGACCTGAAGGAGCCAAATTAACGACACACGTTCAAATCAAACACAAAGTCTGATATTGGTCTGTGTTCAGCCTTTAAATGGGAATGTATATCCTACTGGACAGCTTGACAGCCCTAAATATTAAATAGGGAGTGTCTGTACTATAACGCTATCCGGGGAGAAACTACTGGCATCTCTCAGTTGTCCCTTGTCACACACTTTAGAGCGGCTGGTTAGAGACAGACTGGAAGCAGCCATTTTGTGTAGATTTCCTTCTTATGTTCATCAGGATGGGGGGGGTCACACTGCTATGAAATTCCTCTGTCCTCCATTGTAACATCTTCATTCAAGTACGCTGATTGCACACGGTGCCATTTCACCCCAGCTGAATGTGGGGACACTGCTCTGTCACAATGCCACAAGAGAAGGATGTCGTGATGTCATATGGGGAGACCACACACAAGATGTCCGTCCCCCCGGGCTGCCTCCAATCAGCAGTTCAGCATCGGGAAGGACGGGACTGGAAAAGATTATGAAGTCCATCTCAAACACCAAGTGGCTCTAAATCCTATCCAGATCTCCTTTTAGATTTGTCCACACTGTCTCTCTCTCTCTCTGTGTATAGTTAAATCTACATTGCCTGTGCCCTGGCCCTCTTCTACTCCTGAGTCCATGTCCCCTGGTTCCAGAGTTTGTTGTAGTCTCAAACGCATTAATGGGGTTCAATTTGTAAATCTTCAATAATTAAGGTGTGGAGATGCCGGAGTTGGACTGGGGTGGACAAATGTAAGAAATCACACAACACCAGGTTATAGTCCAACAGCTTTATTTGAAATCACAAGCTTTCGGAGCGCTGCTCCTTCTTCAGGTGAAGTGGAGAAATGCATAAAGACACAGCTTATATAGTCAGAGAATCATGTCAGATGTTTACAGGTAACCTTTCCAACTGCCATTTATCGCACCTCGGCAGAGAGATAATCACAGCAGTCAAAGGTGTGAATGGTGTCCAAACAGGTCAGTCAGGGAAACATTACATCAAAGAACAATGAGGTGGGGTCACAAGGGGTCAAATATTGCAGATGCTGGGGTCTGTATGAAAAACAAAAAAAGACAAAAAACATTTTTTTTGGCTGGAAATCACAGCAGGTCCAGCCGCATCTATGTAGAGAGAACAAGCCAATGTCGACTCGAGTCTGGATGACCCTGCATCAGGTGGGGTTACATGTAGCGTGACATGAACCCAAGATCTCGGTTAAGGCCGTCCTCATGGGTGCGGAACTTGGCTATCAGTTTCTGCTCGACGATTTTGCGTTGTCGTGTGTCTCGAAGGCCACCTTGGAGAATGCTTACCCGAAGATCGGAGGCTGAATGTCCTTGACTGCTGAAGTGTTACCCGACTGGGAGGGAACACTCCTGCCTGTCGGGGAACACTTCAGCAGTCAAGGACATTCAGCCTCCGATCTTCGGGTAAGCATTCTCCAAGGTGGCCTTCGAGACACACGACAACGCAAAATCGTCGAGCAGAAACTGATAGCCAAGTTCCGCACCCATGAGGACGGCCTTAACCGAGATCTTGGGTTCATGTCACGCTACATGTAACCCCACCTGATGCAGGGTCATCCAGACTCGAGTCGACATTGGCTTGTTCTCTCTACACAGATGCGGCTGGACCTGCTGTGATTTCCAGCCAAAAAAAATGTTTTTTGTCTGTTTTTTTGTTTTTCATACAGACCCCAGCATCTGCAATATTTGACCCCTTGTGACCCCACCTCATTGTTCTTTGATGTAATGTTTCCCTGACTGACCTGTTTGGACACCATTCACACCTTTGACTGCTGTGATTATCTCTCTGCCGAGGTGCGATAAATGGCAGTTGGAAAGGTTACCTGTAAACATCTGACATGATTCTCTGACTATATAAGCTGTGTCTTTATGCATTTCTCCACTTCACCTGAAGAAGGAGCAGCGCTCCGAAAGCTTGTGATTTCAAATAAAGCTGTTGGACTATAACCTGGTGTTGTGTGATTTCTTACATTTATTCAATAATTAAGTAAGATCTACATCTGCATAAGAATTGGAAAGGAAAGGTTTGCAGGACTACAGGTTTAGAGCAGGGCAGTGGGACTAATTGTTTAAAGTGCTGGCACAGGCACGCTGGGCTGACTGACCTCCTTCTGTGCTGTAAGACTCTTTGATCTGCCCTGTGTATTCTTCACACACAGGGTGGTGGAAATCTGGAACTCTCTCCCCAAAAAGCTGTTGAGGCTGTGGATCAATTGAAAATGTCAAAACTGAGATCGATAGATTTCTGTTAGATAAGGGTATTAAAGGTTAGGGAACTAAGGCTTTGATGGAGTTGAGATACAGGATCAGCCATGGTGGAACTGGCTCGAGCGGCTGAATGGCCTCCTCTATGTTCCAGAACATACAATCCAAGGCTGGACCAAGAGGTGACAGAGGGGTACCAGGAAGCAGACTGATGCCTACCTTACAACACTGAGCAAGTTCGTAGACTATTCTTTCCATTTAACTGGACCAATGAGGCCGAACACCTCCTCAACAAGTAGGTTTCTTCTGGCAAGCAATGTCGCAGAGCTTTGGCTCCCCTGGTGGTTCAGTGGGTAACTGCAGGAGGTGGGAGAAAGAATCAGCTGGGGTTCGCACTCCTGACTGCTGAGAAGTTAGGGTTGCCAATCCTCCAGGATTGCCCTGGAGTCTCCAGGAATTATAGATTAATCTCCTGGATTCTGCTATGCGAAAACCCAGGAGAAAAATTGGAACAAATTGTGTTTTCAAAAAAAATTCTTTGCACTCATTTGTTTATCGGACATGGGGACAAGGCTGTTTGACTGACAGTCAAGAATCATCCAATCAGATAACGATGAGTCTGTTCCCTTCGCAATTGGCTGAGGCAGGCGGGGCACCATGAGGATGGGCGTGCCGGGCGTACCAATGGCGGGAGAGTGCGGGTGGGGCGGTTGGAGGCCGGAGGTCATGCGATGAAACCTCCAGGAATCTGTCCGCCCAGGGCTGGCGACCCCATGAGAAGTGTGCATGAGTGGGTGTTGGGGGGGAGGCGAGCACGGGATCAGCCTTGGCTGCGATCGGGCACCCGCGACCATCAAGCCTCACGACACTCGCGGTCTCGAGCCTGCATGTGGCAAAATGACCGCAGGAGCTGTGGCCTAGTGCTGGCTGTGAACCTGCTCCACAGCAAGAGTCATCATCGCCTACAGGAGAGGAGGACACGAGGGTGGGGGCGGCAGGGTTGCCAACTCTGGTTGGACATATTCCTGGCAGTTGCATCAATCGATCTTCCGCCTCCAAACACCCGCCCAGGCAGGAAACACATAACGGCAAGTTTGAAATGAGATAAAAGATAGGAGCAGGAGTAGGCCATTCGGCCCCTCAAGCCTGCTCCGCCATTCAATGCGATCATGGCTGATCATCCAAATTCAGTACCCGGTCCCTGCTTTCTCCCCATATCCCTTGATCCCTTTAGCCTTAAGAAATATATCCAACTCCTTCTTGAATATATTTAATGAATTGGCCTCTACTGCCTTCTGTGGTAGAGAATTCCACAGGTTCACCACTCTCTGGGTGAAGAAATTCCTCCTCATCTCTGTCCTAAAAGGCCTACCCCTTATCCTTAGACTGTGACCCCTGGTTCTGGATTCCCCGACCATCGGGAACATCCTCCCTGCATCTAGTCTGTCCAGTCCTGCCAGAATTTTATAAGTTTCAATGAGATCCCCTCTCATTCTTCTAAACTCCAGTGAGTACAAGCCCAATCAACCCAATCTCTCCTCATACGTCATTCCTCCCATCCCAGGTATCAGCCTGGTGAATCTTCTCTGAACTCCTTCCATGGCAAGAATATCCTTCCTCAGATAAGGCGACCAAAACTGCACACAATACTCAAGATGTGGTCTCACCAAGGCCCTGTACAACTGCAGCAAGACATCCTTGTTCCTGTACGCAAACCTTCTCGCTACGAAGGTCAACATACCACTTGCCTTCTTAACCGCCTGCTGCACCTGCATGCTTACCTTCAGCGACTGGTGCACAAGGACACCCAGGTCTCGTTGCACTTTCCCTTCTCCCAATCTATTGCCATTCAGATAATAATCTGCCTTCCTGTTTTTGACACCAAAGTGGATAACCTCACATTTATCAACGTTATATTGCATCTGCCATGCTTCTGCCCAATCACCCAATCTGTCCAAATCATCCTGTAGTTTCTCGGCATCCTCCTCACAGCACACATGCCCACCCAGCTTTGTGTCATTGCAAATTTGGAGATATTACATCTAGTTCCCTTGTCTAGATCATTAATATATATTGTGAATAGCTGGGGTCCAAGGATCGATCCCTGCGGTACCATACTAGTCACTGCCTGCCACTCTGAAAAAGACCCGTTTATTCCAACTCTTTGCTTTCTATCTGACAACCAGTTCTCTATCCAAGTCAATACCTTGCCCCAATCCCATGTGCTTTAACTTTACACGCTAATCTCTTATGTGGGACCTTATCGAAAGCCTTTTGAAAGTCCAAATACACCACATCCACTGGTTCTCCCTTATCTATTTTACCAGTTACATCCTCAAAAAATTCCAGTAGATTAGTCAAGCACGATTTACCTTTTGTAAATCCATGTTGACTTTGTCCGATCCTGTCACTGTTTTCCAACTGCTCTGCTGTTACATCTTTTATAATGGACTCTAGTATTTTCCCCACTACCGATGTCAGACTTACCGGTCTGTAATTCCCCGTTTTCTCTCTATCACCTTTTTTGAATAGTGGGGTAACATTAGCTACCCTCCAATCCATGGGAACTGTTCCAAATTCCATCGAATGTTGGAAGATGATCAGCAATGCATCTACTATTTCTGGGGCCACTTCCTTAAGTACCCTAGGATGTAGATTATCAGGCCCTGGGGATTTATCGGCCTTCAATCCCATCAATTTCACCTACACCATTTCCCTACAAATACTGATTTATTTCAGTTCCTCCCTTTCATCAGACCCTATGTTCCCTGACATTTCTGGGAGGTTATTTGTGTCCTTTGTGAAGACAGAACCAAAATATGTATTTAATTGGTCTGCCATTTCTTTGTTCCCCATTATAAATTCCCCTGATTCTGGCTGTAAGGGACCTACGCTTGACTTCACCAATCTTTTTCTCTTCACATATCTATAAAAGCTTTTGCAGTCAGTTTTACAGGCAGTATGCGGCTCTCGGCTATGGCACATCAATGGGAGTACCACTCCGTTAGTTCCTGGCCATACTACGGTCCGTGACAAGGTTAACCAACTCTCCAGGATTGTCCTGCAGTTGCCAGGATCTAAAGATTAATCTCTGCGAGCAACCCAGGAGCAAAATCATAGGGACATTAAAAAAATTTCAACCCACAGCTAGAGGGGAAGAAAGATTGTTTGACTGACACTCAGGACTGATCCAATTGAGTAACGAAGGCTTGCCAATTGGTAAGAGAAGACGGTGCCCCGGGAGGATGGGCGTGTCGGGTGACCAATGCCAGGATAGTTGGGGGGGGGGGAAGAGAGAGAGGCGGGGTGGTTGGAGGTCATGTGACGAAACCTGGAATACGTCCAACTGGAGTTGGCGACCCTACCTGCCACCTACGCCTGTAGGCGGGGATTGAGCAGTGAGCTCGTTCCCGTATCACCACCTGCAAGCCTCTAACATCTGACGACGCAGCCGACGATAGATTGTAAGGCAGATAGACATACGGAACCCTCGCAGTCGAGGGGGTTGAATGCGAAAGAGAAAGTGTCCCACGCGCTCTTAAGGTGGGGCGGTTATCAGGTCCTGCTTACATGGGGGATAAATTCTAGATTCAAGTGTGCCGGATAGGCCACAGTTTGGAGGTCAGAAATCTGGCTGAAATACATGCAGGGCTTTGAGGGACTGAAAGCCGCAGTGGGATCGCACTCTGTCCTTCAGCTCGGGGAGGTGAATTTGACTGCAGCCTAAATTGATGGGGTGACTGACTACGGGCCTCCTGCACTTGGTGCAGTCACAAACTGCGTACTTCTCAGGGTAGATTTGGATGTAGAAGGCCCTTCAGCCCATTCGATAGCATCCTCCTAGAATACCAACCCTTCTGTATAACACTCTCACCACTCAGGCAATAGGTCGTGGGTTCAAGCCCCACTCCAGAGACTTGAGCACAAAATCCAAGCTGACACTTCAGTGCAGTACTGAGGGAGTGCTGCACTGTCGGAGATGCCATCTTTCGAATGAGACATTAAACCGAGGCCCCACTCAGATAGGTGTAAAAGATCCCATGGCACTATTTTGCGAAAGATCGAGGAGTTCTCCCTGGTGTCCTGGTCAATATTTATCCCTCAACCAATATCACTAAAACTGGTTTTCTGCTCATTATCACATTGCTGTGCGCAAATTGTCTGCCGCATTTCCTACATTACACCAGTGACTACACTTCAAAAGTACTTCATTGGCTGTGAAGCACTTTGGGACATCCTGAGGTTGTGAAAGGTGCTGCAGAAATGCAAGGTCTATCTTCTTTCCCCATTACATTGATCAACCCTAACTTAAATGTCACCGTTGGTGAAACATCACGCGAGATATTGTACGATGCTGTGGCTATAGGAGCACAGCATAAAACTGTCCCTCACATCCCGTCCAGTTTGCCATTGTCACTGTGAGGCCACAAGAGGAGCTGGGGATGGTCAGTGGCCTACGTCCGTCCCTGGACTGAATATAAGGGGGGTGGTATGGGCAGCGTGAAAGGAGCTTTTGCTCTGTGCCTGACCTGTGCGCACGTCATGGGAAGTTGTGAGAGAAGGAAAGACTTGCATTTATATAGCACCTTTCACAACCTCCAACCGCAAGTTGATAATGACCAGATAATCTTTTTAATGATGTTGGTTGAGGAATAAATATTGGCCAGGACACCAGCGGGAGGGGACGGAGAGAACTCCACTGCTCCTCTTCAAAATAGTGCCGTGAGGTCTTTTATATCCACCTGAGAGAGCAGACGGGGCCTCGGTTTAACGTCTCATCCTACGACAGTGCAGCAACTCCCTCAGTACTCGACTGGAGTGTCAGCCTGGATTTTGTGCTCAAGTCTCTGGAGTGGGACCCACAACCTGCTGACCCAGAAACAAAAGTGCTACCCACTGAGCCACAAGGGAGCTTTACTCTCAACACAGCGGGTGGCTTCCTTGAGCTGGTTTGTTTTTAATGAGCCTCAAATTAGACAGCTGCCTAGGCCTGCACCTGCTTATGGCCTGTTAATGGGTAAATACCGACTGACTTGGAATGGGAGGGCGGGGATTGCAGTGCCTATCGCATTTTGAAGAGCGAGGAGTAAAATAAAACTGATACAGGGCCAGGAGTTGCACAGAATTTACAACACGGAGGCAGGCTATTCGGCCCGTTGATCACAGCTGGGTTGGTGACAGTGGTGGTACAATTGGCTCGCTGCCCTCGGAGGTGATAAATGGACCAGGCTTCCTGATCACCATCCAGTGACCCGCCCACCCCTTGCTGGAAGTGTGGACGTCAGATGAGGGCAGGTTGGAGCTTGGCTACGGTGGCGCCTGCAGTCGAATAGCCGGCTGCCAGTCACTAAGTCCAGGCTCACCGTGAAAAATGTCGGAAGACGTACGGCCCCTGTGGAACCGTAAGGAGTTAGAGCTTCCAGGAGGGATTAGCGAGCGACGAAAGAAGTTAAAACTAGAGTTTGGTGAATGTTCGCGACTCGAGGAATAAACAGAAGACTTCGGGGATTCTTCAGCAACATTCTGAGTCCCTGAAGGCTGGAGGTGTGAGCTGAAAACGTCCCCCCTCCCCCCAGCTCCTCTGCTGTGGGTCAAGTACTGACTTTGGCTGTTTTGCTGTATCTGAATATCACCTGATTTGCAAGGCCCTGCTACCTTTGACTGTTAACACTGTGGAGTACTGTACTGGGACTAACTATGCAACCAAAAAAAAAAGCTACACGCGCTCCTTCAAAAGTCACGGCTGTCAGAAGTGGGACTGAGGAGACAGAGGCACCCGGAACAATACTGAATGTCCAGCATTTTCTGTTGTTATACTGAATGTTTTGTGTCTTGTGTTTGCCCAGCAGTGTGAAGTCGCGGTCTCTCAGTGTCTGTCCATGGCTCGTTGGGTTCATCGTCTTCCTGCTAAAACCAGCCCCCCCCCCCCATCTTAACCCTTGGCGTACGACTGTCACTTTCTTACTCTGATACTTTTTGAATAAAAAAGTTTGAAAGATAAAAACTGTGCCGCCTCTTCTGTGTGAGTCGTCACCCTCGTGTCATCTGTGGGTCATGGGTCACGGGTCGCCAACTCTCGGATTGTCCGGGAGTCTCCAGGAATTGAAGATTAATCTCCCGGGCAAACAGGAGAAAAATAATCGGGGCCGTTAGAAAACAGTTTGTTTTCTGTCAACACTTTTTGTTTATCAGTTATAAAAAGGTGGGGGTTGGGAAAGAAAAGGCCGTTTGACGGTACAGTCAAGAATTGGATAACGAAGAGTCTGTTCGCTTCCCAGTCGGCCGTGGGAAGGCGGGACGCCGTGAGGATGGACGTGCCGGACGGACCAATGGGGAGAGCGAGGGGGCGGGGCGGGAAGGTCATGTGATGAAACCCCCAGGAAAACAGCCAGCCAGAGTTGGCGACCCCTACAGGCCCCGCGGATAACTGGATTACAGGGGCAGAAATTGGAAACAAGGACTCAGGAACTGCTGGAAGCACTTCTGAAAGAGAAAACGCAGGTTAATGCTTCAGGACTGGCAGGGGAGTCCAAAGCTAACAGGGGAAGGGAGAATAACAGGTAGAGAGCAGGAGCTCTGATAAAGGTGTTTAAAATGTTAAAAGGATTCATTAGGGTAGATACAGAGAGACTATTTCCTCTGCTGGGGTAATCCAGAACGAGGGGACATAATCTTAAAATTAGAGCCAGACCGTTTGGGAGGGACATCAGGTGGCACTTTTTCACATAAAGGGTACGAAAAATCTGGAACTCGCTCCCCAAAAACTCCCTCTGCCGAGTGGGTCAATAACCAGAGGTCAGAGATTCAAAATCACTGGCAAAGGATCCAGAGGGGAGAGGAGGATTTTTTTCACTCGCGAGTTATCGGGACCTGGAACGCTCGACCTGAATAGGTGGTGGAAGCTGATTCCATCAATAATGTTCACAGGGAGTTGGACAGATCCTCGAGGATGAGGAACTTCCAGGGTTACGGACACAAAGCGGGGATGTGGGACTAAGCACAACTGCTCTTTCAAAGAGCCAGCTCAGGCACGCCGGACTGAATGGCCTCCTTCTCTGCTGTGTCTATGATTCTGATTCCAAAATACTGTGGACGCTGGGACAAGTGGAGCTTTCAAGACTGAGATTGATAGATTTTTACTCTAGATAGTGTACCAATAGATTCTAGTATAAGCCAACTGAATCCCACAGCTACCTGGGCTACACTTCCTCCCATCCCGCTTCCTGTAAGGACTCTGTTCCATTCTCCCAGATTCTCCATCTCCGTCACACCAATTCTGACGATGCCACCTTCCATACCAGTGCTTCTGATATGTCTTCCCTTTTCCTCAACCGATGATTTCCCTCTACCGTGGTTGACATGGCTCTCGACTGTGTCCGTTCCATTTCCCGCACTTCTGCTCTCACCCCTTCCAGAACCATGATAGGGTTCCCCTTGTCCTCACCTCCCACCCCACCAGCCTACACATTCAACGGATCATCCTCTGCCATTTCTGCCACCTCCAGCGTGATCCCACCACCAAACGCATCTTCTCCTCCTCTCCCCTTTCAGCATTCCAAAGGAACTGTTCCCTCCGCAACACCCTGGTCCACTCCTCAATCACCCCTAACGGCCCTTCCCCTTCCCACGGCACCTTCCCGTGCAAGCGCAGGAGATGCAACACCTGCCCTTTCGCCTCCTCCCATCCCACTGTCCAGGGCCCCAAACACCCCTTCCAGGTGAAACAGCGATTTACTTGTACTTCTTGCAATTTAATATACTGTATTCACTGCTCACGATGCGGTCTCCTCTACATTGGGGAGACCAAATGCAGATTGGGTGACCACTTTGTGGAACACCTCCATTCAGTCCATAAGCGTGACCGAGCTCCCGATCACCTGTCACTTTAATTCTCTGCTCCACTCCCACTCTGACCGCACTGTCCTCAGCCTCTTACACTGTTCCAATGAAGCTCAACGTAAGCTCGAGGAACAGCAGCTCATGTTTCGATTAGGCACTTTACAGCCTGCCGGACTCAACATCGAGTTCAACAATCTCAGACCATAACCTCTGCCCTTAATTTACTATTGCCATTTACTCCTCCTCTAGACCCAGCTTTTGTTTCTTTACTTGTCTCATTACCACCCCTTTTTGCCTCGCACCATCATCCCTTTTGTCATTTAATCTCTCCTGTCTTCCACCCGATCACAGATCTTCCCTTTTGTTCTTTCCTCCCCTCCCCCCTTTCCCTAACGCTGCACTTGCTTAGAAACTGTTACATCTCCAACTTTTCCCAGTTCTGACGAAGGGTCACAGACCTGAAACATTAACTGTTTCTCTCTCCACGGATACTGCCTGACCTGCTGAGTGTTTCCAGCATTTTCTGTTTTTATTTCAGATTTCCAGCATCCACAGTATTTTGATTTTGTGTTGATAGATTTTTGTACGGTAAGGGTGTCAAGGGATATGGAGCAAAGGTGAGAAAATGGAGCGGAGGTGGAATGGAATCAGCCATGATCCGATTGAAGAGGCTCGAGAGGCTGAATGGCCTCCTCCTGTTCCTAGGGTCCCTACTGGTGGAGCAGCCCCTTGCAGCCTGATTCTGCTGAGAGATGCCTTGCTGATTAGTAGCTGGATCAGTGTTACTGAAGAGATGTTTTAATAACCTCCAGCCAGGCTGAGAGACTCTCTGCATCCATTTCTGATATCTTTCACATCCAATAAATAGCAGCACTTAGAGATGGAGGATAAGAAATGTGCCTGACTATGGCAGCAGGTGGGTTTGAGCACAGAAATCCCTCTCATTTGTGGTTACAGTGAGATTACAGAGGCCAGGCACAAACCATGAAACAGGAGGCTTAGGCTATTGCACCTGCACCTGGCTAGTATCACAGCAGCACAGACAATCTAATCGAGGGGTTTAGATGGTTTATATATATAATAATGGATACCTGGGAGTGAGTTACAGGCTGGAATCTAATTGAGGGGTTCAGATGGTTTATATATAGAATAATGGATACACGGGAGTGAGTTACAGACTGGAATCTAATCGAGGGGTTTAGATGGTTTATATATATAATAATAATGGATACCTGGGAGTGAGTTACAGGCTGGAATCTAATTGAGGGGTTCAGATGGTTTATATTATAGAATAATGGATACCTGGGAGTGAGTTACAGGCTGGAATCTAATTGAGGGGTTCAGATGGTTTATATAAAGAATAATAATGGATACCCGGGAGTGAGTTACAGGCTGGAATCTAATCTAGAAACAGTTTATCTGCAAGAGGCCTATCAACTGAGCTCTATCCTGTTCTCAGCTGATATCCGCATATGTTAATTTTCCACGGGATGGGGGCAAAGGTCATTGAAAATGATGAGGAGCGGGAACCCTGGCTGTCTTTGTAGCTGTGGCTCTGAGACTGAGTGTAAAGCTTGTGCTGCGGCCCCTGTTGCGATTAAGTGTCTCAGTATGGACTGGCTGGTCATGCCTGGGAACGTTGCTGGTCGGTACCCCAGCTGGTGGGGCCCATCGAAAGGCTTGAGGGCGACACATCAGCACGGACACGATTGCCAGCTCTGCAGTTGGAGCACAGGTTTGTGGGGGAATCGGCAACAGGACAGGAGCTGCCGCTGAGACCGCGGGGCCCAGTTGTTAGCACACTCCCCTTCAACCTCTAGAACCTGGGCTTGAATCCAGTCTAGACCAGTGGAATGGAAGCCCCTTCTGGTGGTTCTAACAAAGAAAGGGAAAGTCTCGCATTTATACAGCCATTTTTCAGACGGGACATTAAACCAAGGCCCCGTCTGCCCTCTCAGGTGGACAAAAAAGATCCAACGGCACTATTCAAACTAAAGCAGGGGAGTTACCCCCAGTGTCCTGCCCAATATAATTATCCCTCAACCAAGATCACTAAAATAACAGATTATCTGGTCAGTATCTCATTGCTGTTTGTGGGAGCTTGCTGTGCGCAAATTGGCTGCCGTGTTTCCTACATTACAACAGTGACTCCACTTCAAAAGTACATCATTGGATGTAAAGCACTTTGGCATATCCTGAGGTTGTGAAAGATGCGATATAAATGCTAGTCTTTCTTTTTCATGGCCTCACCCATCTCCAGCCCTACGACCCTCCGAGAACTCACTGAGTGTGGCTCTTGTGCATTCCCCACTTCCCTCACCCCATCATTGGCATCCGTGCCTTCTGCCATCTAGACCCCGCGTTCTGGAATTTCCTCCCTAAACCCCCTCTGCCTCTCCAACTCTCCTCATTTAAAATCCTCGATAAAACCCACCTTTTTGACCAAGCTGTTGGTCACCCCTAATATCTCCTTCTTTGGCTTGGCGCCCATTGTGCTCTGATTGCACTTCTTTGGGACTTTTTTTAATATGTTGAAGGCTGCTATATAAATACAAGTTGTTTTTGTTGTACTGCGGTTGATACGAGACTTGGCCACCAGGTGGCAGAAGAGACCACATTACAAATATAAGCACTCATTGAAACCGATAAGAACGGTGGTCGCTGCCTCTGGATCATCGAAAGGATTTGGCTGGGGCGAATAGGGCATTGACTATCTCATCGATACATGGAGGCAATAGAAAAGTGACCTCAGCTCCTTTGAGGGTAACAGCACCACAAAATGTGGTACTGAGCAATAAAAGAAAGACTTGGGTTTATACAATGCCTTTCATGACCTCAGCACGTCCCAAACCACTTTACAGCCAATTAAGTAATTTTTGGAGTGTAGTCCCTATTGTAATGTACGAAACGTGGCAGCCAATTTGCACACAACAAGCTCCCACAAACAGCATGAGATAATGACCAGACAATCTGTTTTAGTGTTGCTGGTTGAGGGATAAATATTTGCCAGGACACCGGGATTAACTCCACTGCTCGTTTTCAAAATAGTGCCATGGGATCTTTTACATCCACCTGAGAGAGCAGACAGGGCCTCGATTTAATGTTCCATCCGAAAGGCGGCAGCACCCCCTCAGTACTTGAACCACGACCTTTTATCGGAGACCAGATGGTCTTGTATCTACTCTCGAGTCTGTGGTTTGTTGATAGCAGCCAGAGCCAGCAGTTAGGCACTCCCAGTGAGCTCAGTGTATGTGGGGCTTGGGGAGGGGAGCATGCCCCGAGGGCTCCTAATCCTAACTGGAATCCAGCAACCTTGCTTGGAAAGTGGACATCAGCTGAGAACAGAATTGGTCTCGGTTGCGATTTGTGTCCCCCCCTTAGACAGGGGCAGCAGCTTCTATCGAGAATGGGTTGCCTATTCTGGGTGCTGCCAGGGCACAACCCACTCGTCAGCAGGTGGCACCTGTCACAGATAACTCAAGCTGGCGGCTACATGGGGCTTGAGCGCAAAAATCTAGGCGGCACTCCAGTGCAGTGCAGTGCTGAGCGAGGGCTGCACTGTCAGAGGTGCCGTCTTTCGGATGAGACATTAAACCGAGGTCTCGTCTGCTCTCTCAGGTGGACGTAAAAGATCCCACGGCACTATTTCGAAGAAGAGCAGGGGAGTTCTCCCCGGTATCCTGGCCAATATTTATCTCTCAATCAACATAACAAAAAATGATTTTCTGGTCATTATCACATTGCTGTTTGTGGGAGCTTGCTGTACGCAAATTGGCTGCCGCGTTTCCCACATTACAACAGTGACTACACTTCAAAAGTACTTCATTGGCTGTAAAGCGCTTTGAGGCATCCGGTGGTCGTAAAAGACACGATATAAATGAAAGTTTTTTTTTTAATGACAATGAGCCGGATGTTTGGTCAGCAGCAAACGAGCGGCACCGTTTATTGCACTTGCTCACTGTCTTTCGATGGCTTTTACTTACTGTAATTAGAGAGCTATTTCGGCACAGCGTCCTCTACAGGAAATCTGGGACCTGTGTGAACAGGGCAAGCAACTGTGCATATCCCTAACCAATCAGATTGAAGAATCGTTAATGAGCAACGCAGAGTCTGAACCAGGAAGTGTAAGTTAGAATATTTAATTCAATGTGAAATCAGTACAGAAAGCAAAATGGAGGGGGAAAGAAAGGTGCGATTATAGAGAGAGAGATAATAGAGGCAGAAAGAAAAAAGTTATTTACATTTTATAATTAAAATTTTTTTTCTAACAGTCACTCAAATCTGAAGGAATGAGACTCCACACTTGTAAAAGTGAATTTTCAGAGGTTGTTTGGCAGTAATTAAAACTTATCACACCATTGCAGATTTACTTACTGGAATGAACAAGCTCTAACTTTTCCTGGCTAGTTTAGTGGGTAACTAGTGGGTAAGTACCGCAACTTCACACCGTTCCTTGTGTTTCAATGCCGAGTCTCTTGGCGAGGTACTGGTGTAGCGAAGCTTGTGGAGGAGCAGGCCAACGCGGACAGCAACTGCCTGATTTCTGCGTTTAACTGCACATGTGCGGCACCGGGAGTTGCTGTCCGATTTGCTCTTTAATTACGCTGAGCACTGATAGCCTCACCGTTGTTTCTACAGCAAAATCTGAGCCAATGACTGTTAACCAATTTCCACATGTGGTCGTGTTTACTTTTGCAGAATGAGATACGTCCAAACAGGTGGCAGTTTTAAAGTTAAAAGGAGTGAGTCTCACTCTAAATCAGCAAGCGGGGACAGGCTTGTATCCTGGGCCCTTCTTACTCACCTCCCGATAGCTGGTCTGGAACAGCACTGACAGGAGGGGAGGGGACAGGTCACCCACTTAACGTCAAGTGAAATATGGCACACAGAGAGAAAGTGAGAGAGAGGGGGAAGAGAATGTGAGGGAGAGATAGATGGAGATAGAAAGGTAGAGAAAAGGGGTGAGAGAGATAGAAAGGTAGAGAAAGGGGGTGAGAGAGAGGCAGAAAGGTAGAGAAAGGGGGTGAGAGAGAGAGGGAGAAAGGTAGAGAAAAGGGGTGAGAGAGAGATAGAAAGGTAGAGAAAGGGGGTGAGAGAGAGAGAGAAAGGTAGAGAAAGGGGGTGAGAGAGAGAGAGATAGAAAGGTAGAGAAAGGGGGTGAGAGAGAGAGAGAAAGGTAGAGAAAGGGGGTGAGAGAGAGAGATAGAAAGGTAGAGAAAGGGGGTGAGAGAGAGAGAGAAAGGTAGAGAAAGGGGGTGAGAGAGAGAGAGAGATAGAAAGGTAGAGAAAGGGGGTGAGAGAGAGAGAGATAGAAAGGTAGAGAAAGGGGGTGAGAGAGAGATAGAAAGGTAGAGAAAGGGGGTGAGAGAGAGAGAGAGATAGAAAGGTAGAGAAAGGGGGTGAGAGAGAGAGATAGAAAGGTAGAGAAAGGGGGTGAGAGAGAGAGAGAGATTGAAAGGTAGAGAAAGGGGGTGAGAGAGAGATAGAAAGGTAGAGAAAGGGGGTGAGAGAGAGAGAGATAGAAAGGTAGAGAAAGGGGGTGAGAGAGAGAGAGAGATAGAAAGGTAGAGAAAGGGGGTGAGAGAGAGAGATAGAAAGGTAGAGAAAGGGGGTGAGAGAGAGAGAGAGATAGAAAGGTAGAGAAAGGGGGTGAGAGAGAGAGAGAGATAGAAAGGTAGAGAAAGGGGGTGAGAGAGAGAGAGAGATAGAAAGGTAGAGAAAGGGGGTGAGAGAGAGAGAGAGAGATAGAAAGGTAGAGAAAGGGGGTGAGAGAGAGAGAGAGATAAAGGTAGAAAAAGAGGGTGAGAGAGAGAGAGAGATAGAAAGGTAGAGAAAGGGGGTGAGAGAGAGAGAGAGATAGAAAGGTAGAGAAAGGGGGTGAGAGAGATAGAAAGGGAGAGAAAGGGGGTGTGAGAGAGAGAGATAGAAAGGTAGAGAAAGGGGGTGAGAGAGAGAGATAGAAAGGTAGAGAAAGGGGGTGAGAGAGAGAGAGAGAGAAAGGTAGAGAAAGGGGGTGAGCGAGAGAGATAGAAAGGTAGAGAAAGGGGGTGAGAGAGAGAGAGAAAGAAAGGTAGAGAAAGGGGGTGAGAGAGAGAAAGAAAGGTAGAGAAAGGGGGTGAGAGAGAGATAGAAAGGTAGAGAAAGGGGGTGTGAGAGAGAGAGAGAGAGAAAAGTAGAGAAAGGGGGTGAGAGAGAGAGAGATAGAAAGGTAGAGAAAGGGGGTGAGAGAGAGAGATAGAAAGGTAGAAAAAGGGGGTGAGAGAGAGAGAGATAGAAAGGTAGAGAAAGGGGGTGTGAGAGAGAGAGAGATAGAAAGGTGGAGAAAGGGGGTGAGAGAACATAGCCTGGCGATCGAAAAAGGCAGACACAGGCAGACCCGGCTACCAAGAGAGGACAGGATATGCTCTCACTGCAGTCAGGGAGTGGTGGAGACAGAGATGCACTTCCTCACAGCTTGTAGAAAATATCAGGGCATAAGGGAGAATTTCTACCAAAAATTCACAAAAATATGCCCGGAATTCAGAAATTTGAATGACGACCAAAAACTCCCATACCTGCTAGGGGCACACTATGTTACAGCTTGCCATAAACAGAGGGACAACCACTAAATATAAGAAAAGATTATATACAAATTATATGAATGTATATTTATACACTCAGGGATATATCTGTTTATACACTGTATGGATAGATCTGTATTTTTGTGTTCAACCATGAATGTTTTTCGATGCTTTGGCAACATAAGATGTACCTTGTCATGCCAATAAAGCGATTTCAATTGAATTGAATTGAATTGAGAGAGAGATAGAAAGGTAGAGAAAGGGGGTGTGAGAGAGAGAGATAGAAAGGTAGAGAAAGGGGGTGAGAGAGAGAGGCAGAAAGGTAGAGAAAGGGGGTGAGAGAGAGAGATAGAAAGGTAAAGAAAGGGGGTGAGAGAGAGAGAGAGATAGAAAGGTAGAGAAAGGGGGTGAGAGAGAGAGAGAAAGGTAGAGAAAGGGGGTGAGAGAGAGAGAGAGATAGAAAGGTAGAGAAAGGGGGTGAGAGAGAGAGAGAGATAGAAAGGTAGAGAAAGGGGGTGAGAGAGAGAGAGATAGAAAGGTAGAGAAAGGGGGTGAGAGAGAGAGAGATAGAAAGGTGGAGAAAGGGGGTGAGAGAGAGAGGCAGAAAGGTAGAGAAAGGGGGTGAGAGAGAGAGAGATAGAAAGGTGGAGAAAGGGGGTGAGAGAGAGAGGCAGAAAGGTAGAGAAAAGGGGTGAGAGAGAGAGAAAGGTAAAGAAAGGGTGAGAGAGAGAGAGAGAGATAGAAAGGTAGAGAAAAGGGGTGAGAGATAGAAAGGTAGAGAAAGGGGGTGAGAGAGAGAGAGAGAGAGAAAGGTAGAGAAAGGGGGTGTGAGAGAGAGAGAGAGAAAGGTAGAGAAAGGGGGTGAGAGAGAGAGAAAGGTAGAGAAAGATGGGACAGAGACACATAATGAAAGAGAGGGACAGAGAGAAAGATAAAAAGTGAAGAAAGGGAGTGAGACACACAGAAAGGAAAAGTGAGACAGAGAAGAGAGGGACAAAGGGAGGGAAAGAAAAGGTGAGAAAGACGGAGAGGGAGGGGATAGAGACAGAGGGAGTGAAGGAGAGCTGGAGAGAAAGACGGAGAGACACAGAGAGGGATAGAAAGAGAGAGACAGTGAGAGACATATGGGAATCAATTTTCCTTCCTGGGTGGGAGTGCAGCCAAGCGAATGGTCGGCCTGTCCAGGAGAGGCAGAGGGGACACTCCCGCGGCACCTGCCAATCTTCCGACCAACACGGCCTGGGGCAGTCAGTGAGACTCGGCCATTCATATCAGGCAGCTCAGAGGCTGCAGGCGGGGATCCCCGGCACAAGGTAGGGGCATCGGCGGGTTTGGGAAGGGGAATCTCGGTCAGGGGAGGCGGGGTGGGGGGCAAGGGGGAAGCCCAAGATATCCTGGTGGGGCCCAGGGGAGCACTCCTGGTCCACAAGGAAACCTGTATAAAACTTCTGAATGACGCTTACCTGGGCCTCTTCTGGTCCTGATCCTGGATCGTGCCAGCTTTGGTCTGAAGGGGAAAGCTCCACTGCTCCCTCACTCAGTTCTCAGCTTCAAATAGCAGTCGGGCCCCAGTGACACCATCGGAGCCTGACCTGCAGATTTAAAGAGCAGCCCAGCACCAATTTTAAATTGCAGTGGGTCAGAGCGGGGTGGGAAAGGAGTAAGTCCCCGGCTCCATTATGACTAACCCCCACATCCGCTTACTGCTGGGCAGAGAGGATTTAAAACTACTCTCATAGTAAGAGAGGAAAAGGAAGAGATAAAGTAGTAAAGAAGAATAGAGCGAGAACGGGAGAGAGAGACAGAGAGAGAGATAGTAAGAGAGAGAGAGAGACAGAGAGAGGGAGAGAGGGAGGGAGAGAGAGAGATAGTGAGAATGCACTAAATTATTAATATTGTTATTTTATCATTATCATTATTGTTATTTTATCATTACTATTACTATTATTAGATAGCAGTATGTGCATGCCTCATGAAATTTATACTAAATCGTCATTTAGCATTATAGAAACTAGTGTTTTCACACTCATCCCACAAAATAGGTCCATTTTATTTCGTTTTTTGAACTATATAAATGCGTTCTTTCCACATAAGCTGCTGGAATATCCAGGGTCTCCGCTCCTCAACTTTTGGGATGAAGAGTACAGACCCTGAATTCCTAAAAGCTATAAAAGACATTGATATAATTGTGTTAACAGAAACATGGTGCCAAAAGGACGTGCCCACCCACTGTCCTCCAATGTACCATGAAATCACTGTGCCCTCAGTAAAGAACACTAAGACACGCAAGGGCAGAACCTCCGGGGGAATCTTGGTGTGGTATAAAGGAGAACTGGACAAACACATCTCACCGATAAAACAGGGAAAATCACACGTATGGCTAAAATTAGATAAAAATATAGGAATAGCAAAAAAAGATGTCTACTTATGTGCGATCTACATACCTCCAATAGAATCGCCATATTTTGAAGAGGAGTTATTTGATACTCTCCACATGGAAATCAGCCATTTCCAGGCCCAAGGGAAGGTGCTACTATGTGGGGACCTAAATGCAAGGACCGGATGTGAACCTGACTTCATAGACCCACAGGGCAACAACCATGTGTTTGGCCAGACCCCTTTATATGTCACACCAGCCATCGCAAATCGGAACAACCTTGATTGTGAAATAAATAAAAGCGGTAGGGAGGTAGTGCAACTCTGCCGAGCCTTAGGCCTGTACATAGTTAACGGTAGGTTCAGAGGGGACTCCTTAGGGAGACTCACATATTCCTCAACTCTTGGGTCTAGTGTGGTGGATTATACAATCACTGACCTGGACCCCTGCGATATCAACGCATTCACTGTCAGGCAGCAATCCCCCCTCTCAGACCATAACCAAATAAATGTGTACCTTAAACTTTCTGCCCAAACTACAGACACAAAAAAGGAACCCAGTAAGCTCCATAAAATAAACCAGACATACAGATGGGCCCCAGACAGTGGAGATAAATTCATCACAGCACTAAATTCACCTGATCTCACAAGTAAAATATCAAAATTTAAAGAAAATCTATATGAGATCACCAGAGATGGTGTAAACATGGCCATAGATGATATAAATATGATCTTCCATGAGGCAGCTGTAAAAGCCGACCTTGTGAAACAGAAGAGGAAACGTTACAAAAGACAAAATAAAAATGAGAAATGGTTTGACCACGAATGCAAAAATGCCAGAAAAGACCTGAGAAAAATATCAAACCAAAAGCATCGCCAACCAAACAATCCAGACCTACGTATTAGATACAATGAGACCCTCAAAAGATATAAACACACCATTAGGAACAAAACACAAAATTATACCCACAAAATACTCAAAGAAATTGAAAACTCCATTAATCCAAATCAATTCTGGGATATGTGGAATAACCTGAGTACAACACAATTGCAAGCATTACCAATCCAAGATGGCGACATCTGGAGAACACATTTTGAAAACCTCTACAAAGACATCCCAATAAACGAAACAAACCCAAGTCAACATCATGTCACAGAAAAACTCCACACATTAGAAGCAACAATTAAAGACAACCAAAACCCTCTAGACTCCCCAATCACATGGAAAGAACTGGCCACAAAAACAAAATCTCTCCACCTAAAGAAAGCCTGTGGTCCAGACAACATCAAAAATGAAATGCTCAAGTTCAGCAATATGGAGATGCAGGGTGCTGTACTCAAGTTATTCAACATCATATTACGTTCAGGCTGTTTTCCCGATATCTGGTGCCAAGGACTCATCTCTCCCATATATAAAAGTGGAAACAAATCAGACCCAAATAACTACCGCGGCATCTGTGTCAACAGTTGTCTAGGGAAGTTATTCTGCAGTATTCTAAATAGTAGATTACTGGATTTTCTTAACAAACATAATATCCTTAGAAAAAATCAAATAGGCTTTCTTCCAAAACACCGCACCACCGACCATATCTATACCCTTCACACTCTCATTGAAAAACATATACACCAAACAAAAAATGGGAAAATATTCGCTTGTTTCATTGACTTCAAGAAAGCCTTTGACTCTATCTGGCACGAAGGGCTCTATTATAAACTTCTTCAGTGTGGAATAGGGGGCAAAGTCTATGACCTTATTAAATCGATGTATCTGAAAAATAAATGCGGTATCAAAATTGGAGACAAACGCACCGGTTTCTTCACCCAGAGAAGAGGCGTCCGGCAGGGCTGCAATTTGAGCCCGACCCTGTTCAACATATACATAAATGAATTAGCAGACATGCTGGAGCAAAGCGAGTCACCGGGTCTCTGTCTCCTGGATGGAGAAGTGAAATCCCTGTTCTATGCGGACAACCTGGTTCTGCTGTCTCCCACAGAACAGGGATTACAGCAACAACTAGACCTACTCAACAAATACTGCCAAAATTGGGCCCTAACAGTAAATCTAAAGAAAACCAACATCATGATTTTTCAAAAAAGGCCCAGGTGTCAGGAAAACAAATACCAGTTTACTCTCAGTGATACCATCATAGGACACACTATGAGCTACACTTACCTTGGTCTAACCATTACAGCATCAGGGAGCTTCAGCATAGCAGTGAATGCACTAAAAGAAAAAGCCCGAAGAGCCCTATATGCAATAAAAAGAAAATTCTACAACATCCAAATCCCAATCAAAATCTGGCTCAAAATATTTGATAGCATAATCCTGCCCATTGCGCTGTACGGTAGTGAAGTATGGGGCCCGCTCAATCACCATAGCTACACTAAATGGGAAAAACACACAATAGAAGCCCTACATGCAGAATTTTGCCGAAGCATTCTTCGCACCCAAAGGAAAACACCAACAAATGCATGCAGAGCCAAACTAGGCAGATACCCACTGATAATAAACATCCAAAAATGAGCACTAAACTTCCTAAATCACCTCAAATCTAGCTCCCCAGACACCCTTCATTTTAAAGCCTTCCAGACCCAAGAGCTAAACCCAGAAAAGAGTCCCCTGAGTCAGCTGCTACTGAAACTAAGTACTCCTACTCAGCCGGACCCTGACCAGTCCCAGACCAACACTGCCGTCCAAACACCAATCCGAGTGAACCAAATCATTAAACAATGCAAAGAAACCTACCTGGAACATTGGAACAAAATAACCAAAAGCCAAAGCAGATTAGAATGTTACCGGGCCCTAAAAAGAGAATATAAACTGGCAGACTATCTCTCGACCATCAGAGACACAAAACAGAGACAGACCCTCACCAGGTACAGACTAAGCGACCACCAACTGGCAATTGAAAAAGGAAGATACAAGAAATCCTGGCAGCCTAGAGAGAATAGAATATGTGATCAATGTCTGGCCGGCGAGGTTGAGACAGAGATGCATTTCCTCCTAAAATGCGAAAAATTCAACACAACAAGAAACATATTATTTGACAAGCTCAGCCAAACAACCCCAGATTTCAAAGAATTGGATGACCTGTCAAAATTAAGATTAGTCCTGGGAGAAGGAGACAGACCATACCTTGGTGCCAAATATGTAACAACATGTCACAACCTGAGGACTGTTTAAAATTAATACTGAATGTACCCAACGATGTACAACGACTGTTTAAATTAATATTGTTTAAAGTAATATTGTATGTACCCAACGAAGGTCAAAATTGTTTGACACCTACAGAATGTTGGAAAACTGTACTTTTTGTTATGTAAGCTTTGGCAATATGGTTCCCTGTAAACTTTCATGCCAATAAAGCATTTGAATTGAATTGAATTGAGAGAGAGAGAGACAGAGAGAGAGATAGTAAGAGAGGGAGAGAGAGAGAGAAAGAGAGAGAGGGGGAGAGAGAGAGAGACAGAGAGAGAGATAGTAAGAGAGGGAGGGAGAGAGAGAGAGAGAAAGAGAGACAGAGAGCGAGAGAGAGACAGAGAGAGAGATAGTAAGAGAGGGAGAGAGACCGAGAGAGAAAGAGAGACAGAGAGAGAGATAGTAAGAGAGGGAGAGAGAGAGACAGAGAGCGAGAGAGAGATAGTAAGAGAGGGAGAGAGAGAGAGAGAGAGAGAGAAAGACAGAGAGCGAGAGAGAGAGAGAGAGAGATAGTAAGAGAGGGAGAGAGAGACAGAGAGCGAGAGAGACAGAGAGCGAGAGAGAGAGAGAAAGAGAGAGAGACAGAGAGCGAGAGAGAGACAGAGAGAGAGATAGTAAGAGAGGGAGAGAGAGACAGAGAGCGAGAGAGAGAGACAGAGAGCAAGAGAGAGAGAGAGAGAGAGAGAGAAAGAGAGAGAGACAGAGAGCGAGAGAGAGACAGAGAGCGAGAAAGAGACAGAGCGAGAGAGAGACAGAGAGAGAGATAGTAAGAGAGGGAGAGAGAGACAGAGAGAGACAGAGAGAAAGAGAGACAGAGAGCGAGAGAGAGAGAGAGAGAGAGACAGAGAGAGAGATAGTAAGAGAGGGAGAGAGAGACAGAAAGAGAGAGACAGCGAGAAAGAGAGAGAGACAGAGAGAGAGATACAAGAAATCCTGGCAGCCTAGAGAGAATAGAATATGCGATCAATGTCTGGCCGGCGAGGTTGAAACAGAAATGCATTTCCTCCTAAAATGCGAAAAATTCAACACATCAAGAAACATATTATTCAACAAGCTAAGCCAAACAACCCCAGATTTCAAGGAATTGGATGACCTGTCAAAATTGAGATTAATCCTGGGAGAAGGAGACAGACCATACCTTGGGGCCAAATATGTAACAACATGTCACAACCTGAGGACTGTTTAAAATTAAGACTGTTTAAAATTAATATTGAACGTACCAAATGAAGTACAAAGACCGTTTAAAATTAATATTGTTTAAAAGTAATATTGTATGTACCCAACAAATGTCAAATCGATTGACACCTACAGAATGTTGGAAAACTGTACCTTTTTGCTATGTAAGCTTTGGCAATATGGTTCTCTGTAAACTTTCATGCCAATAAAGCATTTGAATTGGAATTAGTAAGAGAAGGAGAGAGAGACAGAGAGCGAGAGAGAGACAGAGAGAGATAGTAAGAGACGGAGAGAGAGACAGAGAGAGAGACAGAGAGAGAGTAAGAGAGGGAGACAGAGAGAGAGACAGAGAGAGAGAGAGAGAGACAGAGAGAGAGAGGAAGAGAGGGAGAGAGAGACAGATTGAGGGGGAGGAAAGAAAGTGAGAGACAGCATGAGAGAGGGAGGGAAAGGAGAGGCAGGGAGAGGAAGAGATAAAGGGGTAGAGAGCGAGAATGGGAGAGATAGAGTAAAAGAAAGGAAAAGACAGTCAGATTGAGGGGGAGGAGTGGTAGAAATAGGGTGAGAGAGGAAGATGAGGGAGGATAGAACACAAACTAAATCTATACATTAAAATATACAGTTCTTATTCAAATAATCACTGATTTTAAAGGGAAACTCATTAAAAGGAAAGGATTGGGATCATCTCTTTCACTTGTGGTTTCACAGTATGTATAATAATCCATTATTCACAAGCTGCGTATTATTTAAACTCGGAATATTCAGAGCTTGGCACACGGCCTTTGAAGTGCAGGTTATTGAGGTTGGAAGAGCAAATCAGCAGCATTTTAAAAACCATTGACAGTAAGGGCAAGACTATGATGGCACTTTCCATCAAAGGAGTTTAAAGGTCAGCGATGACTCACAAGTGAGATGTTTTCATAGCTGCAAGACCTCAGGTTTGAGTCAGGAACTGGCAGGTAAAGCTTTTCAATAAATCATGCCAGCTTCAAACTGCAAATCAACATTATGATGGGAGCCATATTTTACAGTAGCTATTTAAGGAATGTAGTGTAGTAAAACTCTCAACACTAGAAAGGCCTAGACTAAAAGCAATACGTACTTCGACAGTGCATGCCCTGTGAAGATGGTTTATTATGATATGGAATAATGGATACCCGGGAGTGAGTTACAGACTGGAATCTAATCGAGGGGCTCAGATGATTTTTATATAGAATATATTAGATACCTGGAGTGTGATATACGAAACCAAGGCGGGTAGATAGAGTTAAGATACAGATCAGCCATGATCTAATTGAATGGCAGAACAGGCTCAATGGGCTGAAGGCCTGTTCCTGTTCCTACATTCTCAGGATGGAGAACAGGAGGGAGCCAGAACTGTGCCATCCGATGAAGGGCACCTGCATCTACCATGCAGCATTTAGTTGGCACATCTATTGACAGTGAGAGTCAGCCCTGGCTTGAGACATGGCTTCATCTCTGTGCTGCAGTGCTCTGACCTATTGGGATAATGCTGTAGAATGGCACAGAGCATCACCCTCCTCACAACTATAGGAACATAGGAACAGGAGGAGGCCATTCAGCCCTTCGAGCTTGTTCCACCATTCTGTTAGATCATAGCTGATCTGTATCTTAACTCCATCTACCCACCTTTGTTCCATATCCCTTAATATCCTTGCCCACCAAAAATCTATCAATCTCAGTATTGGCATTTTCAATTGAGCTCCAGACTCAACAGTTTTTTGGGGGAGAGAGTCCAGATTTTCACTACCCTTTATGTGAAGAAGTGCTTCCTGACATCAGCACTGGATGGCCTAGCTCTAATTTTAAGGTGATGCCCCCTTGTTCCGGACTCCCCACACCAGAGGAAATAGTTACTCTCTATCTACCCAATCAACTCCTTTAGTCATCTTACACATCACAATTATATCACCCCTTATTCTTTTATATACTCGAGGGAATACAAGACTAGTCTTTGCAACCTGTCCTCGTAATTTAACCTTTCAACCACCTCATACAGCACCATCCCCACTTCCACGGGCACCCAGCAGGGTGCTAGATGTGTGCTTCATTGGCCACAGCCTCCTGCCTGTACCATGGGTTTTCTTTCCATTCACCCCTTCGCCCTCTCCGCCTCAAGCCTTGGGTTGAGTTGCTTTCTAGGCCTTTCCAGTGGCTTTCAGAATTTGTGTCCCCAAATATTGACGCCCCCTCCCCTTTAATTGGTGCCATTCCTTTCAGCTGTGGCTCAGTGGATAGCACTCTCTCTCTCAACTCTGAGTCAGAAGGTTGTGGGTTCAAGTCCCACTCCAGGGACTTGAGCACATAATCCAGGCTGACACTCCAGTGCAGTGCTAAGGGAGGGCTGCACTGTCGGAGGTGCCGTCTTTCAGATGAGATGCTAAACCGAGGCCCCGTCTGCCCTCTCAGGTGGACATAAAAGATCCCACGGCACTATTTTTGAAGAAGAGCAGGGGAGTTATCCCCGGTGTCCTGGCCAATATTTATCTCTCAACCAACATCACTAAAACAGATTTTCTGGTCATTATCACACTGCTGGGGTTAGCCTTTTAAGACTGAGATGGGTGGTGAATCTCTGCCTCAAGAAGCTGTGGATGCTCAGTCGCTGAGTATATTCAAGGCTGAGATCGGTAGATTTTTGGACTCCCGAGGAATCATAGGATATGGGGATCAAGCAGGAAAGTGGAGTTGAGGTCGAAAATCAGCCACCACCTTACCGAATGGCAAAGCATGCTCAAGCGGCCGTCTGGCCTACTCTTGCTCCTAATTCTTATGCTGTTTGTGGGATCTTGCTGTGCACAAATTAACATCCGCGTGTCCTAAATTACAGCAGTGAATACAGTTCACTTAATTGGCTGTAAAGTGTTTTAGGATGCCCTGAGGTTGTGAAAGGCACCACAGAAATGTAAGAATTTCTTTTTTTCCTTAAAATTTCAAAAAAGGCACAATCTTCTGTTCCCAGCGTTCCCACCTTCATCTGAAGTTATGCAAATCATTCCTGGGCACAAACAGCACCCCTCCATGTGAGTCACTCTGAAACCATCATCACCCCCCAACCCCCGCCCCAACCCACCCACACCCTGCGAGCCATTTGGGTCAAAATTATGGCCATAGCAGAAAATCGATGCTTGATTGCAGGCGAGATATTTGGCTGTGGTGGGCTTCACATCCAACCCCGCTGCTGCCCTTGCCCGATGTCCACTCAGTGAGGTCACGGAACCCCAGCAGATTGGTCCATCCACCCCAGCCCGGGGTAGGTGGGGAGCAGAGGTCAAACCCTCGAGCACGTCACCTGATGAGATCAGCTACTCCAGGCCAGGGACTGAGCCTGGCTCTATCCTGTTTCATGTGGATTGGCAGCTCCTGAGCACATTGTACAGCCCCTGAAGCACTAAGGGAGATGTTAGATTGACTTTTATTTCAAAAGACCTTGCAGCCCCACACAGCTCGGCTTTTCAGAGTGACTTTTAAAACCTGTACGTTCCAGGGATAGGGCTTGCCAACCCTCCAGGATAGTCCTGGAGCCTCCAGGAATTGAACATTAATCGCCTGGACAGTGCTGCGAGCAAACCCAGGAGAGAAATCATTGTTAAAATTAATTGTGTGCTTTATGTTTTTCATTTTCTTTGAACACTTTCATTTATTAGTTGTAAAAATATTAGAAATGGGGGTAAAGGGCTGTTTGACCAGGTGGGGTGGGTGGAAGCGGGAGATCACATGACACAACCTCCAGGTGTACTTCCAATCAGAGTTGGCAACCCTAGTGAGGGAGTGAGCGTGTGCAGCCATTTGTTTGTGTCTTTGATCACAGATACTGCAGCTCCTTTTCTTCTGAGCTTCAACTTTGTTTACTTGTGCGCTGCGTAAACCCTCCCCCTCCACCCCCCACCCCCAAGAGATTTTTAAAAAATCTATTAAACAAACAAGGGAGATGCTTTCCCCGTCTCCCTGGAATGTGTGATGCTATCTTAATTGTAGAGGGGCAACTGGACAAACAGGGCCCTCCCGTTTGTTTTTAACTGTGTCATCTTAGTCTCGTGGGTGGCAGGTGTCAACCCTGACGTCTGTGGGACTGGATGGAACCAGTCCAGGCCAGACTGAATGACGGCATCGACGTGTACAGTCCAAACACAGCAGGGCCGCTGGGGCTAACCTTCCATAGCCACTCAAGGCAGCTATTTCGTGTTACCTCACTGGCGACTGTGAATGGAGAGGGGCGGGGGTGGGGGGAGGGGACGGGGGAAGGAGAGGGCGGGGATGAATCCGAAGTGCAAAAGGAAAGATTAACCCCTTCATTGCTTCAGCCTACAGGAAATGTGTTTGATGAAGAATTTTTGGAGTGAGGGGCACAAGTAAGGTTCCATGACTGGCCTGGAGTCTCCAGGAAGTAAAGATTAATCTCCAGGATACTGCTGCGAGAAAAACCCAGGAGTGAAATCATAGAGGCATTAAAGCAAGTTGTGTTCGTCCTGTTGAATGACTGAGAACTCCCCCATGTTTATGCAGTAACACTTCTCCGCAATTTACAGCAATGGAACACAGTTACAGTTTCCAAACAAACATGTTCAATATTGAGCCTATCAACCTCAGACCATTCAACAGACTCTGTACTACGTGCTACCAAAAACATAGGCTCCCTGACGAAGGAGAAAACAACTAGTGCATCAATATGAACACCAACATATCAATATGAACTATAATGTAACAAATATAAACTCTAAATCATCAACATAAACTCCAGTATATCAACATGAACTCCAGTGTATCAATATGAACTCCAGTGTATCAATATAAACTCCAGTGTATCAATATAAACTCCAGTGTATCAATATAAACTCCAGTGTATCAACATAAACTCCAGTGTATCAATATAAACTCCAGTGTATCAACATAAACTCCAGTGTATCAATATAAACTCCAGTGTATCAATATAAACTCCAGTGTATCAACATAAACTCCAGTGTATCAATATAAATTTCAGTGTATTAACATAAACTCCAGTGTATCAATAAACACGAGTGTATCAATATAAACTCCAGTGTATCAATAAACTCCAGTGTATCAATAAAAACTCCAGTGTATCAATATAAAATCTAGTGTATCAAAATAAACTCCAGTGTATCAATATCTCCAGTGTAATAACATAAACTCCAGTGTATCAATATAAACTCCAGTGTATCAACATAAACTCCAGTGTATCAATATAAAATCTAGTGTATCTAAATAAACTCCAGTGTATCAATATCTCCAGTGTATCAACATAATCTCCAGTGTATCAACATAAACTCCAGTGTGTCAATATAAACTCCAGTTTATCAACATAAACTCCAGAGTATCAACATAAACTCCAGTGTATCAATATAAACTCCAGTGTGTCAATATAAACTCCAGTGTGCAATATAAACTCCAGTGTATCAACATAAACTCCAGTGTATCAATATTATCTCCAGTGTAACAACATAAACTCCAGTGTATCAACATAAACTCAAGTTTATCAACATGAACTCCAGTGTATCACCATAAACTCCATTGTATCAATATAACTACCAGCATATCAATGTAACTTCCAGTGTATCAATATAAACTCCAGTGTATCAAGATAAAATTCAGTTTATCAATATAAGCTCCAGTGTATCAATATAAACTGCAGTGTATCAGTATAAACTCCAGTGCATCAACATAATCTCCAGTGTATCAATATAAGTTCCAGTATATCAACATAAACTCCAGTGTATCAACATAATCTCCAGTGTATCAACATAAAATCCAATGTGTCAATATAAATGCCAGTGTATCAATATAACTTCCAGTGTATCAATATAAACTCCAGCGTATCAATATGACTTCCAGTGTATCAATATAAATGCCAGTTTATCAATATAAATGCCAGTATATCAACATAAACTCCAGTGTATCAACATATAAACTCCAGTATATCAACATAAACTCCAGTGTATCAACATAAACTCCAGTGTATTAATATAAACTCCAGTGTATCAAAATAAACTCCAGTTTATCAATATAAGCTCCAGTGTATCAATATAAACTCCAGTGTATCAACATAAACTCCAGTGTATCAACATAATCTCCAGTGTATCAACATAAACTCCAGTGTATCAATGTAAACTCCAGTGTATCAATAAATTCCAGTGTATCAATAAAAACTCCAGTGTATCAATATAAAATCTAGTGTATCATAATAAGCTGCAGTGTATCAATATCTCCAGTGTAACAACATAAACTCCAGTGTATCAATATAAACCCCAGTGTATCAATAAACTGCAGTTTATCAATAAAAACTCCAGGGTATCAACATAAACTCCAGTGTAGCAACATAAACTCCAGTATATCAATATATAAACTCCAGTGTATCGACATAAACTCCAGTGTATAAATATTATCTCCAGTGTATCAACATAAAATCCAGTGTGTCATTATAAATGCCAGTGTATCAATATAACTTCCAGTGTATCAATATAAACTCCAGCGTTTCAATATGACTTCCAGTGTATCAATATAAATGCCAGTTTATCAATATAAACGCCAGTATATCAACATAAACTCCAGTGTATCAACATAAACTCCAGTGTATCAACATAAACGCCAGTGTATCAACATAAACTCCAGTGTATCAACATAAACTCCAGTGTATCAATATAAACTCCAGTATATCAACATAAATTCCAGTGTATCAATATAAGCTCCAGTGTATCAATATAAACTCCAGTGTATCAATATAAACTCCAGTGTATCAACATAAACTCCAGTGTATCAATGTAAACTCCAGTGTATCAATAAATTCCAGTGTATCAATAAAAACTCCAGTGTATCAATATAAAATCTAGTGTATCATAATAAGCTGCAGTGTATCAATATCTCCAGTGTAACAACATAAACTCCAGTGTATCAATATAAACCCCAGTGTATCAATAAACTGCAGTGTATCAATAAAAACTCCAGTGTATCAATATAAAATCTAGCGTATCATAATAAGCTCCAGTATATCAATATCTCCAGTGTATCAACATAAACTCCAGCGTATCAATATAAACTCCAGTGTACCAATATACATTCCAGTGTATCAACATAAACTCCAGTGTATAAATATTATATCCAGTGTAACAACATAAACTCCAGTGTATCAATAAAAATTCCAGTATATCAACATAAACACCAGTGTATCAATATATTCTCCAGTTTATCAACATAAACTCCAGTGTATCAATATAATCACCAGTGTAACAACATAAACTCCAGTATATCAATATAAACTCCAGTGTATCAAAATAAACTCCAGTGTATCAATATAAACTCCAGTTTATCAACATAAACTCCAGTGTATCGATATAACTTCCAGTGTATGAATATAAACTCCAGTCTATCAATATAACTTCCAGTGTATCAACATAAACTCCAGTGTATCAACATAATCTCCAGTGTATCAACATAAACTCCAGTGTATCAATATAAACTCCAGTATATCAACATAAACTCCAGTGTAGCAACATAATCTCCAGTATATCAACATAAACTCCAGAGTATCAATATAGCTTCCAGTGTATCAACATAAACTCCAGTGTATCAACATAATCTCCAGTGTATCAACATAAACTCCAGTGTGTCAATATAAACTCCAGTGTATCAGTATAACCTCCAGTGTATCAATATAAACTCCAGTGTATCAATATGACTTCCATTGTATCAATATAAATTCCAGTGTATTAATATAAATGCCAGTGTTTAAATATGACATCCAGTGTATCAATATAAACTGTAGTGTATCAATATAAACTGTAGTGTATCAATATAAACTCCAGTGTATCAATATAAACTCCAGTTTATCAACATAAACTCCAGTGTATCAACATAATCTCCAGTATATCAACATAAACTCCAGAGTATCAATATAGCTTCCAGTGTATCAACATAAACTCCAGTGTATCAACATAATCTCCAGTGTATCAACATAAACTCCAGTGTGTCAATATAAACTCCAGTGTATCAGTATAACCTCCAGTGTATCAATATAAACTCCAGTGTATCAATATGACTTCCATTGTATCAATATAAATTCCAGTGTATTAATATAAATGCCAGTGCTTAAATATGACATCCAGTGTATCAATGTAAACTGTAGTGTATCAATATAAACTGTAGTGTATCAATATAAACTCCAGTGTATGAATTTAACTTCCAGCGTATCAATATAAACTCCAGTATATCAATAAACGCCAGTGTATCAATATAAACTCCAGTGTATCAATATAAAATCTAGTGTATCATAATAAGCTCCAGTGTATCACTATCTCCAGTGTAACAACATAAACTCCAGTCTATTAATATAAACTGCAGTGTATCAACATAAACTCCAGTGTATCAAAATAAACTCCAGTGTATCAATATAAACTCCAGTTTATCAACATAAACTCCAGTTTATCAACATAAACTCCAGTGTATCAACATAATCTCCAGTATATCAACATAAACTCCAGTGTGTCAATATAAACTCCAGTGTATCAACATAAACTCCAGTGTATCAACATAAACTCCAGTGTATCAATATAAACTCCAGTTTATCAACATAAACTCCATTTTATCAACAAAATCTCCAGAAAATCAACATAAACTCCAGTGTATCAATATAAACTCCAGTGTATCAACAAAATCTCCAGAAAATCAACATAAACTCCAGTGTACCAATATAAATTCCAGTGTATCAACTAAAGCTCCAGTGTATCAACATAAACCCCAGTGTATCAGTATAAACTCCAGTGTATCAATATAAACTGCAGTGTATCAACATAAACTCCAGTGTATCAATATAAACTCCAGTGTATCACCATAAACTCCAGTGTGTCAATATAAACTCCAGTGTATCAACATAAACTCCAGTGTATCAACATAAACTCCAGTTTATCAATATAAACTCCAGTTTATCAACGTAAACTCCATTTTATCAACAAAATCTCCAGAAAATCAACATAAACTCCAGTGTATCAATATAAACTCCAGTGGCTCAATAGAACTTCCAGTATATCAACATAAACTCCAGTTTATCAACATAAATGCCAGTGTGTCAATATAAACTCCAGTGTAGCAGTATAAACTCCAGTATGTCAATATAAACTCCAGTGTACCAACATAAAATCCAGTGTATCAATATAAACTCCAGTGTATCAATATAACTTCCAGTGTATCAACATAATCTCCAGTGTATCAACATAAACTCCAGTGTGTCAATATAAACTCCAGTGTATCAATATAAACTCCAGTGTATCAATATAAACTCCAGTGTATCAGTATAACCTCCAGTGTATCAATATAAACTCCAGTGTATCAACATAATCTCCAGTGTATCAACATAAACTCCAGTGTGTCAATATAAACTCCAGTGTATCAATATAAACTCCAGTGTATCAGTATAACCTCCAGTGGCTCAATATAACTTCCAGTATATCAACATAAACTCCAGTTTATCAACATAAACTCCAGTGTGTCAATATAAACTCCAGTGTAGCAGTATAAACTCCAGTATGTCAATATAAACTCCAGTGTACCAACATAAAATCCAGTGTATCAATATAAACTCCAGTGTATCAATATAACTTCCAGTGTATCAACATAATCTCCAGTGTATCAACATAAACTCCAGTGTGTCAATATAAACTCCAGTGTATCAATATAAACTCCAGTGTATCAATATAAACTCCAGTGTATCAATATAAACTCCAGTGTACCAATATAAACTCCAGTGTATCAACTTAAGCTCCAATGTATCAACATAAACCCCAGTGTATCAGTATAAACTCCAGTGTATCAATATAAACTGCAGTGTATCAACATAAACTCCAGTGTATCACCATAAATTCCAGTGTATCATTATAAACTCCAGTTTATCAACATAAACTCCAGTGTATCAATATTATCTCCAGTGTAACAACCTACACTTGAGTTTATATTGATACACTGGAGTTTATCAACTAAACTCCAGTGTATCAAAATAAACTCCAGTGTATCAAAATAAACTCCAGCTTATCAACATAAACGCCAGTGTATCAACATAATCTCCAGTATATCAACATAAACTCCAGTGTGTCAATATAAACTCCAGTGTATCAACATAAACTCCAGTGTATCAACATAAACTCCAGTGTATCAATATAAACTCCAGTGGCTCAATATAACTTCCAGTATATCAACATAAACTCCAGTTTATCAACATAAATGCCAGTGTGTCAATATAAATTCCAGTGTAGCAGTATAAACTCCAGTATGTCAATATAAACTCCAGTGTATCAATATAACTTCCAGTGTGTCAATATAAACTCCAGTGTATCAATATAAACTCCAATCTATCAATATTAACTCCAGTATATCAGCATAAACTCCAGTGTATCAATAAAAACTCCACTATATCAATATAAAATCTAGTGTATCATAATAAGCTCCAGTGTATCAATATCTCCAGTGTAACAACATAAACTCCAGTGTATCAATATAAACTCCAGTGTATCAATAAACTCCAGTGTATCAATATAACTTCCAGTGTATTCATATAAACTCCAGTGTATCAATAAAAACTCCAGTGTGTCAACATAAATTCTAGTGTATCAAAATAAAATCCAGTGTATCAATATCGCCAGTGTAACAACATACACTCCAGTGTATCAACATAAACTCCAGTGTATCAATATAAAATCCAGTATACCAATATAAACTCCAGTGTATCAAATTAAGCTCCAGTGTATCAACATAAACTCCAGTGTATCACTATAAACTCCAGTGTATCAAAATAAACTGCAGTGTATCAACATAAACTCCAGTGTATCAACATAATCTCCAGTGTATCAACCAAAACTCCAGTGTGTCAATATAAACTCCAGTTTATCAATATAAACTCCAGTGTATCAATATAAACTCCAGTGAATTAGTCTAACCTCCAGTGTATCAATATAAACTCCAGTGTATCAATATGACTTCCATTGTATCAATATAAATTCCAGTGTATTAATATAACTGCCAGTGCTTAAATATAACTTCCAGTGTAACAACATAAACTCCAGTGTATCAATATAAACTCCAGTGTACCAACATAAACTCCAGTGTATCAATATAAACTCCAGTGTATCAATATAACTTGCAGTGTATCAACATAAACTCCAGTGTATCAACATAAACTCCAGTGTGTCAACATAAACTCCAGTGTATCAATATAAACTCCAGTGTATCAATATAAACTCCAGTGTATCAGTATAACCTCCAGTGTATCAATATAAACTCCAGTGTATCAATATGACTTCCATTGTATCAATATAAATTCGAGTGTATTAATATAAATGCCAGTGCTTAAATATAACTTCCAGCGTATCAATATTAACTCTAGTGTATCAATATAAACTTCTGTATCAGTATAAACTCCAGTGTATGAATTTAACTTCCAGTGTATCAATATAAACTCCAGTTTATCAATATAAACTCCAGTGTATCAACATAAACTCCAGTGTATCAACATCAAATCAAGTGTATCAATATAAACTCCAGTGTATCAATAACTTCTAGTGTATCAATATAAACTTCAGTGTATCAACATAAACTCCAGTGTATCAATATAAACTCCAGTGTATCAATAAACTCCAGTGTATCAATATAAAACTCCAGTGTATCAATATAAAATCTAGTGTATCATAATAAGCTCCAGTGCATCAATATCTCCAGTGTAACAACATGAACTCCAGTGTATCAATATAAACTCGTGTATCAACATAAACTCCAGTGTATCAATATAACTGCCAGTGTATTCATATAAAATCCAGTGTAGCAATAAAAACTCCAGTGTGTCAACATAAAATCTAGTGTATCAAAATAAAATCCAGTGTCAATATCTCCAGTGTAACAACATAAACTCCAGTGTATCAACCTAAACTCCAGTGTATCAATATAAACTCCAGTGTGCCAATATAAACTCCAGTGTATCAACATAAGCTCCAGTTTATCAACATAACCCCCAGTGTATCAGTATAAACTCCAGTGTATCAATATAAACTGCAGTGTATCAACATAAACTCCAGTGTATCAACATAATCTCCAGTGTATCAATATAAACCCCAGTGTATCAATATAAACTCCAGTGTATCAGTATAACCTCCAGTGTATCAATATAAACTCCAGTTTATCAATATGACTTCCATTGTATCAATATAAATTCCAGTGTATTAATATAAATGCCAGTGCTTAAACATAACTTCCAGGGTAACAACATAAACTCCAGTGTATCAACATAAACTCCAGTGTATCAATATAAACTCCAGTTTATCAACATAAACTCCATTTTATCAACAAAATCTCCAGAAAATCAACAAAAACTCCAGTGTATCAATATAAACTCCAGTGGCTCAATATAACTTCCAGTATATCAACATAAACTCCAGTTTATCAACATAAATGCCAGTGTGTCAATATAAACTCCAGTGTAGCAGTATAAACTCCAGTATGTCAATATAAACACCAGTGTATCAATATAACTTCCAGTGTGTCAATATAAACTCCAGTGTATCAATATAAACTCCAATCTATCAATATTAACTCCAGTATATCAGCATAAACTCCAGTGTATCAATATAAACTCTAGTGTTTCAATATAACTTCCAGTGTGTCAATGTAAACTCGAGTGTATCAATATAACTTCCAATGTATCAACATAAATTGCAGTGCATCAATATAAACTCCAGTGTATCAACATAATCTCAAGTTTATCAACATAAACTCCAGTGTATCAATATAAACTCCAGTGTATCAACATAAACTCGTGTATCAATACACCTTCCAGTATATCAACATAAACTCCAGTGTAGCAATATAAACTCCAGTGTATCCACATAAACTCCAGTGTATCAACATACTCTCCAGTGTATCAACATAAACTCCAGTGTATCAATGTAAACTCCAGTGTATCAATAAACTCCAGTGTATCAATAAAAACTCCACTGTATCAATATAAAATCTAGTGTATCATAATAAGCTCCAGTGCATCAATATCTCCAGTGTAACAACATAAACTCCAGTGTATCAATATAAACTCGTGTATCAATATAAACTCATGTATCAACATAAACTCCAGTGTATCAATATAACTTCCAGTGTATTCATATAAAATCCAGTGTAGCAATAAAAACTCCAGTGTGTCAACATAAAATCTAGTGTATCAAAATAAAATCCAGTGTATCAATATCTCCAGGGTAACAACATAAACTCCAGTGTATCAACATAAACTCCAGTGTATCAATATAAACTCCAGTGTACCAATATAAACTCCAGTGTATCAACTTAAGCTCCAGTGTATCAACATAAACCCCAGTGTATCAGTATAAACTCCAGTGTATCAATATAAACTGCAGTGTATCAACATAAATTCCAGTGTATCAATATTATCTCCAGTGTAACAACCTACACTTGAGTTTATATTGATACACTGGAGTTTATCAACTAAACTCCAGTGTATCAAAATAAACTCCAGTGTATCAATATAAACTCCAGTTTATCAACATAAACTCCAGTTTATCAACATCATCTCCAGTTTATCAACATAAACTCCAGTGTGTCAATATAAACTCCAGTGTATCAACATAAACTCCAGTGTATCAACATAAACTCCAGTGTATCAATATAAACTCCAGTTTATCAACATAAACTCCATTTTATCAACAAAATCTCCAGAAAATCAACATAAACTCCAGTGTATCAATATAAACTCCAGTGGCTCAATATAACTTCCAGTATATCAACATAAACTCCAGTTTATCAACATAAATGCCAGTGTGTCAATGTAAACTCCAGTGTAGCAGTATAAACTCCAGTATGTCAATATAAACTCCAGTGTACCAACATAAAATCCAGTGTATCAATATAAACTCCAGTGTATCAATATAACTTCCAGTGTATCAACATAATCTCCAGTGTATCAACATAAACTCCAGTGTGTCAATATAAACTCCAGTGTATCAATATAAACTCCAGTGTATCAATATAAACTCCAGTGTATCAGTATAACCTCCAGTGCATCAATATAAACTCCAGTGTATCAACATAATCTCCAGTGTATCAACATAATCTCCAGTGTGTCAACATAAACTCCAGTGTATCAATATAAACTCCAGTGTATCAGTATAACCTCCAGTGTATCAATATAAACTCCAGTGTATCAATAACCTCTAGTGTATCAATATAAACTTCAGTGTATCAACATAAACTCCAGTGTATCAACATAAACTCCAGTGTATCAGTAAACTCCAGTGTATCAATAAAAACTCCAGTGTATTAATATAAAATCTGGTGTATCATAATAAGCTCCAGTGCATCAATATCTCCAGTGTAACAACATAAACTCCAGTGTATCAATATAAACTCGTGTATCAACATAAACTCCAGTGTATCAATATAACTTCCAGTGTATTCATATAAAATCCAGTGTAGCAATAAAAACTCCAGTGTGTCAACATAAAATCTAGTGTATCAAAATAAAATCCAGTGTATCAATATCTCCAGGGTAACAACATAAACTCCAGTGTAACAACATAAAATCCAGTGTATCAATATAAACTGCAGTGTATCAACATAAACTCCAGTGTATCAATATAAACTCCAGTGTATCACCATAAATTCCAGTGTATCATTATGAACTCCAGTTTATCAACATAAACTCCTGTGTATCAATATTATCTCCAGTGTAACAACCTACACTTGAGTTTATATTGATACACTGGAGTTTATCAACTAAACTCCAGTGTATCAAAATAAACTCCAGTGTATCAATATAAACTCCAGCTTATCAACATAAACTCCAGTGTATCAACATAATCTCCAGTATAACAACATAAACTCCAGTGTGTCAATATAAACTCCAATGTATCAACATAAACTCCAGTGTATCAACATAAACCGCAGTGTATCAATATAAACTCCAGTTTATCAACATAAACTCCATTTTATCAACAAAATCTCCAGTTTATCAACATAAACTCCAGTGTATCAATATAAACTCCAGTGGCTCAATATAACTTCCAGTATATCAACATAAACTCCAGTTTATCAACATAAGTGCCAGTGTGTCAATATAAACTCCAGTGTAGCAGTATAAACTCCAGTATGTCAATATAAACTCCAGTGTATCAATATAACTTCCAGTGTGTCAATATAAACTCCAGTGCATCAATATAAACTCCAATCTATCAATATTAACTCCAGTATATCAGCATAAACTCCAGTGTATCAATATAAACTCCAGTGTTTCAATATAACTTCCAGTGTGTCAATGTAAACTCGAGTGTATCAATATAACTTCCAATGTATCAACATAAATTGCAGTGAATCAATATAAACTCCAGTGTATCAACATAATCTCAAGTTTATCAACATAAACTCCAGTGTATCAATATAAACTCCAGTGTATCAACATAAACTCGTGTATCAATATACCTTCCAGTATATCAACATAAACTCCAGTGTAGCAATATAAACTCCAGTGTATCCACATAAACTCCAGTGTATCAACATACTCTCCAGTGTATCAACATAAACTCCAGTGTATCAATGTAAACTCCAGTGTATCAATAAACTCCAGTGTATCAATAAAAACTCCACTGTATCAATATAAAATCTAGTGTATCATAATAAGCTCCAGTGCATCAATATCTCCAGTGTAACAACATAAACTCCAGTGTATCAATATAAACTCGTGTATCAATATAAACTCGTGTATCAACATAAACTCCAGTGTATCAATATAACTTCCAGTGTATTCATATAAAATCCAGTGTAGCAATAAAAACTCCAGTGTGTCAACATAAAATCTAGTGTATCAAAATAAAATCCAGTGTATCAATATCTCCAGGGTAACAACATAAACTCCAGTGTATCAACATAAACTCCAGTGTATCAATATAAACTCCAGTGTACCAATATAAACTCCAGTGTATCAACTTAAGCTCCAGTGTATCAACATAAACCCCAGTGTATCAGTATAAACTCCAGTGTATCAATATAAACTGCAGTGTATCAACATAAATTCCAGTGTATCAATATTATCTCCAGTGTAACAACCTACACTTGAGTTTATATTGATACACTGGAGTTTATCAACTAAACTCCAGTGTATCAAAATAAACTCCAGTGTATCAATATAAACTCCAGTTTATCAACATAAACTCCAGTTTATCAACATCATCTCCAGTTTATCAACATAAACTCCAGTGTGTCAATATAAACTCCAGTGTATCAACATAAACTCCAGTGTATCAACATAAACTCCAGTGTATCAATATAAACTCCAGTTTATCAACATAAACTCCATTTTATCAACAAAATCTCCAGAAAATCAACATAAACTCCAGTCTATCATTATAAACTCCAGTGGCTCAATATAACTTCCAGTATATCAACATAAACTCCAGTTTATCAACATAAATGCCAGTGTGTCAATGTAAACTCCAGTGTAGCAGTATAAACTCCAGTATGTCAATATAAACTCCAGTGTACCAACATAAAATCCAGTGTATCAATATAAACTCCAGTGTATCAATATAACTTCCAGTGTATCAACATAATCTCCAGTGTATCAACATAAACTCCAGTGTGTCAATATAAACTCCAGTGTATCAATATAAACTCCAGTGTATCAATATAAACTCCAGTGTATCAGTATAACCTCCAGTGTATCAATATAAACTCCAGTGTATCAACATAATCTCCAGTGTATCAACATAATCTCCAGTGTGTCAACATAAACTCCAGTGTATCAATATAAACTCCAGTGTATCAGTATAACCTCCAGTGTATCAATATAAACTCCAGTGTATCAATAACCTCTAGTGTATCAATATAAACTTCAGTGTATCAACATAAACTCCAGTGTATCAACATAAACTGCAGTGTATCAGTAAACTCCAGTGTATCAATAAAAACTCCAGTGTATTAATATAAAATCTAGTGTATCATAATAAGCTCCAGTGCATCAATATCTCCAGTGTAACAACATAAACTCCAGTGTATCAATATAAACTCGTGTATCAACATAAACTCCAGTGTATCAATATAACTTCCAGTGTATTCATATAAAATCCAGTGTAGCAATAAAAACTCCAGTGTGTCAACATAAAATCTAGTGTATCAAAATAAAATCCAGTGTATCAATATCTCCAGGGTAACAACATAAACTCCAGTGTAACAACATAAACTCCAGTGTATCAATATAAACTCCAGTTTATCAACATAAACTCCATTTTATCAACAAAATCTCCAGAAAATCAACATAAACTCCAGTGTATCAATATAAACTCCAGTGGCTCAATATAACTTCCAGTATATCAACATAAACTCCAGTTTATCAACATAAATGCCAGTGTGTCAATGTAAACTCCAGTGTAGCAGTATAAACTCCAGTATGTCAATATAAACTCCAGTGTACCAACATAAAATCCAGTGTATCAATATAAACTCCAGTGTATCAATATAACTTCCAGTGTATCAACATAATCTCCAGTGTATCAACATAAACTCCAGTGTGTCAATATAAACTCCAGTGTATCAATATAAACTCCAGTGTATCAATATAAACTCCAGTGTATCAGTATAACCTCCAGTGCATCAATATAAACTCCAGTGTATCAACATAATCTCCAGTGTATCAACATAATCTCCAGTGTGTCAACATAAACTCCAGTTTATCAACATAAACTCCAGTTTATCAACATCATCTCCAGTTTATCAACATAAACTCCAGTGTGTCAATATAAACTCCAGTGTATCAACATAAACTCCAGTGTATCAACATAAACTCCAGTGTATCAATATAAACTCCAGTTTATCAACATAAACTCCATTTTATCAACAAAATCTCCAGAAAATCAACATAAACTCCAGTCTATCATTATAAACTCCAGTGGCTCAATATAACTTCCAGTATATCAACATAAACTCCAGTTTATCAACATAAATGCCAGTGTGTCAATGTAAACTCCAGTGTAGCAGTATAAACTCCAGTATGTCAATATAAACTCCAGTGTACCAACATAAAATCCAGTGTATCAATATAAACTCCAGTGTATCAATATAACTTCCAGTGTATCAACATAATCTCCAGTGTATCAACATAAACTCCAGTGTGTCAATATAAACTCCAGTGTATGAATTTAACTTCCAGTGTATCAATATAAACTCCAGTGTATCAGTATAACCTCCAGTGCATTAACATAAACTCCAGTGTATCAACATAATCTCCAGTGTATCAACATAATCTCCAGTGTGTCAACATAAACTCCAGTGTATCAATATAAACTCCAGTGTATCAGTATAACCTCCAGTGTATCAATATAAACTCCAGTGTATCAATAACCTCTAGTGTATCAATATAAACTTCAGTGTATCAACATAAACTCCAGTGTATCAACATAAACTCCAGTGTATCAGTAAACTCCAGTGTATCAATAAAAACTCCAGTGTATTAATATAAAATCTAGTGTATCATAATAAGCTCCAGTGCATCAATATCTCCAGTGTAACAACATAAACTCCAGTGTATCAATATAAACTCGTGTATCAACATAAACTCCAGTGTATCAATATAACTTCCAGTGTATTCATATAAAATCCAGTGTAGCAATAAAAACTCCAGTGTGTCAACATAAAATCTAGTGTATCAAAATAAAATCCAGTGTATCAATATCTCCAGGGTAACAACATAAACTCCAGTGTAACGACATAAAATCCAGTGTATCAATATAAACTGCAGTGTATCAACATAAACTCCAGTGTATCAATATAAACTCCAGTGTATCACCATAAATTCCAGTGTATCATTATGAACTCCAGTTTATCAACATAAACTCCTGTGTATCAATATTATCTCCAGTGTAACAACCTACACTTGAGTTTATATTGATACACTGGAGTTTATCAACTAAACTCCAGTGTATCAAAATAAACTCCAGTGTATCAATATAAACTCCAGCTTATCAACATAAACTCCAGTGTATCAACATAATCTCCAGTATAACAACATAAACTCCAGTGTGTCAATATAAACTCCAATGTTTCAACATAAACTCCAGTGTATCAACATAAACCGCAGTGTATCAATATAAACTCCAGTTTATCAACATAAACTCCATTTTATCAACAAAATCTCCAGTTTATCAACATAAACTCCAGTGTATCAATATAAACTCCAGTGGCTCAATATAACTTCCAGTATATCAACATAAACTCCAGTTTATCAACATAAGTGCCAGTGTGTCAATATAAACTCCAGTGTAGCAGTATAAACTCCAGTATGTCAATATAAACTCCAGTGTATCAATATAACTTCCAGTGTGTCAATATAAACTCCAGTGCATCAATATAAACTCCAATCTATCAATATTAACTCCAGTATATCAGCATAAACTCCAGTGTATCAATATAAACTCCAGTGTTTCAATATAACTTCCAGTGTGTCAATGTAAACTCGAGTGTATCAATATAACTTCCAATGTATCAACATAAATTGCAGTGCATCAATATAAACTCCAGTGTATCAACATAATCTCAAGTTTATCAACATAAACTCCAGTGTATCAATATAAACTCCAGTGTATCAACATAAACTCGTGTATCAATATACCTTCCAGTATATCAACATAAACTCCAGTGTAGCAATATAAACTCCAGTGTATCCACATAAACTCCAGTGTATCAACATACTCTCCAGTGTATCAACATAAACTCCAGTGTATCAATGTAAACTCCAGTGTATCAATAAACTCCAGTGTATCAATAAAAACTCCACTGTATCAATATAAAATCTAGTGTATCATAATAAGCTCCAGTGCATCAATATCTCCAGTGTAACAACATAAACTCCAGTGTATCAATATAAACTCGTGTATCAATATAAACTCGTGTATCAACATAAACTCCAGTGTATCAATATAACTTCCAGTGTATTCATATAAAATCCAGTGTAGCAATAAAAACTCCAGTGTGTCAACATAAAATCTAGTGTATCAAAATAAAATCCAGTGTATCAATATCTCCAGGGTAACAACATAAACTCCAGTGTATCAACATAAACTCCAGTGTATCAATATAAACTCCAGTGTACCAATATAAACTCCAGTGTATCAACTTAAGCTCCAGTGTATCAACATAAACCCCAGTGTATCAGTATAAACTCCAGTGTATCAATATAAACTGCAGTGTATCAACATAAATTCCAGTGTATCAATATTATCTCCAGTGTAACAACCTACACTTGAGTTTATATTGATACACTGGAGTTTATCAACTAAACTCCAGTGTATCAAAATAAACTCCAGTGTATCAATATAAACTCCAGTTTATCAACATAAACTCCAGTTTATCAACATCATCTCCAGTTTATCAACATAAACTCCAGTGTGTCAATATAAACTCCAGTGTATCAACATAAACTCCAGTGTATCAACATAAACTCCAGTGTATCAATATAAACTCCAGTTTATCAACATAAACTCCATTTTATCAACAAAATCTCCAGAAAATCAACATAAACTCCAGTCTATCATTATAAACTCCAGTGGCTCAATATAACTTCCAGTATATCAACATAAACTCCAGTTTATCAACATAAATGCCAGTGTGTCAATGTAAACTCCAGTGTAGCAGTATAAACTCCAGTATGTCAATATAAACTCCAGTGTACCAACATAAAATCCAGTGTATCAATATAAACTCCAGTGTATCAATATAACTTCCAGTGTATCAACATAATCTCCAGTGTATCAACATAAACTCCAGTGTGTCAATATAAACTCCAGTGTATGAATTTAACTTCCAGTGTATCAATATAAACTCCAGTGTATCAGTATAACCTCCAGTGCATTAACATAAACTCCAGTTTATCAACATAATCTCCAGTGTATCAACATAATCTCCAGTGTGTCAACATAAACTCCAGTGTATCAATATAAACTCCAGTGTATCAGTATAACCTCCAGTGTATCAATATAAACTCCAGTGTATCAATAACCTCTAGTGTATCAATATAAACTTCAGTGTATCAACATAAACTCCAGTGTATCAACATAAACTGCAGTGTATCAGTAAACTCCAGTGTATCAATAAAAACTCCAGTGTATTAATATAAAATCTAGTGTATCATAATAAGCTCCAGTGCATCAATATCTCCAGTGTAACAACATAAACTCCAGTGTATCAATATAAACTCGTGTATCAACATAAACTCCAGTGTATCAATATAACTTCCAGTGTATTCATATAAAATCCAGTGTAGCAATAAAAACTCCAGTGTGTCAACATAAAATCAGGGGCTAGATTTTCAGTATAGGCAGTTTTGGGGCGCTAACCTTAGCGCCCGCCCGAAGTTAGCGCCCGCCCCAAAGTAGCGCCCCGTTGCCGGGAATTCAGTGGCTTCGCCCTAAGAGGTTGGTGGAGCGCTAAAAGAGGCGTTCCACTACTCTCTTTAGGCGCTAAGCCGGCGGTCCAGAGGGATAGCGCCCAGGCGGGGCGCAGCACGGGTGCGGTCATTTTTGCACTGACAGCAGACCCCGTGGTGCCGACCAGCTCTTAAAGGGGGAAGGGACGAATTGGTCTGCTGCCACGCCCTGCACACTGCAGCCTTGCAAAGAGGCCTCAACACTACTGCTCAGCCCCAGGGAGTCATGGCAACGCCAGAGAAGGCCCGTCAGCGTGCCCTGCGCTTCTCAGAGGGTGATCTGGACATAATGGTCACAGCTCTGGAGGTGAGGCGCAAGATCTTGTTTCCAGAGAGTGGGAGGAATCCAACCCACCACGACTACACCAAAGCCTGGAAGCAGATCGCCCAGAGGGTGACGTTCACCGGCGAGGCCCCCAGGACCCACACACAATGCCGTAAGAAATACAACGATCTGACCAGGATTGTGAGGGTGAGTAGCCTTTCCAGTCTCCTCCTCATTCTTGCATGTACACCTGACATGATGGGCAAAGGGACCTGAAAGTCCTTTTGGCCAGCCCTCAGCCAGCAGCATTGGGACAGTCATGAGCATCAAATGGCCATTCGGCACTCTACACTTTGGCCAAGCTATTCCACCATGGGAGGCAGTGGACAGTACATCAGGGCTTCACTCTGTCCAAGCTATTCCACCATGGGAGGCAGTGCACACTACATCAGGGCTTCACTGCGCACTTACAGCCCGTCCTTTCTCTTGCAGGCTAAAGTAGCGTTTAATCGCCAGGCCCGTGCCAGGGGTGGCCGCGCCAAGCTGCAGAAGCTCACTCGGCTGGAGGAGCGCGTGTGTGTGCTCATGGGAGCCCGTGTGATTGTCCCCACAGCGTGCGGTGTATCCGACCCTCCACTGCCCGGCAATGGTAAGGACCTCGCCTTTTGGCCCTCTCGCGTCGCACTGGCCCATCCGAGCTACCTCCTTTGCCACTGTCCCAGCAATGCGCTGAATCCCACCAGTCCTAACTCCCTCGCTGACGCCGTCTCCTCACTCTGAAGCTACTCTTGTGCATTCCTGCTTTCAGCTGGTGACGACCAGGACCCTGAGGCTGCCAGTGACAGCACCTCCGACCAGGAGGAGGAGGAGGAGCAAGCCGGACCTTCGGGGGAACAGTCACGTCCCGCAGGAGAGGAGGAAATGCTTGACACCTCCTCACTGGACGAGTGCCTGGAGGAACTGTCGCAGGGCAATGCAGCTTCTGGGACCAGTGGCGTCCAGCCACCCAGCAGCCGTGCGCGTGGCCCGCGGCCTTCCCCCCAAAGGGGGGAAGGATCAGAGGGGAGTGCTGCTGCTCGGCACACTCGCCGTCACCAACGCGGCAAGGGTCCCCTAGTTCGGCCCCCTCCTCCCCAGCGGGAGAGTCGCGACTCCAGTCCGGACACCTTCACTTCGGAGGAGGTGCGGAAGCTGGATCAGATGGCCGACGACTCGGACCGGCGCCACACGGAGCTCATGAGCGTGGTGGGGCGCATGCCTGAGGCCATCGAGTCGCTGGCGACCAGTGTGCGCGAGTTCGGGGCAGCAACTGCCGCGACTGGCCGCATGCTAACTGATGCCGTCAAGACCCTGGCGGATGTGATGCGCGCGCACACCAGGACCACAGGGCCACTCACTGCTGCCACACGCGCTGTCTCAGGCAGGCATCGCCAGGGCAGGCGCCGCGCTGGACCATCCCAGCAAGCCGCCCGTCGGCTGATTGCTGCGGATCCTGCAGTGCGGGCCCGGCCGAGTGCCACCGCGCCACAGCACCAGCCAGCGCATCCCAGATGCCAGCTGGCCCACATTGCGCCATCCGTCGCCGCCATTCCCCCTCTGGGGCGTCGACGGCAAGCGGCTGCAGCTGATGGTGGCCAGGCTCAGGTGCGCCACTCAGCAGACGGCCCCTCGAGGCCCAAACGCCGTGTAGGCCGCCCCCCAGCGGCATCTGGCGGAAGGGCATCTGAGCCTCAGGCGCCTTCCCCCAGCCTCGCAGCAGCCACTGGGCAGAGCTTGCGAAGGAGCAGCAGGCAGAGCAGGGGAGGCAAAATGCTGGCCAAGGTCTCGCCCTCGCGGGCCACTCAGTAGAGGGTGTGGCCAGCTTTCCTTTAATATGGCGGTGGCCATCTTTATTTTGCCCATGGTTGTGCTTTTGGAGGGCTTATTTTTTGCGTTAGGCCGACGTTGAGGCCCGGTTTCAATAAAGGTGGAGTGGCTCCTCCCCAGTTTGTGCGAGTGAGTCGTTTGTTGGGCTTTTTGTGGGGCCCGTTTATTGTTTTTGGGGATCCATGTGGGAAGGGCTTTTCATTTTTGTGCAATAAAAAATTATCTTTATTCATGCAGTCTCCATGGTTGTTCTTCTTAGTGTTTGTTGGCTTCGCCGGCTGAGGGCTTGCGGAGCGGCTGCATTCATCTTCCCTCATGGCCCCTGGCCATTCCCTGACAGGGGGCTTAGAAGTACCGTGTAATAAGGGGGCGTCGTGCGGCCCTTGGCCCTGGTCGCTCCCTCCTGGGAACGTACTCCTGCTCCTCCTCCTCCTCCTCATGCTCCTCCTGCTCCTCCTGCTCCTCCTCCTGAGGTGCTGGTCCAACGTCAGGTGGCAGTGCCTGAGTCCTGCGGATAGCCAGGTTGTGTAGCATGCAGCAAACCACCACAAATTGGGAGACCCGGTCCGGCGAATACTGGAGAGCTCCTCCGGAGCGATCAAGGCAGCGGAACCGCTGCTTGAGGACCCCAATAGTTAGCTCGATGATGTTGCGGGTGGTTTGATGGCTCTCGTTGTAGGCCTCTTCAGCAGCGGTCCTGGGCGCGCGGAGCGGGGTCATGAGCCAGGTGCACAAAGGATAGCCTTTGTCCCCGAGTAGCCATCCTCTTGGGGGAGGCTGTGCCTGGAACATGTCATGCACAGTACTCTGCCGCAGGATAAAGGCATCGTGGCTGCTGCCTGGGAAGCTGGCATTGACTGCCATGATGCGCTGCTTGTGGTCACAGACCAGCTGCACATTCAGAGAATGGTAGCCCTTCCTGTTGCGATACTGCTCGCCATGCTCCAGAGGGGCCCGCAAAGCCACATGCGTACAGTCAATGGCGCCCTGCACCAAGGGGAATTCCCCGAGTCTGGAAAATCCCAATGCGCGCTGATGCTGGCTCTCCAGGGCCATGGGGAAGGAGATGAATTGGCTTCTCCTTCTGAACAGTGCTTCGGTCACCTGGCGGATGCAGCGATGCGCGCCGTACTGGGAGATGTTTGCTATGTCCCCAGCAGCGTATTGGAAGGAGCCGGTGGCATAGAAGTTCAATGCCACCGTCACCTTCACTTCCACCGACAGAGACGTCCTGCACCTGAGCTTTGGCCGCAGATCTCGGCGAAGCAGGTGGCAGATCTCTGCAATCACCCCCTTTCGGAATCGGAGCCTTTTAACACATCGCGCGGCACTCATGTTTAGGTAGGAGCGCTGCTGGCGGTATAGCCTGACTGGGTAAGGCCTACGTGGCCGACGCCTGTAGCCCCCTCTGCCTCTAGCCAGGGCTGCCCCTCTCACAATGCGTCTGCGAGCCCTACGGACATGGAGCTGCAGCTCCGCGTTGGCACCCCATGCAACCCCCATCAAATCCTGGCAAACACTCTAATTTCCAAATGGCCACTTGCAGCGCTGTTGCCTGAGTCCAAAAATACCTGGCTCTTGCTGCTTGAAACCAGTTAGCTATCCTCCTTGTTGTGTCTCCAGAAATGCGTTGCACAAGACTGTTTTCTGAAAAAAGGATGGCCTTTATACTGGAGAGGATGTTCCCTTTAATTAGCGCCCCCCGGGGCCCGCGCTGGTTGTGTTGCGTTCCTTTTTCCAAACGCTCCGGCCGCCCGCCGCACAATGGGGCGGTCCGACTGAAGTTTGCAATCGGGGCGGCCAAAGGGCGTTGCACGAGGATGTGACGTCATTTTCTGCGCGCGCATCCGGGCGGGCGCTAAACTTTGCGCCGGCGCTAACGGGCAACTTAATTTGGGGCGGGGCGCAAACTGTGCTGCGCCCGGGCGCTACACGCATAGCGCCCGGAAATCACTTCTCTTAAGGCGCTAACTGCTGGCGCAAGCAACTGAAAATCTAGCCCCTAGTGTATCAAAATAAAATCCAGTGTATCAATATCTCCAGGGTAACAACATAAACTCCAGTGTAACAACATAAAATCCAGTGTATCAATATAAACTGCAGTGTATCAACATAAACTCCAGTGTATCAATATAAACTCCAGTGTATCACCATAAATTCCAGTGTATCATTATAAACTCCAGTTTATCAACATAAACTCCTGTGTATCAATATTATCTCCAGTGTAACAACCTACACTTGAGTTTATATTGATACACTGGAGTTTATCAACTAAACTCCAGTGTATCAAAATAAACTCCAGTGTATCAATATAAACTCCAGCTTATCAACATAAACTCCAGTGTATCAACATAATCTCCAGTATAACAACATAAACTCCAGTGTGTCAATATAAACTCCAATGTATCAACATAAACTCCAGTGTATCAACATAAACCCCAGTGTATCAATATAAACTCCAGTTTATCAACAAAATCTCCAGTTTATCAACATAAACTCCAGTGTATCAATATAAACTCCAGTGGCTCAATATAACTTCCAGTATATCAACATAAACTCCAGTTTATCAACATAAGTGCCAGTTTGTCAATATAAACTCCAGTGTATCAATATAACTTCCAGTGTGTCAATATAAACTCCAGTGCATCAATATAAACTCCAATCTATCAATATTAACTCCAGTATATCAGCATAAACTCCAGTGTATCAATATAAACTCCAGTGTTTCAATATAACTTCCAGTGTGTCAATGTAAACTCGAGTGTATCAATATAACTTCCAATGTATCAACATAAATTGCAGTGCATCAATATAAACTCCAGTGTATCAACATAATCTCAAGTTTATCAACATAAACTCCAGTGTATCAATATAAACTCCAGTGTATCAACATAAACTCGTGTATCAATATACCTTCCAGTATATCAACATAAACTCCAGTGTAGCAATATAAACTCCAGTGTATCCACATAAACTCCAGTGTATCAACATACTCTCCAGTGTATCAACATAAACTCCAGTGTATCAATGTAAACTCCAGTGTATCAATAAACTCCAGTGTATCAATAAAAACTCCACTGTATCAATATAAAATCTAGTGTATCATAATAAGCTCCAGTGTATCAATATCTCCAGTGTAACAACATAAACTCCAGTGTATCAATATAAACTCCAGTGTATCAATAAACTCCAGTGTATCAATATAACTTCCAGTGTATTCATATAAACTCCAGTGTATCAATAAAAACTCCAGTGTATCAATATAAACTCCAGTGAATCAGTCTAACCTCCAGTGTACCAATATAAACTCCAGTGTATCAAATTAAGCTCCAGTGTAACAACATAAATTCTAGTGTATCAAAATAAAATCCAGTGTATCAATATCGCCAGTGTAACAACATACACTCCAGTGTATCAACATAAACTCCAGTGTATCAATATAAAATCCAGTGTACCAATATAAACTCCAGTGTATCAAATTAAGCTCCAGTGTATCAACATAAACTCCAGTGTATCAGTATAAACTCGTGTATCAAAATAAACTGCAGTGTATCAACATAAACTCCAGTGTATCAACATAATCTCCAGTGTATCAACCAAAACTCCAGTGTGTCAATATAAACTCCAGTTTATCAATATAAACTCCAGTGTATCAATATAAACTCCAGTGAATCAGTCTAACCTCCAGTGTATCAATATAAACTCCAGTGTATCAATATGACTTCCATTGTATCAATATAAATTCCAGTGTATTAATATAAATGCCAGTGCTTAAATATAACTTCCAGTGTAACAACATAAACTCCAGTGTTTCAATATAAACTCCAGTGTACCAACATAAACTCCAGTGTATCAATATAAACTCCAGTGTATCAATATAACTTCCAGTGTATCAACATAAACTCCAGTGTATCAACATAAACTCCAGTGTGTCAATATAAACTCCAGTGTATCAATATAAACTCCAGTGTATCAATATAAACTCCAGTGTATCAGTATAACCTCCAGTGTATCAATATAAACTCCAGTGTATCAATATGACTTCCATTGTATCAATATAAATTCCAGTGTATTAATATAAATGCCAGTGCTTAAATATAACTTCCAGTGTATCAATATTAACTCTAATGTATCAATATAAACTTCTGTATCATTATAAACTCCAGTGTATGAATTTAACTTCCAGTGTATCAATATAAACTCCAGTTTATCAATATAAACTCCAGTTTATCAACATAAACTCCAGTGTATCAACATCAAATCCAGTGTATCAATATAAACTCCAGTGTATCAATAACCTCTAGTGTATCAATATAAACTTCAGTGTATCAACATAAACTCCAGTGTATCAATATAAACTCCAGTGTATCAATAAACTCCAGTGTATCAATAAAAACTCCAGTGTATCAAGATAAAATCTAGTGTATCATAATAAGCTCCAGTGCATCAATATCTCCAGTGTAACAACATGAACTCCAGTGTATCAATATAAACTCATGTATCAACATAAACTCCAGTGTATCAAAATAACTTCCAGTGTATTCATATAAAATCCAGTGTAGCAATAAAAACTCGTGTGTCAACATAAAATCTAGTGTATCAAAATAAAATCCAGTGTATCAATATCTCCAGTGTAACAACATAAACTCCAGTGTATCAACATAAACTCCAGTGTATCAATATAAACTCCAGTGTGCCAATATAAACTCCAGTGTATCAACTTAAGCTCCAGTGTATCAGTATAAACTCCAGTGTATCAATATAAACTGCAGTGTATCAACATAAACTCCAGTGTATCAACATAATCTCCAGTGTATCAATATAACTTCCAGTGTATCAACATAATCTCCAGTGTATCAACATAAACTCCAGTGTGTCAATATAAACTCCAGTGTATCAATATAAACTCCAGTGTATCAATATAAACTTCAGTGTATCAGTATAACCTCCAGTGTATCAATATAAACTCCAGTGTATCAACATAATCTCCAGTGTATCAACATAATCTCCAGTGTGTCAACATAAACTCCAGTGTATCAATATAAACTCCAGTGTATCAGTATAACCTCCAGTGTATCAATATAAACTCCAGTGTATCAATAACCTCTAGTGTATCAATATAAACTTCAGTGTATCAACATAAACTCCAGTGTATCAACATAAACTGCAGTGTATCAGTAAACTCCAGTGTATCAATAAAAACTCCAGTGTATTAATATAAAATCTAGTGTATCATAATAAGCTCCAGTGCATCAATATCTCCAGTGTAACAACATAAACTCCAGTGTATCAATATAAACTCGTGTATCAACATAAACTCCAGTGTATCAATATAACTTCCAGTGTATTCATATAAAATCCAGTGTAGCAATAAAAACTCCAGTGTGTCAACATAAAATCAGGGGCTAGATTTTCAGTATAGGCAGTTTTGGGGCGCTAACCTTAGCGCCCGCCCGAAGTTAGCGCCCGCCCCAAAGTAGCGCCCCGTTGCCGGGAATTCAGTGGCTTCGCCCTAAGAGGTTGGTGGAGCGCTAAAAGAGGCGTTCCACTACTCTCTTTAGGCGCTAAGCCGGCGGTCCAGAGGGATAGCGCCCAGGCGGGGCGCAGCACGGGTGCGGTCATTTTTGCACTGACAGCAGACCCCGTGGTGCCGACCAGCTCTTAAAGGGGGAAGGGACGAATTGGTCTGCTGCCACGCCCTGCACACTGCAGCCTTGCAAAGAGGCCTCAACACTACTGCTCAGCCCCAGGGAGTCATGGCAACGCCAGAGAAGGCCCGTCAGCGTGCCCTGCGCTTCTCAGAGGGTGATCTGGACATAATGGTCACAGCTCTGGAGGTGAGGCGCAAGATCTTGTTTCCAGAGAGTGGGAGGAATCCAACCCACCACGACTACACCAAAGCCTGGAAGCAGATCGCCCAGAGGGTGACGTTCACCGGCGAGGCCCCCAGGACCCACACACAATGCCGTAAGAAATACAACGATCTGACCAGGATTGTGAGGGTGAGTAGCCTTTCCAGTCTCCTCCTCATTCTTGCATGTACACCTGACATGATGGGCAAAGGGACCTGAAAGTCCTTTTGGCCAGCCCTCAGCCAGCAGCATTGGGACAGTCATGAGCATCAAATGGCCATTCGGCACTCTACACTTTGGCCAAGCTATTCCACCATGGGAGGCAGTGGACAGTACATCAGGGCTTCACTCTGTCCAAGCTATTCCACCATGGGAGGCAGTGCACACTACATCAGGGCTTCACTGCGCACTTACAGCCCGTCCTTTCTCTTGCAGGCTAAAGTAGCGTTTAATCGCCAGGCCCGTGCCAGGGGTGGCCGCGCCAAGCTGCAGAAGCTCACTCGGCTGGAGGAGCGCGTGTGTGTGCTCATGGGAGCCCGTGTGATTGTCCCCACAGCGTGCGGTGTATCCGACCCTCCACTGCCCGGCAATGGTAAGGACCTCGCCTTTTGGCCCTCTCGCGTCGCACTGGCCCATCCGAGCTACCTCCTTTGCCACTGTCCCAGCAATGCGCTGAATCCCACCAGTCCTAACTCCCTCGCTGACGCCGTCTCCTCACTCTGAAGCTACTCTTGTGCATTCCTGCTTTCAGCTGGTGACGACCAGGACCCTGAGGCTGCCAGTGACAGCACCTCCGACCAGGAGGAGGAGGAGGAGCAAGCCGGACCTTCGGGGGAACAGTCACGTCCCGCAGGAGAGGAGGAAATGCTTGACACCTCCTCACTGGACGAGTGCCTGGAGGAACTGTCGCAGGGCAATGCAGCTTCTGGGACCAGTGGCGTCCAGCCACCCAGCAGCCGTGCGCGTGGCCCGCGGCCTTCCCCCCAAAGGGGGGAAGGATCAGAGGGGAGTGCTGCTGCTCGGCACACTCGCCGTCACCAACGCGGCAAGGGTCCCCTAGTTCGGCCCCCTCCTCCCCAGCGGGAGAGTCGCGACTCCAGTCCGGACACCTTCACTTCGGAGGAGGTGCGGAAGCTGGATCAGATGGCCGACGACTCGGACCGGCGCCACACGGAGCTCATGAGCGTGGTGGGGCGCATGCCTGAGGCCATCGAGTCGCTGGCGACCAGTGTGCGCGAGTTCGGGGCAGCAACTGCCGCGACTGGCCGCATGCTAACTGATGCCGTCAAGACCCTGGCGGATGTGATGCGCGCGCACACCAGGACCACAGGGCCACTCACTGCTGCCACACGCGCTGTCTCAGGCAGGCATCGCCAGGGCAGGCGCCGCGCTGGACCATCCCAGCAAGCCGCCCGTCGGCTGATTGCTGCGGATCCTGCAGTGCGGGCCCGGCCGAGTGCCACCGCGCCACAGCACCAGCCAGCGCATCCCAGATGCCAGCTGGCCCACATTGCGCCATCCGTCGCCGCCATTCCCCCTCTGGGGCGTCGACGGCAAGCGGCTGCAGCTGATGGTGGCCAGGCTCAGGTGCGCCACTCAGCAGACGGCCCCTCGAGGCCCAAACGCCGTGTAGGCCGCCCCCCAGCGGCATCTGGCGGAAGGGCATCTGAGCCTCAGGCGCCTTCCCCCAGCCTCGCAGCAGCCACTGGGCAGAGCTTGCGAAGGAGCAGCAGGCAGAGCAGGGGAGGCAAAATGCTGGCCAAGGTCTCGCCCTCGCGGGCCACTCAGTAGAGGGTGTGGCCAGCTTTCCTTTAATATGGCGGTGGCCATCTTTATTTTGCCCATGGTTGTGCTTTTGGAGGGCTTATTTTTTGCGTTAGGCCGACGTTGAGGCCCGGTTTCAATAAAGGTGGAGTGGCTCCTCCCCAGTTTGTGCGAGTGAGTCGTTTGTTGGGCTTTTTGTGGGGCCCGTTTATTGTTTTTGGGGATCCATGTGGGAAGGGCTTTTCATTTTTGTGCAATAAAAAATTATCTTTATTCATGCAGTCTCCATGGTTGTTCTTCTTAGTGTTTGTTGGCTTCGCCGGCTGAGGGCTTGCGGAGCGGCTGCATTCATCTTCCCTCATGGCCCCTGGCCATTCCCTGACAGGGGGCTTAGAAGTACCGTGTAATAAGGGGGCGTCGTGCGGCCCTTGGCCCTGGTCGCTCCCTCCTGGGAACGTACTCCTGCTCCTCCTCCTCCTCCTCATGCTCCTCCTGCTCCTCCTGCTCCTCCTCCTGAGGTGCTGGTCCAACGTCAGGTGGCAGTGCCTGAGTCCTGCGGATAGCCAGGTTGTGTAGCATGCAGCAAACCACCACAAATTGGGAGACCCGGTCCGGCGAATACTGGAGAGCTCCTCCGGAGCGATCAAGGCAGCGGAACCGCTGCTTGAGGACCCCAATAGTTAGCTCGATGATGTTGCGGGTGGTTTGATGGCTCTCGTTGTAGGCCTCTTCAGCAGCGGTCCTGGGCGCGCGGAGCGGGGTCATGAGCCAGGTGCACAAAGGATAGCCTTTGTCCCCGAGTAGCCATCCTCTTGGGGGAGGCTGTGCCTGGAACATGTCATGCACAGTACTCTGCCGCAGGATAAAGGCATCGTGGCTGCTGCCTGGGAAGCTGGCATTGACTGCCATGATGCGCTGCTTGTGGTCACAGACCAGCTGCACATTCAGAGAATGGTAGCCCTTCCTGTTGCGATACTGCTCGCCATGCTCCAGAGGGGCCCGCAAAGCCACATGCGTACAGTCAATGGCGCCCTGCACCAAGGGGAATTCCCCGAGTCTGGAAAATCCCAATGCGCGCTGATGCTGGCTCTCCAGGGCCATGGGGAAGGAGATGAATTGGCTTCTCCTTCTGAACAGTGCTTCGGTCACCTGGCGGATGCAGCGATGCGCGCCGTACTGGGAGATGTTTGCTATGTCCCCAGCAGCGTATTGGAAGGAGCCGGTGGCATAGAAGTTCAATGCCACCGTCACCTTCACTTCCACCGACAGAGACGTCCTGCACCTGAGCTTTGGCCGCAGATCTCGGCGAAGCAGGTGGCAGATCTCTGCAATCACCCCCTTTCGGAATCGGAGCCTTTTAACACATCGCGCGGCACTCATGTTTAGGTAGGAGCGCTGCTGGCGGTATAGCCTGACTGGGTAAGGCCTACGTGGCCGACGCCTGTAGCCCCCTCTGCCTCTAGCCAGGGCTGCCCCTCTCACAATGCGTCTGCGAGCCCTACGGACATGGAGCTGCAGCTCCGCGTTGGCACCCCATGCAACCCCCATCAAATCCTGGCAAACACTCTAATTTCCAAATGGCCACTTGCAGCGCTGTTGCCTGAGTCCAAAAATACCTGGCTCTTGCTGCTTGAAACCAGTTAGCTATCCTCCTTGTTGTGTCTCCAGAAATGCGTTGCACAAGACTGTTTTCTGAAAAAAGGATGGCCTTTATACTGGAGAGGATGTTCCCTTTAATTAGCGCCCCCCGGGGCCCGCGCTGGTTGTGTTGCGTTCCTTTTTCCAAACGCTCCGGCCGCCCGCCGCACAATGGGGCGGTCCGACTGAAGTTTGCAATCGGGGCGGCCAAAGGGCGTTGCACGAGGATGTGACGTCATTTTCTGCGCGCGCATCCGGGCGGGCGCTAAACTTTGCGCCGGCGCTAACGGGCAACTTAATTTGGGGCGGGGCGCAAACTGCGCTGCGCCCGGGCGCTACACGCATAGCGCCCGGAAATCACTTCTCTTAAGGCGCTAACTGCTGGCGCAAGCAACTGAAAATCTAGCCCCTAGTGTATCAAAATAAAATCCAGTGTATCAATATCTCCAGGGTAACAACATAAACTCCAGTGTAACAACATAAAATCCAGTGTATCAATATAAACTGCAGTGTATCAACATAAACTCCAGTGTATCAATATAAACTCCAGTGTATCACCATAAATTCCAGTGTATCATTATAAACTCCAGTTTATCAACATAAACTCCTGTGTATCAATATTATCTCCAGTGTAACAACCTACACTTGAGTTTATATTGATACACTGGAGTTTATCAACTAAACTCCAGTGTATCAAAATAAACTCCAGTGTATCAATATAAACTCCAGCTTATCAACATAAACTCCAGTGTATCAACATAATCTCCAGTATAACAACATAAACTCCAGTGTGTCAATATAAACTCCAATGTATCAACATAAACTCCAGTGTATCAACATAAACCCCAGTGTATCAATATAAACTCCAGTTTATCAACAAAATCTCCAGTTTATCAACATAAACTCCAGTGTATCAATATAAACTCCAGTGGCTCAATATAACTTCCAGTATATCAACATAAACTCCAGTTTATCAACATAAGTGCCAGTTTGTCAATATAAACTCCAGTGTAGCAGTATAAACTCCAGTATGTCAATATAAACTCCAGTGTATCAATATAGCTTCCAGTGTGTCAATATAAACTCCAGTGCATCAATATAAACTCCAATCTATCAATATTAACTCCAGTATATCAGCATAAACTCCAGTGTATCAATATAAACTCCAGTGTTTCAATATAACTTCCAGTGTGTCAATGTAAACTCGAGTGTATCAATATAACTTCCAATGTATCAACATAAATTGCAGTGCATCAATATAAACTCCAGTGTATCAACATAATCTCAAGTTTATCAACATAAACTCCAGTGTATCAATATAAACTCCAGTGTATCAACATAAACTCGTGTATCAATATACCTTCCAGTATATCAACATAAACTCCAGTGTAGCAATATAAACTCCAGTGTATCCACATAAACTCCAGTGTATCAACATACTCTCCAGTGTATCAACATAAACTCCAGTGTATCAATGTAAACTCCAGTGTATCAATAAACTCCAGTGTATCAATAAAAACTCCACTGTATCAATATAAAATCTAGTGTATCATAATAAGCTCCAGTGTATCAATATCTCCAGTGTAACAACATAAACTCCAGTGTATCAATATAAACTCCAGTGTATCAATAAACTCCAGTGTATCAATATAACTTCCAGTGTATTCATATAAACTCCAGTGTATCAATAAAAACTCCAGTGTGTCAACATAAATTCTAGTGTATCAAAATAAAATCCAGTGTATCAATATCGCCAGTGTAACAACATACACTCCAGTGTATCAACATAAACTCCAGTGTATCAATATAAAATCCAGTGTACCAATATAAACTCCAGTGTATCAAATTAAGCTCCAGTGTATCAACATAAACTCCAGTGTATCAGTATAAACTCGTGTATCAAAATAAACTGCAGTGTATCAACATAAACTCCAGTGTATCAACATAATCTCCAGTGTATCAACCAAAACTCCAGTGTGTCAATATAAACTCCAGTTTATCAATATAAACTCCAGTGTATCAATATAAACTCCAGTGAATCAGTCTAACCTCCAGTGTATCAATATAAACTCCAGTGTATCAATATGACTTCCATTGTATCAATATAAATTCCAGTGTATTAATATTAATGCCAGTGCTTAAATATAACTTCCAGTGTAACAACATAAACTCCAGTGTTTCAATATAAACTCCAGTGTACCAACATAAACTCCAGTGTATCAATATAAACTCCAGTGTATCAATATAACTTCCAGTGTATCAACATAAACTCCAGTGTATCAACATAAACTCCAGTGTGTCAATATAAACTCCAGTGTATCAATATAAACTCCAGTGTATCAATATAAACTCCAGTGTATCAGTATAACCTCCAGTGTATCAATATAAACTCCAGTGTATCAATATGACTTCCATTGTATCAATATAAATTCCAGTGTATTAATATAAATGCCAGTGCTTAAATATAACTTCCAGTGTATCAATATTAACTCTAATGTATCAATATAAACTTCTGTATCATTATAAACTCCAGTGTATGAATTTAACTTCCAGTGTATCAATATAAACTCCAGTTTATCAATATAAACTCCAGTTTATCAACATAAACTCCAGTGTATCAACATCAAATCCAGTGTATCAATATAAACTCCAGTGTATCAATAACCTCTAGTGTATCAATATAAACTTCAGTGTATCAACATAAACTCCAGTGTATCAATATAAACTCCAGTGTATCAATAAACTCCAGTGTATCAATAAAAACTCCAGTGTATCAAGATAAAATCTAGTGTATCATAATAAGCTCCAGTGCATCAATATCTCCAGTGTAACAACATGAACTCCAGTGTATCAATATAAACTCATGTATCAACATAAACTCCAGTGTATCAATATAACTTCCAGTGTATTCATATAAAATCCAGTGTAGCAATAAAAACTCGTGTGTCAACATAAAATCTAGTGTATCAAAATAAAATCCAGTGTATCAATATCTCCAGTGTAACAACATAAACTCCAGTGTATCAACATAAACTCCAGTGTATCAATATAAACTCCAGTGTGCCAATATAAACTCCAGTGTATCAACTTAAGCTCCAGTGTATCAGTATAAACTCCAGTGTATCAATATAAACTGCAGTGTATCAACATAAACTCCAGTGTATCAACATAATCTCCAGTGTATCAATATAAACCCCAGTGTATCAATATAAACTCCAGTGTATCAGTATAACCTCCAGTGTATCAATATAAACTCCAGTTTATCAATATGACTTCCATTGTACCAATATAAATTCCAGTGTATTAATATAAATGCCAGTGCTTAAACATAACTTCCAGGGTAACAACATAAACTCCAGTGTACCAACGTAAACTCCAGTGTACCAACGTAAACTCTAGTGTATCAATATAAACTCCAGTGTATCAATATAACTTCCAGTGTATCAACATAACCTCCAGTGTATCAACATAATCTCCAGTGTATCAACATAAACTCCAGTGTATCAATAAAAACTCCAGTGTATCAATATAAAATCTAGTCTATCATAATAAGCTCCAGTTTATCAATATCTCCAGTGTAACAACATAAACTCCACTGTATCAATATAAACTCCAGTGTATCAACATAAACTCCAGTGTATCAATATAACTTCCAGTGTATTCATATAAAATCCAGTGTATCAATAAAAACTCCAGTGTGTCAACATAAAATCTAGTGTATCAAAATAAAATCCAGTGTATCAATATCTCCAGTGTAACAACATAAACTCCAGTGTATGAACATAAACTCCAGTGTATCAATATAAACTCCAGTGTATCAGTATAACCTCCAGTGTATCAATATAAACTCCAGTGTATCAATATGACTTCATTGTATCAATATAAATTCCAGTGTTTTAATATAATTGCCAGTGCTTAAATATAACTTCCAGTGTAACAATATAAACTCCAGTCTATCAATATAAACTCCAGTGTACCAACATAAACTCTAGTGTATCAATCTTAACTCCAGTATATCAATATAACTTCCAGTGTATCAACATAAACTCCAGTGTATCAACATAATCTGCAGTGCATCAACATAAACTCCAGTGTGTCAATATAAACTCCAGTTTATCAATATAAACTCCAGTGTATCAATATAAACTCCAGTGTATCAGTATAACCTCCAGTGTATCAATATAAACTCCAGTGTATCAATATGACTTCCATTGTATCAATATAAATTCCAGGGTGTTAATATAAATGCCAGTGCTTAAATATAACTTCCAGGTATCAATATTAACTCTAGTGTATCAATATAAACTTGAGTATCATGATAAACTCCAGTGTATGAATTTAACTTCCAGTGTATCAATATAACTCCAGTATATCAATATAAACTCCAGTGTAACAATATAACTTCCAGTATATCAATATGAACTCCATTGTATGAATATAAACTCCAGTATATCAACATAAACTCCAGTTTATCAATATAAACTCCAGTATATCAACATAAACTCCTGTGTATCAATATAAACTCCAGTGTATCACTATAAACTCCAGTGTATCAACATTAACTCCAGTGTATCAACATAAATGGCAGCGTATCAACATAAACTCCAGTGTGTCAATATAAACTCCAGTGTATCAATATAAACACCAGTGTATCAATATAAATTCCAGTGTATCAATATAAACTCCAGTGTATCAACATAAACTCCAGTGTAACAATATAAACTCCAGTGTATCAATATTAACTTGTGTATCATTATAAACTCCAGTGTATGAATTTAACTTCCAGTGTATCAATTTAAACTCCAGTGTATCAATATAACTTCCAGTGTATCAATATAATCTCAAGTGTATCAACATAAACTCCAGTGTATCAATATAAATTCCAGTTTATCAACATAAACTCCAGTGTATCAACATACTCACCAGTGTATCAACATAAACTCCAGAGTATCAATATAAACTCCAGTTTATCAACAGAAACTCCAGTGTATCAACATAATCTCCAGTGTATCAACATAAACTCCAGTGTATCAATATAAACTCCAGTATATCAACATAAACTCCAGTGTATCAACATAATCTCCAGTGTATCAACATAAACTCCAATGTATCAATATAAACTCCAGTGTAGCAGTATAAATTCCAGTATGTCAATATAAACTCCAGTGTATCAATATAACTTCCAGTGTGTCAATATAAACTCCAGTGTAGCAGTATAAACTCCAGTATGTCAATATAAACTCCAGTGTATCAATATAACTTCCAGTGTGTCAATATAAACTCCAGTGTATCAATATAAACTCCAATCTATCCATATAAACTCCAGTATATCAGCATAAACTCCAGTGTGTCAATATCAACTCCAGTGTATCAATATGACTTCGTGTATCAATGTAAATTCAAGTGTATCAATATAACTTCCAGTGTATCAATATAAACTCCAGTGTATCAATATAAACTCCAGTATATCAACATAAACTCCAGTGTATCAATATAAATTCCAGTGTATCAACATAAACTCCAGTGTATCAATATAAGGTCCAGTGTATCAACATAAACTCCAGTGTATCAATATAACTTCCAGTGTATTAATGTAAACTCCAGTGTATCAACATAAACTCCAGTGTATCAATATTATCTCCAGTTTAACAACATAAACTCCAGTATATCAATATAAACTCAAGTGTATCAACATAAACTCCAGTGTATCAATATAAACACCAGTGTATCAACATAAATTCCAGTGCATCAATATAACTTCCAGTGTATCAACATAAATTCCAGTGCATCAATATAACTTCCACTGCATCAACATAAACATAAGTGTATCAACATAAACTCTGGTGTGCCAATATAAACTCCAGTGTATCATTATAAACTCCAGTGTGTCAATATAAACTCCAGTGTATCAATATAAACTCCAGTGTATCAATATAACTTCCAGTGTATCAATATAAACTCCAGTGTATCAATATAAATGCCAGTGTTTCAATATTACTTCCAGTGTATCAACATAAACTCCAGTTTATCAATATAACTTCCAGCATATCAATATAAACTCCAGTGTATCAATATAAACTCCAGTGTATCAATATAAACTCCAGTTTATCAATATAAACTCCAGTGTATCAATATCTCCAGTGTAATAACATAAACTCCAGTGTATCAATATAAACTCCAGTGTATCAATATAACTTCCAGTGTATCAATATAAACTCCAGTGTATCATTATAAACTCCAGTGTGTCAATATAAACTCCAGTGTATCAATATAAACTCCAGTGTATCAATATAACTTCCAGTGTATCAATATAAACTCCAGTGTACCAATATAAATGCCAGTGTTTCAATATTACTTCCAGTGTATCAACATAAACTCCAGTTTATCAATATAACTTCCAGCATATCAATATAACTTCCAGTATATCAATATAAACACCAGTGTATCAATATAAACTCCAGTGTATCAATATAAACTCCAGTTTATCAATATAAACTCCAGTGTATCAACGTAAACTCCAGTTTATCAATATTATCTACAGTGTAACAACATAAACTCCAGTGTATCAATATAAACTCCAGGTATCAACATAAACTCCAGTGTATCAATATAACTTCCAACATATCAGTATAACTTCCAGTGTAACAACATAAACTCCAGTGTATCAATATAAACTCCAGGTTATCAACATAAACTCCACTATATCAATATAAACTCCAGTATATCAATATAAACTCCAGTGTATCAACATAAACTCCAGTATATCCATATAAACTCCAGTATATCAACATAAACTCCAGTGTATCAACATAAACTCCAGTATATCCATATAAACTCCAGTATATCAACATAAACTCCAGTGTATAAATATTATCTCCAGTATAACAACATAAACTCCAGTGTATCAATGTAAACTCCAGTGTATCAATATAAACTCCAGTGTATCAACATAAACTCCAGTGTATCAATATTATCTCCAGTTTAACAACATAAACTCTAGTATATCAATATAAACTCAAGTGTATCAACATAAACTCCAGTGTATCAATATAAACACCAGTGTATCAACATAAATTCCAGTGCATCAATATAACTTCCAGTGTATCAACATAAATTCCAGTGCATCAATATAACTTCCACTGCATCAGCATAAACATAAGTGTATCAACATAAACTCTGGTGTGCCAATATAAACTCCAGTGTATCAATATAACTTCCAGTGTATCAATATAAACTCCAGTGTATCATTATAAACTCCAGTGTGTCAATATAAACTCCAGTGTATCAATATAAACTCCAGTGTATCAATATAACTTCCAGTGTATCAATATAATCTCCAGTGTATCAATATAAATGCCAGTGTTTCAATATTACTTCCAGTGTATCAACATAAACTCCAGTGTATCAATATAAACTCCAGTGTATCAACATAATCTCCAGTGTATCAACCAAAACTCCAGTGTGTCAATATAAACTCCAGTTTATCAATATAAACTCCAGTGTATCAATATAAACTCCAGTGAATCAGTCTAACCTCCAGTGTATCAATATAAACTCCAGTGTATCAATATGACTTCCATTGTATCAATATAAATTCCAGTGTATTAATATAAATGCCAGTGCTTAAATATAACTTCCAGTGTAACAACATAAACTCCAGTGTTTCAATATAAACTCCAGTGTACCAACATAAACTCCAGTGTATCAATATAAACTCCAGTGTAGCAATATAACTTCCAGTGTATCAACATAAACTCCAGTGTATCAACATAAACTCCAGTGTGTCAATATAAACTCCAGTGTATCAATATAAACTCCAGTGTATCAATATAAACTCCAGTGTATCAGTATAACCTCCAGTGTATCAATATAAACTCCAGTGTATCAATATGACTTCCATTGTATCAATATAAATTCCAGTGTATTAATATAAATGCCAGTGCTTAAATATAACTTCCAGTGTATCAATATTAACTCTAATGTATCAATATAAACTTCTGTATCATTATAAACTCCAGTGTATGAATTTAACTTCCAGTGTATCAATATAAACTCCAGTTTATCAATATAAACTCCAGTTTATCAACATAAACTCCAGTGTATCAACATCAAATCCAGTGTATCAATATAAACTCCAGTGTATCAATAACCTCTAGTGTATCAATATAAACTTCAGTGTATCAACATAAACTCCAGTGTATCAATATAAACTCCAGTGTATCAATAAACTCCAGTGTATCAATAAAAACTCCAGTGTATCAAGATAAAATCTAGTGTATCATAATAAGCTCCAGTGCATCAATATCTCCAGTGTAACAACATGAACTCCAGTGTATCAATATAAACTCATGTATCAACATAAACTCCAGTGTATCAATATAACTTCCAGTGTATTCATATAAAATCCAGTGTAGCAATAAAAACTCGTGTGTCAACATAAAATCTAGTGTATCAAAATAAAATCCAGTGTATCAATATCTCCAGTGTAACAACATAAACTCCAGTGTATCAACATAAACTCCAGTGTATCAATATAAACTCCAGTGTGCCAATATAAACTCCAGTGTATCAACTTAAGCTCCAGTGTATCAGTATAAACTCCAGTGTATCAATATAAACTGCAGTGTATCAACATAAACTCCAGTGTATCAACATAATCTCCAGTGTATCAATATAAACCCCAGTGTATCAATATAAACTCCAGTGTATCAGTATAACCTCCAGTGTATCAATATAAACTCCAGTTTATCAATATGACTTCCATTGTACCAATATAAATTCCAGTGTATTAATATAAATGCCAGTGCTTAAACATAACTTCCAGGGTAACAACATAAACTCCAGTGTACCAACGTAAACTCCAGTGTACCAACGTAAACTCTAGTGTATCAATATAAACTCCAGTGTATCAATATAACTTCCAGTGTATCAACATAACCTCCAGTGTATCAACATAATCTCCAGTGTATCAACATAAACTCCAGTGTATCAATAAAAACTCCAGTGTATCAATATAAAATCTAGTCTATCATAATAAGCTCCAGTTTATCAATATCTCCAGTGTAACAACATAAACTCCACTGTATCAATATAAACTCCAGTGTATCAACATAAACTCCAGTGTATCAATATAACTTCCAGTGTATTCATATAAAATCCAGTGTATCAATAAAAACTCCAGTGTGTCAACATAAAATCTAGTGTATCAAAATAAAATCCAGTGTATCAATATCTCCAGTGTAACAACATAAACTCCAGTGTATGAACATAAACTCCAGTGTATCAATATAAACTCCAGTGTATCAGTATAACCTCCAGTGTATCAATATAAACTCCAGTGTATCAATATGACTTCATTGTATCAATATAAATTCCAGTGTTTTAATATAATTGCCAGTGCTTAAATATAACTTCCAGTGTAACAATATAAACTCCAGTCTATCAATATAAACTCCAGTGTACCAACATAAACTCTAGTGTATCAATCTTAACTCCAGTATATCAATATAACTTCCAGTGTATCAACATAAACTCCAGTGTATCAACATAATCTGCAGTGCATCAACATAAACTCCAGTGTGTCAATATAAACTCCAGTTTATCAATATAAACTCCAGTGTATCAATATAAACTCCAGTGTATCAGTATAACCTCCAGTGTATCAATATAAACTCCAGTGTATCAATATGACTTCCATTGTATCAATATAAATTCCAGGGTGTTAATATAAATGCCAGTGCTTAAATATAACTTCCAGGTATCAATATTAACTCTAGTGTATCAATATAAACTTGAGTATCATGATAAACTCCAGTGTATGAATTTAACTTCCAGTGTATCAATATAACTCCAGTATATCAATATAAACTCCAGTGTAACAATATAACTTCCAGTATATCAATATGAACTCCATTGTATGAATATAAACTCCAGTATATCAACATAAACTCCAGTTTATCAATATAAACTCCAGTATATCAACATAAACTCCTGTGTATCAATATAAACTCCAGTGTATCACTATAAACTCCAGTGTATCAACATTAACTCCAGTGTATCAACATAAATGGCAGCGTATCAACATAAACTCCAGTGTGTCAATATAAACTCCAGTGTATCAATATAAACACCAGTGTATCAATATAAATTCCAGTGTATCAATATAAACTCCAGTGTATCAACATAAACTCCAGTGTAACAATATAAACTCCAGTGTATCAATATTAACTTGTGTATCATTATAAACTCCAGTGTATGAATTTAACTTCCAGTGTATCAATTTAAACTCCAGTGTATCAATATAACTTCCAGTGTATCAATATAATCTCAAGTGTATCAACATAAACTCCAGTGTATCAATATAAATTCCAGTTTATCAACATAAACTCCAGTGTATCAACATACTCACCAGTGTATCAACATAAACTCCAGAGTATCAATATAAACTCCAGTTTATCAACAGAAACTCCAGTGTATCAACATAATCTCCAGTGTATCAACATAAACTCCAGTGTATCAATATAAACTCCAGTATATCAACATAAACTCCAGTGTATCAACATAATCTCCAGTGTATCAACATAAACTCCAATGTATCAATATAAACTCCAGTGTAGCAGTATAAATTCCAGTATGTCAATATAAACTCCAGTGTATCAATATAACTTCCAGTGTGTCAATATAAACTCCAGTGTAGCAGTATAAACTCCAGTATGTCAATATAAACTCCAGTGTATCAATATAACTTCCAGTGTGTCAATATAAACTCCAGTGTATCAATATAAACTCCAATCTATCAATATAAACTCCAGTATATCAGCATAAACTCCAGTGTGTCAATATCAACTCCAGTGTATCAATATGACTTCGTGTATCAATGTAAATTCAAGTGTATCAATATAACTTCCAGTGTATCAACATAAACTCCAGTGTATCAACATAAACTCGTGTATCAATATAAACTCCAGTGTATCAATATAAATTCCAGTGTATCAACATAAACTCCAGTGTATCAATATAACTTCCAGTGTATTAATGTAAACTCCAGTGTATCAACATAAACTCCAGTGTATCAATATTATCTCCAGTTTAACAACATAAACTCCAGTATATCAATATAAACTCAAGTGTATCAACATAAACTCCAGTGTATCAATATAAACACCAGTGTATCAACATAAATTCCAGTGCATCAATATAACTTCCAGTGTATCAACATAAATTCCAGTGCATCAATATAACTTCCACTGCATCAACATAAACATAAGTGTATCAACATAAACTCTGGTGTGCCAATATAAACTCCAGTGTATCATTATAAACTCCAGTGTGTCAATATAAACTCCAGTGTATCAATATAAACTCCAGTGTATCAATATAACTTCCAGTGTATCAATATAAACTCCAGTGTATCAATATAAATGCCAGTGTTTCAATATTACTTCCAGTGTATCAACATAAACTCCAGTTTATCAATATAACTTCCAGCATATCAATATAAACTCCAGTGTATCAATATAAACTCCAGTGTATCAATATAAACTCCAGTTTATCAATATAAACTCCAGTGTATCAATATCTCCAGTGTAATAACATAAACTCCAGTGTATCAATATAAACTCCAGTGTATCAATATAACTTCCAGTGTATCAATATAAACTCCAGTGTATCATTATAAACTCCAGTGTGTCAATATAAACTCCAGTGTATCAATATAAACTCCAGTGTATCAATATAACTTCCAGTGTATCAATATAAACTCCAGTGTATCAATATAAATGCCAGTGTTTCAATATTACTTCCAGTGTATCAACATAAACTCCAGTTTATCAATATAACTTCCAGCATATCAATATAACTTCCAGTATATCAATATAAACACCAGTGTATCAATATAAACTCCAGTGTATCAATATAAACTCCAGTTTATCAATATAAACTCCAGTGTATCAACGTAAACTCCAGTTTATCAATATTATCTACAGTGTAACAACATAAACTCCAGTGTATCAATATAAACTCCAGGTATCAACATAAACTCCAGTGTATCAATATAACTTCCAACATATCAGTATAACTTCCAGTGTAACAACATAAACTCCAGTGTATCAATATAAACTCCAGGTTATCAACATAAACTCCACTATATCAATATAAACTCCAGTATATCAATATAAACTCCAGTGTATCAACATAAACTCCAGTATATCCATATAAACTCCAGTATATCAACATAAACTCCAGTGTATCAATATAACTTCCAACATATCAGTATAACTTCCAGTGTAACAACATAAACTCCAGTGTATCAATATAAACTCCAGGTTATCAACATAAACTCCACTATATCAATATAAACTCCAGTATATCAATATAAACTCCAGTGTATCAACATAAACTCCAGTATATCCATATAAACTCCAGTATATCAACATAAACTCCAGTGTATCAACATAAACTCCAGTATATCCATATAAACTCCAGTATATCAACATAAACTCCAGTGTATAAATATTATCTCCAGTGTAACAACATAAACTCCAGTGTATCAATGTAAACTCCAGTGTATCAATATAAACTCCAGTGTATCAACATAAACTCCAGTGTATCAATATTATCTCCAGTTTAACAACATAAACTCCAGTATATCAATATAAACTCAAGTGTATCAACATAAACTCCAGTGTATCAATATAAACACCAGTGTATCAACATAAATTCCAGTGCATCAATATAACTTCCAGTGTATCAACATAAATTCCAGTGCATCAATATAACTTCCACTGCATCAGCATAAACATAAGTGTATCAACATAAACTCTGGTGTGCCAATATAAACTCCAGTGTATCAATATAACTTCCAGTGTATCAATATAAACTCCAGTGTATCATTATAAACTCCAGTGTGTCAATATAAACTCCAGTGTATCAATATAAACTCCAGTGTATCAATATAACTTCCACTGTATCAATATAATCTCCAGTGTATCAATATAAATGCCAGTGTTTCAATATTACTTCCAGTGTATCAACATAAACTCCAGTGTATCAATATAAACTCCAGTGTATCAATCTAAACTCCAGTTTATCAATATAAACTCCAGTGTATCAACGTAAACTCCAGTTTATCAATATTATCTACAGTGTAACAACATAAACTCCAGTGTATCAATATAAACTCCAGGTATCAACATAAACTCCAGTGTATCAATATAAACTCCAGTGTATCAATATAACTTCCAGCATATCAGTATAACTTCCAGTGTAACAACATAAACTCCAGTGTATCAAAATAAACTCCAGGTTATCAACATAAACTCCACTATATCAATATAAACTCCAGTATATCAATATAAACTCCACTATATCAACATAAACTCCAGTATATCCATATAAACTCCAGTATATCAACATAAACTCCAGTGTATCAACATAAACTCCAGTATATCCATATAAACTCCAGTATATCAACATAATCTCCAGTGTATAAATATTATCTCCAGTGTAACAACATAAACTCCAGTGTATCAATATAAACTCCAGTATATCAACATAAACTCCAGTGTATCAATATAAAATCCAGTGTATCAACATAAACTCCAGTGTATCAATATAATCTCCAGGGTATCAACATAATCTCCAGTGTATCAATATAAACTCCAGTGTATCAACATAAACTCCTCCGGTGTATCAATATTATCTTCAGTGTAACAACATAAACTCCAGTGTATCAATATAAACTCCAGTGTATCAACATAAACTGCAGTTTATAAATACTATCTCCAGTGTAACAACATAAATTGCAGTGTATCAATATAAACTCCAGTGTATCAATATATACTCCAGTTTATCAACATAAACTCAAGTTTATCAACATGAACTCCAGTGTATCACCATAAACTCCATTGTATCAATATAACTACCAGCATATCAATGTAACTTCCAGTGTATCAATATAAACTCCAGTGTATCAAGATAAAATTCAGTTTATCAATATAAGCTCCAGTGTATCAATATAAACTGCAGTGTATCAGTATAAACTCCAGTGCATCAACATACTCTCCAGTGTATCAATATAAGTTCCAGTATATCAACATAAACTCCAGTGTATCAACATAATCTCCAGTGTATCAACATAAAATCCAATGTGTCAATATAAATGCCAGTGTATCAATATAACTTCCAGTGTATCAATATAAACTCCAGCGTATCAATATGACTTCCAGTGTATCAATATAAATGCCAGTTTATCAATATAAATGCCAGTATATCAACATAAACTCCAGTGTATCAACATATAAACTCCAGTATATCAACATAAACTCCAGTGTATCAACATAAACTCCAGTGTATTAATATAAACTCCAGTGTATCAAAATAAACTCCAGTTTATCAATATAAGCTCCAGTGTATCAATATAAAATCTAGTGTATCTAAATAAACTCCAGTGTATCAATATCTCCAGTGTATCAACATAATCTCCAGTGTATCAACATAAACTCCAGTGTGTCAATATAAACTCCAGTTTATCAACATAAACTCCAGAGTATCAACATACTCTCCAGTGTATCAACATAAACTCCAGTGTATCAATATAAACTCCAGTTTATCAACATAAACTCCAGTGTATCGATATAACTTCCAGTGTATGAATATAAACTCCAGTCTATCAATATAACTTCCAGTGTATCAACATAAACTCCAGTGTATCAACATAATCTCCAGTGTATCAACATAAACTCCAGTGTATCAATATAAACTCCAGTATATCAACATAAACTCCAGTGTAGCAACATAATCTCCAGTATATCAACATAAACTCCAGAGTATCAATATAGCTTCCAGTGTATCAACATAAACTCCAGTGTATCAACTTAATCTCCAGTGTATCAACATAAACTCCAGTGTGTCAATATAAACTCCAGTGTATCAGTATAACCTCCAGTGTATCAATATAAACTCCAGTGTATCAATATGACTTCCATTGTATCAATATAAATTCCAGTGTATTAATATAAATGCCAGTGCTTAAATATGACATCCAGTGTATCAATATAAACTGTAGTGTATCAATATAAACTGTAGTGTATCAATATAAACTCCAGTGTATCAATATAAACTCCAGTTTATCAACATAAACTCCAGTGTATCAACATAATCTCCAGTATATCAACATAAACTCCAGAGTATCAATATAGCTTCCAGTGTATCAACATAAACTCCAGTGTATCAACATAATCTCCAGTGTATCAACATAAACTCCAGTGTGTCAATATAAACTCCAGTGTATCAGTATAACCTCCAGTGTATCAATATAAACTCCAGTGTATCAATATGACTTCCATTGTATCAATATAAATTCCAGTGTATTAATATAAATGCCAGTGCTTAAATATGACATCCAGTGTATCAATGTAAACTGTAGTGTATCAATATAAACTGTAGTGTATCAATATAAACTCCAGTGTATGAATTTAACTTCCAGTGTATCAATATAAACTCCAGTATATCAATAAACGCCAGTGTATCAATATAAACTCCAGTGTATCAATATAAAATCTAGTGTATCATAATAAGCTCCAGTGTATCACTATCTCCAGTGTAACAACATAAACTCCAGTCTATTAATATAAACTGCAGTGTATCAACATAAACTCCAGTGTATCAAAATAAACTCCAGTGTATCAATATAAACTCCAGTTTATCAACATAAACTCCAGTTTATCAACATAAACTCCAGTGTATCAACATAATCTCCAGTATATCAACATAAACTCCAGTGTGTCAATATAAACTCCAGTGTATCAACATAAACTCCAGTGTATCAACATAAACTCCAATGTATCAATATAAACTCCAGTTTATCAACATAAACTCCATTTTATCAACAAAATCTCCAGAAAATCAACATAAACTCCAGTGTATCAATATAAACTCCAGTGTATCAACAAAATCTCCAGAAAATCAACATAAACTCCAGTGTACCAATATAAACTCCAGTGTATCAACTAAAGCTCCAGTGTATCAACATAAACCCCAGTGTATCAGTATAAACTCCAGTGTATCAATATAAACTGCAGTGTATCAACATAAACTCCAGTGTATCAATATAAACTCCAGTGTATCACCATAAACTCCAGTGTGTCAATATAAACTCCAGTGTATCAACATAAACTCCAGTGTATCAACATAAACTCCAGTTTATCAATATAAACTCCAGTTTATAAACGTAAACTCCATTTTATCAACAAAATCTCCAGAAAATCAACATAAACTCCAGTGTATCAATATAAACTCCAGTGGCTCAATAGAACTTCCAGTTTATCAACATAAATGCCAGTGTGTCAATATAAACTCCAGTGTAGCAGTATAAACTCCAGTGTACCAACATAAAATCCAGTGTATCAATATAAACTCCAGTGTATCAATATAACTTCCAGTGTATCAACATAATCTCCAGTGTATCAACATAAACTCCAGTGTGTCAATATAAACTCCAGTGTATCAATATAAACTCCAGTGTATCAATATAAACTCCAGTGTATCAGTATAACCTCCAGTGTATCAATATAAACTCCAGTGTATCAACATAATCTCCAGTGTATCAACATAAACTCCAGTGTGTCAATATAAACTCCAGTGGCTCAATATAACTTCCAGTATATCAACATAAACTCCAGTTTATCAGCATAAACTCCAGTGTGTCAATATAAACTCCAGTGTAGCAGTATAAACTCCAGTATGTCAATATAAACTCCAGTGTACCAACATAAAATCCAGTGTATCAATATAAACTCGTGTATCAATATAACTTCCAGTGTATCAACATAATCTCCAGTGTATCAACATAAACTCCAGTGTGTCAATATAAACTCCAGTGTATCAATATAAACTCCAGTGTATCAATATAAACTCCAGTGTATCAATATAAACTCCAGTGTACCAATATAAACTCCAGTGTATCAACTTAAGCTCCAGTGTATCAACATAAACCCCAGTGTATCAGTATAAACTCCAGTGTATCAATATAAACTGCAGTGTATCAACATAAACTCCAGTGTATCAATATAAACTCCAGTGTATCACCATAAATTCCAGTGTATCATTATAAACTCCAGTTTATCAACATAAACTCCAGTGTATCAATATTATCTCCAGTGTAACAACCTACACTTGAGTTTATATTGATACACTGGAGTTTATCAACTAAACTCCAGTGTATCAAAATAAACTCCAGTGTATCAATATAAACTCCAGCTTATCAACATAAACTCCAGTGTGTCAACATAATCTCCAGTATATCAACATAAACTCCAGTGTGTCAATATAAACTCCAGTGTATCAACATAAACTCCAGTGTATCAACATAAACTCCAGTGTATCAATATAAACTCCAGTTTATCAACGTAAACTCCATTTTATCAACAAAATCTCCAGAAAATCAACATAAACTCCAGTGTATCAATATAAATTCCAGTGGCTCAATATAACTTCCAGTATATCAACATAAACTCCAGTTTATCAACATAAATGCCAGTGTGTCAATATAAATTCCAGTGTAGCAGTATAAACTCCAGTATGTCAATATAAACTCCAGTGTATCAATATAACTTCCAGTGTGTCAATATAAACTCCAGTGTATCAATATAAACTCCAATCTATCAATATTAACTCCAGTATATCAGCATAAACTCCAGTGTATCAATAAAAACTCCACTGTATCAATATAAAATCTAGTGTATCATAATAAGCTCCAGTGTATCAATATCTCCAGTGTAACAACATAAACTCCAGTGTATCAATATAAACTCCAGTGTATCAATAAACTCCAGTGTATCAATATAACTTCCAGTGTATTCATATAAACTCCAGTGTATCAATAAAAACTCCAGTGTGTCAACATAAATTCTAGTGTATCAAAATAAAATCCAGTGTATCAATATCGCCAGTGTAACAACATACACTCCAGTGTATCAACATAAACTCCAGTGTATCAATATAAAATCCAGTATACCAATATAAACTCCAGTGTATCAAATTAAGCTCCAGTGTATCAACATAAACTCCAGTGTATCACTATAAACTCCAGTGTATCAAAATAAACTGCAGTGTATCAACATAAACTCCAGTGTATCAACATAATCTCCAGTGTATCAACCAAAACTCCAGTGTGTCAATATAAACTCCAGTTTATCAATATAAACTCCAGTGTATCAATATAAACTCCAGTGAATTAGTCTAACCTCCAGTGTATCAATATAAACTCCAGTGTATCAATATGACTTCCATTGTATCAATATAAATTCCAGTGTATTAATATAACTGCCAGTGCTTAAATATAACTTCCAGTGTAACAACATAAACTCCAGTGTATCAATATAAACTCCAGTGTACCAACATAAACTCCAGTGTATCAATATAAATTCCAGTGTATCAATATAACTTGCAGTGTATCAACATAAACTCCAGTGTATCAACATAAACTCCAGTGTGTCAATATAAACTCCAGTGTATCAATATAAACTCCAGTGTATCAATATAAACTCCAGTGTATCAGTATAACCTCCAGTGTATCAATATAAACTCCAGTGTATCAATATGACTTCCATTGTATCAATATAAATTCCAGTGTATTAATATAACTGCCAGTGCTTAAATATAACTTCCAGTGTAACAACATAAACTCCAGTGTATCAATATAAACTCCAGTGTATCAATATAACTTGCAGTGTATCAACATAAACTCCAGTGTATCAACATAAACTCCAGTGTGTCAATATAAACTCCAGTGTATCAATATAAACTCCAGTGTATCAATATAAACTCCAGTGTAACAATATAAACTCCAGTCTATCAATATAAACTCCAGTGTACCAACATAAACTCTAGTGTATCAATCTTAACTCCAGTATATCAATATAACTTCCAGTGTATCAACATAAACTCCAGTGTATCAACATAATCTGCAGTGCATCAACATAAACTCCAGTGTGTCAATATAAACTCCAGTTTATCAATATAAACTCCAGTGTATCAATATAAACTCCAGTGTATCAGTATAACCTCCAGTGTATCAATATAAACTCCAGTGTATCAATATGACTTCCATTGTATCAATATAAATTCCAGGGTGTTAATATAAATGCCAGTGCTTAAATATAACTTCCAGGTATCAATATTAACTCTAGTGTATCAATATAAACTTGAGTATCATGATAAACTCCAGTGTATGAATTTAACTTCCAGTGTATCAATATAAATGCCAGTGTATCAATATAACTCCAGTATATCAATATAAACTCCAGTGTAACAATATAACTTCCAGTATATCAATATGAACTCCATTGTATGAATATAAACTCCAGTTAATCAACATAAACTCCAGTTTATCAATATAAACTCCAGTATTTCAACATAAACTCCTGTGTATCAATATAAACTCCAGTGTATCACTATAAACTCCAGTGTATCAACATTAACTCCAGTGTATCAATATAAACTCCAGTGTATCAGTATAACCTCCAGTGTATCAATATAAACTCCAGTGTATCAATATGACTTCCATTGTATCAATATAAATTCGAGTGTATTAATATAAATGCCAGTGCTTAAATATAACTTCCAGCGTATCAATATTAACTCTAGTGTATCAATATAAACTTCTGTATCAGTATAAACTCCAGTGTATGAATTTAACTTCCAGTGTATCAATATAAACTCCAGTTTATCAATATAAACTCCAGTGTATCAACATAAACTCCAGTGTATCAACATCAAATCAAGTGTATCAATATAAACTCCAGTGTATCAATAACTTCTAGTGTATCAATATAAACTTCAGTGTATCAACATAAACTCCAGTGTATCAATATAAACTCCAGTGTATCAATAAACTCCAGTGTATCAATATAAAACTCCAGTGTATCAATATAAAATCTAGTGTATCATAATAAGCTCCAGTGCATCAATATCTCCAGTGTAACAACATGAACTCCAGTGTATCAATATAAACTCGTGTATCAACATAAACTCCAGTGTATCAACATAAACTCCAGTGTATCAATATAACTTCCAATGTATCAACATAAATTGCAGTGCATCAATATAAACTCCAGTGTATCAACATAATCTCAAGTTTATCAACATAAACTCCAGTGTATCAATATAAACTCCAGTGTATCAACATAAACTCGTGTATCAATATACCTTCCAGTATATCAACATAAACTCCAGTGTAGCAATATAAACTCCAGTGTATCCACATAAACTCCAGTGTATCAACATACTCTCCAGTGTATCAACATAAACTCCAGTGTATCAATGTAAACTCCAGTGTATCAATAAACTCCAGTGTATCAATAAAAACTCCACTGTATCAATATAAAATCTAGTGTATCATAATAAGCTCCAGTGCATCAATATCTCCAGTTTAACAACATAAACTCCAGTGTATCAATATAAACTCGTGTATCAATATAAACTCGTGTATCAACATAAACTCCAGTGTATCAATATAACTTCCAGTGTATTCATATAAAATCCAGTGTAGCAATAAAAACTCCAGTGTGTCAACATAAAATCTAGTGTATCAAAATAAAATCCAGTGTATCAATATCTCCAGGGTAACAACATAAACTCCAGTGTATCAACATAAACTCCAGTGTATCAATATAAACTCCAGTGTACCAATATAAACTCCAGTGTATCAACTTAAGCTCCAGTGTATCAACATAAACCCCAGTGTATCAGTATAAACTCCAGTGTATCAATATAAACTGCAGTGTATCAACATAAATTCCAGTGTATCAATATTATCTCCAGTGTAACAACCTACACTTGAGTTTATATTGATACACTGGAGTTTATCAACTAAACTCCAGTGTATCAAAATAAACTCCAGTGTATCAATATAAACTCCAGTTTATCAACATAAACTCCAGTTTATCAACATCATCTCCAGTTTATCAACATAAACTCCAGTGTGTCAATATAAACTCCAGTGTATCAACATAAACTCCAGTGTATCAACATAAACTCCAGTGTATCAATATAAACTCCAGTTTATCAACATAAACTCCATTTTATCAACAAAATCTCCAGAAAATCAACATAAACTCCAGTGTATCAATATAAACTCCAGTGGCTCAATATAACTTCCAGTATATCAACATAAACTCCAGTTTATCAACATAAATGCCAGTGTGTCAATGTAAACTCCAGTGTAGCAGTATAAACTCCAGTATGTCAATATAAACTCCAGTGTACCAACATAAAATCCAGTGTATCAATATAAACTCCAGTGTATCAATATAACTTCCAGTGTATCAACATAATCTCCAGTGTATCAACATAAACTCCAGTGTGTCAATATAAACTCCAGTGTATCAATATAAACTCCAGTGTATCAATATAAACTCCAGTGTATCAGTATAACCTCCAGTGTATCAATATAAACTCCAGTGTATCAACATAATCTCCAGTGTATCAACATAATCTCCAGTGTGTCAACATAAACTCCAGTGTATCAATATAAACTCCAGTGTATCAGTATAACCTCCAGTGTATCAATATAAACTCCAGTGTATCAATAACCTCTAGTGTATCAATATAAACTTCAGTGTATCAACATAAACTCCAGTGTATCAACATAAACTGCAGTGTATCAGTAAACTCCAGTGTATCAATAAAAACTCCAGTGTATTAATATAAAATCTAGTGTATCATAATAAGCTCCAGTGCATCAATATCTCCAGTGTAACAACATAAACTCCAGTGTATCAATATAAACTCGTGTATCAACATAAACTCCAGTGTATCAATATAACTTCCAGTGTATTCATATAAAATCCAGTGTAGCAATAAAAACTCCAGTGTGTCAACATAAAATCTAGTGTATCAAAATAAAATCCAGTGTATCAATATCTCCAGGGTAACAACATAAACTCCAGTGTAACAACATAAAATCCAGTGTATCAATATAAATTCCAGTGTATCATTATAAACTCCAGTTTATCAACATAAACTCCTGTGTATCAATATTATCTCCAGTGTAACAACCTACACTTGAGTTTATATTGATACACTGGAGTTTATCAACTAAACTCCAGTGTATCAAAATAAACTCCAGTGTATCAATATAAACTCCAGCTTATCAACATAAACTCCAGTGTATCAACATAATCTCCAGTATAACAACATAAACTCCAGTGTGTCAATATAAACTCCAATGTATCAACATAAACTCCAGTGTATCAACATAAACCCCAGTGTATCAATATAAACTCCAGTTTATCAACATAAACTCCATTTTATCAACAAAATCTCCAGTTTATCAACATAAACTCCAGTGTATCAATATAAACTCCAGTGGCTCAATATAACTTCCAGTATATCAACATAAACTCCAGTTTATCAACATAAGTGCCAGTTTGTCAATATAAACTCCAGTGTAGCAGTATAAACTCCAGTATGTCAATATAAACTCCAGTGTATCAATATAACTTCCAGTGTGTCAATATAAACTCCAGTGCATCAATATAAACTCCAATCTATCAATATTAACTCCAGTATATCAGCATAAACTCCAGTGTATCAATATAAACTCCAGTGTTTCAATATAACTTCCAGTGTGTCAATGTAAACTCGAGTGTATCAATATAACTTCCAATGTATCAACATAAATTGCAGTGCATCAATATAAACTCCAGTGTATCAACATAATCTCAAGTTTATCAACATAAACTCCAGTGTATCAATATAAACTCCAGTGTATCAACATAAACTCGTGTATCAATATACCTTCCAGTATATCAACATAAACTCCAGTGTAGCAATATAAACTCCAGTGTATCCACATAAACTCCAGTGTATCAACATACTCTCCAGTGTATCAACATAAACTCCAGTGTATCAATGTAAACTCCAGTGTATCAATAAACTCCAGTGTATCAATAAAAACTCCACTGTATCAATATAAAATCTAGTGTATCATAATAAGCTCCAGTGTATCAATATCTCCAGTGTAACAACATAAACTCCAGTGTATCAATATAAACTCCAGTGTATCAATAAACTCCAGTGTATCAATATAACTTCCAGTGTATTCATATAAACTCCAGTGTATCAATAAAAACTCCAGTGTGTCAACATAAATTCTAGTGTATCAAAATAAAATCCAGTGTATCAATATCGCCAGTGTAACAACATACACTCCAGTGTATCAACATAAACTCCAGTGTATCAATATAAAATCCAGTGTACCAATATAAACTCCAGTGTATCAAATTAAGCTCCAGTGTATCAACATAAAGTCCAGTGTATCAGTATAAACTCGTGTATCAAAATAAACTGCAGTGTATCAACATAAACTCCAGTGTATCAACATAATCTCCAGTGTATCAACCAAAACTCCAGTGTGTCAATATAAACTCCAGTTTATCAATATAAACTCCAGTGTATCAATATAAACTCCAGTGAATCAGTCTAACCTCCAGTGTATCAATATAAACTCCAGTGTATCAATATGACTTCCATTGTATCAATATAAATTCCAGTGTATTAATATAAATGCCAGTGCTTAAATATAACTTCCAGTGTAACAACATAAACTCCAGTGTTTCAATATAAACTCCAGTGTACCAACATAAACTCCAGTGTATCAATATAAACTCCAGTGTATCAATATAACTTCCAGTGTATCAACATAAACTCCAGTGTATCAACATAAACTCCAGTGTGTCAATATAAACTCCAGTGTATCAATATAAACTCCAGTGTATCAATATAAACTCCAGTGTATCAGTATAACCTCCAGTGTATCAATATAAACTCCAGTGTATCAATATGACTTCCATTGTATCAATATAAATTCCAGTGTATTAATATAAATGCCAGTGCTTAAATATAACTTCCAGTGTATCAATATTAACTCTAATGTATCAATATAAACTTCTGTATCATTATAAACTCCAGTGTATGAATTTAACTTCCAGTGTATCAATATAAACTCCAGTTTATCAATATAAACGCCAGTTTATCAACATAAACTCCAGTGTATCAACATCAAATCCAGTGTATCAATATAAACTCCAGTGTATCAATAACCTCTAGTGTATCAATATAAACTTCAGTGTATCAACATAAACTCCAGTGTATCAATATAAACTCCAGTGTATCAATAAACTCCAGTGTATCAATAAAAACTCCAGTGTATCAAGATAAAATCTAGTGTATCATAATAAGCTCCAGTGCATCAATATCTCCAGTGTAACAACATGAACTCCAGTGTATCAATATAAACTCATGTATCAACATAAACTCCAGTGTATCAATATAACTTCCAGTGTATTCATATAAAATCCAGTGTAGCAATAAAAACTCGTGTGTCAACATAAAATCTAGTGTATCAAAATAAAATCCAGTGTATCAATATCTCCAGTGTAACAACATAAACTCCAGTGTATCAACATAAACTCCAGTGTATCAATATAAACTCCAGTGTGCCAATATAAACTCCAGTGTATCAACTTAAGCTCCAGTGTATCAGTATAAACTCCAGTGTATCAATATAAACTGCAGTGTATCAACATAAACTCCAGTGTATCAACATAATCTCCAGTGTATCAATATAAACCCCAGTGTATCAATATAAACTCCAGTGTATCAGTATAACCTCCAGTGTATCAATATAAACTCCAGTTTATCAATATGACTTCCATTGTACCAATATAAATTCCAGTGTATTAATATAAATGCCAGTGCTTAAACATAACTTCCAGGGTAACAACATAAACTCCAGTGTACCAACGTAAACTCCAGTGTACCAACGTAAACTCTAGTGTATCAATATAAACTCCAGTGTATCAATATAACTTCCAGTGTATCAACATAACCTCCAGTGTATCAACATAATCTCCAGTGTATCAACATAAACTCCAGTGTATCAATAAAAACTCCAGTGTATCAATATAAAATCTAGTCTATCATAATAAGCTCCAGTTTATCAATATCTCCAGTGTAACAACATAAACTCCACTGTATCAATATAAACTCCAGTGTATCAACATAAACTCCAGTGTATCAATATAACTTCCAGTGTATTCATATAAAATCCAGTGTATCAATAAAAACTCCAGTGTGTCAACATAAAATCTAGTGTATCAAAATAAAATCCAGTGTATCAATATCTCCAGTGTAACAACATAAACTCCAGTGTATGAACATAAACTCCAGTGTATCAATATAAACTCCAGTGTATCAGTATAACCTCCAGTGTATCAATATAAACTCCAGTGTATCAATATGACTTCATTGTATCAATATAAATTCCAGTGTTTTAATATAATTGCCAGTGCTTAAATATAACTTCCAGTGTAACAATATAAACTCCAGTCTATCAATATAAACTCCAGTGTACCAACATAAACTCTAGTGTATCAATCTTAACTCCAGTATATCAATATAACTTCCAGTGTATCAACATAAACTCCAGTGTATCAACATAATCTGCAGTGCATCAACATAAACTCCAGTGTGTCAATATAAACTCCAGTTTATCAATATAAACTCCAGTGTATCAATATAAACTCCAGTGTATCAGTATAACCTCCAGTGTATCAATATAAACTCCAGTGTATCAATATGACTTCCATTGTATCAATATAAATTCCAGGGTGTTAATATAAATGCCAGTGCTTAAATATAACTTCCAGGTATCAATATTAACTCTAGTGTATCAATATAAACTTGAGTATCATGATAAACTCCAGTGTATGAATTTAACTTCCAGTGTATCAATATAAATGCCAGTGTATCAATATAACTCCAGTATATCAATATAAACTCCAGTGTAACAATATAACTTCCAGTATATCAATATGAACTCCATTGTATGAATATAAACTCCAGTTAATCAACATAAACTCCAGTTTATCAATATAAACTCCAGTATTTCAACATAAACTCCTGTGTATCAATATAAACTCCAGTGTATCACTATAAACTCCAGTGTATCAACATTAACTCCAGTGTATCAACATAAATGGCAGTGTATCAACATAAACTCCAGTGTGTCAATATAAACTCCAGTGTATCAATATAAACACCAGTGTATCAATATAAATTCCAGTGTATCAATATAAACTCCAGTGTATCAACATAAACTCCAGTGTAACAATATAAACTCCAGTGTATCAATATTAACTTGTGTATCATTATAAACTCCAGTGTATGAATTTAACTTCCAGTGTATCAATTTAAACTCCAGTGTATCAATATAACTTCCAGTGTATCAATATAATCTCAAGTGTATCAACATAAACTCCAGTGTATCAATATAAATTCCAGTTTATCAACATAAACTCCAGTGTATCAACATACTCACCAGTGTATCAACATAAACTCCAGAGTATCAATATAAACTCCAGTTTATCAACAGAAACTCCAGTGTATCAACATAATCTCCAGTGTATCAACATAAACTCCAGTGTATCAATATAAACTCCAGTATATCAACATAAACTCCAGTGTATCAACATAATCTCCAGTGTATCAACATAAACTCCAATGTATCAATATAAACTCCAGTGTAGCAGTATAAATTCCAGTATGTCAATATAAACTCCAGTGTATCAATATAACTTCCAGTGTGTCAATATAAACTCCAGTGTAGCAGTATAAACTCCAGTATGTCAATATAAACTCCAGTGTATCAATATAACTTCCAGTGTGTCAATATAAACTCCAGTGTATCAATATAAACTCCAATCTATCAATATAAACTCCAGTATATCAGCATAAACTCCAGTGTGTCAATATCAACTCCAGTGTATCAATATGACTTCGTGTATCAATGTAAATTCAAGTGTATCAATATAACTTCCAGTGTATCAATATAAACTCCAGTGTATCAATATAAACTCCAGTATATCAACATAAACTCCAGTGTATCAACATAATCTCCAGTGTATCAACATAAACTCCAATGTATCAATATAAACTCCAGTGTAGCAGTATAAATTCCAGTATGTCAATATAAACTCCAGTGTATCAATATAACTTCCAGTGTGTCAATATAAACTCCAGTGTAGCAGTATAAACTCCAGTATGTCAATATAAACTCCAGTGTATCAATATAACTTCCAGTGTGTCAATATAAACTCCAGTGTATCAATATAAACTCCAATCTATCAATATAAACTCCAGTATATCAGCATAAACTCCAGTGTGTCAATATCAACTCCAGTGTATCAATATGACTTCGTGTATCAATGTAAATTCAAGTGTATCAATATAACTTCCAGTGTATCAATATAAACTCCAGTGTATCAATATAAACTCCAGTATATCAACATAAACTCCAGTGTATCAACATAAACTCGTGTATCAATATAAACTCCAGTGTATCAATATAAATTCCAGTGTATCAACATAAACTCCAGTGTATCAATATAACTTCCAGTGTATTAATGTAAACTCCAGTGTATCAACATAAACTCCAGTGTATCAATATTATCTCCAGTTTAACAACATAAACTCCAGTATATCAATATAAACTCAAGTGTATCAACATAAACTCCAGTGTATCAATATAAACACCAGTGTATCAACATAAATTCCAGTGCATCAATATAACTTCCAGTGTATCAACATAAATTCCAGTGCATCAATATAACTTCCACTGCATCAACATAAACATAAGTGTATCAACATAAACTCTGGTGTGCCAATATAAACTCCAGTGTATCAATATAACTTCCAGTGTATCAATATAAACTCCAGTGTATCATTATAAACTCCAGTGTGTCAATATAAACTCCAGTGTATCAATATAAACTCCAGTGTATCAATATAACTTCCAGTGTATCAATATAAACTCCAGTGTATCAATATAAATGCCAGTGTTTCAATATTACTTCCAGTGTATCAACATAAACTCCAGTTTATCAATATAACTTCCAGCATATCAATATAAACTCCAGTGTATCAATATAAACTCCAGTGTATCAATATAAACTCCAGTTTATCAATATAAACTCCAGTGTATCAATATCTCCAGTGTAATAACATAAACTCCAGTGTATCAATATAAACTCCAGTGTATCAATATAACTTCCAGTGTATCAATATAAACTCCAGTGTATCATTATAAACTCCAGTGTGTCAATATAAACTCCAGTGTATCAATATAAACTCCAGTGTATCAATATAACTTCCAGTGTATCAATATAAACTCCAGTGTATCAATATAAATGCCAGTGTTTCAATATTACTTCCAGTGTATCAACATAAACTCCAGTTTATCAATATAACTTCCAGCATATCAATATAACTTCCAGTATATCAATATAAACTCCAGTGTATCAATATAAACTCCAGTGTATCAATATAAACTCCAGTTTATCAATATAAACTCCAGTGTATCAACGTAAACTCCAGTTTATCAATATTATCTACAGTGTAACAACATAAACTCCAGTGTATCAATATAAACTCCAGGTTTCAACATAAACTCCAGTGTATCAATATAAACTCCAGTGTATCAATATAACTTCCAACATATCAGTATAACTTCCAGTGTAACAACATAAACTCCAGTGTATCAATATAAACTCCAGGTTATCAACATAAACTCCACTATATCAATATAAACTCCAGTATATCAATATAAACTCCAGTGTATCAACATAAACTCCAGTATATCCATATAAACTCCAGTATATCAACATAAACTCCAGTGTATCAACATAAACTCCAGTATATCCATATAAACTCCAGTATATCAACATAAACTCCAGTGTATAAATATTATCTCCAGTTTAACAACATAAACTCCAGTGTATCAATGTAAACTCCAGTGTATCAATATAAACTCCAGTGTATCAACATAAACTCCAGTGTATCAATATTATCTCCAGTTTAACAACATAAACTCCAGTATATCAATATAAACTCAAGTGTATCAACATAAACTCCAGTGTATCAATATAAACACCAGTGTATCAACATAAATTCCAGTGCATCAATATAACTTCCAGTGTATCAACATAAATTCCAGTGCATCAATATAACTTCCACTGCAGCAGCAAAAACATAAGTGTATCAACATAAACTCTGGTGTGCCAATATAAACTCCAGTGTATCAATATAACTTCCAGTGTATCAATATAAACTCCGGTGTATCATTATAAACTCCAGTGTGTCAATATAAACTCCAGTGTATCAATATAAACTCCAGTGTATCAATATAACTTCCAGTGTATCAATATAATCTCCAGTGTATCAATATAAATGCCAGTGTTTCAATATTACTTCCAGTGTATCAGCATAAACTCCAGTGTATCAATATAACTTCCAGCATATCAATATAACTTCCAGTATATCAATATAAACTCCAGTGTATCAATATAAACTCCAGTGTATCAATATAAACTCCAGTTTATCAATATAAACTCCAGTGTATCAACGTAAACTCCAGTTTATCAATATTATCTACAGTGTAACAACATAAACTCCAGTGTATCAATATAAACTCCAGGTATCAACATAAACTCCAGTGTATCAATATAAACTCCAGTGTATCAATATAACTTCCAGCATATCAGTATAACTTCCAGTGTAACAACATAAACTCCAGTGTATCAAAATAAACTCCAGGTTATCAACATAAACTCCACTATATCAATATAAACTCCAGTATATCAATATAAACTCCACTATATCAACATAAACTCCAGTATATCCATATAAACTCCAGTATATCAACATAAACTCCAGTGTATCAACATAAACGCCAGTATATCCATATAAACTCCAGTATATCAACATAAACTCCAGTGTATAAATATTATCTCCAGTGTAACAACATAAACTCCAGTGTATCAATATAAACTCCAGTATATCAACATAAACTCCAGTGTATCAATATAAAATCCAGTGTATCAACATAAACTCCAGTGTATCAATATAATCTCCAGGGTATCAACATAATCTCCAGTGTATCAATATAAACTCCAGTGTATCAACATAAACTCCTCCGGTGTATCAATATTATCTTCAGTGTAACAACATAAACTCCAGTGTATCAATATAAACTCCAGTGTATCAACATAAACTGCAGTTTATAAATACTATCTCCAGTGTAACAACATAAATTGCAGTGTATCAATATAAACTCCAGTGTATCAATATATACTCCAGTTTATCAACATAAACTCCAGTGTATCAATATAAACTCCAGTGTATCCATATAACGTCCAGTGTATCAATATAAACTCCAGTGTATCAATATAACTTCCAGTGTATCATTATAACTTTCAGTGTATCAATATATACTCCAGTGTATCAACATAACTTCCAGTTTATCAGTATAAACTCCAGTGTATCAATATAAACTCCAATGTATCAATATAAACTGTAATAAATCCATGTAGTGAGACAAGGACTCGAAGAGGTGAGGTATTAGGATTAATACGAGTACTTTATTAAACGACTGTGAAACAACCAGGCAGGCTTGCTTCCAGGCATTGCACCTTTGCTGCCCTTGACAGGAAGCAAAACCTCTGACCTTAACAGGTAGCAAACCTCTGACCTTAGCAGCAGCACTGGCTACAGCACTACCTGGTGGCTAACCTTAATCATAACATCCCAGTTTACTATATCCCTCCCCCCTTAAGATTTCAGTATGAATTTCTTAACAAACAACCATTCCTGAGGGTCACATAAGGAGTCTCCATTCAGCATGTTCCATACTTGACGAATCTAACAGTTCAGTATCAATCTCTCTGGTGGCTTGCGAGTCCTTTGTGAATGTCTAACAGTAAAGTCCCTGCTTGTTTATGGTGAAGCCACCAGCTGCTCCTGAGCAGTGCTCAGAGTATCTGACTCTGCAACGATGGTTTCCTCTTGATGAATAGGTTCCTGTGGAATTGTCTCTGTCCCTGGTGGTGGCACCACAGATGCACTTGGATAACTGGGGGCAACCCTGTCTTCAGTCATTGCATCTGGAACCTTCATTTCAATTTCCCCTTGTCTGGGAAGTATCTGATCTACATGTCTGCGTCCTACCCAACCATCTCCCAACATGACCTTGTCTGATACTGGACCTGTCATTGAGTCGATGAAGCCAGGAATCCACTTTGGTCCATAACTGAAATTCCTGGTAAGGACCGCATCTCCTTCTCCAAAACTTCGGCTTTGTTCTTTTGTCATGGTTCTCTTTTTGTTTGTTTTGTCTGTTTTCCATTTTCCTTTTTAGGTCTGGGTGGACAAGGTCAAGAGTGGAGCGTAGTCTATGACCTAATAACATCTCAGCAGGAGAGAGTCCTGTGGTGGATTGAGGTGTTATTCTGTAGCTGAACAGAACCCGTGACACTTTGGCTGCTAAACTCCCTTCTGCACTTTTTTCATCATCTCCTTAAATGTTTGTACGGCTCTCTCCGCAAGTCCATTCAAGGACGGATGATATGGCGCCGAGGTCACCTGCACTATGCCATTTTTTCTCAAGAACTCTTTTGTCTCTGTACTCACAAAACAAGTGGCATTGTCACTCACCACGATCTCCGGTAGCCCTTGATTACTGAAGCTCCGATGCAGGCAGTCTATAGTAGTAGTGGCGGAAGCAGAATTTACAGGATAAACATCCATCCATTTAGACTGTGCATCAATGATTATGAGGAACATGTTCCCCATGAATGGACCCGCATAATCTAAGTGCAATCTTCTCCATGGTTTATCCGGCCACTCCCAGGGGTGCAGAGGAGCCGCTGCTGGTGCCTTCCGGTGTTCCTGACAAGTGCTGCATGTCTTGACTAGATTTTCTATCTCCTCATCTAGCTTTGGCCACCACAAGTAACTCCTAGCCAAGGCTTTCATACGCGAGACCCCAGGATGACACTGATGTAGTTGCTCTAGGATAGACTGTCGTGCTGGCTGTGGAATAACCACTCGTGCTCCCCACAACACGCAACCATCCTGCACACTCAGCTCTGTTTTCCTGACACTGTAGGGTGTGAAGTCAGCCCCTTCCAGATGCTATGGCCACCCCCTCACCACATATTCTCGAACTCTAGACAGTACTGGATCTTTACCTGTCCATGTTCTTACTTGCTCTGCAGTCACAAGTGCCGTGTCAGTGTCCTCCAACATCAAAACTCTGTCCTCTGGAGCTGCACTGATAGGTGTGCCTGGCAGTGGAAGACGGCTCAAGGCATCTGCGTTCCCATGGTACTTGCCCGCCTTGTAGACGATGACATACTCATATGCCCTCAACGTCACTGCCCACCTCTGGATCCGGGTGACACCATCTGTGGAACTGCTTTCATTTCATTGAAAAGAGAGAGAAGAGGTTTATGATCGGTGCATATGGTGAACTTCCTGCCATATATGTACTTGTGGAACCTCTGTAACCCAAACATTACTGCTAACCCCTCTTTGTCTAACTGGGAATAGTTTTTTTTCCGCTGGTGTTAGAGTTCGGGACATAAACCCTATTGGTCTTTCAGTTCCATCTTCCATGCAGTGTGAAAGAACCGCCCCCACCCCGTAAGGTGAAGCGTCACAAGAGAGAATGATGTCTTTCTCTGCATTGTAGTGAACCAGCACATCCGACGACAGCATCAGTTTCTTCGACTGTTCAAATGAAACCCCCTGCTCCTCTCCCCACTGCCACTGTGTCTCCTTGCGCAGTAGTTTGTGAAGAGGTGCTAACACAGTTGACAAGTTTGGTAAAAACCTGTTATAATAGTTCAGCAGTCCCAGGTAAGCTTTTAACTCAGCCACATTTGTAGGAGCAGGGGCGTCCTGCAGTGCTTGTACCTTCTCCTTGAGTGGATGGAGCCCGGTGGCGCCCACTCTGTGTCCCAGGAACACTGCCTCATTCCCCAGGAAAGTGCACTTACTCCTCTTGAGCCGGAACCCTGCCCTCTCCAATCTCTGTAGTACCTCTCTCAGAGTGCTCAGATGCTTCTGGTCGGTTCTTCCCATCACCAGAATGTCATCCAGATAGACGGAAACATGTGGAATCCCTTACAGTACACCTTTGATTGTCCTCTGGAAGATAGCTGGACTAGATGAGACACCAAACGGTAAGCGGTTATATGTAAACAAGCCCTTGTGTGTATTTATGGTGACATACTTCTTTGATTCGTCATCCAGTGTAATCTGCAAGTAGGCATGACTCATATCCAACTTTGTGAATTTCTTTCCTCCAGCCAGGTTTGCAAAGAGATCCTCTGTTTTGGGAATCGGATACTGCTCTAGTTTGGACACCCGATTGACTGTCAATTTATAGTCTCCACAGAGTCTTACCGAACTGTCTGGTTTTAAAACAGCTACTATGGGAGCTGCCCATTCCGAACATTTCACTGGCTCCAGTATGTTCTCTCTCAATAGATGGTCAATCTCAGCCTCTACCTTTGGCTTCATGGCATAAGGCACAGGTCGTTGTTTAAAAAACCTGGCGGTGCCTCCTTGTCTACATAAATCTTAGCTGGGGGGGCATTAAATGTGCCAAGTTCCTCCTTGAACACATTCTCATGTTCACTCAACACTTCTTGCAAAGTCAACTGTTTGCCCGCATCTATTTGATGTACTGCTCCCCAATCTAATTTAAGTTCTTTTATCCAGCCCCGACCGAACATGTTTGGTCCGGTGCCCGATACTATAACTACAGGTAGCTGTTCCACTGTGTCCCTGTGTTGCACAGTTACATTAGCTGTACCTAATGTCGCTACTCGTTCACCTGTATATGTTTTAAGATGCAGGGAGCAAGGCTTTAACTCTGGAACTTTTGCACGGTTCCACAATTTTGAGTACTCTGCCTTGTTCATTATGGTCACGCCGCACCCTGTATCCACTTCAAAGTTCACCTTGGAGTCATTTACTGTCAGTTGCAATGTGATAGGAGCCACTTTTGGAATGTTCTCTAACATGCTATACATTATGAACATGTCCTCTTCTTCCTCAGCTTCCCCGCTGATGTGGTGTGCGCCATGTTTTTTCACTTCTCTCCCTTGGTTTTGCTGTCCTCCCCCTTTTGGTTTGGATTCCTCCACAGGTGATTTCGCCCTGCAAGCTCATTTTATGTGTCCTTGTTTCCCACACTTGTAGCACTTTTCCTCCAGAAACCGGCATTCACTCGCCAGCTGATCGCCCTTGCATCTATAACATGCCTTCACATGCTCACATTGTGGTTTCTGATGCATGTTCAACTTGTGCACAACAACCTGACCTGCAACTTGCGTAGCATTAGCCCTGTCTGAACCCTGTATTTCTTTTACATCTCAGTTCGCTGTCTCTATGGCTTGAGCAAGGTCCAATGCTTTTTCATAAGTAAGCCCAGTCTCGGATAATAATCTGTGTCCATTATTCCGCAAACTAGCCTATCTCTCAGCATTTCCTTCAGGTTGTTCCCATAATTGCAATCTTGTGCTAATTTACGCAATACCGCTACATAGTCCATTACACTCTCTTCCTCTTTCCTGTTCCTTGAATTAAACTTGAACCGCTGTACAATCTCACTAGGCTTAGGGTTGAAATGTTCTTTTAGCAAGGCCACTAATTCAACAAATGATTTGTCTCCAGGCTTTTCAGGACTGAGCAGATTCTTCATCAAACTGTAGGTTTGGCTTCCCACTGAACTAAGCAGAATGGCTTTCCTTTTTCCAGCATCATTTATTTAATTTGCTTCGAAAAAATAACCCAACACTTCACAGTATTCCTCCCAGGTTTGTGCTTGACTATCAAAAGCGGAAACCGTTCCTACCGTGGCAGCCATGCTCTCTTCCAGCTGGTAGCTAACCGTAGCTCGTAATTTGGTTGTTTAAACATCCTGGCAGACTTTTCTTCTTTATCAGGGTCCTTTAGTTACCTCATTGCCAAATGTGATAAATCCATGTAGTGAGACAAGAATTCGAAGAGGCGAGCTATTAGGATTAATACGAGTACTTTATTAAACGACTGCGAAACAACCAGGCAGGCTTGCATCCAGGCATTGCACCTTTGCTGCCCTTGACAGGAAGCAAATCCTCTGACCTTAACAGGAAGCAAACCTCTGACCTTAGCAGCTGCATTGGCTACAGCACCACCTGGTGGATAACCTTAATCATAACATCCCAGATTACTATAAACTCCAGTGTATACCCATTATTATTCCTTCAGTTCCATGGAATATGTGATCATCTCTGTCTATGCTTATTGCTCGAGCTTGTCAGTTCCATTTCTCGGTATTCTTTTCAAGGAATCAGTTAACACAGTTTTAATAACTGTTACTTGGATTGTGTTTCTGATGTGCAAAGCTTGAGAACAAATCCCTACACAACTTGAGCTGCTTCATTTTCTCCTCACATCTCTAGATATTTTCCCAGTACTTTTTAAAGAAGTTAATTGACAAAACATTAGCTGCTTTTACTGTGAGCCAATTCCACATCTCCACTCTGCTCTGGGGTCGGGGGGGGGCGGGTGGGGGGGGAGCTCGGAATCGATTCTAACGTTGAATCTTGCTCGAGACATCTGGCCTAGTTCTGCACTCACAAAGTTAAATAACCTGCTTCCCTACATTAAACGTAGCCCAAAGCATTTGAAAAGAATTGAATTGTGATCCCTCTCAATCTTTTCTCACAATGAAAACAAGTTCAGTTCTGTGACTCGCTGGTGGTGAATTTCCATGGGACATCTCCCGATCATGTCCCCTGACTACAGAGGAAGATCCACGAAAATCCTGGAGGAATGGCATCAGCGCCGTTTACGCCATTTCTCCAGTGTTTCCATGGGTCTTCCGCCGAAGCTATGGTAGAGGATCAAAAGAGTCCTGTAGGAAATTCAACCGCAGCAACTTTATAACTTTCCTCATGTCCGATCGCCATTGTAATCGCTCTCTGAACCCTCCCCAACACATTGGCCCAGATTCTGCGGTGGGTATGGCGGCGTACTCTCAGAGTGCACCCTCACACCGCCTTTGAAATCCACCGCAAGGTCGGGATTTAAGCGCATGCGCTAAATCCCGAACTTGCGGTCTGTCAACGTAAGCGTTGTCAGGCCATCTGCACCATTACCAAAAACCTAACCGCTGGCACAGAGTTGGGCTATTTGCCCAACAACTGCCCAGCAATTATATACAGAAATTCTACGGCTGGTGGAAGCAGGCGCAGGGCCTGTTCCCACAGCGTAAGGGGATACCTGAGATGAAAAAAATGCTTTTTTTTTATCTAAGTGAGTTAAAAGCTTTAATGAGAAACAATGCTTGTGTATCTTAAAGCTGCAGGTTTTTAAAAAAATATTTGATAACTTTCTGCACAGTGTTAGTTTCCAAGTGGGAATTATGAGTAACTAGCTGGAGTGCCCGGCGGTGCCGAGGGTTTTTTGAGGGCATGTTGTTATGAAAAAAATAGAAATAATTTTTATATATATAAATGAGTTTGTCTGTCTGTCTGTGTGGGAAGGAGAGAGAGAGAGGGAAAGAGAGAGAGAGAGACTGGGGGGGGCGGGGAGAGAGGCCCGGGGAGAAGAGAGAGAGACTGGGGGGAGAAGAGAGAGACAGGGGGGGAGAGAGAGACTGGGGGGGGAGAGAGTGACTGGGGGGGATGAGAGCGACTGGGGGGGGAGAGAGTGACTGGGGGGAAGAGAGAGAGAGAGACGGGGAGAGAGAGAGAGACTGGGGGGGAGAGAGAGACTGGGGGGAAGAGAGAGAGAGCGACACTGGGGGGAGAGAGAGAGAGAGACTGAGGGGGAGAGAGAGAGAGAGAGACTGGGGGGGAGAGAGTGAGAGACTGGGGGGGAGAGAGAGAGAGACTGGGGGGAAGAGAGAGAGAGACTGGGGGAGAGAGAGAGAGAGACTGGGGGGAGAGAGAGAGAGACTGGGGGGGGAGAGAGAGAGAGAGGGACTGGGGGGGAGAGAGAGAGAGAGACTGGGGGGAGAGAGGGAGAGAGACTGGGGGGAAGAGAGAGAGAGAGACACTGGGGGGAAGAGAGAGAGAGAGAGAGACTGGGGGGAAGAGAGAGAGAGAGATGGGGAAGAGAGAGAGAGAGACTGGGGGGAAGAGAGAGAGAGAGACTGGGGGGAGAGAGAGAGAGAGAGACTGGGGGGGAGAAGAGAGAGACGGGGGGAAGAGAGAGAGATTCTGGGGGGAGAAGAGAGAGACGGGGGGGAAGAGAGAGAGAGAGAGGACTGCTGGATTTCATTCGGGATTAGCCTGGAGAGAGAGGGGGGGGGGAAGGAAAGCCTCAGGCCTGGCCTGATGGACCCCTGCGAAGGAAGGAAGGAAGAAGGCGAGCTCTCCCTCCCTCTCCCACCCCCTCACTTCTTTCCCTCCCTCACCCTCTCTCTCTCCCTCCCCCCTCTCTCTCCCTGCCTCTCTCCCTCCCTGCCTCTCTCCCTCCCTTCCCCTCTCTCTCTCCTCCTCTCCTCCTCTCTCTCCCTGCTTTCCCTCTCTGTCCCCTCCCTCCCCCTCTCCCTCCCTCCCCCTCTCACTCCCTAGCGCCTCAGGCCCGGACACTGAGCCGAGCCCCGGGACCGGGCCGAGGGGGGGCAAGGGCCGAGTCCCCCGGCCCGCGACCGCAAACGGAGCCGAGCCCCGGGACCGTGCTGAGGGGGGGGAAAGGCCGAGTCCCCCGGCCCGTCGGGCCGCAAACAGAGCCGAGCCCCCGGGACCGGGCCGAAGGGGGGAAAGGCCGAGTCCCCGGGCAGCGGGGCGCAAACGGAGCCGAGCCCCGGGACTGGGTCGAGGGGGGAAAAGCCCGAGTCCCCGGCCGCAAACGGAGCCGAGGCCCGGGACCGGGCCGAGGGGGGGGAAAGCCCGAGACCCCCGGCCGCAAATGGAGCCGAGGACTGGGCTGAGGGGGGGAAAGCCCGAGGCCCCGGCTGGGGCCTCCAGCTCCACAAGGTGGGGAGACCTTCCCTGGAAGACAACTGAGTTCCTTCATACTTGAAATGGATCACTTCATTTCTAACTGTTCCTAAATACTATTTAAAACTGAATTAATTTGTTCTTCTCCTTAGTTCCCTGTATTAAAGTTCAGGTTTTTAAGCACCCCATAGCTAAGAAGACAACTGCACTACATGATCTGGCATTAAGCCATATAGAACAGGAAGGTGGCAGCTGTTAAAAATGTGAATAAAAGTAAAAGCTGAGGTAAAGATGGCCGAATTAATGGCAGTTTGAAAGATTAGGCCCCTGCCCACACACGCCATGAAACTCCCCCCGTGACGCAGCGCGCTCCCCCTGTAGGATTGGTCAAACTTCACGTCACTCAATGCTAATGAGCGGATTTCCCCCGTATGATTGGCCAACCGCTAAAAAGCGGAATTTTGAACGTTTTTTTGTCTACTGTCCGAACAATTTTTGTCTGACCAAAAGTAAATACGCCTAGGACACCCTCCTAATCATAACCTTTCTTTTGATATAACATATGTGTCGGTATGCTCTATAACTTTTGAGTGATGCCCGGACAGACAGACAGAC